>NC_135807.1:33721661-34321661 GCF_964213995.1 Mustelus asterias | reverse complement strand
GTAGTGTGGTGACCAGAATTGTACACAATACTCCAAATGTGACCTGACCAAAGTTTTATACAGCTATATTACATGATTTTCCAATTTCTATACTCAACACCCTGACCGATGAAGGCCAGCATGTCATATGCCTTCTTGACCACCTCGTCCACCTGAGTTGCGATCTTCAGGGATCCCTCTGTATGCTAATATTTCTAAGGGTGCTACCATTTACTGTATACTTTCCTTCTGCAGTAGACCTTCCAAATCGCATCACTTCAATTTGTCCAGGTTAATTCCATCTTTCACCCCAGGTCTCCAACCGATTTATATCCTCTGTATCCTCTGACAATACTCCTCTTTATCCGCTACTCACCCAATTTTTGTATCATCTGCAAATTTACTAATCAGACCACCTACATTTTCCTCCAAATCATTTATATATAGTATAAACAACAGAGGCCCCAGCACTGATCCTTGTGGAACACCACTTGTCACAGACCTCCAGTTAGAAAAGTATCCTTCCACTGCTACTCTCTGCTTTCTATGCCCAAGACAGTTTTGCATCCATCTGACCAGCTCACCTCGGATCCCATACAACTTCACCTTCTGTATCAGCCTGTCATGAGGAACCTTGTCGAAGGTTTCACTAAAGTCCATGTATACAACATTCACTGCCTTGCCCTGGTTAATTATTTTGTCACTTCCTCAAAGAACTCAATCAAGTTTGTGAGACACCACCACCCCTTCACAAAACCATGCTGCCTATCGCTAATAAGCCTATTGTCTTCCAGATGTGAGTACATCCTGTCCCTAAGAATCTTCTCCAATAATTTCCCCACCACTGATGTAAGGCTCACAGGCCTGTAATTTCCCAGGTTGTCTCTTCTGCCCTTCTTAAACAGAGGAACAATGTTAGCTACTCTCCAATCCACTGGTACCTTGCCCATAGCTAAATGTTTTTCAAAACCTTCAATATCTCCTCCCTTTTTATAGCAACATGTCCTAGAATGTCAACATCCTCCTTTCTACACCCACTATCAACCACATCCTTCTCTTTTGTGAATACAGTCCAAAGATGTGTGGGTTAGGTTGATTGGCATGATAAATTGACCCTAGTGTCAGGGGGATCAGCGGGGTAAATACGTAGGGTTACAGGAATAGGGCCTGGATGGAATTGTGGTCGATGCAGGCTCGATGGGCCAAATGGCCATCTTCTGCACTGTAGGGATTCCATGATTCTATGAATACTGATGCAAAGTACTCATTAAGGACCTCACCACCTCATCTGGCTCCACACACAAATTTCCTCCACTGTTCTTGAGTGGCCAAACACTTTCCTTAGCTACCCTTTTCCTCCTTATATACGCATAAAAAACCTTGGGATTCTCTTTAATCCTGCCTGCCAAGGACATTTCATTGCTCTTTTAGCCCTCCTAAGTCCCTTTCTCCTAAAGCTCTTGCCTGCTATCTTTGTATTCCTTCAGCCTTAACCATTTTCAATTTCCTGAAATTTATGCATGCCTCCTTCTTTTTCACTAAGTTCACAATCCAGGGTTCCCAAATCCTGTGTGATGTTGGTGTACCTGTAAGAGGTTTTTTTAATCATGGTCACAACCTTGGGTGATGTCATTGCTGGAAGAAGAAAAAAAAACTGTGGGCAGGTCAGGTGACCAAAGTTTTTCCAGATTTCAGTTTTATTTTGGCTGCAGCGTTAGAGGCAGCCTTAGAAGCACGCTGGAAAATAAGACTCTTTCTCTGTTTTGCTTTGAAAATCTTACCAGTTAGCTGAAAGAAAGGCTTGTTGCCATGCCGCAGTAAAGAATCTATGTTTTGGGGTGTGATATCACTTCAAACTGCTCTGAGTTTTCAAGATCATTTGAAATCAGCATTCAACCCAGGGAACAGGATTCCAGTATCATGTGAGCTTTAGCCTGTGCAGTGATAAATCTGCTTAAAGGGTTTTGTTTATTGGATACTGGTTTTGATTGGAACATTTGATAAATATTGGTTAAGGGTTATACATTACTGTGGTTATAGAACATAGAACATAGAAAGCCACAGCACAAACAGGCCCTTCGGCCCACACGTTGCGCTGATCATATCCCTACCTCTAGGCCTATCTATAGCCCTCAATCCCATTAAATCCCATGTACTCATCCAGAAGTCTCTTAAAAGACCCCAACGAGTTTGCCTCCACCACCACCGATGTCAGCCGATTCCACTCACCCACCACCCTCTGAGTGAAAAACTTACCCCTGACATCTCCTCTGTACCTACCCCCCAGCACCTTAAACCTGTGTCCTCTCGTAGCAACCATTTCAGCCCTTGGAAATAGCCTCTGAGAGTCTACCCTATCCAGACCTCTCAACATCTTGTAAACCTCTATCAGGTCACCTCTCATCCTTCGTCTCTCCAGGGAGAAGAGACCAAGCTCCCTCAACCTATCCTCATAAGGCATGCCCCCCAATCCAGGCAACATCCTTGTAAATCTCCTCTGCACCCTTTCAATGGCTTCAACATCTTTCCTGTAATGAGGTGACCAGAACTGCGCGCAGTACTCCAAGTGGGGTCTAACCAGGGTCCTATAAAGCTGCAGCATTATCTCCCGACTCCTAAACTCAATCCCTCGATTAATGAAGGCTAGTACGCCGTACGCCCTCTTGACCGCATCCTCCACCTCCGAGGCCGATTTAAGAGTCCTATGGACCCGGACCCCAAGGTCCTTCTGATCCTCTACACTGCTAAGAATGGTACCCTTCATATTATACTGCTGCTTCATCCCATTGGATCTGCCAAAATGGATCACTACACACTTATCCGGGTTGAAGTCCATCTGCCACTTCTCCGCCCAGTCTTGCATTTTATCTATGTCTCGCTGCAACTTCTGACATCCCTCCAAACTATCCACAACACCACCTACCTTGGTGTCGTCAGCAAACTTACCAACCCATCCCTCCACTTCCTCATCCAGGTCATTTATGAAAATGACAAACAGCAAGGGTCCCAGAACAGATCCCTGGGGCACTCCACTGGTCACTGACCTCCATGCAGAGAAAGACCCCTCCACAGCCACTCTCTGCCTTCTGCAGGCAAGCCAGTTCTGGATCCACAAGGCAACAGCCCCTTGGATCCCATGCCCTCTCACTTTCTCAAGAAGTCTTGCATGGGGGACCTTATCGAACGCCTTGCTGAAGTCCATATAGACCACATCCACCGCTCTTCCTTCGTCAATGTGTTTGGTCACATTTTCAAAGAACTCAACCAGGCTCGTAAGGCACGACCTGCCCTTGACAAAGCCGTGCTGACTACTTTTGATCATACTAAACTTCTCTAGATGATCATAAATCCTGTCTCTCAGGATCCTCTCCATCAACTTACCAACCACTGAGGTTAGACTCACCGGTCGGTAATTTCCCGGGCTGTCCCTGTTCCCTTTCTTGAATATAGGGACCACATCTGCAATCCTCCAATCCTCCGGAACCTCTCCCGTCTCCATCGACGATGCAAAGATCATCGCCAAAGGCTCCGCAATCTCCTCCCTCGCCTCCCACAGTAACCTGGGGTACATCCCATCCGGTCCCGGCGACTTACCAACCTTGATGCCATTCAATAGTTCCAACACATCCTCTTTCTTTATGTCCACATGCTCGATCCTTTCTGTCCACCGCAAACCAGCAGTACAACCACCCAGATCCCTTTCCACCGTGAATACCGAGGTAAAGTATTCATTAAGCACCTCCGCCATTTCTAACGGTTGTTCTGTTTTCGCTTGTAATGGAAAAAGGTTATTGCTATTTTTTGTTCCGTGTATGTTAACGATATTCTTAAATAAACTTTGTTTGATAAAAGCTCCCTAATGGGTCTTTTGAATCACACCTGAAGTGGAACATCTCATGCTTATCCTAGCCAAATTCAAAAAGCAAAACTTATGATTCAGGCTTGCTTCATAAAACACTTTGGAGTTTCTAACCTGAACCATAACACTTGCCACCTTTACCCTTCATTTTTACAAGGACATACTTGTCCTGAATTGTTAACAATTTCCAACTGCAGAACTGAAGAACACCTTTCTTCCTGAACCTAGTGCCTTATTTGACCATGGTTTAAGTTTCATATTTTACGAAAGGAAGAACTTCCATTTGTATAGCATCCATCACGACCATAGGATATCTCAAAGCACTTTACAGTCAATAAAGTATTTGAAGTGAAGCCACTGTTGTAATTTAGGATATAAAGTACTGTACCAGTCCTTAGCTGTAGCAGTGGGAATATCAACATATGCTCAGATGGACTATTCGGGCCTAGCTAACCAGATGTAATAAAAATGCAATTTTCTCTTTTCAGTTTGATTCATTATAACAAAAAACTCACTCAAGCGGGTAATAAAATGTATAGCAATGGGTGAACATTAATTCTACTTTTAGCTGATGCTACACAATCTGATCTGTGCATAGGCTTCGGGTGTAATGAGGTACTGTAGGAAAACTATTAGAACAACTCTCTGAAGTTCGTTGATTCAAAGATTAAAATGGCACAACTTCTTAAATCACATCATTGCCACTCTCCTTTGTCTAACAGAATATTCATCCCCTATGTTTCAGAATATTTCTTTGTTGTTTTATCTATAAATTTTCTGGCATTCCCCTGGCTTTATCTATTACGATGTCTCCTCTCTCATTCGTTTCTCCTTTTCTAATCCTTCTTTCTTCCCTCTCTCTCTTTTGCCCACTGAACTCCCTTTTGCTCCATATGCCCCATTCCCACCCCTTTTCCCTATGTAATCCTCTCCTTTTTATTCTTCATACCCCTTTCCCTCTTCCTTCCTTTGACTATCACTTTATTCACCATATCCCTTTCTTTCGCGCATTTCCTTTTTACTTCTATTTTGTTCCCTGTGCCACGTTCTCTCTCCTTTCATCTTCTCCCAAATCCATTCTCTCCTTACAGCTTCCGCTTCCCACATCTCTTTGTTTGAGCATGCAGGCTGGACCTTTCCCTCTGGGGCCAGGAAGCAGGAGTCTGGATTCTTTCCATACCCTGAACCTGGCCCCCGGGGAAGGGGGAGCAGTCACTCTTTGGGATTTTCCCAGAGGCACCGCCTTAATTGGCATGGAGGCAGGTCCTGTGTTCAATTACGGGTGGTGAGTAGACTAACGAAGCTTCAGAGTCAATCAGAAGACTTTCAGTTTGGGAGAAGCAGCAGCTGCAATGGGTGGTAAGTAACTGAAAGACCCTTGCAACATGGAGCTGCCGTCGCATCAGCATTTCAACTTTTTAATTTAAAAAAATCAGTTGGGGAGGGGGAGGGGGGGGGGGGGAGGTGGCATGGGATTTCCTCCACCAGTAGCTATTGGCTACACTGCATCTGCACACAGGCAGATGGGATTTTTGATTTGATTTACCACAGGAAGTAGTTGATGCCAGAACATTGAATGTATTGAAGAGGCGGCTAGATATAGCACTCGGGGCGAATAGGATCAAAGGTTATGGGGTAAAAGCAGGATTAGGCTATTGAGTTGGATAGTCAGCCATGATCGTAACGAATGGTGATGCAGGCTCGAAGGGCCAAATGGCCTCCTCCTGCTCCTATCTTCCATGTTTCTATTACTGTCACATGTATTGGGATACAGTAAAAAGTATTGTTTCTTGCACACTATACAGACAAAGCATACTGTTTATAGAGTACATCGGGGAGAATTAAAGGAGAGGGTGCAGAATGTAGTGTTACAGTCAAAGCTAGGGTGTAGAGAAAGATCAACTTAATGCAAGGTAGGTCCATTCAAATATCTGGTAGCAGCAGGGAAGAAGCTGTTTTTGAGTCAGTTGGTAGATGATGGGTGGCACAGTGGCTAGCACTGCTGCCTCACAGCGCCAGGGCCCCAGGTTCGATTCTGGCCTCGGGTGACTATGTGGAGTTTGCATGTTGTCCTTATGTCTGCGTGGGTTTCCTCTGGATGTTCTGGTTTCCTCTGACAGTGTGGGTTAGGCTGTTTGGCCATGCTAAATTGACCCTAGTGTCAGGGGGATTAGCAGGGTAAATACATGGTGTTACAGAGTAGGGCCTGGGTGGGATTATTCTTGGTGCAGGCTTGATGGGCCAAATGGCATCCTTCTGCCATGAAGGGATTCTATGATTCTAAGATCTCGGACTTGTGTATCTTCTTCCTGACGGAGGAAAGTGGAAGAGAGTACGGAAGGCTGCTTAGTGTGGCTGGTGTGCTTGTCCTAAGACTGCGGCTGGGTGCCTACATTCAGGTCATTAAACTCCACCCCTGCACCATTTTGGGAAACTGATTGCCACTCGAAAAATTCCAATTGGCCTCCTTTAATTGGTGTTAACAAGGCTCTTGAGGCTAGTCTGCTGCTCACAGTAAGAGGGCGGGTCATGTTGCCAGTCCCAAACCCGTATCCTCTAAAATGGCTTGTGACATGAATAGCATCAGGAAACTATCATCCTGGCCAGCGTGATTATTTTTGAGTCCCATCCACCTCCATTCCTGAATTCAGCAGGGCCTAAAAATTTAGTCCTGTGTTTCCTCTTCCGACTTAGAATCATAGAATTCTACAGTGCAGAAGGAGGCCATTCAGCCCATCGAGTCTGCACCAACCACAATCCCACCCAGGCCCTATCCCCATAACCACATACATTTGCCCTTGCTAGTCCCCCTGACACTAAGGGGCAATTTAGTATGGCCAATCCACCTAACCTGCACATCTTTGGAC
The DNA here is from genome assembly GCF_964213995.1 of Mustelus asterias. Taxonomy (NCBI): domain Eukaryota; kingdom Metazoa; phylum Chordata; class Chondrichthyes; order Carcharhiniformes; family Triakidae; genus Mustelus; species Mustelus asterias. The sequence goes on along the minus strand of NC_135807.1, from coordinate 34,314,956 downwards.
TCTGGAGGGAAACAAGAACACCTGGAGGGAAACCCACGCATACACGGAGAGAATGTGCAAACTCTACATAGATAGTGACCCAAGCCAGGAATCAAACCTGGGTCCCTGGCGCTGTGAGGCAGCAGTGCTAACCACTGTGCCACCGTGCCGCCCTATTCCATTTTCATTTATTATCTTCTATTTTTCATTTTCCCCAGTCCAGTTTTTGGGAGGAATATTTTTTGGTCTGGTAGATTTATTGAAATTACAAATTGATTTTTTTCTGATGGTGTTTGAGTTTTTTTCTAAATGTGGGGCTTGTTGTCTCTCCTGTATTTACTTTGTCGATGCAACTTGCCAGAGCCCATGACTGATTAGCCTACTGTGTCTCAGTGAAGGAAACAAAGCAGAGAGTGTCTGTCGGAGACTGACATCCAGGCTTTATCTGCAAAGTACTAATATACTTCTGTAAACAAGTTCCTTCAGCACAATGCTGGGTCTGGGTCAGCACAGCAACAATAGTGTATTTTTAGGCACAACTCTGAAAGCGAAATAAAGAGGATATGTCTGCAAATGAAAATTCATAAAGTCCATCTGACACTGTCAAAACTTTGGCCTGAATTTTACACTCTCTCACCTGCAGGTTTTTGGGAAGAAAGACAGCAAACAATTCGTCCAGGTTCCCACCTGCCCCGACCACACAGCGATTTTACACTGGGGTGGGAAAGTCTTTGGGGAGAAGCTCAACCCCCAAGGCCGTCCCTACCTTCTGCTCTCGGGCCCTTTACACTTATCTGTTCCTCCGGCTTTGGCACTTGTAGAATTCTGCAGAGCAGAAGGAGGCCATTTGGCTCATCGAGTCTGCACCAATCACAATCCCCCGTAGCCCCATGCATTTACCCTCACTAGTCCCCCTGACACTAAGTGGCAATTGAGCATGGCCAATTCGCACATCTTTGGACTGTGGGAGGAAACCGGAGCACCCGGAGGAAACCCACGCAGACACGGGGTGAATGTGGAAACTCCACACAGACAGTGACCCAAGCCAGGAATCGAACCCTGATCCCTGGTACTATGAGGCAGCAGTGCTAACCACTGTGCCACCGTGCCGCCCCCTATCAGGCAGGTTGATGCATTTCCTCTTCTGTCCACTGCAGTGCTCTCTATATTGACCATCAGTTCTCTAAGGCAGGACTTCCTGCCGAGTGGACCATAAATTGGCTATGGGGCAGTGCAAGCCGGCAGGGAGAAACTCTTTGGTTAGTGGGAGCCCTTACAATTTTATTTTATAATATTGAAAGAAAATATTGTCTGTCATAGAGTCATAAAGCACCGAAAGAGGCCCTTCGGTCCACCATGTCTATGCCGACTATCAAATACCAATCTATAGTAATCTCATTTTCCAGCACTTGGGTCCATATCCTACAATAGCTTGGTGATTTAAGTACTTGTCCAGGTGCTTTTGAAATCCTGCAAGAGTACCTGCCTCCACAACCCTCTGAGGCAGAGCCTTCCATATTTCTAACATCCTCTGGGTGAAAAATTATTTTCCTCAGATCCCTCTAAACCTCACCTCAAACCTATGCCTCTGATCTTAGATACCTCTGTCATGGGAAAAAGATTCCTACCACGACCCTATCTATGCCTCTCATAATTTTGTATACCTCTCTATCAGATCCCCCACATCCACATTTATTTCCTCCGGGTGCTCCGCTTTCCTCCCACAGTGCAAAGATGTGTAGTAGGTTAGCTGGATTGGCCATGCTAAGTTGCCCCTTAGTGTCCAAAGATGTGTAGGTTAAGTGGATTAATCATGCTAAATGCACAGGGCTATGGGAATAGAGCAGGGAGTGGGCCTGGGTAAGATACTCTATCAGAGTGTTAGTGCAGACTCGAGGAGCTGAATGGCCTCCTTCTGCACTATGGGGATTCTATGATTATAGCTTTATAATAAAATTCGCTTCTCCCACTCCCTCCACTTGAACTACAATAAATATTCATTGTAACTGAATGGGTAGATTTTGGGCTGGCTGCCCGAGCATAAATCAGGTGATGCAGATCTGATATTGAAACCATCTGATCTCATTTCCAGGAGGAAATAAATGTGGATGTGGGGGATCTGATTGAGGGGTATACAAAATTATGAGAGGCATAGATAGGGTCGTGGTAGGAATCTTTTTCCCATGACAGAGGTGTTTAAGATCAGAGGCATAGGTTTGAGGTGAGGTTTAGAGGGATCTGAGGAAAATAATTTTTCACCCAGAGGATGTTAGAAATATGGAAGACTCTGCCTCAGAGTGAAAGTGATAAAATCGAGTTGACCAATGCCTGTTTGGTGCCCAGCAGCGGTTGAAAATCTACACCGATATCCTTAATATAGTACACAGAACACATTCAGATATATTTGGTTGAAACTATATAACCTTCAGTCCGACTGGCACTGGAATTCATCAGGTGTAATGTCAATCATGTGTAATTCCGATCCCACAATCCATGGCTACCTCTTAATGCCTTCTGAAGTGGCCTAGAAATCTACCCCATTATTAAAAAGACAGCTTTTCTCTTTGTCTTATCCCTCTCTGTATCAATACAAATGAAGATGAGGGTAAGATATTGAGGTTGAATAGAGAGCTTTAATGGAGGCTTATTGCTTCAGTTTATACATGCAAGAGGACTGAATATTATATCAATTCCTTTGATGGTGTACACATTAGCATACACACATTGTAAATGATGATATTTACCATAATAAAGAATACACTATCACAACAGTTCTTGTGGCTAAGAGTGATGGATTACTGTTGAAGTGAAATGACTATTGTAACATACCAAATCAAATCAGCTCACTGATACAGCAGCTGGATGACTTATTGACCAGTTGTTCTATTTCTGCTCCTGTTGTTTGAGGGCAGAATATTAGCCCGATTGCTGCTTCTTGTTCCATGGGATTATTTACATCTAACTGAACAGTTAGATAGCATCTTAGCTTGGCATCGCAACTCAAAAAGAGCAACTCTAACAACACGATTCTGCCTTAGTGACGCAATAAAGTGTCAGCCTCGAGTATGGAACCAAGAATCCTTGCTGACTCAGAGGTAAGCTTGCCACTAACTAGACCAAGTGGGTGGCACGGTGGCACAGTGGTTAGCACTGTTGCCTCACAGTGCCAGGGACCCAGGTTCAATTTCAGTCTTGGGTGACTGTGTGGAGTTTACACGTCCTCCCTGTGCCTGCGTGGGTTTCTTCCAAGTGCTCCGGTTTCCTCCCACAGTCCAAAGCTGTGCAGGTTAGGTGAATTGGCCATGCAAAATTGCCCCTTAGTGTCCCAAGATGTGTAGGTTAGATGGATTAGCTGTGGGAAATGTGTGGATTTACTGGGATAGGGCGGGGGAGAGGGCCTAGGTAAGATACTCCATCAGAGAGTAGGTGCAGACTCGATGGGTCGAATGGCCTCTTCTGCACAGTAGGGATTCTATGATTCTATGAGAAAGTAGGCAGCTGGTGAATAGGAGGTATGCAAGGGCTGCTATTGTGGTAACTCCCCCTCGCTGTGTGGGGAGTGTTTACCTTCCAATGATTAGATGTGATTGGAAACTTGAGATGCTTTATATGTGCTGATCTATATCCATCTGCTTTATTGCATTCAAGCTCAAAACTCAAGTGTACTGCACCACTCTGTTGCTCCTGCTGTAGTTACAATTTCAGAACCAATCCTCATTTTGTTATCATGGCATTGTGTGAAAGATTTGATTCTGTTATATCACTTATTTTAAATGGACACTGCATGGAGCATCTAATTAGTCTTGTGGTGAACTAAATTTTTGGGGCACTTCAGTTACAGACTTCAATGATTTTTTTCTGGGTTCTTGCCGGAGTAGAAACTGTCAGAGATAAATCCACAGTTATAACGCCAAAAGATTGGTCTCATAAAAGATCTAACATGAAATGATTCCTGCATTAATGTGAGACTAGGTTATTCTTCCTTCAGTTATACTGAGAAAGAAAAACCGGAAGTGTTCTCGAATGTCAGCTGAATAGCTGATTGCCAATTCAGGAGCCTCACATGCCTGGTGCCTTTGGCCCAGTGTGATTCATGGTGGGACGTTTTTCTTCCTTTTTAAGTGGTTAAATCCCACCTCAGCAGCGCCACCAGCGCTTAAGATTTTTATCAGGAGAATCGCGGCCAAGATTTCTTTTCTCTGTGGTCTTTGCCCCGTAAACCTTTCTTTTCTTTATCGTTTTCCTATATGAATGCAAAGGAGGCAATATTCTGACCCTCTTCCCATCTTTTGAGTGCGTGAAAATAAACTAACCCTTTGAGTTCATCCCATCTTGTGACTGCTGTGGGCTTAGTGATAGAAAATTGGATCACGCCAAAACCGAGGGGTTGGGAAATATGCCATCGTTTATATCAAAATACCTTAATGTATGGACAGGTGGTAAGAGGAGAAATTAGTGCCGTTTAAATTCACCCTCTCCTGTCTGTAACAGTATTAAGAAACAAGAACACGTTTATGCTGCTAAAGTTGGAGGAGAATTACAGCAAAGTTCGTCAATCTTATGTAGTAGGCTTAGTGGAAGCTGATGAAAGTTAGCAGCAAGAACAACCATTTCCTTAAGCAACTCAATAATCTCTAAATGTCAATTAATCTTAATAGTACTTGGTAAAGCATCAGTGGCATTACTAATAGCTGTACAGTTGTAACTGTACAGTCACAAAGTCCCACCAAATAGAATAGCTTCCACCAATTTTCTGGCATCATTAAATTGTAAAGTACTCACTTTTTCAAATGTATTATATCCTACATGTATAAGTACAGCACGTTAAAACCAAATTGTGACAAGATAAAAATAATACCACAGCATTTTTTGCAGGGTTACTTATATACTTGCAACACAAACCGTCTCAAAGAACATTTACGTTGCTGCTCCCAGGGCTGACGTTCTGCTGAGGTTATAGTGAGAAAGCAGAGGAACCGCTGACGAAATTTCACATCAACATTCCTGCCAAATTCCTTAATCTCTTTTTCTCTCCAGAGCTACTTGCAAACATCTCCTGAACCCATGAGTGCTGTCAGCTTCAAACCCCTCATCTGAAAATAACAAAAAGGACCAGCGCTCATGTAGGGCCTTTCCTGTCCTTGGGGATGTTTGCTTACTTAAACCAAAGGGGATCTGATCCCAGTTGATGGGAGGGGGTGCATTGGTCAATGCCAAAGAAAGGAGTGTCAGTTAGGTGGGCTGCCAAATCAGAGACCTAGTGGTGGGGTGGATTGGGTCACTGCTGATGGGTTAGGGATTATGGCTGAAAGGAATGAGAGGCCTGTTGGTGTGGAGGTGGGGGAGAGAACCAATTGTGGGCCGAGTGGTTTTGTGGGGGTGCGGGGGCACAGTCGGAAGCCTGGTTGGTGTGGCAAGGAGGAGGTCAGAGGCCTCGAGGGTTGCGACTGTTTGTTTTGTTGGTGGGACAGGGGCTTCTGAACCACAGAAATGTTTTAGGCAGTCACCTACATCCAGACGCTGGGTGTGAAGGCACTTATTACCTCATTTAAAAAATAATAATTCTTTCATGGAATGTGGGTGTTGCTGGCAAGGCTAGCATTTGTTGCTAATCACTAATTGCCTTTGAATTGGGTGACCTGCTGGGCAGTTTCAGAGAGCAGTTAAGAGGCAATCACATTGCTGTGGATCTGGAATCACATGTAGGCCAAACCAGATGGCAGATTTGCTTCCCTAAAGGGCGCTAGTGAACCAGATGAGTTTTTACAAGGGTCGACAATGCTTTCTTGCTCACTATTACAGAGACTAGATTTAAACAGTGTCCTCAGTCCTTAGGGCGTTGGCTTGGGCTCTGAATTTTTAGCCCAGTGATATGACCATTGCACCACTGTCTCCCCCATAATCCACCAAATGCTGATCTCGATGCAACATGCTGCAATTCAGAAATCTTTTCGAAAGGAATTCAAGTCGTAAAACTGAATGGCAATCAAGCTCACAGCCTTTTGATCATATTTAAAGTTTCAGCCGGCCTTCTTCCAGCGGCTTAAGCGTTGAACCATGTACGGACCTCAATAACAGGTGGAAGTAAGTAGGTTGGGCCTGGGATTGGTCCAGGGAATAGATCTTTCAGACTTTATCCCTCCCTACCTAACCTAAAGCTGCTTGATTTTCTGATTAAAATTGAGCCCTTAGAATCTGTGTGTGAAATTTTATGCGATGGTGTGAGCTCCCCGCACCCCCCCCCCCCCACCCCCCACCCGGCCCCCCACCCCGAGGCCTAAAATTTGAGAGTGGAGCCTGCCACCACTTGTCCTGGAAGCCCCAGTCAAATGGCTGACAGATTTCTGCTCTCAACAGCACCACTGGGAATGATGGATGGTGGCCACTACTGGAACTGCAGACACACAGGTAAGTTTGGGAATGGGTGGGGAGGAGGGGTGGGGTGGTTTCACCAGGACCAATTTGGCAGGCTCAGACAAGGGAGTAGGGGTGATGGATGGGGTGTGTTCATGGAACAGAGTGGGAGGGGGAGTATTGTGGTTTGGAGCTGGCGGGGAGGTACCTCTGTTCTGTACAGGGTGTCAAATGATAGGACCACACTCCTCTGGCCCAAGACTGCCAGGTAAAATAGGTAAAAGGTGGGAGGAAGCCCTCAAATGGTCATTAATTAATCACTTCAGGGCCTCAATTAGCCCAGGGGTGGGTTAACCACCTCCCCCTCCAATGGGAAAATAGCAGCAGAATCCGATAGAAGATAGCATAGCACCCCCTTCCATGCCACCGGATTTCATACTCTCCCATTGCCAGTCTGATCGCAGGGATAGGGTCTTAGAAAATCCCACCCTAGATCACAGATAATAATCAGTATAAATAATAGGGTGTTTGATACTGCGTTAGTTCAGGTGAACAAACATGGATTTTCTCAAGGTTGTGTCTATCTTCTTTTTAATAACTGTTTAAAATCTGTGATGCTCAAGGGACTTTATCTCAGACACACACAGCAACACATAATCCATGGAAGCAAGATAGCTTGCGGGTCTGAAACGTATTTCTCAAAAGTTCGGCTTTTCATTTGAAAGACAGACCTAATCATGAAAGATTGGCATCATCAGATAGATTTCTTCCAGAAAATAATATTTTGGGATACAGTCTTTGAGTAATTTGAAAAATGACACGTGGCAACTACAGCATGCCTGGGAGGCAGGTTTTGGTCCTATAGTTTCCAAAGCTCTCCATGACTGAGGCCTCTCTCTTGTCAAATTTGAATCTGTAGGCTAATTGATAGAGATTGAGTAAAATGTTTAAGTTTAAAGTTTATTTATTAATGTCACAAGTAGGCTTACATTAACACTGCAATAAAGTGACTATTCCCTAATCGCCACACTCTGGTGCCTGTTCGGGTACACCGAGGGAGAATTTAGCATGGCCAATACACCCAACCAGCACGTCTTTTGGACTGTGGGAGGAAACCGGAGCACCTGGAGGAAACCCACGCAGACACAGGGAGAATGTGCAGACTCCACACAGACAGTGACCCAAGCCGGGAATCGAACCCAGGTCCCTGGCGCTGTGAGACAGCAGTGCTAACCACCGTGCCAAATAATTAATCGGCATCAGCATTATCTTCGTATCATTGGAATAACCAAAATGGTAGAAGAGAAACTCGATGAACTTTGGTCATTTTTTTCTGTCCAGTAATTCCTGGTTCTTATAAACGATTGTCCATCTCAGCACTTCTGCATTGCGAGGTGGAAAAATGAGAGGTGGACAAGTGTCGTGGGGGGAAGCACTAAATTCCTCTTCAGTTAGCAGTCAGCTGAAGTGTGGAATAGTTAAAGGTTGGGGGGCGGGACAGCCAACTCCCTCCATTTTAATATATGTTTGTGCATGTCCTTCAGGTGGTCTGGAGAATAAAATTACAAAAGTGATATGCACTCTTTCACAGAAAAAGAAATAGACACATATGGGTTGAGAATAAAGACAGTGCTACAATTACCAATGCCATTTTATAGCGGGCAGCCCAGACTAACCTTTCCATTTATGATTGGCTCACAGTGGGAATAATTGATTCGAGGAGCCCATGTTCCATTTCCAGTGCACTCTCTGTATACGCTCCCTGTAAAAGCAAAAGAAAACACTTGGTCAGGTCTTAGCCGTGAAATCTCAGTGGAAATAAATTGGTTCCAAAGCAAAAAAAGATTCGTTACGACAGGAAAAGAATGTTTTTTTTATAATTTTAAACTTTTGAAGCATATTTACTATTCTGATGTAAGACACAGAACAGCAGACTTGCACAAAGGAAGCTCCAACAAACAGCAATGAAATAAATCACCAGGTCATCTGCTTTGGGCATCTGTCGACGGATTAATGTTGATCAAATCAGAACCATGTGCTGGAATTCTACCACCTCGACCGTCCCTGAATCGGAGTGGGCGAGGGGCGGATAACGGAAATGTCTGTTGACCTCGGGCAGGAATTTTGGGTCTCGGTCGAGCGAGGCCATGAAATCCTGCCCCGTGTTTTTTTCAATGGAATATTTTATGTACATCTGTGAGGCCGAACGAGGCCTCGGTTTAATGTCTCATCCATATGGTTTGCCTAATCATTCAGAAAAATATGGGCGATAGTGAATCGGAAGATCCCATCACCCTCTACTCAATTGTCCTTTCCAGAGAAACATCAAGAATGTGAAAATGCGACCAATTCACTGAATCAAGCCATTTCTCATTGCCCTTTTATTATTTATTTCAGTGCGGCAGACGGGTTGTCACATGGGGGGGGAACAACTTGGCGATCGGCTGGCCACTCCGTGTATTTTACATGCACCCTCACTCAAAACGCACCCTGCGGGGAAGGGTGGTGCCCAAAACAGATTTGCACTCCATCTTCCCTTCCGCTCTTTACAACCTTGGACCTTGATCCTTCTCTTAGATCTCCCAGTGTGAACTTATTTATTTTGCAAATGAACAAACAGATAGCTGTAACAAAACAAAATCAAACTTCTTAACCTTTCTAAAACTCAAAGAAGAAATCTTGAGCTGAACAGAATTTTCACCCTGGCATTGCATTTCTCCGAGAACATGTGTTAAACTGTTCCTGTTTCTCGCAGTAGACTGCACTGCTGATTTACAGTAAATGTTAAATTATTTCACGCTTTGAGAACATTACAAACCCTGCTGCAATAGAGGAGTGTGATGGTACATTGAAGAAGGGTTGACTCCATCCAAGTGCTAAAAGGTTACGGCAGCCAAGATAAAATGATTGGCAGCAGCATGTTGCTGCTTGGGAGATTTCCATAGGTTTCTCTTTGGAGCAACATGGTGACTGACTGTATAAAGGTTGCAAATGAGGTCACTTTCAACTTCACTATCTTGGTAACTTGATAGCCCTACCTTTTATAGAATCTGCTTAATTTTAGTTCCATTGATGGAATGAAAATTGGACAGGTTCTATAATGGTCCCTAGCCAATAATTCAGCCAGGTTTTCTCACCCTTGATTATCATCTAACACTTCTCCCTGGAAAGAGTAAATCTCATCTTATTTTTAATTCGATTTATTATAGTCACATGTACTGGGATACAGTGAAAAGTATTGTTTCTTGCGCGCCACACAGACAAAGCATACCCTTCATAGAGTGCATAGGGGAGAAGGAAAGGAGAGGGTGCAGGATATAGTGTTACAGCTGTAGCTAGGGTGTAGAGAAAGATCAACTTAATATAAGGTAGGACGATTCAAAAGTCTGATGGCAGTAGAGAAGAAGTTGTTCTTGAGTTGGTTGGTACTTAGACTTTTGTATCTTTTCCCCCACTGGGAACAAAGTGGAAGAAAGTGTGTGCAGAGTGCACGGGATCCTTGATTATGCTGGCTGCTTTTCCAGGGCAGCGGGAAATGTAGACAGAGTCAATAGATGGGAGGTTGGTTTGCGTGATGGACCGGGCTTCATTCACAACCCTTCGTAACTTCTTGCAATCTTGGTCAGAGCAGGAACAGGATCATCGGACGAGAATAAATTCATCTATGGGTGCTGGTGCGTACCATCAAGATTCACTTATTGCGAGTTGTCATTTGGATGTCAAGCTGACAACCAGCAGCTTTAGATCTCTAGCCCATCAGGAGGCAGGAAGAGGAAATAAAACACTACTCTTCACAGAAATGGGGGAAAATGTCATAGCATTCCTTTAAACTCAGTCTGCCAGTAAAAGTATAAAACATGGTAATAGATCAATGGAACACTTCACAATGCATCAAACGTAGTGGCTGTAGGCTATATCTGTCAGTGTACACAACCTGCACAGTTCTACAAGGTCCCACTTCAGTGACCCATATGCAATTAAATACAATTTTCTATTGAATAAGACTTTTACTCATCCGTAATGTCAAATAAGCTTTGTCGAATGTGTGTCAAAGTTAAACCTAAATTCTATTTTGTCCTTAGCTGATGATGGACAGCCAGTCACTGCTTCATTGAAGGTAGATCACATGGTCACTGGAGAATAAAGTAATTTAGGATGAGTGATTGCAAATAAAGGGGCTCAACTGTTAGTGTCCCTGGGTGGGTGTAGTGGGGAGGTATCTTCAAACATTAAAAACCATCAGCATGCTGTGCTGTGGCATCCGCACCTTGATTGAATTGGTGCCTAACTTGGTAGCAGCAGAGACTGCCAGCTGAGGTGATTGATAACCAGGATACAAAATGAATCCAACGGCAGATACTTGTTTAGGACCACAACATTTGAAACAGTCACTTAAGATGAAGGAGCAATGGCTGCCCAGTGACCTGGGCACGGTGCCCCGTGTGTTAGTGAGCTGGACTGGGTTTTATGGCTCCCCACAGGTTGTGTTTTGATTGGGGGTGCATGTAAAATACAAGGAGGGTGCAGCACACCCGCAAGCTGTTCCCCCACGTGACAGCCTGCCTGCCATATTTAAATAAATCATGAAAGGGCAATCGAGCTTGCTCTCAAGCCAGGTGACCAGAATTTTAGCTGCCCATACCATAATATAAGAACAAAGAAAATTACAGCACAGGAACAGGCCCTTTAAAAATACAATGCGACAGCTCATGTCAATTTCAAAATACCCATCTGTATTCAAAGTACGGCACGGTAGCACAGTGGTTAGCACTGCTGCCTCACAGCGCCAGGGACCAGGGTTCGATTCCCGGCTTGGGTCGCTGTCTGTGTGGAGTTTGCACATTCTCCCCGGGTCTGTGTGGGTTTCCTCTGGGTGCTCTGGTTTCCTCCCACAGTCCAAAGACGTGCGGGTTAGGTGGATTCGCCATGCTAAATTGCCCTTTAGTGTCAGGGGGAATAGCTGGGGTAAAGGCATGGGTTTATGGGTATAAGGCCTGGGTGGGATTGTGGTCGGCGCAGACTCAATGGGCCGAATGGCCTCCTTCTGCACTGTAGGGATTCTATGAACCCAAGTAAGCCGATAGGGCCTCGGTTTAACATTTCATCCAGAAACTGGCATTTCGAGCAGTGCCACACTTCCTGAGCTCTGTACTGGGGTGTCACCCTTGACTGGAGTGATGTGTCGCAGAGATAAGCATGCCACCAACCGAGGGCGTCAATTCGCAGAGAAGCTGGTGGCCAGAATTCTCGGGTCTCGCACATCCCGCTGCCATTGCCAGAAAGGTCAAAGAATTTGGCGCTCAGCCATATCTCCATTCACAGCAGCAGGACTGAAGAATTCTGGCTGGTGTTGAAATGATATCTTTTATATCTCATACTTCCGGTTAAAGTCCAACAGGTTTATTTGGAATCACGAGCTTTCGGAGCACTGCTTCTTCATCAGGTGAGTCACCTGAGGAAGGGGCAGCGCTCCGAAAGCTCATGATTCCAAATAAACCTGTTGGACTTTATCCTGGTGTTGTGAGACTTCTTACTGTGCCCACCCCAGTCCAACACCGGCATCTCCACATCATATCCCATACTTGGATGTGCAGTGAGTGTTATTCTGTAGGAAAAAGCAAGCAGCCAATGCATACCACAAGACTCCACAAACAGAACTGAGCTGAAAAATCAGCTAATATGTCTTTTAAATATTGTTTAAGGGCTGGATGCTGGCCAGGAAAATAGGAAAACCTCTTGCTCTCCTCCTAACACTGTATTTGTGTGTTTATGATCCACCCTGACTGGTAGACAAGGCCTAAGTTTAAAGTTTAATTCAAATGCCACCAGTTATTTGGCATTGTAGCGTTTCCTCAGCAGTGCACTGGTGTATTAAACTATAAAGTTAAGTCCTGAACCAAAACATAAAGGTTCACAAAGAAACAGATTATGGGCCTAATAATGTTTACCCTGCCGTTAGCGAATGCAACCTTCTATACTACTCGCCCTCAACCAGTACTAATGTTCAATTCTTTCAGAACAAAACTGAAATAATTTCAAGAACAACACTGGCAAATTCCTCCTTGCTACTTGAGGCAAGCATTTTTAATGTTTCCAGAGCTGTTACTTTCTAGCCCATGTGCTGATTCTCTGTATGAAGGAAAATAAATCCCGACATAAATCTTAACATTTCCTTTACATAAGAACATAAGAACGAGGAGCAGGAGTAGGCAATTCAACTCCTCAAGCCTGCTCTGCCATTCATGGCTGATCTTCTCTCAGCCTCAACTCCACTATCTTGTCCGTTCTCTATAACCCTTCAACACGTTACTAATTAAAATCTGTCTATCTCCTCCTAAAATTTACTCACTGTCTCGGCATCCACCACACTCTGAGATACTGAATTCCACAGATTCATCACCCTTTGAGAGAATTCCTCCTCATACCTGTTCCAAATCTGCTACCCCTTATCCTAAAACTATGACCTCTAGTTCTAGATTGCCCCACAAGGGGGAGCATTTGCTCTACACCTACTTTTAGCATCTTCTATCCCTCAATGAGATCTCCTCTCATTCTTCTCAACTTGAGACAGTATAGGCCTAAACTGCTCAATCTCTCTTCATAAGACAAACCCCTCATCTCTGGAATCAAGCTATTGAACCTCCTCTGAACTGCTTTTAATGCCACTGCATCCTTCCTTAAATAAGGGGACCAAAACAGTACACAGTATCCCAGGTGTGGACTCAACAATTGTGAGTTGCAGCAACAGTTGCTTACTTTTATAATCTATCCCTTTAGCTACAAATGTCAAAATTCCATTTGGTTTCCTTATTACCTGTTCCACCTAAATACCAAGTTTATGTGACTCGTGCACAAGGACACCCAGATCCCTCTGCACTGAAGCACCCTGAAGTCTCTCTCCATTTAGATAATAAATTGTCTTTCCATTTTTCCTACCAAAATGGATAACCTCACATTTATCCACGTTGAACTCTATCTGCCACATTTTGGCCCACTCACATAACCTACCTATCTACATCCATTTATAAATTTCTTACTCCTCTTTGTAACTTACTATCCCACCTATTTCAGTGTCATCTGCAAATTTGACTATGGTACCTTCTATCACTGTATCCAAGTCATTAATATAAATTGTAAACAGTTGGGGTCCGAGGACTGAACCCTATGGCAGCCCACTAGTTAAATCTTGTCAACCACAAAGACTCATTTATCCTGACTCTCTGCCGTCTATCAGTTGGCCAGTCTTCTATCCAAGCTAAAAATTAGCCCTAACCCCATGCAATCTTACTTTGTGTATTAACCTTCTGTGAGGCACCTTATCAAATGCCTCCTGGACGTCCAGATATACTGGGGAGAATCCCACAGTGGGTGATGCGAGGCAACCTGTTAGTGCCAGTCTGGGCCCCTGGCACTGCCCAAGGGACAAAATGCCAATGCCCAGGAGGCACCTTGGCACTGCCCATCAGGCATGGGGCAGTGCCAAGGAGTCAGGGCATATGGGAGGCCAGAGCCTGATGGGGGCATGGCCTAGGGGGGATTGGTAGGGGTGGGGGGAGTGTTCCAGTGCCAACCTACAGTTGGGATCCATGGGAAAAGGAAGGAGGCCAGTGATCGGGGTGGGCTGGGGGGGGCGGGGGGGGGGGAATCAGCCAGGGGGCAGCACTGCAGAGGGGTGTTGGGTCTGCGGAAAGAGGGGTTCAGGACTGTAGGGGTGGGGAATCGGGGGGTGGGCAGGGACGGGGATGATTGGAAATTTGGGTGTACCTGGGGGGGGGGGGGGTGGGGGTGTGGTGGTGGGGGGGGGGGGTCTTGGTTCGGGGTTAGCCCGGGAATGGTCGGGGGGGGGGGGGGGGGGGGGGGGGAGGGCAGCAATCTCGGCACTGACAGGCGCATGCGCAGTAGCCGACTCAGCACACTGATTTCAGCCTCTCCAGTGGGAATAGCCCCACCCCCCATCTTTATAATGATATTCACACTGGTGGCCTGTGCAGCGCACACACAGAGTGTGGGAGATTCTTCTTTGAACTCCCACTGAAAAAACCAGCGTGAATTACTCCAGTTTTCATGCAAATCCGACACTTGGGATGTTTTTGGGAGAATTCCGCCGCACATCTTGATCTCCAGCGCTTCCATCATTTCTCAATACAGCACTGATAACTTCCTTCACCAGCAAAGCTACACCACCTCCTTTTCCTTTCTGTCTATCCTTCCGAAATACTGAATACCCTTGGATATTCAATTCTCAGAGCTGGTCTCCTTGTAACCATGTCTCAGTAATCGCCAACAAATCATATCGCTTTGTCTCTATGTGCGCCATTAACTCATTAATTTTGCTCCAAATGCTTTAGACACAAAGCCTCTAAGTTCGTTCTATTATCAATTTTCCCGACTCTTGTATAATTCCTTGTTGCAAAATGACATTCACACATTCTGTCCTTTCCTTTTATTTTCTGATAACGATCTTCCTCAGCACTTACCTGCACTCCTATCTTCTCCTTTCACTTTGATTTTCTAATTTTCCATGCAACCGAACTCCCCCACCCTCCCCAATATTTAGTTTAAAGCCCTATTTGTAGTTATGCGATTCGCCAGGAATTTGGACCCAGAAAGATTCAGCTGAAGACTATTCCATTGGAACACCCCTCTCCTTCCCCTGGCACCAATGTCCCATCAATTCAAACCCATTTCTCCCACACTAACCTAGAGAGGTGGTACGGTGGCACAGTGGTTAGCACTGCTGCCTCACAGCGCCAGGGACCTGCGTTTGATTCCCGGCTTGAATCACTGTCTATGTGGAGTTTGCACATTCTCCCCGTTCCTCCGGTTCCGTCCCACAGTCTGAAAGACGTGCTGGTTAGGTGCATTGACCTGAACAGGCGCCAGATGTGGCGACTAGGGGAATTTCACAGTAACTTCATTGCAATGTTAATGTAAGCCTTACTTGTGACTAATAATTAAACTTAAAAAAAACTTTAAACCTTTGAGCCATGCATTTACCTCTTTAATCTTGTTGATCCTGTGCCAATTAGCTTGTGGCTCAGGTAGTAATTGGAGATTATCGTCTTTTTGGTTCTGCTTTTTAATTTAGCCCCTAACTGCATATATTCCCTCAGCAGACCCTCTATCGTTATTGCCAACCTGGACCACAACAATTAGATCATTACCCTCCTACTCCAAGTTCCCAGATGAGATATTCCGAACCCTGGCACCAGGTAGGCAACACAATCTACAGGACTCTCAATCCTGGTCACAGAGAACAGTGTCTATGCCCCAGCTATACTATCCCTGATTATGACTACATTTCTGCCCCCCCCGCACTTGAATGGCTCCTTGTACGATGGTGCTATCGTCAGTTTGCTCATCTGCCCTACAGTCCCTGCTCTTGTCCACACAGGGTGCAAGAATCTCAAACCTCTTTAACAAGCACAAGGGCTGAGACTCATGCAACCCTATCTCCTGGATCTCTCTACCTGCCTCGCTCACACTCACACCCTCCTGTCCCCCTGACCACTGCCTCTATCTTCAGGTTCCCCCAAAGCACCTTGACTAACTAACTTTCTTCGATGTGGGTTCCAGCTGAAAAGGATCAAGTTCACCAAAGTATCCTCCTGATGCAGGGCCTCACCCGAGTGGCTATCTTGGGGCATGTTCTTCAAAATATCCGGCTCGTTAATTTTAATGAACAGAAAATTGCAGCAATCCCATGCATGAGTCCTGATTAGGTGGGGCTCTGTGCCGAAAGGGAACAATCAGAAAATATACTCTTGAGAGTTGGCAGACCAACTGACCGTGGATGTCAACACACGCAAGCATTTACACAGGCACACATAACACAGAGACACACTTCCCTGCTTAGCTCATTTAAACTGCAACTACTTACTGTAGAAGCTCCCCAGCTTTAAGTAATTCAAAGACTTTAAAGAGCCGCTCTGTCAACTGTGTAGCTGTGAAGTGACAAGACGCATTGGCAAGGGTTTAGCCCACACACCATCAGCAGATACGGATGACTAGCTGAGTTACATTTGGTTTACCTACTTGAGAGTTATTTCTGAAACTTGCCAACCAAATAATTCACACTCCGCTGGCCCTTTTCAGCCAAGATTAGGTCAGGTTGTAGTGCTCCTATTTTAAATGAAACTTTCAAACTGAGATCTGGAGGCTAAGACAAGGAAAATGGAGCAAAGGTAACGCAATGGAGTTGAGGTGTAGACCAGCCATGATCGAAGGCTCCACTGAGGACATATTACTTTGCTCAGATCCCTCTATACCTCACCTTAAACCTGTGCCCTCTGATCTTAGATACTTCTGCCTTGGGAAAAAGATTCTTATCATCTACCCCATCTATGCCTCTCATAATTTTGTATACCTCTCTATCAGATCCCCCATGTGTCTGCGTGGGTTTCCTCCGGGTACTCCGGTTTCCTCCCACAGTCCAAAGATGTGCGGGTTTGGTGGATTGGCCATGCTAAATTGCCCCTTAGTGTCAGGAGGACTAGCTAGGGTAAAATGCGTGGGATTATGGGGATAGGACCTGGGTGGGATTGTGGTCGGTGCAGACGCAATGGGCTGAATGGCCTCCTTCTGCACTGTAGGATTCTATGATTGTGATTCTATTAGAGCATACAATCCAGGCTGGCACTTCAATGCAGTGGAATGGTGTGTTATTGGATGGTGTATTGCTAGCTGTGCTGACCGTTTGACGAGGCATAAACATTTTCCTCCACACAAAAACACAACATGCTGGAAAATCTCAGCAGCTCTTTGATTGGATGTACAAAACTCCCTTGGAACAATCCAAAAAAACAAGAGTGTAACACTCTTAGAAGCATAGAATCATACAGTGCAGAAGAGGCCCTTTCGCCCATTGAGTCTGCAGTGACACATGAGAAACACCCGAACTCCCACCTAGTCCCATCTACCAGCACTTTGTCCATAGTCTTGAATGTTATGACATGCCATGTGCTCATCCAGATACTTTTTAAACGATTTGAGGCAACATGCCTCTACCACTCTCCTAGGCAGCGCATTCCAGACTGTCACCTCCCTCTGGATAAAAATGCTTTTCCTCACACCCCCCCTAAACCTACTGCCCCTCACCTTGAACATGTGTCATCTCGTGACTGACTCTTCAACTAAGGGGAATAGTTGCTCCTTATCCACTCTATCCATGTCCCTCATAACCTTGTACACTGTTCAGCGCTCTTCCCTCAGTTATTTCCATCAAAGATGGATTCATCCAGACTTTCTGCATCAACTTTTGGCATTTTTCAGTGCACAACTGGGACATCCTTTTGCTTCGAGTGGTGGAAAGGCATGGTAGTTATTTCCATCAGAGTTACATCCACAACTGGTCCCACAAGCTCTGCATTTCCCCATGAGATTTGGTTTCTTTCTTAATCCATATGGTGAATCCTGTATCAGGTCATCACAATATAATCATTAATACCGGCCAGCGGCATTGCCGCCCTGAATTTCTGCTCACTATACACGAAGGGCTGAGGTAGGTTCTAAATTAAACGCTACAGTTATGAATAGGGTTAGCTGGGACAAACAGGAGCACAGAGCTTTTGAGTCTGAGGTTTGTGGAAAATCCAATTACCATTTACAGCAATCCAGAAATGGCTTTTGGAGCAAATCTATTGGCACCCGGCCCAGGTGCAGTATACTCAAGTATTATACAGAAGTGCCAGCCAGCATTATATGCTTAAGCACTGCAGTGGGACTTGAATTCACAAACTTCTGATTGGAGCATGGGTCTGGAATTGCTCATTCAGCCTTTCCTGTCATTCTATTACATCATGTTTGATCTGACTTCAACTCCATTAACTCACTTTTTCTCCACATCCTGTAATTTCTTTTTTTCTGATCCTGGAGTCCTCAGACCCCCAGGAAGGTTTGACAATTTCGATAGAAATTCTCCCAAGCCCCTGCTGGCGTGGCGTGGGGGGAATATGGCAGGCAGCCCAGAAATCGGTTTTCACACTGGCGTGAATTTGCAGTGGGACATTCCGCTGGTACCCGCTATGGCGGGTCAGAAGACCCGGCGGGAATCGCCGATAACCTCATTTGAATCTCGTTAATGGGATGCAGGTGAAGGCATTGCTCCCCACGCCAGATTCTCCATGATGCTGGCAGGAAAACACGCCAATGTGAAAACATACTTGGAACAATGTGGAATGCAGATGTCCGGATTCATCTGGACAGTGCCTGGGGTTGCCTCTGGAGCTCAGGATGGATACCACCCACCAACCTGGACTCCGGAACACCACAGCAGTGGGTCGGGTAAGCATCTACAAGTGGACTTTCCATGCTGGGGGCCTTGGAGGGGGCCCATCTTCCAACCTCAGAATGTTCCTGGAGATCCATCTCCACTCTCAGGAGGTCCATCTTCCAGTTCCAGAGTGTCCCTGGAGATGTATCTTCATTTTCAGATGGTCCACCATTTTTCTTCAATAATGGCTCAGTGATGTCTTTTTCAAGATGGCACCTGGATGCGATGGTGTAAACTACACACCATCCAGGCCTGCCCTGCCATTATATACAGCGCGAAACATCCGGGTGTATAATTGCTGAGGTTGGGCCTGAAAATTTGGCTTGTTTTCTTGCTGGCCGCCAAGGCAGTAAACACTCCTCATTCCCACCCGGGCCACGGCACTTAGTTTCAAAATTGGAGAACTCCGCCCTTTGTGATTTTGGTCACGATTTTAATCTTCAGTAACTTGTAGTAATTGTGCCTCACTTTTTAAAGTTTTGGAGCACTTTGTGATGACTAATTATGGAATATGCATATTTGGAGTTTTTTTTTATTCATTCGTGGGACATGGGCATCACTGGCTGACCAGCATTTATTGCCAATCCCTTGTTGCCTGAGGGCAGTTGAGAGTCACCCACATTGTTGTGGCTCTGGAGTCACATGTAGGCCAGACCAGATAAGGACGGCAGATTTCCTTCCCTAAAAGGACATTAGTGAACCAGATGGGTTTTCCCTGACAATCGACAATGGTTTCATGGTCATTAGTAGATTCCTAATTCCAGATTTTTTTTATTGGATTCAAATTCTACCAACTGCTGTGGCGGGATTCGAGCCCGGGTCCCCAGAACTGAGTTTCTGGATTAATAGTTTAGCGATAATACCACTTGGCCATCACCTCCCCCTATGCAGTTTGGATGCAGTCGATAATGTGCCCCTACATTATCTTTATTCAGGTGGTGTGATATAGGAAATCGGAAATATAGTTGATCGATGCCCATCTCTGGGAGTTGGGTACATTGTTGAGAGAACCCCTTATTGGATGCAGTGATGTGATACTGTGTGATTGAAATAATTCTATTCCTATCACTGATATCCTTCAGCTTAATGAGGGAATGTACAAAGCAAAGAAGATCTACTGTAATAACTAGCATACAACTTATAACACTAAAATACTCATCACCGTGTTGTAGATTAATCTGCAAGATTTATGCAGACCCATGACATCCATTTAAATCCCAGTTAATCTTCAAACGCTCTGATGGTTCCCTCTTTCAAAGTTCTCTCCTTTTCCTTTCCTGCTGCTGCACACACCCTCTCTTCATAGCACAAAAATGTCACTTTTCACCTTCCCCTGCTCCAAAGGTCGCAAAACACATTGGAGAAATGAATCATAGAATCACATAGAATCCCTACAGTGCAGGAGGATGCCAATCGGTCCATTGAGTCTACACTGACTCGCTGATAGAGCATCTTACCCAGGCCTTCTCCCCCGTCCTATCCCTGTAACCCCACACGTGTGCAAATGGCCAATCCATCTAACCTGCACATCTTTGGACATTAAGGGGCAATTCTTTTCCCATGACCAATCCATCTAACCTGCACACCTTTGGACTGTGGGAGGAAACCAGAGCACCCAAAGGAAACCCACACAGACACGAGGAGAATGTGCAAAACTCCACACAGACAGTGACCCAAGGCTGGCGCTGTGAGGCAGCAATGCTAACCATTGTGCCACCGGTAACACTGAGGGTGGCAAGGGCACAGAACATACTCTGGGTTGTGGACTTCAATGTCCATTATCACAATGGCTTAATCCTCGACCAAGCTGGCGGGTCCTAAAGGACATAGCTGCTAAACGGAACTGCAGAAAGATAAACCATCTGCCCGTCCCTGTTTTATCCTCACAGGCAGCCTGATCATCTCAGAGCATGCCTTACCCCAAATGGCCCCTTATGACCCAAAGGTGAGAAGTGGTGGGGTGATGTTGGCCCAATATTGTGTTCTGAAGCCAGAGTGGGTGGGAACCCAAATTGACCTCACCCGAATGCAGATCCATCTGTCCACGACAATACTGGTAAGAGTGACCATTGCAATCTTTGTTTAGTTGAAGTCCTATCTTCACATTGAGGATACTGCCCATTAAAGTTTATTTATTAGTCACAAGTAAGGCTTATATTAACACTGCAATGAAGTTACTGTGAAATTCCCCCAGTTGCCACACTTCGCTGCCTATTTGGGTCAATGCACCTAACTAGCACATCTTTCAGACTGTGAAGGGAAACCGGAGCACCCGGAGAAAACCCACGCAGACACGGGGAGAACGTGCAGACTCCACACAAAGAGTGACCCAAGCCGGGAATCGAACCCGGTCCCTATCGCTGTGAGGCAGCAGTGCTAACCACTGTGCCACCGTGCCGTCCCATGTTGTATGGCACTATCACTGTGCCAAATGGGATTGATTTTGAGCACACCTAGGAATTCAAAACTGAGCATCCATTAATCCCTATGGGCTGAGGGGTTGGTTGTGGCCCCGGACTCTTGGGATCCAACATGCCAGGTCCCTGGCCAGTAGTGAAACCGCTGAGTTGATCCAGCTGGAGGGGCGGCTGGAAAGCGGGAGGCCGGTGAATCGGCCTCCAAACTTGCGAATGACATTTGAATATTTATTGGTTTCCCACCCACTCTGGCCAGGAACCCAATCTTGCACCGATACCCAATTCTCCGGGTCATTGTGATTCGCAACTGAAGCTAGCAGCCCTGGAGAATCCCTGACCCGCCCGACCCCTGGCCATGTAGACCCTCCTGGCTTCATAGCACAATATTGGGCCAACACCACCCTGCCACTTCTCACTTTTGGGTCATAAGGGGCCATTGAGGATAAGGCAAGCCCTAAGATGTTCAAGCTGCCTGTGAAGATAAAACAGGGACTGGCAGCTTACCCTGGTCGTTGAAAGGAGGCCCACGGTCAAATTTTAAACTGGTCTTGTACCTCTTGAAAATGGGCCTTCCAAAAACAGGCCTAGATAAATTTGTACGACACTTTTACCGCCAATCTGAATGATTTTAGATTCTCTCAAAATATGGCAGGAGATGAAAGGAAAATGAAAGACTGCATTTACTTCAGCTACTCTTTATGAGTGGCACAGTGGCTAGCACTGCTACCTACCTCACAGCGCCAGGGGCCCAGGTTCAATTCCAGCCTCAGGTGGCTGTATGTGTGGAGTTTGCATGTTCTCCCCGTTTCTGCAATTGTTTCCTCCGGGTGCTCCCGGTATCTTCCCAGAGTCCAAAGATGTGCGGGTTAGGCCATGATAAATTGCCCCTTAGTGTCATGGGGATTAACTGGGTAAATACATGGAGTTACGGGGATAGAGTCTGCATGGGATTGTTGTCGTTGCAGGCTCAATGGGCCAAATGGCTTCCTTCTGCACTGTAGATTCCACGATTCTATGAAATATATGAGTAGCTGGAAGAAATACAGCAAAATACTGAGAGCAAACTATCCTAATAAATCAATATTGAGCCAAAATGTAATAAATGTACCAGTGCATTTATTGTACTGAGCAGAAATGGTAAAATATGGAGACAAATTTATTGCAATATCTCAGAATATCGTGAATACAGCAAAATCCAGAGATAATTCCATTTAACCAGACCACCAACATTACTAAATACAGCACTAAGATGAACAAACCCAAATAAATGTTTCAGCAACTGTGTTTAAGTAGACCAAAATAGAGTCAAACTGAATATGTTTGCAACTGTAATCAACTGCAGTACAGAGACAAATCTACCTAATTCTACCAAATCTACAAAATACAGCAGATAACAATTCAATCAGTGGGATTTAATGATAATGCCATTTAATATCTAGAGCAGATGTTTGGAACTGTGTTTGGAGACAGTCATTACAAGGCACACTCTCTCAAAACCAGCTGTCTAAAAACCAGGGTTATCTGAAAATCAGACATTAGCCGTGTATCATTTTTAAAACATATCTTAATGAATTAAAATTTACTTGCCCGGACAATTCAGCCAAGCACTGCATGGTGCTGGACTTGGATCCCCTTCTCTGCTTCTGTGCTCTCTATTCCCGCGCTCCAAGTGACCCTTGACCCCACCCAACCCTGATTAGCCCCAATTGTCCACTGCTCAACAAGTGCCTGACCCAAAATCCAGCAAAATCCACAATCCAGCACAGCCTTGTTCCCCAGATTGTCAGATTTGACATCTATGTAGTGTGAACATTATTTACCACATGTTCGTTCAAACTTGGATGTTATCCAGATGAAGGATAATTATCTAACAAGGACTTTCATTGAATATGTATTTGAAGATTAATAGAACTAGCAGTTCCAAAACTAGCCTCTTCAACTGCTCAAATCTCAACAACCTTTCCCCCAATTCTTTCCCCTAACCTAACAACACTATCAACTAGTACTAAACACCTCAATCATATATTTTATCTCATCTTCTCACAGCAGCATCAGTGTAAGCTTTGTACCCCCAATTGTCAGCAATTCATTCATTATAGCCACAAGCCTAACTGTATCACAGGACAATGACTTTCAGGAGAAGATGACACATAACAGGCAACAGCAACAAGCAATTTGCGGACAAGTGCACCTTCGTGTTTTAAACCAAATGGAGGAGACAGTTCAGTTCATAGAAAGGGACATTCCTGGTGGCACTGTAAGGGCCAATGCTTAGGGTCGCTGCATATTTAATCCTTATTCTCTCTTCCCACCTTTTCCTCCTGCTTCATCCCACAATCTCTTCCGGCTCACAAGATATAGGGGTTGTTAAGTACACTCTTTCGACACTCATCTCTCTTATTTCACCACAACTTAACCTTTAATGCTTTTCTAATTTCAGAACTGCAGCCTGCTCGGTCAGTAGAGGAAGAAGTAAAAATGATGGAGAGGCACCGTCAATCGTAGAAACAAAATCATGGGACTGAATTTTCCTGACCCATTGGCTGGAAGGTGGGAGTGCTGCTAATGTGACAGGAGAAGGTGTCGAGAGGGGATCCCAATATCTTCCTGCCATTATGGGGGTGAAGAGTTAGGAGAGGGCCTTAGAGGTTCTCCTCTACTTTTGAGGATAGTAGGAATCAAGGAATCTGTATGTGACACGGTGGCACAGTGGTTAGCACTGCTGCCTCACAGTGCCAGGGACCAGGGTTCAATTCCTGGCTTGGTTCACTGTCTGTGCGGAGTCTGCATGTTCTCCTCGTGTCTGCATGGGTTTCCTCCGGGTGCTCCAACTTTCCTCCCACAGTCCGAAAGACGTGCTGGCCATGCTAAATTCTCCTTCAGATGCCGGAATGTGACAACTTGGGGATTTTCACAGTAACTTCATTGTAGTGTTAATGTAAGCCTACTTGGAAAACTAATAAATAAACTTTAAAGAAACTTGATAAGACACTGGGCACAAATAAGCAGTGTGCTGCTTGCAGGGTTGACTTTAGGAGGCCGTGGAGGATCAATAAAATGAAGAGCTTTATTCGGGAGATGTTAACACTACAGACTGCAATCCTACACTGCCCAGTTACCCACACAAATGGTCGATGACATCTCACATGCGTTCCCTTAAAATGGCTGCTGTTCAGCTGCAAAGCTGTGGTAAGAAATCACTAAAAATACCACAAATACACAATTAGGAGCTAGGGGAGGGGAGAAGGTCACTAAATGAACCAACTCACCAAGGCTGAGGTCATAGTTCCAATGTTTTTAGATGACTTTAATGAATGAGGTGGCTCAGAGGAATTCTTAATGGTTAGTTTGATTTATAAGGAGAGGCTGGATAGACTGGGACTTTTTTCCATGGAGCGTAGGAGGCTGAGGGTGAAATTATAGAGGTCTTTAAAATAATGAGGGGCACAGATCAGGTAGATAGTCAACATCTTTTCCCAAACGTAGGGGAGTCTAAAATTGGAGGGCAAAGGTTTAAGATGAGAGGGGAAAGATACAAAAGGGTCCAAAGAGGCATTTTTTTTCTGTGTTTTTATGTTTCTATTTATTTAAACTCAGTGCTGGTGCACAGAGTCAGCAGGCACCTAGGGTGATGAGTGCCTGGAATAAGCTGCCAGGGGTTGTAGTAGAGGCAAGTACAATTTTATCTTTTAAAAAGCATTTAGACAGTTACATGGGTAAGATGGGTATAGAGCGATATGGACCAAACACAGGCAATTGGGACTAACTGGTTAAAAAAAAGGGCGGCATGGACCAGGTGGGTCAAAGGGCCTGTTTCCATGTTGTAAACCTCTATGACTCTGTAATTATATCCCTGATAAACTGCCGAAACCTACCAGAAAGCTTCTGCACAATGTTAAAGAACATGTAGGGTTCCACCTCCAACTTGGGACAGGGCTTTGCTCAGATCCTTTGCAAGGTGAAATGTGCAGTTACTTCCATTAGTACACCCATGGAACCTACCATTATGTATGGTTTGGTGGCTAATGTTACAGCTCCCATTGTGGTGGAAGGTTGGTCGAGGCAGCGCACAAACTCTGTCAGCAATGTGCACATTTTGGATGCCATTGTCCAAGTTTGGGTAGCTGAAAAGCACCTGAAAAGATTTGGATGTTTTTCAGCTGACTGGAACCCAGATAGAATCATTGGTCCCACATTTTTGTCCCTAAATCGAGTGCACAGAGTCTGGAAATCTCCAGGATCTGCAAACCTGACCTTTAAAAATGTCCACCTGCACAGATCAGAATTTCAGTCACGGGTGGATCAGGAAAAATCCCAGGACAAGTGCATAGGCTGCCAAGTGCGAAAATGGCTGAGGAAGAATGCCTGACTCTGTGCACCAGCACTGAGTTTAAATAAATAGAAACGTAAAAACACAGAAAATAGGAGTAGGAGTGAGGCATAAGTGATATTAAAACAAGTAACATTTCTGGTCTATGCCAACCTATGCCCTCCATTACACCCCATGAGCCCTCATACCCCCATGCCAATCCATGCCCTCCACCCTTTGCCCTCACCCCCTCCATACCAACTCACCTAGCATCTTTGAAAACTTCCTTGACAGCTTTGACGGTTCCTTGACAGCTCCAACGAGTTTGTGCATGAAAAGTACATAAATATGATTAATTTTTAAAAAATCCCTAAGTGTGTCTTACCTCACGCAGAAGATGCCTCATCTCTCCAAAAGGGTAGCCTAGCTATCCAAATGAATCTTCCAGGTTTAGACCTCCTCTTAGCTGTTTTAATCTGCACAGTCAGTTTTATATGTCTGGCCATCCAAAGTCCTACTGGTGATTTAAATGGTGCTTCCATTTGCTTCTGCAAATGGTGTGTGCTAGAACCCCGGCCCAACTTCAGACTCACCCCTGCAAAGATGGGAAATGCTGGGTTCGGGGGCAGGACTTAGAATTTTCAGCCATTTCCAGGATTTCCCCATGATGGAGAGCCTGTCCATTGTGGTGTAAATCTGGGCCAATCAGGCTGGACGGAGAGTGTTCAGCCCATCAATATTGTGCTGGTTCTGTAAAAGAACCTAGCCCAGCACCCCTGTACATTCTCCATAGTCATGATGTGGAGATGCCGGCGTTGGACTGGGGTGAACACAGTAAGAAGTCTCACAACACCAGGTTAAAGTCCAACAGGTTTATTTGGTAGCAAATATTTGCTACCAAATAAACCTGTTGGACTTTAACCTGGTGTTGTGAGACTTCTTACTGCATTCTCCACAGACCAGGGGATTGCCCCTTTACAAATATTTATTCAACCTTTCTGAAAATTATGACTGGAGCTGACTTTTTGGCAGTTTCTTCCTAACAACTCACAGGGTAAAATAATTAGTTTACCTCATCTCCATCCTGTGGCAGTTACTAATTGTCTGGAATCTGTTTTCTCTGTTTACCAACACTCCTGTCAATGAAATCAATTACTCCTTCCTTTAATGAAACACTTTGGTGAGAAAATTAATTTGAGCGATAAAGGTGTATCCTGGACCTTGCCAGATAAACTGCAGCCCTATACATTTCCAAATGTTATGTTTGTGATGGACCTTTGGATTCCTTTCATAGGGCGAGATTCTCTGCTCCCCAACCCCCGCACCACTCTGCGGCGATTTAGTTGGTGGCCTGTCATTGGTCGGTGGTGGGATTTTCTGGTCCCCCTGCTGCCAATGGGACTTCCCATTGTGTTCACCCCACGCTGCTGGGAAACCCGCGGTGGGGGTGGGGGTGCCCAGAAGATCCCACCAGCGGGAAGGGTGGGAACATCCCACCCATAGCCTCCATTTTTATTGCATTTCTCTCTTCTTCTATGAACCATCCTCAGTTGGTTTTTCTGCAAATTGCAATTTAACCTTTTTTGATTCCTTCCTCACTTTTCAAGCTTTCTCTTCAGTCTCCATGGAAGTAGTTCCGTCAAGAGCAAGGACAATAGCTTATTTTACTGGGCTCTTGAGACCAGTTACTTTGCTGACGTTTGACTGAATAATCGCTTTGTGTTCCAAGGGCTGGAACTAAAAAGCTTAAAAGCTTATCTCATTGACTTACTGGACCTCACGGAAAATATTTTTAAAAACATGTAAATAATAATGCCTGAAAGTAATTTTGCCTCTGGTCAGAACATTTCCTAAACCTGTTGGATTTGTTTAATCCTCTGAGGCACTGCATGTGGTTTTTCCTGACCATATTCCATTCCTAAACCCCTTCATTTCCTGCCTAAATCTCTCTCTCTCTCCACTTTTAAGACACTTAAAAACTATTGGCTGAAATATTCCAGCCGTACTCATTAGTGGGATTTTCCCATCCTCCTGCAGTGAACGGAGACTTGGCCGGATGCCAGATTCTCTCACTTCGCTGCAGCAGGGGGCCGGTAAGATTGCGCCCTTTGACCAAGCTTTTGGCCACTTTTGGTTCAGTATCAATTTTTTAATCTGATTACGCTCCTGCAAAACACTTTGGACATTGTATACGTGCTATTTTAAAATAAATTGTTGCTGCTTTTGTTGTTGTAATCCAGCACCACTCAGTACTTACTTGCAATGATGTCAGAAGATTTTAATCAGGGACCAGCCACAGGCTCAACAGGAACCAAATGTCAAGAGTTCAGGTTACAACACGGGAAATCTCTGACCCTGTGATCTCTTCAAGTGCAGTGTCCCAGCAGAATTGTGGGATCGCTGCTGTGGGATCAACTGATGGTGTTTCATTATGTTTGCATTTGCAGTTTTAATTCAGAAAGTAAACAGTGCACCCATGAATAATTTTCAGCAATTTGCCTGCATTTAGACAGGAACATAGGAGCAGGAGTAGTTCAGTCAACCCACTGAATCTCCTTTCGCCATTCACTATGACCATGGCGGATCATCCACTTCAATGCCTTTTTCCCCACACTATCTCTATATCTCTTTATATTGGTATTTAGAAATGTCAATCTCTACTTTGAACAAACTCAGTGACTGGGCTTCCACAGCCCAGTGGAGGTAGAGAATTGCAATGATTCACAATCCTCTGAGTAAACAAATTCTCCTCATCTCAGTCCTAAGTGGCTACCGCCTTACTTTTAAGTTGTGTCCACTGATTCCAGACTCTCCAGCCAGGGAAACATCTAACCTGCATCTGTCCTATCTACAGAAAGTGCTGAAAAATCTCAGCAGGTCTGACAGCATGCGTGGAGAGAGAATAGGGCCAACATTTCGAGCCAGGATGACCCTTCATCAGATTTGATTTGATTTATTATTGTCACATGTATTAGCATACAGTGAAAAGTATTGTTTCTTGCATGCCATACAGACAAAGCATCCCGTTCATAGGGAAGGAAATGAGAGAGTGCAGAATGTAGTGTTACAGACATAGCTAGGGTGTAGAGAAAGACCAACTTAATGTAAGGTAGGTCCATTCAAAAGTCTAACAGCAGCAGGGAAGAAGCTGTTTTTGAGTCGGTTGGTACGTGACCTCAGACTTTTGTATTTTTTCCCAACGGAAGAAGGTGGAAGAGAGAATGTCCAGGGTGTGTGGAGTCCATGATTATGCTGACTGCTTTTCCAAGGCAGCGGGAAGTGTAGACGGTGTCAATGTTGAAGACAAGGAAAATTGGACAAGATTTATATTGTGAGGCTCAGGGAGAGGGGTGGGGTACATAATGGCACAGACAAAAAGGGAATGTAAATGGTGATGATAAAGGTAGGAATGGTGCTAAGATCTTTTCAATGAGATTACCTCTCATTCTTCAACACTCTGGAGAATACAGTCCCAGTTTCCTCAGTTTTCTTCACAGGATAATCCCACCATCCTGGGAACAAATCTTGAAGCTTCTTTGCATTCCTTCTCTGGCAATAGTATCTTTCCGAAGTGATGGGGACCAAAGCTGCACACAGTACTCCAGTTTAACCAAGGTTCGATACAATTGAAGCAAGACCTCCCTTTCAGAAATCCATGTTGACTTTGTCTAATCCCATGAATATGTTCTTAAATATCCTGTCTTCGCATCCTTTATAATACAATCTTGCTTTTTCCCTATTACTGAAGTTAGGCTAACCGGTCTGTAACTCCCTGTTGTCTCCCTCCCTGTTTTTTTAAATAACAGGGTTACATTTTGTACTGGGACTGTTCCAGAGTCTACAGAATTTTGTAAGATGAGGTCCTGCTTTGAAACGGTTTGCCTAGCTCACTATATTTGGCTTTCAGGACCTCAACCCTCTTCTTACCCATGTTGTTAGTACTAAAATGGACCACAACCTCTGGCTGTTCTCTCGCCTCCTTCAGAATGTCCTGTAGTTAAGGAATGAATGTCGGACACCAAGAGAACTAATTTGTCCTTGATTGAAGGAGTGCCATGGGATCTGTTATGTCCACCTGAACAGATAGATGAGGTCCCAACTTAATATTTTATTCAAAAGAGTTCACACGTGACAGTGTGTCACGGAAATTTCCACCTAGATTATAGACTAGAATTTCCAGTGGTTTCCATGGATCTTTTACCAATGGTCAGTGGCCTTTGCCTTGGAAATGAAAGCTGCATGTGCTATCTGGAACTGGACTTGAACCCAACATTATTCCAACTCAGAGGCGAATTGGAACATTGTTCCTCTGTCTAAGAAGGGCAGCAGAGACAATCCGGGAAACTACAGGCCTGTGAGCCTTACATCAGTGGTGGGGAAGTTGTTGGAGAAGATTCTTAGGGACAGGATGTATTCACATTTGGAAGCCAATAGGCTTATTAGCAAAAGGCAGCATGGTTTTGTGATGGGTAGACCATGTCTCACAAACTTGATCGAGTTCTTTGAGGAAGTGACAAAAAAAATTGACCAGGGCAGTGGATGTTGTATACATGGAATTTAGTAAAGCCTTCGATAACGTTCTTCATGGCAGGCTAATACAGAAGGTGAAGTCATATGGTATCTGAGGTGAGCTGGTCAGATGGATACAAAACTGGCTTGGGCATAGAATAACACCAGGTTAAAGTCCAACAGGTTTATTTGGTAGCAAATACCATTAGCTTTCGGAGCGCTGCTCCTTCGTCAGATGGAGTGGAAATGTCACTCCATCTGACGAAGGAAATTTCCACTCCATCTGACGAAGGAGCAGCGCTCCGAAAGCTAATGGTATTTGCTACCAAATAAACCTGTTGGACTTTAACCTGGTGTTGTTAAAACTCTTACTGTGTTCACCCCAGTCCAACGCCGGCATCTCCACATCTTGGGCATAGAAAGCAGAGAGTAGCAGTGGAAGGGTACTTTTATGATTGGAGGTCTGTGACAAGCGGTATTCCACAAGGATCAGTGCTGGAGCCTCTGTTTGTAATATATATATATACAAATGGTTTGGAGGAAAACGTAGATGGTCTGATTAGTAAATTTGCAGATGATACAAAAATTGGGGGAGTAGCGGATAGTGATTTGATCTGATTTATTATTGTCATATATATTAGTATACAGTGAAAAGTATTGTTTCTTGTGTGCTATAAAGACAGGGCATACCGTTCATAGAGAAGGAAACAAGAGAGTGCAGAATCTGGTGTTATTGTCAGAGGATACAGCAGGATTTAAATCGGCTGGAGACCTGGGCCGAAAAATGGCAGATGGAATTTAACCCGGAAAAATGTAAGGTGATGTAATTTGGAAGATTTACTGCAGAAGGAAAGTATACAGTAAATGGTAAAGCCCTTAGAAATATTACCATACAGAGGGATCTAGGCGTGCAGATCCACAGTTCCTTACAGGTGCAACTCAGGTAGACAAGGTGGTCAAGAAGGCGTATGGCATGCTGGCCTTCATCCGTTGGGGCATTGAGTATAGGAATTGGAAAATCATGATGCAGCTGTTTAAGACTTTGGTTAGGCGCATTTGGAGTATTGTGTACAATTCTGGTTGCCACACTGCCTGAAGTATGTTGATGCATTGGAAAGGGTGCAGAAGAGATTTACCAGGATGTTGCGTGGTTTGGAGGATAAGGTTGAACAAACTTGGATTATTTTCATTGGAGTGTCAGAGGATGAGGGGGGACCTGATAGAAGTTTACAAGATTATGACAGGCTTGGATAGAATGGATAGTCAGAGTCTTTTTCCCAGGGTTGAAGGGTCAATTACTTGGGGGCATAAGTTGAAAGTGAGAGGGGGAAAGTTTAAAAGAGATGTAAAGGGCAAGTTTTTCCACACAGAGGGTGGTGAATGCCTGGAACGTGCTGCCGGAGGAGGTGGTGGAAGCAGATTCTGTAACAATGTTCAAGAGGAATCTGGATAGATACATGAAGAGGCAGTGAATAGAGGGATATGGACCACAGAGAGGGAAGAAAATATTAGATTAGAAAGGCATCTGTGATGGCACAGACTTGGTGGGCCGAAGGGCCTGTTCCTGTGCAATACTGTTCTTTGTTCTTTGTGACACTCCTACCAAATGAGCCAAGCTAAATACATTGAACACATTGATCTTCATACTTTCAATATCAGAACAATTGGTGCATTGTGAATGATTGTGATGAGTTCGACATCTATTATAGTTTGCTATTCTTTGCCTCTGAGAAGTCTGGCAAATAAGATGCGATATTGGTTTATTTTCTGGTATAAATGACAGGTTGCTCTATGACACAAAAGGTTTTTAGGCAGAGCGTTTGACAACAGGCAACTCCTATGACTTTCATCTGCTCTGAAAACATATCACGGTGTAATTAAACATAGTAGTCAGTCAGAAATAAAAGGGAATTAAAATGAAAGGTAGGACGACTTGCATTTATATAGCGCGTTTCACAAGCTCTGGGTGTGCCAAAGTGCTTTACAGTTCTTGAAGTACTTTGAGGATGTTGTAAAGGACAACGCCCAGTAGCCAATTTACACAGCAAGGCCCCCAAATGAGATAATATTCAGATAATCTGTTCTAGTGATGTTGGTTGAGGGCTAAATATTGGCAAGGATACTGGGAGAACTCATCTGTTCTTTTCTGAATTGTGGCACTGGAGCTTTTAAGTCCACCCGAGAGGACAGGTGGGATTTATCTTAGCGTTTCATCTGAAAGGTAGAAGTCAAAATCATGGGCAGGTTATAAATATTGTCTTCTACGTGGCACCTTGTTTCTATCAGGTGATAAAATCTCAGCTGTGCTGACATGTTACAGTTACACAATGATCAGAGCTTACACTTCGCCAACTGGCAGGACTGGGAGTCTCAACAAGCTATCGAGAGTCAATGAAACTCATTGAATGTGACAGCTCCATGTGTGAATGCTGTGATGGTTAAGAACATTTCGCGTATGACACAATCTGTGGAATAATCAATCGTGAGCACAGAT
Organism: Mustelus asterias; assembly: GCF_964213995.1. Taxonomy (NCBI): domain Eukaryota; kingdom Metazoa; phylum Chordata; class Chondrichthyes; order Carcharhiniformes; family Triakidae; genus Mustelus; species Mustelus asterias. The sequence goes on along the minus strand of NC_135807.1, from coordinate 34,282,623 downwards.
TCTCTTTGAAATGTTCACATCCACACTTCAGAAGGGAGCTGACTTTTTTTCTGGGCTAAGGTCCTATCAGAGTTATCAACCTTCAAATATGTCACACAGTTGATTGTTGATCATGTTGCAGCTTTGGCAGTATGCATCAGTGGGGCATTTTGCTGCCAGCCTCCATCACAGAAGACACATGTACGCTATCAAGTACGGATTATTAAATGGCAATTAGGAGCTGGGACACTGGCTGATTTTTCATTCATAGACCAGGAACGTTGCACCCAGTTGTGGCAACCATATTGTAGACCAAATGTTGTTTCTCCCCCATCTTAGTAATTACTTTAGTTCTGCTACAGTTCTATAAGTGGGGCAACTTCAAAATCATTTTTAAAATATTGGGTCCTGAATGCTGAACTGCTGCTTTTTGACTATTACGCTCATATTCACCAGAGGTATCATTGCCGACCATGCGGCAGCTCCCTCAATAGGTACACGCAAACTCTGGGATGTTCCTCCCCACCCCCACCGCCTCTCGTCCCACACTACCTTAATTCTGTGAGAGGCAAGTGGAGGTTTCAGGCCACAAAACTATTAAAGTGGTATTTTGGGATCTCACTTAATCAGGACTCAGCTGAGTACCCAGCCACTCCGGTAGAAACTTTGCCAAAGTCTTGTGTGCAGCTCTAACAATACTCATGAAGCTCAACACCATTCAGGACAAAGCAGTCTGCTTGATTGGCACCCCATTCACCACCTTAAATATTCACTCCCTTCACCACTGACACACAGTGACAGCAGTGTACCATCTACAAGGTACACGACAGTGACTTGCCAAGCCTCCTTCAACTGCACCTCCTAAACCTGTGACCTCTACCACCGAGAAGGACAAGGGCAGCAGATGTGTGGGAACACCACTAGCTGCGAGTTTCCATCTAAGCCAGATACAATCCTGACTTGGAACCATATTGCTGTTCCTTCACTGTCACTGGGTCAAAAATTGGAAATGCCTTCCTAACAGAACTGTGAGTGTACCTTCATCATATGGAGTGGCACGGTGGCACAGTGGTTAGCACTGTTGCCTCACAGCGCCAGGGACCCGGGTTCAATTCCGGTTAGGTTGATTGGCTATGCTAAATTGACCTTAGTGTCAGGGGGTTAGCTGGGTAAATATGTGGGATTATGAGAATAGGTCCTGGGTGGGATTGTGGTCGGTGTAGATTCAATGGGCTGAATGGCCTCCTTCTGGGACTGTAGGGATTCTATGATTTAGCCTTCAGTGGTTCAAGAAAGGCAGCTCAGCATCACCACCTCAAGGGCAGTTTGAGACATGGAAAATGGAAGCAAGAGTTGACCATTCAGCCCTTCAAGCCTGGTCCACCATTCATTATAATCATGGCTGATCATCCAACTCAATAGCCTGTTCCCACCTTTGCCCCATAATCCTTTGATACCTTTCTCCCCAAGAGACCGGTTAGTCTTACTTCGGTGGTTGGTAAATTGATGGAAAAGGTCCTTGGAGATGGGATTTACGACCATTTAGAAAGATGCGGATTAATCCGGGATAGACAGCATGGATTCATGAAGGGGAAGTCGTGCCTCACAAATTTGATAGAATTTTTTGAGGAGGTAACTAAGTGTGGTGATGAAGGTGGGGCAGTTGATGTCATATACATGGATTTTAGTAAGGCGTTTGATAAGGTCCCCCATGGTCGGCTTATGATGAAAGTGAGGAGGTGTGGGATAGAGGGAAAGTTGGCCGATTGGATAGGTAACTGGCTGTCTGATTGAAGACAGAGGGTGGTGGTGGATGGAAAATTTTCGGATTGGAGGCAGGTTGCTAGCGGAGTGCCGCAGGGATCAGTGCTTGGTCCTCTGCTCTTTGTGATTTTTATTAATGACTTAGAGGAGGGGGCTGAAGGGTGGATCAGTAAATTTTCTGATGACACCAAGATTGGTGGAGTAGTGGATGAGGTGGAGGGCTGTTGTAGGCTGCAAAGAGACATAGATAGGATGCAAAGCTGGGCTGAAAAATGGCAAATGGAGTTTAACCCTGATAAATGTGAGGTGATTCATTTTGGTAGGACTAATTTAAATGTGGATTACAGGGTCAAAGGTAGGGTTCTGAAGACTGTGGAGGAACAGAGAGATCTTGGGGTTCATATCCACAGATCTCTAAAGGTTGCCACTCAAGTGGCTAGAGCTGTGAAGAAGGCCTATAGTGTGTTAGCTTTATTAACAGGGGGTTGGAGTTTAGGAGCCGTGGGGTTATGCTGCAACTGTACAGGACCTTGGTGAGACCACATTTGGAGTATTGTGTGCAGTTCTGGTCACCTCACTATAGGAATGATGTGGAAGCGCTGGAAAGAGTGCAGAGGAGATTTACCAGGATGCTGCCTGGTTTGGAGGGTAGGTCTTATGAGGAAAGGTTGAGGGAGCTGGGGCTGTTCTCTCTGGAGCGGAGGAGGCTGAGGGGAGACTTAATAGAGGTTTATAAAATGATGAAGGGGATAGATAGAGTGAACGTTCAAAGACTATTTCCTCGGGTGGATGGAGCTATTACAAGGGGGCATAAGTATAGGGTTCGTGGTGGGAGATACAGGAAGGATATCAGAGGTAGGTTCTTTACGCAGAGAGTGGTTGGGGTGTGGAATGGACTGCCTGCAGTGATAGTGGAGTCAGACACTTTAGGAACATTTAAGCGGTTATTGGATAGGCACATGGAGCACACCAGGATGATAGGGAGTGGGATAGCTTGATCTTGGTTTCAGATAAAGCTCGGCACAACATCGTGGGCCGAAGGGCCTGTTCTGTGCTGTACTGTTCTATGTTCTACGTTCTATGTTCTAAGAGCTATATCTAATTCCTTCTTGAAAATATACAATGTCTTGGCCTCAACTACTTTTTATGGTAGCAAATTCTACAGACTGACCACTCTGGGTGCAAAGATTTGTCCTCATCTCTGTTCAAATTGGTTTACACCATATCCTCAGAGTGTGAACCCTGCTTCTAGCCTCCCCCACCATTGGGAACATCCTTCCTGCATCTACCTTGTCTCGTCCTAGGTTTCTATGAGATCACCCTCATTCTTCTGAACTCCAAAGAATATAATCCTGACCAACACATTCTCTCCTCACATGTCAGTCCTGTCATCCCAGGAATCAATCTGGTAAACCTTCGCTGCACTCCCTCAATAGCAAAACCACCCTTCCTCAGCTAAGGAGACCAAAACTGCAAACAATACTCCAGGTGTGGCCTCACCAGGGTCCTGTATAATTGCAGCAAGACATCCCTGCTCCTATACTCGAATCTTCTCGTTAAGGCCAACATACTATTTGCCTTCTTTACCGTTTGCTGCACTTACATACTTACCTTCAGTGACTGGTGTATGAGGACACCCAGGTCTCATTGCACATTCCCCTCTCTTAATTTATAGCCATTTAGATAATAATGTGCCTTCCCGTTTTTGCTGCCAAAGTGGATAACCTCTCAGACTCGATAGATCAAAAGGCCTCTTCTGCACTGTATGATTCTATGATACTAACCAGCTGTCCTTGTGGGGCAGGCTGCAGATTTCGAAAGAACTCATTGTAAACCCCAATCCCACCCCCTCCCTGGTCCCTGTCCTCAGGGCATTGAATCATAGAATCCCAACAGTGCAGACAGAGGCCATTTGGCCCATCAAGTCAACACCGACTCATAACCAGGTTTACCCTGTAATCCCACATATTTACACTGCTAATCCCCCTAACAAACACAATTTGTGAGACTAAGGAGCAATTAATCAAAGCCAGTCCACCTAACCTGCACATCTTTGGACTGTGGGAGGAAACTGGAGCACCCGGAGGAAACCCACGCAGATACAGGGAGAATGTGGAGGCTCTGCACAGTCACCCAAGAGCAGAATTGAACCCAGGTCTCTGGCGCTGTGGGGCAGCAATGCTAACCATTGTGCCACTATGCCATCCCTGTGCCATTGTGCCATCCGTTGAAATTTGTTCTACTGAATGTTTTCTACTTTCAATTTTTTTTTCTTCATTTGTGGATAGGGGCATTGTTGGCTGGCCAGCATTTATTGCCCATCCCTGGTTGCCCTTGTTCAGAAGGCAGTTGAGAGTTGACCACATTGTCGTGGCTCTGGAGTCACATGTAGGCCAGACTGGGTAAGGACGGCAGATTTCCTTCCCTCAAGGACGTTAGTGAACCAGATGGGTTTTTCCGACAATCGGCAATGGTTTCACGGTCACCAGTAGGTTCTTAATTCCAGATTAATGATTGAATTCAAATTCCACCATCTGCCATGGCGGGATTCAAACCTGGGTCCCCAGAACATTAGCCGAGTTTCTGGATTAATAGTATAGTGATAATACTACTAGGCCATCGCCTCCCCAATTCCTCAGTGATCGAATGCGAGATGGAACCCAATCTCGCAAACCAGATGGACGTCCCTTCACACTGACAGCAGTAGGAGTTGCAAGTAAAAGGAATTCAAAGAAACTTCAACCCCTCTTCTTGTGGCGATAGGTTCAAACCACAAATGTGCTCTAAATTAGGCAATGCTAGCCAAAGAAATTATGAGGCCAACTTGTGAAAATCAAGCAGGAGAAGGTGGATAGATAGGGAAAAGATTTGGTAGGAAATTTGATGTACGTATCATGGCAATGCAGAGGAAACATCACTCTAAACCTCACTCATGCCGTACATGGGAGTACTCCATCCATTTTCCCTACTGATATCTCTGATCAAGGTTTGCTACCCAAAGCATTAACTGTCCTTTTAATTTTCCTGATGCTCTGTACCATCTCCATCATTTTCTGCTGTCGTTCCAGATTTTTGGAATTCACAATTTATTTTGTCTTCACCAACGCAGGAAACAGGTTTGTTTAAAATCCAGAGGAAGCAAGGATATTTTAGGAGTTGGGTGTGTGTGTGAGGGAGATAGAGGAGGGGCATGCTTGAAGCTCCATTTATAACATAATGCAGTCTCCCTTTGTCATTGCACTACACTGACTGCAGCTCTTGCTGTCGTACAGGCTTCGGCAACGGTGTTTCCACAGCAGCTGAACCCAGCAATGGCAGGACACGCACATTTTATACTTGAAAATCATACCCTGCTATCTACTCCATGGCTGGTGAAAGTCTGAACTTCTGCAGGACGGAAAGGAATAGATGTTTCAGTCTGTTTGTGCCCAAGAGGAATAATCTGAGGAACCTAAAGCAGAAATAAATATAAATACCCTTTGCAGTATTTTAAACTATGAGCAGAATTTTACCTGCCAAAGGTGGTGGGTGGAAGAAGGAGCACAGGTTTGGGTTTGGGTGGAGGTGGAAACTTAAGGTTAAAGCACAAAATATGGTGTTGTAATGGAAACTAGACTTGATTCCGCCCCATCCAGGTTTAGTATGGGCGGATCTCGAGGCGAGCGGGAAATCACTAGGGAAGGGGTTTTAATACTTAAATCCCCAATGAACTGAAGACATAAATATCCGGCATTCTGTTCAAACAATAACCACATGGACTTCCCAAACTGTTTGGAATTTGCTGGGATTAACCTGCAGGCAAGATCACAACAGGGATTGCCTGGTCAGTGTAACTGACAGGCTGGGAAGATTTAGAATGGCTATTTAGGGGCAGCACGGTGGCACAATGGTTAGCACCGCTGCCTCACAGCGCCACGGACCCGGGTTCGATTCCCAGCTCGGGTCACTGTCTGTGCAGAGTCTGCACGTCCTTCCCGTTCATCCAGGTGCTCCGGTTTCCTCCTACAGCCTCAAAGACGTGCAGGTTAGGTGCATTGCCATGCTAAATTCACCCTCAGTGTACCTGAACAGGTCCTGGAGTGTGGCGACTGGGGGATTTTCACAGTAACTTCATTGCAGTGTTAATGTAAGCCTACTCGTGACACTAATAAATAAACTTTACTTTAGCATCAGGAGCAGCAACTCCAGAAGCAGCAACACGAACAACTTTCTCCTCAGACATGCACTCCTCCGCTCTACAGGAGGCATAGACACAGCAGAGCTCCAGCTTGAAGAAGGTGAGACCCCGAATACAGAGCATATAGAAAGTGAATCAGTTCTTTCAACGTGCGTGTGAACCCAATGTGGCTCAGGCTTTCACAGTAGGTAATTGCTGACATCTGCAGCCCCCTGAAACAAGACTTCCTTGGCCGGCATTGCCAGCCAATAATCAATAAGAGGAGTGCGGGCAAGAATTATTAATTTTTTTAGCTACTGTAAAGTTGCTTCAATGTTAATTTTAGTGCTTCGCAAGTGCCATCTGCTCCAGCCGTGCAGCTGATGCCAACATCAAAGTGGATTTGCTAAGACTGGAAGACTTTTTTTTCTCTACCCCCCAACCCCACATGTAGTGAATGAGGCAAGTTTATTTTGAGGAGAGAAATTGGGCCTCATTGTGCTCATTCTTTATGGATGAAAACAGAATCAACTGTTCCAAGCCAAAGATACATCTGAAAGATATTGGGCACAATATTGAGTGGGGCCATTATTCACAGCTCCCGGTGGCTGACTAAAACATGCGTGAGATCCCTTCCTTGTTTATACAGGGGGGTGGGGGAGGGGGGTGGCAGGGGTGCTATTAGCCACTCAACCCTCCACTCCTGGAACTTAGCTTCAGACCGCTCTTGGTGAGATAACATTCATCTCCTGAAAATAGACCTTTGCAACCCCGACAGATTTACCTCAAAATGTTGATGAAAATCATTGCCCATTTTCAAGCCAGCCTCAGAAGCCTGGATTGGACTCCGGGCTCTGTGCGTGGTACCCGATTCAGGCATCAAAACAGGTTGAAAGAAATTCTGGTCCCTTGATGTTGCTACTGGCTGCATGAGAGCCACCATCAGCATCACAGACTAAACGAATGTAAAAGCAGCTTATAAAAGTTGGGCAATTCACACTTGGCAACCACTTCAAACCACAATGATTAAGAATGTTCAAGTTATTATCTTGCCTCTTAGGGATAACGCCAGTCTGGAGCTGAAGCGATACATTTAATCTCCTTTACAGAGATGTGTGAAATACACCTCAACTGTGATCGTGCTTCTCATGAAAAAGCAGAGATTTCTTCCAACTTGTTTTCTCTTGTGCTTTTTTGGGATATAAGCATCACTGGCAAGGTCAGCATTTGTTACCCATCCCTAACCACCTTGAGAAGGCGGGGGTAAGCTGCCTTCTTGAAATACTGCAAAGTATCTGATGTAGCTACACCCACAACGCAGTTTTGGAAGGGAGTTCCAGAATTGTGACCCAGTGACAATGAAGGAACAGTAATATAGTTACAAGTCAGGATGGTGTGTGGCTTGAAGGGGAACTTGCAGCTGTTGGTGTTCCCATGCATCTGCTGCCCTTCTCCTTCTGGGTGATAGAAGTCATGGGTTTGGGGTAGATGTTATTGAAGGTGGCTTGGCAATTTCTTGCCATGTATTTTGAATATTGCACACACTGCTACCATTGAGTGTCAGTGGTGGAGAGAGTGAGTGCTTAAGATGGTGGATGAGATGCCTACCTTGTCCTGGATGGTGTTCAGCTTCTTGAGTGTTGTTGGAGCCACACTCAACCGGGCAAGTGAAAAGTATTCCATCACACTCCTGACTTGTGCCTTGTAGTTGGTGAACAGCTTTGAAGAACCACGAGGTAAGAATTCATTTCAGAATTCCCAGCCTCTCACTTACACTTGTATCATTTATGTGAACAGTCCAGTTATATTTCTGGTCAATGGTGGGCAATTCAGCAATGGTAATGCTGTTCAATGTCGAGGGGATTTAGATAGATTTTTTCTTGTTATTGCCTGCCACTTGTGTGGTGCAGATGTTACTTGTCACCTATCAGCCCAATCCTGAATTTTATTCAGGTCTTGCTGCATATGGACACAGACTGCATCAATGTTTGCGGAGTTGCGAGTAGTACTGAACATTGTACAATCATGAGTGGACATCCCCATTTCTGACCTTAGGATGGAAGGAATGTCATTGATGAAGCAGCTGAAGATGGTTGGGTTTAGGACTCTACCCTGAGGAACTCCTACAATGATGTCCTGGGACTGAGATGATTGAACTCCAAAAACTGCAATCACCTTCCTTTGTGTCAGGTATGACTCCAAACAGTGGAGAGTGTTCCCTTGATTCCCATAATTTCAATTTTGTTAGATATTCTTGATGCCGCACTGGGTCAAATGCTGCCTTAATGTTAAAGGCAGTCACTTTCACCTCACCTCTTGAGTTCAGCTCTTTCGTCCATGTTTGGATCAAGAGTGTAATCAAGTCAGGAACTGAGTGATCCTGGTGGAACAGTGTGTTATAGTGTTGGAATGTAAACTAATTTTATTTACTACAAGATTAATTAACAATTAATTGACAAGTTCTACAAGATTAATTAATCTTTGTTTGATGTTCTTTTTACTCCTGACTGAAGGAAGAAGAACAAAGGTGAAATCTGCATTTTGGGGGGAGGGAGAAGGGTATGTATGAGTGAGATGGCACCTGTGGTCTTCAGATGTCAGAGGTCCATTACATGACCCAACTTTCCAATGAGATCTGGAGCCAGATGGTTGACTCATGCACAGCTGTAGGCTATTGTTAACAGTGTTATTGTAAACTGGTTTTTTTGAATTTGCGCACACTGGGCAGCAATGCACAACTAATCTATATGCTCACTCCCTTTATACAGAGAAAGGTGCAGCAAGTAGAAACTTAAATACCATCCCAAACTCTGCTGAGCATATCTTGCTCTGTGTCACTCACTACCCGAATTGTTACTGAACTAACTTGGCTGTCCAGCTCCCAGTGACTCAAATCTTTCAAATCTTCACCCTCATGTTCAAATTACTCAACAAAATCTCTGTAGTTTGCTCCAATCTGTATCCCTCTCCGTTCCGCTCCAATCTGTATCCCTCTCCATCCTGCTCCAATCTGTATCCCTCTCCTTCTCGCTCCAACCTGTATCCCTCTCCGTCCCGCTCCAATCTGTATCCCTCTCCTTCCCGCTCCAATCTGTATCCCTCTCCGTCCTGCTCCAATCTGTATCCCTCTCCGTCCCGCTCCAATCTGTATCCCTCTCCGTCCTGCTCAAATCTGTATCCCTCTCCGTCCCGCTCCAATCTGTATCCCTCTCCGTCCTGCTCCAATCTGTATCCCTCTCCGTCCCGCTCCAATCTGTATCCCTCTCCGTCCTGCTCCAATCTGTATCCGTCTCCGTCCCGCTCCAATCTGTATCCCTCTCCGTCCCGCTCCAATCTGTATCCCTCTCCTTCCCACTCCAATCTGTATCCCTCTGTGTCCCGCTCCAATCTGTATCCCTCTGTGTCCCGCTCCAATCTGTATCCCTCTCCATCCCGCTCCAATCTGTATCCCTCTCCGTCCCGCTCCAATCTGTATCCCTCTCCGTCCCGCTCCAATCTGTATCCCTCTCCGTCCTGCTCCAATCTGTATCCCTCTCCGCCCGCTCCAATCTGTATCCCTCTCCGTCCTGCTCCAATCTGTATCCGTCTCTGTCCCACTCCAATCTGTATCCCTCTGTGTCCCGCTCCAATCTGTATCCCTCTGTGTCCCGCTCCAATCTGTATCCCTCTCCATCCCGCTCCAATCTGTATCCCTCTCCGTCCCGCTCCAATCTGTATCCCTCTCCGTCCCGCTCCAATCTGTATCCCTCTCCGTCCTGCTCCAATCTGTATCCCTCTCCGCCCGCTCCAATCTGTATCCCTCTCCGTCCTGCTCCAATCTGTATCCGTCTCCGTCCCGCTCCAATCTGTATCCCTCTCCGTCCCGCTCCAATCTGTATCCTTCTGTGTCCCGCTCCAATCTGTATCCCTCTGTGTCCCGCTCCAATCTGTATCCCTCTCCGTCCTGCTCCAATCTGCATCCCTCTCCGTCCCGCTCCAATCTGTATCCCTCTCCATCCCGCTCCAATCTGTATCCGTCTCCGTCCCGCTCCAATCTGTATCCCTCTCCTTCCCGCTCCAATCTGTATCCCTCTCCTTCCCGCTCCAATCTGTATCCCTCTCCGTCCTGCTCCAATCCGTACCCCTCTCCTTCCCGCTCCAATCTGTACCCCTCTCCGTCCCGCTCCAATCCGTATCCCTCTCCGTCCCGCTCCAATCTGTATCCCTCTCCATCCCACTCCAATCTGTATCCCTCTGTGTCCCGCTCCAATCTGTATCCCTCTCCGTCCCGCTCCAATCTGTATCCCTCTCCGTCCCGCTCCAATCTGTATCCCTCTCCGTCCTGCTCCAATCTGTATCCATCTCTGTCCCGCTCCAATCTGTATTCCTCTCCGTCCCGCTCCAATCTGTAACCCTCTCCATCCCACTCCAATCTGTATCCCTCTGTGTCCCGCTCCAATCTGTATCCCTCTCCATCCCACTCCAATCTGTATCTCTCTCCGTCCCGCTCCAATCTGTATCCCTCTCCATCCCACTCCAATCTGTATCCCTCTCCATCCCACTCCAATCTGTATCTCTCTCTGTCCCGCTCCAATCTGTATCCCTCTCCGTCCCGCTCCAATCTGTATCCCTCTCCATCTCACTCCAATCTGTATCCCTCTCCGTCCCACTCCAATCTGTATCCCTCTCCATCCCACTCCAATCTGTATCCCTCTCCATCCCACTCCAATCTGTATCTCTCTCTGTCCCGCTCCAATCTGTATCCCTCTCCGTCCCGCTCCAATCTGTATCCCTCTCCATCCCACTCCAATCTGTATCCCTCTCCGTCGCACTCCAATCTGTATCCCTCTCCGTCGCACTCCAATCTGTATTCCCTCTCCGTCCCACTCCAATCTGTATCCCTCTCCATCCCACTCCAATCTGTATCCCTCTCCGTCGCACTCCAATCTGTATTCCCTCTCCGTCCCACTCCAATCTGTATCCCTCTCCGTCCCACTCCAATCTGTATCCCTCTCCATCCCACTCCAATCTGTATCCCTCTCTGTGCCGCTCCAATCTGTATCCTTCTCCGTCCCGCTCCAATCTGTAACCCTCTCTATCCCACTCCAATCTGTAACCCGCTCCATTCCACCGACTCAAGCTTCTTGTGCGTGCCTCTCTCTTTGACACAACCATTGTCGTTCATGTGTTTGGCTCCCTTTATAGCAAGGTCTTAAGTTGCTTAATATCCCATTGCTGTTTATGGGACCTTGCTGTGCATAAATTAGTTGCTGAATTTACCCATATTACACCAGTGACTGCACTTTAAAATAGCTTCCTCGGCTTCTGAAGCGCTTTGTGATGTCCTGTGTTCACGAGGGGCACGTATGAAAGAAAGTTCTTCCTTTCTCTTTGTCAAAAGCAGTTTAGCTCCAAATGACCTCAAGATGTGCCTACGTGGAAGTGATTGTCTGAAGAAGAATAGACAGCTCAGCTTAACAACAGAGTAACACACCGTGCTAAATGATATTGTCATTCTAAAACCGGTATCACCTGGTTCACAATGAGAAACAGCACAGGGAATCTATGAATGCTTAAACATTAGTGGATTTGTGACAGAATAGTGAAGCCAGGGGCTCCCAAATATTGCACTTCAGAACTCATTATCATGGAGCCAATGTAGCATTGAACCCACTGGCGAAGAATTCCGCAATATCGAGCCACTTAACATGACAGAGATTGAGTCGGGCTGGTGATCAGGTTGGGATTGAGGTCGAGTCAGGGATTAGGACTGTGGTTTAGAGAATTGGGGATCTGGGAACAATGGAGCAGGTATCGCGAAGTGGGGTGGGGTGCAGTCTGGAGAGGAGGTTGGGGAACGTTTGAAGAGGGAAACAGAAGGTTGAGGGGAGTGATCGGGGAGAATGGATCAGAGTTGGAAGAGGAGCTGGGTGGATAGGCTCATGGGCTGGGGGTGTAGAAGGATTGGGGATTAGGACAGAAGGACAGAGGGTGATTGGGGTCTGAGAATGTAGGAAATCGTGTAACTGTGTAGCTGGAAGGAGCACTAACATTCTTCCTGGTTTTGCTTTCAGGTAAGGTTTTCACCTCCTTTCTTGCTGGTATTTTTTATTTATTAATGTCACAAGTAGGCTTACATTAACACTGCAATGAAATTACTGTGAAAATTCCCTGGTCACCACACTCTGGTGCCTGTTTGGGAGAATTTAGCATGGCCAATGCATCTAACCAGCACATCTTTCGGTCTGGGGGAGGAAACTGGAGCACCCGGGGGAAACCCACGCAGACACGGGGAGAATGTGCAGTCTCCACTCAGCCAGTGACGCAAGCCAGGAATTGAACCTGAGCCCCTGGCGCTGTGAGGCAGCAGTGTTAACTACTGTGCCACCCAGTTTCTGGACAGCGTTTCCCAAACTATTTTCCAATGTGACCCGATTTTAACATTTGAAAATGAGCAATGACTCCAGAGCTCAGCAAAAACAAAACAGCACAAAGCAACACAGTAACATTCAGTATACATTGTAGATTTTGGCATATAAATTGACCTGTGAAGTCTTGAAAAATCCCTCCAAAAACAAGGTTCATTATATACACCGAGTATGGAAGTGAGCTATTGGTAAAAGGAGGAGGCGGTTGCCATTATGAAATCTGACATAAAGAGTGGCTGTGTCTTAAACTACTATGCTTCTTTAACACAGCCCATATTGCCTGCTTGATTCCTTTGCACCCAGTTATAAGATATAGGGTGAAAAATTAAGGCTGACTATTAATACAAGTGTAGCATGTTGTGGCTGAAAAGGGGAGTTGGCGTATACACTTAAATATATGCAAAAACATGACTTTTGGGCGGGTAAAGTGGAGCCTACTTATATGCCAGATGGACTGCAATTTATGGTAATCATTAAAGTTCACATATTCCAGGTCAACATTTAATACATCATGTAATGAAATTCTGTGTTTCTAAAGTACTTTATGAAAATGTTATTTCATCTCCTCATGTAGGTTTCAGCCAAGCTCTCTAAATTCTCCAGGGATAGAAGACTGTAAAGTCCCTTTTCCTTCACACCGTAATTAGACCCCCTCCCCCTCACACACTGTAATCATCAGGCCCCCTTCCCCCACACACTGTGGACCCCCTCTCCGCTTTAACGAACCCCACTCCACATTCAGTTGCCACTACCCCCACAAAAAGAAAGAGCATTACTATGCCGTGAAAATTAGTGGAAGATTGGGAAGGGAAATGGAAAGTTGGAGTTAATTGCAAGGGGAATTGAGGTAAAAATAGGGAAGTGTTCCTATGGCTGTACAGAGCTTTAGTGAAACTACATCTGGAGCATTTTGTCCAGTTTTAGTCTCCTTACATAAGAAAGGATATAATTCCATTAAAAGCAGTACAGAGAATGCAGACATAACTGATTTCTGAATCAGGATTTATCTTGTGAAGGTTGTGTAGGTTGGGCCTGCACGCATTAGAGTTTGGAACAATAGGAGGTGATTTCATTAAAACATATATAAGATCCTGGGAGACTTGACAGAGTGGATGCTGAGAGGATGTTTATCCTGTGGGGGAGTGGAGAACTAGGGGACATAGTCTAAAAATCATAGAATCCCGACAGTACAGAAGGAGGCCATTCAGCCCATCAAGTCTGTATCGACCACAATCCCAGCCAGGCCCTATTCCTGTAGCCCTCATTTACCCTGCGAATCCCCCTGACACTAGAGTCAATTTAGCATGGCCAATCAACCTAACCCGCACATCTTTGGACTGTAGGAGGAACACAATAAGAGTTTTAACAACACCAGGTTAAAGTCCAACAGGTTTATTTGGTAGCAAATGCCATTAGCTTTCGGAGCGCTGCTCCTTCGCCAGATGGAGTGGAAATGTGGAAATGTGGAGTGGAAAGGATGGCAGCCCTAGAGTTGGTCACTTCATCCACTATCACTGGGAACTGTGGTGTTGTTAAAACTCTTACTGTGTTTATCCCAGTCCAACGCCGGCATCTCCACATCATGACTATCTGTAGGAGGAAGCCAGAGCACCCGGAAGAAATCCATGCAGACATGGGGAGAACAAGCAAACTCCACATAGGCAGCGGCCTGAGGCTGGAATTGAATCTGGGTCCCTGGCGCTGTTAGGCAGCAGTGCTAACCACTGCACCGCCATCATTAGCTGCCTTCTATTTAAGACTGGGATGAGGAGAACCTTCCTGTCTGAGGGTCATTCGTCTGTAAAATTCTTTTCTCCAGATGGCAGTGAAGACTGGGTCATTGAACATATTCAAGGCCAAGTTAGATTTATGATCAACAAAAGACCCACAGATTATGGGGGATTGACAGGGAAGTGGAGTTGAAGCCACAATCAGATCAGCCATGATCTTATCGAATGGTGGAGCGTGAGTGGTCAAATGGCCTGCAGCTTCTCCTAATGTTTGTGTTCTTCAATCCCTTCAATTACAAGGGAGGAAGTGTTAGGTTTTTTAGGAAACATTAAGACAGTGCGGCACAGTAGCACAGTGGTTAGCACTGCCGCTTCACAGCGCCAGGGACCTGGGTTCGATTCCCGGCTTGGGTCACTGTCTGTGTGGAGTTTGCACATTCTCCTCGCGTCCGCGTGGGTTTCCTCCGGGTGCTCCGGTTTCCTCCCACAGTCCAAAGATGTGTGGGTTAGGTTGATTGGCTATGCTAAAATTGCCCTTAGTGTCATGAGATGCGTAGGTTAGCGGGATTAGTGGGTAAATATGTAGGGATATGGGGGTAGGGCCTGGGTGGGATTGCGGTCGGTGCAGACTCGATGGGCCGACTGACCTCTTTCTGTACTGCAGGGATTCTATGATTTTTCTATGAAAGACAAACAAATCCCCAGGGCCAGATGGCATCTATCCTAGACTCCTCAGGGAGGCGAGAGATGCAATTGCTGGGCCTCTAACAGAAATCTTTGTCTCTTCACTGGACACAGGTGAGGTCCCAGAGGATTGGAGGATAGCAAATGTGGTCCCGTTATTTAAGAAGGGTAGCAAGGATAACCTGGGTAATTGTAGGCCGGTGAGCTTGACGTCCGTGGTAGGGAAGTTGTTGGAGAAGATTCTTAGGATAGGATATATGTGCATTTAGAACTGAATAATCTCATTAGCGATAGACAGCATGGTTTTGTATGAGGGAGGTCATGCAAAAACGATTGACGAGGGAAGGGCTGTGGATGTCGTCTATATGGATTTTAGTAAAGCGTTTGACAAGGTCCCTCATGGCAGGCTGGTGCAAAAGGTTAAATCTCACGGGATAAAAGGTGAGCTAGCTAGATGGGTGGAGAACTGGCTTAGCCATTGAAGACAGAGGGTAGCAGTGGAGGGGTCTTTTTCCGGTTAGAGGTCTGTGACTAGTGGTGTTCTGCAGGGCTCTATACTGGGACCTCTGCTGTTTGTGATATATATAAATGATTTGGAGGAAAATGTAGCTGGTGTGATCAGTAAGTTTGCGGACGACACGAAGATTGCTGGAGTTGCGGATAGTGATGAACATTGTCAGAGAATACAGCAGGATATAGATAGGTTGGAACATTGGGCAGAGAAATGGCAGATGGAATTTAATCCAGATAAATGTGAAGTGATGCATTTCGGTAGATCTCATGTAAGGGGGAGCTATACAATAAATGGCAGAACCATCAGGGTTTCGACACACAGAGGGACCTGGGTGTACAAGTCCACATATCCTTAAAGGTGGCAGCACAGATGGACAGGGTGGTGAAGGCGGCATATGGCATGCTTGCCTTTATTGGACGGGGCATAGAATATAAAAGTTGGCATATGATGTTGCAGCTGTATAGAACGATGGTTCGGCCACATTTGGAATACTGCGTCCATTTCTGGTCGCCACACTACCAGAAGGACGTGGAGGCTTTGGAGAGAGTACAGAAAAGGTTTACCAGGATGTTGCCTGGCATGGAGGGTCTTAGCTATGAGGAGAGATCGGGTAAACTGGGGTTGTTCTCCCTGGAAAGACGGAGGATGAGGGGCGACCTAATAGAGGTGTATAAAATTATGAAGGGCATAGGTAGGGTGAACAGTGGGAAGTTTTTTCCCAGGTCAGAGGTGACGAACACAAGGGGTCACGGGTTCCAGGTGAGGGGGGCAAGGTTCAACACAGATGTCAGGGGGACGTATTTTACACAGAGGGTGGTGGGGGCCTGGAATGCACTGCCAAGCAAGGTGATTGAGGCGGACACGCTGGGATCATTTAAGACTTATCTAGATAGCCACATGAACAGACTGGGAATAGAGAATGGTCTAGTGGGCACATGAGTGGCGCAGGCTTGGAGGGCCAAAGGGCCTGTTCCTGTGCTGTATTGTTCTTTGTTCTTATGATCAGGGCTTCCCAAACGCCATTGTTGCCTTGAAGGACGGGGAGCTCACAATACCAAATGTGATTCCTGCGACCCCCATCGGTGATGGGAGCCCACAGTTTGGGAACAGCTTCCCCAAGGCAGTCTGAGGGAAAGCCAATTTTGGACAAGGGGCATTAAATAAATTTAGGCCTTTTATATGTACATGTACAAATGACCTAATGCCTAATAAAGAATACCTCTTCCTTATTCTTACACAACATGATGAGTGGCTGCCATATGGGGGTGGATCAATGCCCAGGAAAGTAACGGGTGGCACAGTGGTGTCATTCATTCGCAACCGTGTCTCTGCTCATCTGTCTTTGAAAAGAACATGCTAGATTTTTTTTGCCAGTACAATACGCCTTTAACATCAACGTCCGACTCTTGATTATTTGGAAAGCCCACTCTTGTCACTTTAATTATAGATTAACATCAACACAGTTAAAATCTTTTATTACATGCTTTAAAAACAGTCAAAAAGCCTACAGGAAGATTGCACATCCATTAATGTTGCATAACATAGGCCCTCCACTTGGGTTATATGGACAGGAGGTGCATTAATCCTTCATAAACCATGGTTGTTTTGTGTGTAGTTCATTTATTTATAGGCTCTGTATTTATAGGAAAATCAATGGAGCTTTTAGTGGACTCAAGAAAATTAATTAAGGATGGATTGTGGAGGGATTTCTTGGCCATCGCACTTGCAACATGCTTGGGAGGAACAAGTGGCTTTGGAACTGTGGTTGCCAAAGCTTTCCATCACCTGAACTGCCATCGTTGCAGACTGATTCATTAACAGAGGTTGTTTACCGTGATTATTCAACAACTCCGTTATCGTTGTATCATGTGACTAACAGGATAGTGAAAGGGGAACTCGATGGGCCTTGATCTATCAATCCACCAATTCCTGTGTTCCTATCACTTCAGGTTTTAACCATATTCACTTCATTATAGTCATCGTCTCTTGCACAATCCAGTTAGCCAGACATTATTTTAGTCCATGAGAATTACTGACAAGAAATGAACATGAAGTCCAACAAAAACATTGGTTCTTCACTGATTATTTCTTTGCAAGGAAGAAGAAGAAGAAGAGAAATCAGCATGTGTAATGGTGTGGAGCTGTGTACGGATTAATGCAGGAGGTGGATCAAGTGTGCAGATTGACGGGTCAGCTTGAGGTAAGCAGTTGCCTGGTTTATTCACTGTTGGAACAGAACAAAAGGGACAGCAATCTCTCTGCAGCACTACAAACACCGAATTGAAATCCAAAAAGCAAACCTATTTCACATTATAATTTATTAACACTTAAAGTACTCAACTCTGTAAGCTGCTGTTGACATGCATTCAATTCACAGGGTTTGACAGCATCAGTCTCTTCCTTGCAGTGCCTGCTTACCTGCTCAGTTCCAAGGTACAACAACAAAAGTTCAGGATAATGGTGACACCTGGGGTTAGAAACTTATTTCAATGATGCAAAGCTGGTGAAATCCAATCAGTTGCCCGCTACAAACAGAGCCGGATGTTCAGCTCTATTGTAGTCAATGGAATGAAGTGTCAGGTACGGAGTATAATGACTGGTCAGTCCAATAGCACCCATTTTGTGGCACCATCTGAGGCACTTTCCTTCTGTCTCTCTCTACCCAATATCTAACCTAGCTGGGTATCCACTCTGGGTAAGCTGGTATGAGGTAACATTCTGGCCACACTATCTTATGGCTCTCTTTATTCCCCCATATGTTGCCAAAATACAGGTGGGCATCTCCATGGAGTTTGTGCCAGGACCCTCTACAGACTGAAGTGGTTACAGGGTCCTGGAACACAACATTGATCCAAGATGGCATCCAATCCACATGATCTTCAGGACTTGGGGCCTAATTACTGTTTACCAGGCCAATCAGGCCGTTTGTTACACTCTCCACTCATCAGAGGTAGGGATGTGCTCGAAGGGCATTTGGTCAGGAGAGTCCTGAGAAAAACCTGCCCTTTATTAAATCTAAAATATTCCAGCGCTTAAAATTACAAAGTTAACCAGATACGTGCTCTGATTTATCAAACAGACTTGTCTGGAAATAAAGAAATATGCAAACCCCATGGATCAGCCAAGGCAATAGTTACCAGTCACATCTTATGTTGAAATCAAATGGATCTTATTTGATGGAATCTTCCCAGTCCCACAGAGGCAGGCTTGAAGGCAGGACCGGGAAGAAAGTAGGAAGGGAGGACATCGAGCCAGGGCCTGGGAGTTGGGAAGGCGGGGGAGTCCTGAAGTTGCATGGAGGCAGCTAGCAGAGAGCAGGCCAGGGCCTTTGAGGCCTCCATTAAATTTACCTCCCTCTCAGAGGTACAGGGATCACAGGGCTGGTGTGGCAGTTGAATACTTTCTTAAAAGTAGAAAGCTCTTCGGGAGGGGGGACACCTTAACATGGAAACAGTTTCACAATTACCCTCGTATAATGGGCGTCAGGCACGGAGAGGGCTAATTAAGACACCACCTCCCCAAAGGTCGGCCAGGTCACTTGTGAGAGGCCAGGACTTGGAAGCGGTTCCAATGTGTGACTATTTTTACAGGGTTTAAGATCTCGTCCAATATCGCTGATGGCTGAACACCTCTCATATCCAGCTCACAGCAACCGCTGTAAATTACATGGAACATTAGGCCCTGTTAATGTATTCCCATTAATCATAATGCCTCCCCTCCCTTCTTCCTTCTCAGAGATGATCGCCAGTAAATGTCAATGAAACTTCAGAATGCCTGCCTTGTTTCACTGCTGTTAAACTGTGCGGTCGAGGGAAACAGTTGTCATTTCAATCCTCTGAGAGGCCCCTGGAGAATGTTGTAAATGGAGCTTATCAGCTATCAGTACATAATCTGTAAATCAAACCTGTCAACACTTGGATGCAGACTTAAAAAATACTGAAAAACGTGCAGATATCCACCTCGCTGAAGCAAACTTACTGCCACAGACAATTATTAAAGAACATGCCTACACATTTAGCTGAAATGAAGCCCAATTTTAATTGTTATGGAGGTCAACCGCAATTCCTCTGGCAATGAGCCATTTAGAGCTTTAACACAAGCCAGAATTGGATCCGAGAAGATTCTTTTATTTATTCTTGTAATGTCGCTGGCAAGGTCAGCAATTATTTCCCGCCTCTAGATATCTTTCAGAAGGTGGTGGTGAGCCACCATCTTGACAACTGTGTGGCTCTTCAGCCATTTTAGAGTGCAGTTACATGTTAACTATATTACTGCGTGTCTGGAGTCACATACAAGCGAGACTGGGAAAGGATGGCAGATTCCACCTCCACCCCCCCCCCCCCCCCCCCGGGCAATTCCAGTCACCTTGGAGGGAGATTGAAGTTTATTTATTTGTGTCACAAATAGACTTACATTGCAATAAAGTTACTGTGAAAATCCTCTAGTCGCCACTCTGCCACATATTCAGGGAGAATTTAGCATGGCCAATGCACCTAACCAGCACATTTTTCGGACTGTGGATGGAAACCGGAGCACCCTCAGGAAACCCAGATATGGGGAGAACCTGCAGACTCCACACAGACAGTGATCCAAGCCGGGAATTAAACACAGGTTCCTGGCACTGTGAGGCAGCAGTGCTAATCATTATGCCACCGTGCCGCCCCAATTTGTGAACCAGGTGGGTTTTTACAACAATCGGTAATAACCTAGGGTACTTATTGGAAGTGACAGCTGGGATTGGCCAATTAGAGGCCGGTTCATAAGAACATAAGAATATAAGAACTAGGAGCAGGAGTAGGCCATTTGGCCCCTCGAGCCTGCTCCGCCATTTAATAAGATCATGGCTGATCTTTTTATTGAATCAGCTCCACTGACCAGCCCGCTCACCATAACCCTTAATTCCTTTACTGTTCAAAAGATTATCCATCCTTGCCTTAAAAACATTCAATGAGGTAGCCTCAACTGCTTCACTGGACAGGGAATTCCACAGATTCACAGCCTTTTGTGTGAAGAAGTTCCTTCTCAACTCAGTCCTAAATCTGCTTCCCCTTATTTTGAGGCTATGCCCCTAGTTCTCGTTTGATCTGCCAGTGGAAACAACTTCCCTGCTTCTATCTTATCTATTCCTTTCATAATCTTATATGTTTCTATCAGATCTCCCCTCATTCTTCTGAATTCCAATGAGTATAGTCCCAGTCTGCTCAGTCTCTCCCTAAGCCAACCCTCTCAACTCCGGAATCAACCTAGTGAATCTCCTCTGCACCCCCTCCAGTGCCAGTATATCCTTTCTCTAGTTAGGAGACCAAAACTGTACACAGTACTCCAGGTGTGGCCTCACCAGCACCTAATACAGCTGCAACATAATCTCGCTGTTTTTAAACTCCATCCCTCTAGCAATAAAGGACCAAAATTCAATTTGCCTTCTTAATTACCTGCTGCACCTGCAAACCAACTCCTTGAGATTCCTGCACAAGGTCACCCAGGGTTCCTCTGCATAGTAGCATTCTGCAATTTTTTACCATTTAAATAATAGTCCATTTTGCTGTTATTCCTACCAAAATGGATGTCTTCACATTTACCAACATTTTACTCCATCTGCTAGACCCTCGCCCATTCACTTAGACTATCTTTATCCCTTTGCAGACTTCCAGCGTCCTCTTTGCTCTGCCACCCATCTTACTGTCATCTGCAAATTGTGACACACTACACTTGGTCCCCAACTCCAAATCATCTCTGTAAATCATAAACAATTGCGGTCCCAACACTGGTAGCTGTGGATTGCTCGGCAGTGCCACTGGGGAGAGAGTGGCTGCTGCCGGTAATGCATCTACCCAAAGCCAGGATCTATATCAGGCCTGAGGTAGGACCCATACCACAGGTGAGTGGTCACGGGGAGGGAGAAGAGGGGTTGGCAGAAAGAGCATGGGGGTGCTGGCTCTTTGCAGGCCTCCCCATTTCTGATGCCGACTCCTAGATCCGATAAAAGGCCTTTGAACGAAGGACACCCGGGATCGCACAAGAAACCCCGACAAGATTGGGTTTTGGGCTTCTCACCTGGCGGGTCCCCCACTCACCACTGACTGAATACCAGTGGCAATGGGATGACGCCCTTAAGTAGGCATTAATTATCTACAAGCCTGCCAGTCCCAGACTTATCAGGGCAGAGATACCGATTGATATCCATATCCCTCTGTAGAAATAGAGGGATATGGACCAAGGGCAGGCAGAAGGGACTAGTTTAATTTGGTGTCATGTTCAGCACAACATTGTGGGCCGAAGGGCCTGTCCCTGTGCTGTACTGTTCTATGTACTATGAATGCCCACCCCCAATTAAATGCCCCTCACCTCAAACTCACCTGGGGAGGACATTAAATTCCACTCATGGTCACTATTATTGATAATCGATTTTTATTCCAGATTTGTTTTTGATTCCCTGCTGCGGTGGAATTTGACCTCATTGTTCCGGGTGATTAATCCGGGCCTAATTACTAACAGCAATGTCTTGTGTTTTAACTTCAGTGTCAAGAGCACCTGGTTACAAAGTAGCTTGCTTACATTTTATAAAGAAGGCTGCAAATTACACATTGATCGACAGACTTGGTTCTGATGCCACTTGTGGTGGAACAGTCCATCAGCAAACAGCATTTTTATTTATTTCTGTGCCGAATAACATGGAGGCGTTAGCTTATTAAATCTGTAAAATTTTGAATTGATTTCAATCATCACATGATCACAACACAGACCCAGATCAGGGTGCCCATTCATTTTAACTCATGCATCCAGATAGTTCACTCTGTTCCCCTTATCATTGCAGATAATTCTGGTGATTTTAACTTCTGCGACTCTACCTTGAAATCCATTCCCTGTATCTTTATGAGATGAATCATATGGTATCCATCATAAATTAGCATTTTACTATTTGTTACCATGTCCCAATTAAATAGTTCAATTTGATGCAATTTTCTGGAACAATCTTTTCCACACCATTTTCCCTCTATACCTCCATAGTTCAACTCAACAAGAATAATTTGGCTCCAGGGAAAGATTTTATTTTTAATAAATGATTAGATTTTCTTGCTCAGAATTTGCTTAGAATTTCTGTCGCATGCTGCTGTGCAGTGGGACCTGGGTGTCCTTGTGTAAGAATCACAAGGAGTTGGTTTGCAGGTGCAGCAGGTGATTAAGAAGGCAAATGGAATGTTGTCCTTCATTGCTAGAGGGATGGAGTTTAAAAACAGCGAGGTTATGTTGCAGCTGTATAAGGTGCTGGTGAGGCCATACCTGGAGTACTGTGTATAGTTTTGGTCTCCTAACTAGAGAAAGGATATACTGGCACTGGAGGGAGTACAGAGGAGATTCACTAAGTTGATTCCGGAGTTGAGAGGGTTGGCTTATGAGGAGAGACTGAATAGACTGGGGCTATACTCATTGGAATTCAGAAGAATGAGGGGAGATCTTATAGAAACATATGAGATTATGAAGGGAATAGATAAGATAGAAGCAGGGAGGTTGTTTCCCCTGGCGGGTGAAACTAGAATTAGAGGGCATAGCCTCAAAATAAGGGGAAGCAGATTTCGGACTGAGTTGAGGAGGAACTTCTTCACACAAAGGGTTGTGAATCTGTGGAATTCCCTGCCCAGTGAAGCAGTTGAGGCTACCTCATTGAATTTTTTAAGGCAAGGATAGATACATTTTTGAACAGTAAAGGAATTAAGGGTTATGGTGAGTGGGTGGGTAAGTGGAGCTGAATCCACAAAAAGATCAGCCATGATCTTATTGAATGGTGGAGCAGGCTTGAGGGGCCAGAAGGCCTACTCCTGCTCCTAGTTCTTATGTTCTTATTGCTCACCTTCTACCATGTTGGTAGTCACAGGATACAATTATAGTGTTAATCGTAGATTAATTACAGATTAATCATGGTCTGGTTTCCTCCCACAGTCCAAAGATGTGCGGGTTAGTTGGATTGGCAATACTAAATTGCCTCTTAGTGTCAGGGGGACTAGCTAGGGTAAATACATGAGGTTATGGGGATAGGTCCTGGGTGGGATTGTGGTCGGTGCAGACTCGATGGGCCAAATGGCCTCCTTCTGCACTGTAGGATTCTATTCTATGATTCTATATAGCGATCAATCTCGCTCCATAAGGGACCCATAAAATGAGAAAAATCTCAAGGGCGTAGAGCATTGGGGTCCAAAGTCACCAGTTCCTCCCAAGTATGCTAAACGTATCACTTGGCATTGCACAATTTACTCATTATCATACTGTATCCCAAAACAGGAGGCACTCAAATGTGCAGTCGAAGAGGGGCAAAATGAACAGTCAGCGAAGAAGGGACAAATTGGTCTGAAAGCTTGGTCAGAGAGGTGTGTTTTAAGATTTTTAAAGGTGGAGACTGATGAGCAGAGGCAAGAAGGTTTAGCAAGGAAGCTCTGAAGTGTAGGACAGAGATGGCCACAAGGCTTTGTAACCATTGAGATGGTAAAGATGCTAAGATGGCTAGGGTTACGGATTAGCTGAAGCAATGTTGGGCCAGACCGTGGCGGGATTTATAGGTGAGGCTACCAATTCTGCATTTAATGCTTGGGGCCTGGGAGCCAAGGTCAACCAGAGAGAGAAGAGTGTTGAAGTGCACCAAGTTTTCTTCAAATTACCTGGAGAATGGAAGGAAAGGGTGAGAAAAATGAAAGCTGGCGGTGAGAAGAGTTTCAGTGGCAAAGGAGGACAAAGTGATGAGAAGCAAAATAGCTTTAAATGCTGCACCCTACTGTGCAAGGTAAACTTCATTATAGTAATTTTCATTAACAAGCCTGCTTTATTACAGCACTCTGCTATCTGGAGAACCTGCAGGATACAAATTCTTCTTCAACAACATTTACCGCAATGAGGTGTTCCATCATTGTGTAAATGGGAAGCTCCATTATCTTCCAATTTAACAATCCCACAATAAGCACAATGGGATGAGGAGCAAGAGGACTGTAAGCAGGGGAGGGAATGATTAAGGCAGGAAAGTGCAAAGACATGATTCCTGTGCCTGCGAGAGGACGTGTACCAAAGTTTTCAGATAATGCACTGGAGGCCTTGGTGGAGGATATGAAAAGATAGAGAGATGGCCAGTATCTACAGGGAGGCAGGAGGTCCTCCAGACAAATGCTTGGGGGCACTGGGAACAAAGGTTAATGTCAGGTGTACTGTTACAGGAATATGGACGCAATGCAGGGAGAAGTTAAACGATTTGACACGAATTGCAAAGGTGAGTGGCGCCAGCCTGGATTTTCCGGTCCTGTCATGGTGGGACCCACTGCAGGAGATTCTGCAACCCAGACCAAAGTCCACTGACTTTTGGAAAATCTCGCCCACCTTCTTCAAATGAAATTTCCCATCCACTGCACTATTAGTTCATTCACTGCTCAATTCACCACACCCCCATTACCCCTAGCAATGATCTGTCAATCAACCCTGAAATCCATATTTTGTACCTCACAGCAAGTCCTGCCACATGCAGTTGTAAATGGTGGTGGACAATTAAATGATTAATAAGAGGAGGAGTCTCTACGAATATCTCCATCCTTAATGACGGGGTACCTCAGTACATCAATGCACAAGACAAGACTGAATCACTTGCAACCTACAGCCACAAGTACACAGTGGATGATCCATCTCGACCTCCTCCTGAAGTTCCCAGCATCATAGATGTCTTCAGCAAATTCAATTCACCACATGATATCAAGAAACATCTGCAGGCACTGGGTACTGCAAAGGATGTGCGCCCTGACCACATTCTGGTGATAATACTGAAGACTTGTGATCCAGAACCAGCCAAGCTGTTCCAAAATAGCTACAACACTGGCATCTACCCAGCAATGTGGAAAATTGCCTCGGTATGTCCTGCGCACTGTTGTAGGAAATTTACCACTTCGGAGTCAGACTTGGAGGTTTCAGCAGTACAGTTTTATTTCGGACAAAGCTTTGGGAGAAAGCACTGGTACTCCACAGTACTTGGCAGCGACCTTCTCAACTACACAATGGCAGTTGATCATTTTTATACCTTTTAGACAATAGGACATTAGCCGTTAACACATCGTTACAAGTTGAGTAGACAGATACGGACATCGATAGTTAACACATCGTTACAAGCAGACAGGTACGGACATGGACAGTTAACATATCATTGTTCATAGAATGGATACATTTATGCAGTTATGTCCTCTATCAATGACTGGTTTCGATCTATACATTCAGTGGCTGATCTTGTTACATTTATGTATTTATGTCCCCATCTGTGGCTGACCTTATTATCAGACTCATTGTTCTGGGTCTGCTCTTATCTAAAGTGCCTCAAGCTCTGACCAGCTTCCTGCAGCAATTCAGATACTGCAGGTTTTAACTTTTTGTGTAACTGTCTGTGCTAAAAGCCAGCGCCTTTTAATGTCCCTTCCCAGGTAACCATTTTGTGTGCCAGGTAACCATTTTGTGTCCATCACTTTAATTCCACCATAACAGCACAAAAAGCAAAACAAGTCCAACTCGGCCAATTACCGCCCCATCAGTCTACTCTCGATCATTGGCCAAGTCATGGAAGGCATTGTCAACTGTAATATCAAGTGGCACTTACACAGCAATAACCTGCTCACTGATGCTCAGCTTGCATTCTGCCAGTGTCACTCAACTCCTGACTTCATTACAATCTTGGTCCAAACATGGATAAAAGAACTGAAATTAAGAGGTGAGGTGAGAATAGGGAAGAGTGACTGCCCTTGACATCAACACCACATTTGACCGAGTATGGCATCAAGGAGTTCTAAAAAAACCAAAAGTCAATAGAAATCGGGGGGGAAACTCTCTGCTGGTTGGAGCCATGCCGGGCACAAAGAAAGATGGTTGTGGTTGTTGGAGGTTCATTATCTCAGCTCCAGAACATCACAGTAGGAATTCCTCAGGGTAATGTCCTAGGCCCAACCATCTTCAGCTGCTCCAACAATGACCTTTCCAGGTTAGTAATGGAAATGTTTACAGATGATCACACAATATTCAACACCATTTGTAACTCTTCAGTTGCTGAAGCAGTCTGTGTCCAAATGCAGCAAGACCTGGACAATATCCAGGCTTGGACTGATAAGTGGTAACTAATATTTGTGCCACACAAGTTGACTTGTGGCGAAGACCATCTCCAACAAGAGAGAAACTAACCATCTTCCCCTGACCATTACTGAATCCCCCACTATCAACATCCTGGGGGTTACCATTGACCAGAAACTCAACAGGACTACCCATATATATACCAGGGCTACAAGAGCAGATCAGGGGTTAGGAATCCGGCAGCAAGTAACTCACCTCCTGACCCCCTAAACCTGTCCACCATCTACAAGGCACAAATCAGGAGTGTGATGGGATACTTTCCACTTGCCTGGATGAGTGCAGCTCCAACAAGTTGACACCATCCAGGACAAGGCAGTCAGCTTGATTGGCACCCATCCACAATTATTTACTCCCTCTACCACCAGTGCACAATGGCAGCAGTGTCTACCATCTACTTCTCCTTAGGTAACACCTTCCAAATCTGTGACCGTTACCATCTGGAAAGACAAGGGAAGCAGGTGCATGAGAACACCACCACCTGGAAGTTCTCCTCCAAACACAATACTATCCTGTCCTGGAAATATATTGCTGTTCCTTCACTGTCACTGGGTCAAAATCCTGGAACCCCCTTCCTAACGGCACTGTGGGTGTACTGCTCATCACTCCTCAAGGGAAATTAGGGAAGGGGAATAAATGCTGGTCTAACCAGTGATGTATGCATCCCATTCATTAAAAAAACACTGATTTAGGACGTTCTACACCCAGAGATGCTAAAGGTCACCCTCCAAAGCCATTGTGGTTTCCTCTCCACCACCCATGATGCAAGTCAAGTGAAAACATCTTGAGCATCACCCTCAGTGAAGTTGAGATAAGGGAACTGTACCCTAAAGACCCTCGCTGGCTACGGTCTGCTGTTAAGACCCCCTTCTGCCCTTCCTCCTTCACCCTACATCAGTAACTTTTTCTATTCCATGTGACCTCTCTTCATTCTCGTGCTTGTGCTCAATTCCCAAAGGAAGATCCAGTGGATCACCTATGTATGGAAGCGATTTGCTGCAGCGGAATCTGCCACAAAAAATTACCCAGTCAAACTACTCCCTGTAGCCCATTCAAACTTTAGCCAAGTATAGGGAATCTTCAAAAATGCATACAACTGCACCAACAATCACAAGAAATAATACGGCAACTGATCTGTACGTGCTCCACGGTCCCTTTAGATCACACTCCTGGGGATGGGGGATCATTTATTTTATGCTTGTTAGCATTGTGAGGTTAAGGCAGGGCTTAAGTTCAGGATTGGAATTTCAAGATAGTAGTGCGTGTGTTAATTCTGCATTGTACACTGATTGATATCATAATCTGCCTACTCTGCATCTTAAGTGAGTGCATGTTAACTCCTTTAACAAGATGGAGTTCAGAGCATTTCCCGTCAAAAGCAAGCATCTGAGACCTTATTTTCCAGCTTTAAGAAATTACATGGTGCCCAAAAAACTGGTGCCACATTACCCAATTTCTCCCCTATTGTTGAACGACATTTTAAATCCATATAAAAAAAAACTTGGGTATGATACTGCTCTACATAGCAACCAAAGTAACTGTTCCCACGCTGATTTCTCAATGGGGTTGATGCAGCTTTTAACAACTACATCACATAGGAGTGAACAGAAATGCTAAACAATCAGCCTAACTTATGTGGTAAGAAAATAGGCAAACATTGACAAGTTGCATCATTACAGGGCCAGATAAAATACTCACCAAGTACAATTACAATTCCGGAATGCCGTATCAGTGGGTATAATGGATTGCTGAAACATGCACACCTATGTGGGCTAATGGGAAATGAAAATGTTAGATAGGTCAAGACGCTGATATAGTCGCACTCAAGGGACAGCCTTGCCACTCAGATTTAAATATCAGGAAATCGGGCGGGTGCTGCCCATGCCATTTCCTTCTGTTCAATTAGTTTTGCAACCGGAAGGCAAAACTCTTTGGCACTTCTTACAAAACCTTCTCTGTCCAGCTTTGCACATTAGGAATGGGAAAGGCACTGGGCGAGGCACTGAAGGGGTTCGAGTATCCAGGGAGCCACACCGAGTTGGAAACTCCACCTTCGTGACAAAGGGGCAGTAAACTGGCTGCTGCAGCTTGATAAGAAGTAAAGGAACTCCAAACCACAGAGAGTCACTGTATTCCACTCGATAAACCATCATCGATCCCAATCTAACGCTACTGTTTCAATATTTACTGAGGAATCGGCAAAGAGTTGTGAGGGGAATCCTGGGCGGGAAAGATGGGAATAAGGATTTGCAGCATGTCCTGCCGTATTTAACATTGGGATAGTTCTTACATTTTCTGACAAGGTTTCCCATCCAACAACTAATCAGATTCACACACTGATCGTATTCAGGCTGGAAATCATCATTCAGACAGCTGATGCGGGGTTCGTTTGGCATCATGGCAGGGAGAGGGGGAAGTGGTCCAACTCTCGGTGACGTTATCAGATATTGCTGGGGGAGGGGGAGCTCATCAGACATTGCAAAGGCGGGGATGGGAGAGGTGGTGGGGATGGGGGTGGGAATGGTGTCGGTTGTCATGGGGATATCTTATAACATGGGTTAATCGGACATAGTGAGGGATGTGGACATCTTGCAGTAGCGGATGAATTGGACAATGATGTGGTGGGAAGGGATGAATTGGATATCATGGGGTGACTGGCCAACCTTGGGAGGAAAAGGTGGTGGCACTGGGCCGATCATTGATGACCGATGGTGGGAAGATAAGCATCTTTGGCCTCGGCAAAAGATCCAGAAGCAGTGCATTTACCTCATTGATCCAGGCCTCCTTGCCTCTATCTATCTGCCAGGATTCCCAAGGTGTGGGTACCCATGCATTAAAATTAAAAACTCAGTTAAAGTCAAGAGCGAGTTGGGCACCTGTACCCTTTACTCTTCCCCAGTCTGCCTCCATTAAAACTGTAAATGACTGGGCTGGAGTCAGGTTTGAGAACTTTAAAAATTTGGATCTTCCCACGCATTGCTGATCCACCTGTCCTTGAGAATTACATCTCTAAAGAATACTCTGAAAATCATCCAGACGTCTGATTTTGAATTCTTCAGGGCTAATCATATCTCCTGTTCTTTGATTTAATTAATAATCCTCATGAAGGACCTACAAATTTTCTGAAAGTCCAAATAAGCTTCATAACTGGTAACTTTACTATCCATTTTATCTGTAAGGTGATTTAATAATATCCTCCATCTTATGTGCACCATCCATGGGGGCAATTTATAAATGGTATCCTATGGTTACCAAGCCTGATAGTTTTTGTAGCCTAGAAATTATTGTGGCTGATAATTTATTATAATTTGTTATGTAGCACACTTTCAATGAAAAAAAGAACTTTCATTTAGACAGCAGCTTATTGCATCCTCAGGTGTTTAGAATCATATAAGGATACAGCACAGAACGAGACTAATCTCAGACTTCTCCTTATTGTCCATAACTGTGTATTTCTTTTGCCTGCACTTACCTTCTCAACGTTACTGGCACAGTGATTAGCACTGCTGCCTCACAGCGCCAGGGACCTGGGTTCAATTCCTGGCTTGGGTCACTGTCTGTATGGAGTCTGCACATTCTCCCTGTGTCTGCATAGGTTTCCTCCGGGTGCTCCGGTTTCCTCCCACAGTACAAAGATGTGCAGGTTAGGTGAATTGGCCATCTAAATTCTCCCTCAGTGTACCTGAGCAGGTGCCGGAGTGTGGCATCCAGGGGATTTTCACAGTAACTTCATTGCAGTGTTAATGTAAGCCTACTTGTGACTAATAAATAAACTGTAACTTTACTTTACAATTGAATCCACACCCGCCACCCTTTCAGACAGTGCATTCCAAACCACAATTACCTGTTTTTAAAAAAAAGTCCTCGTATTGTCTCTGCTTCTTTTGCCAACCACTTTAAATCTGCCCTTGGAAACCCTTTCGCCTACTTACCGCATCTATGATTTTGAACACCTCAGCCAAATCCCCTCTTAGCCATCTCTTCTTGAAGGAGATAAATTCCAGCTTTCCCAGTCTCTCCACAAAACCTCCGTACCTGCGACCTCTGGTGTCATTCTCAGAAATCACTTCCGTATCCTCTCCAAGCTTTTGTCATCCATCCTCATAGAACCCCTACCAGTACAGAAGGAGGCCATTCAGCTCATTGCGCCTGCACCGATTTTCCGACAGAACATCTCACCCAGGCTTTATCCCCATTACCCCATTTATTTACCCCACTGATTCCCCCTAACCTACACATTGCCTAAAGGGCAATTTAGCATGGGCAATCCACCTAACCTGCACACCTTTGGACTGTAGGAGGAAAACAGAGCACCTGGAGGAAACCCACGCAAACACAGGGAGAATGTGCAAACTCCACACAGGCAATCACCCAAGGCTGGACTCGAACCCATGTCCCTGGTACTGTGAAGCAGCAGAGCTAACCACTGTGCCACCCTGCTGCCTTAAAGTGTGGGGACCAGAATTGAACACATGACTCCAGTGAGGCCTAGTTGGTGAACATCTACAGTGCTTGACAGAGACTATTATGTAGACAAACATGACAACCATAGCACAGCATAATCCCACAACTGTAAAAGGATGTTGCCCACAGGCGCTGGGGAATCTCAATCCACTTTTGCAAGTACATTATTTATTATTTATACAATCATCCATACAGCTTGGTTTAGTGTCTCAGCTGACAAAGCACACTCCCCTGTCAATGCTTAACTCCCTCAGCATTGCATTGATGTACTGGCCTAAATTACAGATGTAGGTCTTGGCGGGGGGGACTTAAGTCTACCGACTCAAAAGTGCCATCGCTGAGCCAAGTTGACATACTGAGGCATAAGATGCCCATTGCATTTACTAATACCAATATCAGTAAACTCAAAGCTGCATGACCCCAGGCATGGCCCAAACAGGAATATTTACTGACAAACAGAATGAGTAATTGTGCATCAAGCACAGGTTGTACAGGGTACTGCCTATTTGCTTTGATTCACTTCCACTCTGTCTCTAATCCCGCAGCCTGCTGCTGTCAAACACTTACTATGACTATTTTAATCCTTCGCTTCATAATGCAGAGAAGATTGTGAAGTGATTCATCTTGGTAGGAAGAATGAGGAGAAGCAATATAAAATAGAGGGCACGAATCTGAAGGAGGTTCAGGAGCAGCAGGACTGAGGCGTGTATGTGCACAAATCACTGAAGATGGCAGGGCAGGTTAAGAAAGAGATTGATCAGGCATACGGCACCCTGAGCTTTATAAATAGGGGCACAGAATACAAAAGCAAGGACATTATCAGAAACCTTTATGAAACATTGATTTGACCTCAGTTGGAATATTGCATCCTGTTCTGGACACCTCACTTCAGGAATTTTGTGAAGGCACCAGAGAGAAGGTGCTGAAAAGATTCATGAGAATTGTTCCAGCGGTGAGGAACTTCAGTCACACGGATAGATTGGAGAGGCTGTGGCTGTTCTCCACAGAGAAGATTTAAACAAGATTTGATAAGAGGTATTAAAACATGAAGGATCTTGCCAGAGTAGTTAGGGAGAAATTATTCCCGTTGGCAGAAGGAATGAGAACTAGAGGACACCGATTGAAGGTGATTGGCAAAAGAAGAAAGAGCGACATGAAGACAAACTGATTCTACACAGTGAGTGCTTAGGATCTGAAATATCTTACCTGCTATAAATTTAATCCTGGCTGTCGAAAGGAAAAGGGATAATTATCTGAAGAGAAAGGTATTGCAGGGCTATGGGGAAAAGGTGGGGTGCAGAGAGCCAGCATGGATATAACTGGCCAAATAGCCTCTGCCAACACTGTGACCAACCTCTGATGAAGCGATATGAATATTGTCAGCATAGATTATTTTGAATTTCTCTTAAACATTAGAGCAACAATTTTGGCCCTTTTATTGTCATGTTGCATAAAATGGAATTCTTTCTCCTCCCGTTCTCCTCTCTTGCTGAAACTCTATTTTTTTTAATGGGCTACAATTCGAGCATCACTTGAAAGACATGAGCACATAGTCCAGGCTGACACTGCCAGCACTCCATAGTCAGAGGGTGCGATCTTACCAGCCGTTCCTGCTGCAATGAGATCGGAGAATTTGGCACCTAGCTGGCAAGGCTGGCATTTATTACCCACCCCTAGTTACCCTGGGAAGATGGTGGTAGGCTTTCTTGTACCACTGCAGTCCATGAGGTAAAGGTACTTGAGCAACACTGTTAGAGCTGAAGTGCTTTGGGCTGTACTATGGGCCTGAAAAGGGAAGGATAGATACAAGTTTGTTTGTACAGGACACATGGTGCTTGTTGCCCTCCATTGCTTCACCAAGTGGTCATTCAGCATGTGAGTCAATACAGCAGCTTATTGAACTGGGGGGAGCATCACTCCTGAGCATGATCTTGTCCTCAATGATCATCCACATGCATATTTCTCAGCAGAAGTCAGTGAATAGAAATCAGGTTCAGGACCCCAGGATCATGTTTCTACTCCAATCAATCAAAACCTGCATTTATTTTGCACCATTAACGTAGGAGAAATTCTGAGGCAAATTGTAAATTTTAGAAAGAAGGAACAGATGTCGATTAATCTCATTAAATCTCACTAATTGATAAAGGGAACCAAAAACCTGGTTGAAGGCATCACCCCAGATATTTATGGGACGTGTAGAGGAAACAGGGAAGAGCTGAAAATAAAAACAGAAAATGCTGGAAAATCTCAGCAAGTCTGACAGCATCCGTGAATAGAGAAAATAGAGCCAACGTTTCGAGTCTGGATGACCCTTCATAACAGCCCTTCGTCAGCGCTCCCTGAAGCGGCCTATTAACTGGCTGCCTCCAGGAGGATCTCAGTGGGTATGGGGGAGCGGTGTACTGCCATGAAGTGTGATGTCAGGAACCGGAAATGATCCAAACCCACAATTATTCTTAAAGGGGACACGATTTCATCCAAAAAAAAGACAGAAAAATTAGCTGCTTATTGGAGCTCAGTCTCAGAATGACTGGGTTATGCAATCAATTTCCCCCTTAAGGCAGGCATATTTTTACAGTCCCTTTAGACTTATGATTCACTACAATGTAAAGTTCTCCTTGCAGCAATTGACTTCTCAGATTGAATACCTGGCTAATTAATACTTCTGCAATAGGAGCTGGTGTTAAACTCCTTCCCCCAATGGCTCACTTGATGGAAGCCAAAACCAACTGAGTAAACAAGAGACTCATAGGCTTTAATTCCCATACTGTGAGGTTTAGTTAATCTCAATTACATGTGTGCTACATATATTCTCAGTGCCCCTGGGCCCAGGAGAAAATTCATTCAGGGTTCCCAATCATGATCACTATGCATTCACCTCTTCCACGTATAGATATTGGATAGAATCAGGATCACATTCCTCCAAACCTCAACAGGCTGCCAACCTCAGGTTTAGATTGCAAATGTAGAATGGATACAAGCAGTGTAGTGATTCTGTTACTGGACTAATAATTTAGAGATTGCAAAGCCCTCCATGGACTCGCATTGGAGAATGTGAAGTCAGCTTTTTAAAAATCTGGGAATAAAAAAAACTTGTGTCCGTAAAAATGATCATGAAGCTGTAAAAATCCAACTGATTCATTCATAACCTTTTGGGGAAAAAAAATCAATTGTCCTTTCCTGGTCTATAGGTAAATGCAGTCCCAAATCGAAGTTATTTAACTGAACTGCCCTTTCACAAGCTAATCACTTGTATGGGTTCATATGGAGCATAAAGGCTAATCTGGGCTTGTTGGGTTGAATGGCCTGTGCAGTAAATACTGTAAGATGCATAGGTGCCGCAAGTGTAAGAAGCAAGGCTGCTCCAAGATCTTCATGGCAATCAGCGATGGACAATGAATACTCGTCTTGCCAGGAATGCCACACTCACTGCAAGGAAGGAAATCTGCCATCCTTTTCTGGTCTGGCCTACATGTGGCTCCACACCCACAGCAATGTAGTTGACTCTTAACTGCCCTCTGCAATAGCCTAGCAAGCCACACAATTTTATTAGGATGTACAACAATGCTGCCTTTGCCAGTGATATTCACATCCCATGAATTAATATAAAACAGACCATGCCCTCAGGAGAGAAGAAAATTAGCAAAGCAAATTAGTGAGCAGGATTTAAAGGGGCAATCTTGGGGTAAGTTTTTGTTAGGAAGGAGAATGTTCCATTTCAACTCTCAATTTCCAAGCATTGTTCAAATGAAAGTTAAATTGCCTGTTCCAGGCAGTTGCATAGTACTGGGGGAAGGACTTTGAAGAAAAGATATTGCATCCAGAACACCCTTTGCCTTTAATGAAAATGAGTATAGATTCTCTCGCATTTTCGTTGTGATAGTGTACCCATCTCCATTTCTCCACTTGCTATCCAACCAAACTACGTCTGGTTCAAATCATCACAGCAGCCTGATCAGGGCCTCATGCATAAGACAGCAAAGAATATCTGCAGTACTCCAAGGTCTCATCTGCAGTACATCACAGAGTTTTGCAACCTGATGTTCTGATTATTTTTGTTGTCCTCAATATAAATATGTGAACCTGATTGTGTTCATTCGGTGTGACGGGCAAAAAAACCCTGTAAAATCCATAACCTGTGCAGCAAGTGACAGGGTCCATCTTACTAGGACATCCATGTAGTTGTCCTGTTCCTAGATAAGTCGTATGCAGAATAGGCAGATTGTAATGTCAGCCTATATCTAATGCTGTTTTAATGCCTGTGCTGCTTTTTAGACCTCACCACTGTAGCTAACACCCTTTCTGAAGCAGGCATTGCTGATCATGTGGTCAGTGCTATGGAGGATGCCCCATTATTGCTCTTTAAATGAATGATCAATAAGTTGCGGGTTAATTCTCTTCTGGCTCTTTCTGAGTGTGTGAAAGTGCTTGGTGTTCTGGTGAGTTGGTTGAAATGACTGCTGCTGCAGATAGAGAAGGCCTTGGTTGTAACTGCAAGACTGATGGGCAGATGATTTACTCCCAATCATGTGTGCTATAAGTGCAATCTCCCTCAGATTGCAACATAAGAGGGAGCAAGCAAGAGGAAAGCTGCTCGTATGTAGAGGAGGAAGAAGAGGAGGAGGAGGAGGGTCAGCATGGTGGCACAATGGTTAGCACTGCTGCCTCACAGCACCAGGGACGCGGGTTCAATTCCGGCCTCGGGTCATTATCTGTGTAGAGTTTGCACATTCTCCCCGTGCCTGCGTGGGTTTCCTCCGGGTGCTCCAGTTTCCTCCCACAGTCCAAAGATGTGCTGGTTAGGGTGATTGACCATGCTAAGCTGACCCTAGTGTCAGGGGATTAGTAGGGTAAATATGTGGGGTTACGGGAATAGGGCCTGGGTGGTATTGTGGTTGGTGTAGACTTGATGGGCTGAATGGCCTCCTCCTGCACTGTAGGGATTCTATGATTCTACAGTCTACGGAAAGGGCTTTCACCAGGAGTCCTTCTCCACCTAAGGAATTCTAGGATCCATCTAATCTAGAAGCATTGTGTGCATCATCTGCAATTCATGAAGGACATGCTCACAGTATTCTGCCACCTCATGCAACATATGCTAGATCCTCAGGGCAGGACAAGGATGACACTGTAAATGTCTGTGAAGGTGACTGTTACCCTGAAGCTGTGAGATGTGCTAATTGCATGAGAGTGAGCTAAAGCTATGGACGTGAGGTACGATTTGTGACAGATTGAGATTGTCATTCTGGTGGACGAAGGAGTATAGATGTGATGAATGGAGCAGTGCATGAGGCTAGCAATTCAGTTGCAAAGGTTTGAAGGTTGACTTCCTGCATATGACCACTTGTGTGAAATCATTGAACTTATGATGGCATTGCATTCAGATTCTCATGAACACACTATTCACATTTACCCCTATGGCTATATGCTCCCATTTCCCTCTTCATTCTTCCTGCAGGTCAGTGACTTCCAGTACCTGCTGCAGCCAGAATGCGCATCTTACCTAAAAGGAGGTGCAGGCTAGCTTCAAGTGATGCTAGCCTGGCATAAACCCGGAACGATGTGGAGATGTGTGGCTTTTGCTACCAAATAAACCTGTTGGACTTTAACCTGGTGTTGTTAAACTTCTTACTGTGTAAAGCTGGAACCCCAGCTGAGGTATGCACAATCTGCTGATGTTCAGTACTGGATTGCATGCCATTATTATTTAAATTAGTAGGCACCCCAGTTTGCATGCCAATAATGGCATGCATAGCTGCATAAAGGGGCTATTGAGTTTTTAGACCCGATGATAAGTGATCACATTCTTATCGATTTCAAGTGATTGAGAGATTGAGAGTGTTTTAAGTGATGAAGGTTTTGGAAGCAGCTTCATTGGGTTATTTGAAATGACTAGAGGGCACCACAAAATAGTTGGAAGTGAAAGAGTGAGTTAGATGCCAGGGAGTAATGCTTTTCACAGAGAATTGTCACTGTCTCGAATGAACTGCCAAGACAGGTACTTGGTAAGTCTTTCCAGCAGGCACTTGATGAGAGATGAGCGCATTTCCAATTATAGATGGCTGGTTGTTAGTTATTAGTGATCCTGAGGAGCTTTGGACATCCGATAAATCCTTGAGCTTTGCTTGATTACTTTGGTGAATCAGATAAACTTCCTGGTGCTATTCCTGAGCCAGCCACATGTTTATGTGTCTGGTCTCTTGAGTGATTATGTGGTGTTGAGAGGGTGAATGGTGGATATGATTGTATTGTTGCCTTAATTAAATAAGCTTGATCAACCAAGTGATCTTTATTTGTACTTTTTTGAATGCTTATCCACACATCTTAGTTTAAAAAGTGTCTTGGCAGGATGTGATACAGTGGCTGTGCCCTTTTAAACTAACATTTACATTATTCTCAGTAGCTTTGTTGATATTGGACTGCCCAGATCAGAATGGTCCCAGCTTCAGATTGTGCCTTGTCATCTGGCCTCCGTTGATATGGGAAGCTGGTTAATGTAATTGGTCTCAACATCCTGAGTTTGGGGGAATGGAGGGCGAAGCAGTCCTGTCTGATAGCTATCCGGTTACTCCTGCTGTAAAATGTGTATCTGGGACTGTCTCCCAAGAAAGGCTATTGAAATTGATAGATTTCTGTTGGGCAAGTGTACCAAGTGATATGAATCAAAGCCGGTTCAATGGGGTTGAGATACAAATCAAACATAAATTAACTCAACGGTCAAAGACGCTCGAGGAACTGAATGGATTGCGACTGTTTCTATGTTCCTATGTGGAGATCAAACAAGAGCAGATCAAGCTTAATTGTAAAGTCAACTCTTGTTTAAAGAGCTTGCCGATACTGTGCATCTGGGCTTAAGGGGGTGACATATTAGAAGGACAGGGAACACCTTTGGAACTATATTCCAGCAGAAGTGATGAGAAACTAAATTATGCAAAAAAAATTAAATGTAGCTTCAAACAGAATTTGAATATATGCAGACAGAATTTGCCTGCATTAATAATAATAGTAAAAATCTGTAATTCCCCTAAAGTTGTTGCCTCAAGTGGTCTTATTCCATTCTACTAGCAGCCCTGCACTATCTCACCAAGGGATCATTCTTCATCTATGAATTCAGGGAGTGTGACTATTTACATTCTCCATTCAATTTTAGCATTCTGCACTTGCAAACTACTTTAGGATACGGCTTACATTAAAAGTTCAGTCTAAATGAAAGCAGTTGCTGTGAGGAGCATTAAGCTCTCCTGATCCTGCCTTCACCGGCATTTTACATTCACACTTTCCATTAGGGTCGCCCAATGGGAATCAAGAGTAGGAGATTTCCAGCATCTCTTATCCAGGGGAAATTGAAAAGTTAATTAAATAGCATGTGACATTTGGCCATTTTAGTTTATCTTGCCAGAGGAAAAAAAAACATTCCCTCCATCAAAGCATCTTAAACAGTGTTCCTAAATTTATGTTTCACTATTCTGAATCTGCGCTCTTGGTCTTATTGTCACAGTTTCATTTGAAGTAGAATTCCAGATTCACTGGCGAGAGGGGATGAAATTCATTGACATTGGTGATGTAAAATGGTCTCAGAGTGAATTTGCAAGCTGTTTTACATTGCAACTGATTTTTTTCATTATTTAAACAAACAAAAATAATAACAGTGCATGATAAAAAAATGGGTTAGAACAGAGAACATGGAAAGTAGGTGCAGGAGTAGAGCATTTGGCCCTTTGACCCTGCACAACCATTCAATACGATCATGGCTGATCATGCACTTTCAGGATCCCACTCCCGCTTTCTCTCTATACCCCTTGATCGCTTTAGCCACAAGGGCCACATCCAGCTCCCTCTTGAACATATCTAATGAACTGGCCCCAACAGCTTTCTGTGGTAGAGAATTCCACAGGTTCACAACACTCTGAGTGAAGAAGTTCTTCCTCATTTCAGTCCTGAATGGCTAACCCCTTATTTTTAGACTGGGTTATGGATTCACTCTGGACGGCGACCAATTTTACCCCAACTTTTCTATACCAGTTACTACCTTATATGTTGTGCCCTCTTAGTCATTCTTTTCTTTAGTGAAATTGAAGAATCCGGGTTTCTCCAGACTTTCCTGATGCTTCCTGGAAAGACTGATTTTTTTTGTCCATTTCAAGGCAACCAGAACGTAATTGTTGGAAGAACAGAAAATGCTGGAAAAACTCAGCAGGACTGGCAGCATCTGTGGAGAAGGAAACTGAGTTAACGGGCAAAATTTTCCCGTCCACCCACCGCGGGAATCATAGCAGGCGGGACAGGACTATGCAAAGGTCCGTTGACCTCGGGCGGGATTTTCCAGTCTTGGGGCAAACGCGGTCGCAAAATCCCACCCAGCGCTTCGAGCCTGAATAACTCTTCTTCAATATGAGACACCATGTACTTTTATTTCACACCTCCAGCATCCACAGTATTTTGCTTTTATTTTAGAATGTAATTGTTATTTTGTCAGCAAACTCAGGAAATTTCAGGCTTCCACTCAAAATTTAAACCAGATGACATCCAGTTTTTGATGTCCGTCCCTTGACATTGTTTTAATACAACATAAAATATGAAATAAAAAAGCAGTTCAAAAGCTACGCTATAATGTGACTGCATTAATACCTTGCAGTAAGAATTGGAGCTGAGTAATTGCTTGCACTGACAGTAGAACATGAAAATACTCTCAATTACTGTCCCTTTTCTCCATTCCTCTCTCGATGTCTGTCCACCAGTCTTGCTCTCTGTGATCTCTTTCAATTTAGTGGTCTCACTCTCTTATGAATTTCCTCTGTTGGCTATTTTATTATCGGCACTAGCCCATTAAACCAAATCCTGCATTAAAGTAGCAGGTGATGCACTATCGTATAAAATTACCCTTGAATTTCTACGGTCACATCAACAGCAGTGTTGATCTATCACTGCGACCATGCCAAAGTTCATGCTTTAAGATACACACATTATCTCACCTGATGAGCAAATAACCCTGAGGTGCCCACGAAAGGGATGACAATTTACACCCACCCCCGGTCATCAGAATCATTGAATGTTTACCATACAAAAGAAAGCCATTCGGCCCAGTATGTTCGTGTTTGTCAATGAAGATCTAGCTACACAGCCTAATCCCACCTTCCTGCACTTATTCTGTAGCCCTTCACAGTAGACACCCAATATTTGCAAGAAAAGGTATTCGAGGCAGCATGATAATTAAGATATAAAATCATACATTGCATGTGGTATTTTCTTTCCAGTATTTCCAGAAGATGTACATCAAATGAATTTTTAAGCATGCTTTGAAAGTTCAGCTATTTCATTCAACCACTTCATCTCAAGTATCACGTTAATAAGAACATTTCAGACTGGGATTGATGCTGGAATGCCTTACTGTCGTAGACAGTGAAATGTGTACTCCATTTCAACTTTCTCAAAAAGCTAGCCTAAAAGGCAGCTTGTCCAAAAAATGCTAGTAGTTTTGAATACAGTGCAGAAGGAGGCCATTCAGCCCATCAAGTCTGCGCTGACTCTCCGACAGAGCAGCTTACCCAGAACTACCCCCACCAACTTTCCGACACAGCATCTTACCCAGGACTACACCCCTCCCCTGCCCTATCCCTGTAACCCCACATATTTACCCCGCTAATCCCCCTAACCTGCACATCTTGGTACACTAAGGGGCAATTTAGCATGCCCAGTTCACCTAACCTGCACATCTTTGGACTGTTGGAGGAAACTGGAAAACCCAGAGGGGAACCATGCAGAGATGGGGAAAATGTGCAAACTCCACACAGTCACCCAAGGGTGGAATTGAACCCGGGGTTCCCTGTCACTGTGAAGCAGCAGTGCTAACCACTGTGCCACCGTGCCCCCAGGTCCTATTTAAGAGAGATGTTTTGCCTCTACCATGCTTTCAGGCAGCGAGTTCCACATCCCATTAATCTTCCAAAAATACTCAAGAGTTCAGGTTAAAGGAGGATCATAAGCATCTCCTGCATTGGCAGTAGCTTAGAAACGGCACACAACTGACAGGCAGACATTTTTGTGATGCAGAAAAGATAGAGTGTAGCACAGGAGGAGACTATTTGGCCATTGTGTCTGTGCCAGCTCTTTGAAAGAGCTATATCCAACTCATCCTACTTCTCACCACCCGCTGCTCCTTTTATAAAGCCTTACGATCCCCCCCCCCCCCCCCGCCTTCAAGCACGTATCCAATTCCATTGTGAAAGCTCCATTCTTGCAAACAGTGCATTTAAGATCAGAAGAACTTGCTGTGATAACACGCCTTCCTTCTGGTCC
This sequence comes from Mustelus asterias, assembly GCF_964213995.1. Taxonomy (NCBI): domain Eukaryota; kingdom Metazoa; phylum Chordata; class Chondrichthyes; order Carcharhiniformes; family Triakidae; genus Mustelus; species Mustelus asterias. The sequence goes on along the minus strand of NC_135807.1, from coordinate 34,241,496 downwards.
TTTCGCCAGTTCTCTCTGAATCTGCCTCCCTTGTGTTGCTGATCCACCTGCCGTTGGAAATAGTTCCCTTTACTTCATCAAAGAGCCTCCTGATTGTGAACACCCCGATTAAATCGCCATTAAACATTTCCAAACGCAAATGACACCATCCAGAGCGGAAATTAGAAAAACACACAGTTAAAAAAAAAAGCTTTGGGAACCAAACTTTGGGGAGACGATAATGTCCCTTTAAGAGAGGCAGTGAGAGAGGATGCAGTGGCAGCTCCATTCATTGGGACTGCTGTAGATCAGGAAGGGAACAGGAGCCCCTTCCAGCAGCACAGTGAGGACAGAACTCAGCTATCCATTCTGTTCCTTCTTTCTCGCTTCCTCTATATAAAGCTACACTTGCCCTTTACTCCTTTCCAACTCGCACTTTGCAATACACACGCAAGATATGCAGGTTCCACAAACTGAATTCACACAGATTCAGAAAACATTAACCTGAAAGACGCCATTAGCTGCAGGCTCAACGAAAGAGGAATAAATCTGTATCACTAACAGCAATTTAAAAGCATATTTCTAAATAGAAGAAACCTCTGTAAGCCCTGGCAAAAGATGCAGCACAAATTCATCACCCCGAGTCTTTACAATGATGTTTCAGGAGCACAATGCTAAATGGGCATTTATATTACTTGGCAAGTTTCTTTACAAAAATAAAAAAAACCGTTCTTACTTGTGGTGTTGTACTTAACCCCATTGAAGAACTCGGGGCAAGGTCTCGACACAAGCTGCCCCGCGTTTGTCCTCGGCCAGCAAGTTCCTATCTGATCCGTTGTTGAATTGCAATAAATACCTTTGGAAGAAGTTAGAAGAAACATATAGAATTAAAATAAGAACGTGAAGAAAAATAAATCAAATGCAAGCTAAAAGTTAAATCCACAATGCTTCTTGCCCGGGGTTAGTTAACGTTGTCCTACCAGTGAGATCCACAGCAGGGATAGGGTCAGGTTCATAGTAATAATGGTCCCTTAAAAGGTCTATCAGGCTGCAGTTGGGATCAAACTCGTCAATGATGATCTGGAAGATTGTGGAGTCCATGGTGCAGGTTGTGTTCGGTGCTGTAGTAAGTGCCGGTGTGTGTGTGTGTTTTATTTTGTTGCTGCAGTTACAGCCGCTCTCCGCTCTCTCTCTCCTGAGACTGAGAGAGGAGCCTCTTGATTTAAAGCCTCACCTCTCCGTTAGCTTCGCCCCACCTCTGTGGCCAATGGGAACGCTGCCGCTATCCACGCCTGATCACATCTATCGGTAATGTGAATTCCAGGCTGCTGTTATTATTTCTCTTTCAAGCTGTCATCCCGCTTCTGCCGATATATTCACCTATCTTCGTGTCAATCAGTCTCTTCCCTTCCTTACACGCACTGGGTATTCGTGGATCTCTCTGCTTCCATCTCTTTCACTTCGCCCTCTGTCTCCTTCTTTGTCAGTCTCCTTCTCTCAACCCCCTCTCAAACTGTTTCTTTTTCTCTCTATCCCTTGGTTTGCTCTCATCACTCTCTCTTTTTTTGTCTTTCGCCCTCTTTTCAATGTTTTTAAGTATATCTCTGTTTGGTTGTTATGGTCTAGTTTATCACACTTTTCCAGTCTTTCTCAATTACTGTCTCTGCTGTGTAACTCATTTTCTCCCTGTCTCTTGCACTGTCAGGGTACTTAACGTCTCTCGGTAGCTCTCGAACTTTTGTTCTTTCTTGGGACCTGGGTGTAGTTTTTGCGCTCCATAGCTCTCCCCTTTGATCTCTTACTCCCAGTATCTCTCTATTTCTTTTTCTGTCTTCTGCTCTCGGTGTCTCTCTCTGTGTTTCTTCCTCAGAATTTCTGTCTCTTGCTCTCTCGGTATCCATCTTAGTATCTAAATGCTTCTTACATTTTCAGTGTCTGTTTTTTCGTTCTCTTCTTGCCTCTTTCTCTCGGTATATCTGGCTTTTGCTCTCTCAGTCTTTCACCCTTGTTAGCTATCTATATCTCGGGCACTTGCTTTCTCTCAGTGTCTCTCTCTTGCTTTCTATCATTGCCATTAGTGTGGTTAGATGGCGAAGAGCACCATTAAAGCTGTAATTTGCACCTCGTTCTGAAGGGATTAAGAACAATTTTGATCTCAGCCTTGACAATGAACATCTTACAACCCTGGACATCTTGCATGAATTTTCAGTTACTATCCATTTAGAACAGTCTATTTCCTCATATTACACAGCACCATATGACAAACCATCTCTTTTGCTCTTTATCTGCATCACTCTATCTGTCTCTGTCTTCTGCTCTCCATCAGTCTCTTGTTCCCTTGCTCTCTATCTGTCTTTGTTTTTTTTTACTATCTGTAGCTCCTTATATATCTTGCTCTCTCTCATGATCTGTCTCTTGCTCTCTACCTGTGTGTGTGTGCATGTGTGTGTATGTGGCTCTTTCAGTATTTTTGACCTTGGGCTGGAATTCTCCAGCCGCTCACACCCGGCACTCAGCTAAATCTCCATTCACTGCAGCAGGACTGGAGAATCCCAGCTGCAAGCGAGTACGGTGAATCCAGCCCTTGCTTTTGATTTGATTTATTATTGTCACATGTATTAACATACAGTGAAAATATTGTTTCTTACGCACTTTACAGACAAAGCATACCATTCATAGAGAAGGCAATAAGCGAGTGCAGAATGTAGTGTTACAGTTATAGCTAGGGTGTAGCGAAAGATCAACTTAATGCAAGGTACATCCATTCAAAAGTCTGATGGCAACAGGGAAGAAGCTGTTCTTGTGTCAATTGGTACGTGACCTCAGACTTTTGTATCTTTTTCCCAATGGAAGAAGGTGAAAGAGAGAATGTCCAGGGTGCGTGGGGTCCTTAATTATGCTGGCTGCTTTGCCGAGGCAGCGGGAAGTGTAGACAGAGTCAATGGATGGGAGGCTGGTTTGTGTGATGGATTGGGCTACATTCATGACCTCTTGTAGTTTCTTGCGGTCTTGGGCAGAACAGGAGCCATACCAAGCTGTGATACAACCAGAAATAATGCTTTCTAGGGTGCATCTGTAAAAGTTGCTGAGAGTTGTAGCGGACATGCCAAATTTCCTTAGTCTTCTGAGAAAGTAGAGGCGTTGGTGGGCTTTCTTAATTATAGTGTCGGCATGGCGGGGGGGGGGGGGGGGGGGGAGTGGGCAGGACAGGTTCTCTCTATCTGTAGCTCCCTGTGTATCTTGCTCTCTCTCTCTCCCTCTCTCTGGCCTCGGGTCAATGTCTGTGTGGAGTTTGCACGTTCTCCCCGTGTCTCCGTGGGTTTCCTCCGGATGCTCCGGTTTCCTCCCACACTCCAAATATGTGCGGGTTAGGTTGATTGGACATGATAAATTGCCCCTTACTGTCAGGGGGACTAGCAGGGTAAACATGAGGGGTTATGGGGATAGGACCTGGGGGGATTGATGTCGGTGTAGGCTCGATGTACCAAATGGCCTCCTTCTGCACTGTAGATTCTATAATTATGCCCTTGTTCAAAAAAGTGTAAAGATAAACCCAGTAACTACAACCCAGTCAGTTTAACTTTAGTAGTGGGGAAATTTCTGGAAACAATAATTTGGATAACATTAATACTCACATGATCAATGTAGGGTAGTTAAAGATTTGTTAAGGGAAAATCATGTTTAATTAACTTGCTGGAGCTTTTTGAAGAGGTAATAGAAGGTTGATGAAGGCAATACTGTTAATATGGTTTACCTGAACTTCCAAAATATATTTGATACAATGCCACAGAGTAGACTTGTGAGTAAGGTTATTGCTCATTGAATTAAAGGGACAGTAGTGACATGGATAAGAAATTGTCTTGAGTCTCAGGAAATAGGGAGTAGTGGTAAATGCATGCTTTTAAACCTGGAGGATGGTTTGTAGTGAAGTTCCCCAGGTGTCAGTATATTGACCTTTGCTCTTAAGTATATATCACTGATGTACATGACTTAGATCTTGGCGTACAGGGTGCAATTTCCAAATTTGCGATGATCTGAAACTTGAGGAGGATCGCTTAAACTTCAAAAGGACATGAAGAATTTGGTGGAATGGGCAGGCAAGTGGCAGATAAAGTTCAATTTCGAGAAATGTAAGTGATTCATTTTGTAGGAAGTACATGGAGAGGCAATTTCAAAGGTACAACTGTAAAGGGGGTGCAAGAGCAAAGGGCTTGGGAGTATATGTCTTTCATTGAAGGTGATTGCACAGGTTGAGAGAGTGCTTAATAAAGTATACAGTATCTTAGATTTTATTAATTGGGGTATAGAGTACAAGAGCAAAGTATTTGTGTTGAACTTGTATAAGACACTAATTCAACCTCAGCTGGAATATTGCATCCAGTACTGGGCACCACACTTCAGTAAAAATGTGAATTCATTGGAGCGAATGCAGAAAAGATTTGTGGGAATTGTTCCAGGGATGAGGAATTTCAGTTACACAGATAGATTGGGAACGGTGCGACTGTTTTCCTTGGAGAAGAGAAGGCTGAAAGAAGATTTGATAGATGGATTCAAAATCACGAGAGGGCTAGACAGAACAGATAGGGAGAAATTGTTCCCCCTTGTGAAAAGATCAAGAATGAGCAAGCACGAGTTTAAAGTAATTGGCAAGTGTCAAGAGGAGAACCTTTTCACACAGCAAGTGGTTAAGGTCTGGAATTGGCTGAGAGTATAATGCAGGCAGGTTCAATCAAAGTATTTAAATGGGAATTATCTGAATAGGGAGGATGTGCTGTGTTAAAGAGAGAAGGCGGGGCATTGGCACTAGGTGAATTGTTCATTCAGAGAACTGGTGCCAAATGGCCTCCTTCTGCTTTGTAACAATTGTGTGATCTGTCAGTCTCTTACTCTCAGCATCTCTCTCGCTCTCTATCTTTATCTCTCTGACTCATGCTCTCTCTCTCGGTGCCTCTCACTTGATATCTCTGTATCTTGTTCTCATTTTGCATTTCTCCCTCATTTTTATTCTCTTGGTATATCGTTTTCCTCTCTCAAAGAATAAATACAACTGCAACAAACAAATCATGGACCTGTCAATAAACATTACAATTGGCTAAAAGATCACCCAGGCTGTGATTTATACGTAGTGCAGTAAATGATGTTGACTGCACTGGATTTCTATTTGATTTTACCCTGTCACACAGTCAAAGGTAATCGGACCATTTCTTGAAAATTGGATCTTTGGATTGGAATGAAATTTTAGCAGTATGCTAGCTGTGAAGTAGCTGCTTTCAATTTTGCTTCCCAGTCAAAAGGTCATGGGTTGTAAGCAAGCAAATCTAGGCTGGGATTAGTGCCCCCTCGATGCAGTACTGAGGGTGTGCAGTACTGTTAGAGGTGCGCTTTTTGAATGCAATGTTTAAACAGAGGCCGTGCCTGCTGCCTCAGTTGAACCTAAAAGGTCACTTATATGTTCATAAGATATAGGAGCAGAATTAGGCCATTCAGCCCATCGAGTCTGTTCCGCCATTCGATCGTGGCTGATGTGCTCCTCATCCCAATTTTCCTGCCTTCTCCCCATAACCCTTCAACCCATCACCAATTAAAAATCTGTCTAACTCCTCCTTAAAAGTACTCACGGTCAGTACTATATAAGGGACCTCTTCCTGGTGACCTGGCCGGGAAGGTTTACTCATTGACCATTATCTACTCATTGTGACTTCCTGGATAAAATGCAGTTATGTTTCCCTGGACCTGACTGTACTTCCAAAAAGCATATGACTGGCTGCAAAATGTTTTGAGATGTCCTGAAGTCTCTCCTTCCTTTAACTGGAATGTAAGGGTAGCTTCTGTGATGATTTAATGATTTAATGAGTAAATGATTTAATGAGTAAATGATTTAATGAGTAAATGATGTGAGACTTTGCATACAAATTAGGAGGATCCTGGACAGGGTTTTCTGGCTGCGTTCACTCCAAAACAGGAAAATCCCATCTGAGGTCAACGGACCTTTGCATGGTGCATATCCTTTTAAAAGGCATGATTGATCTGCTTTCATTCTGCTATCAGGCAGAACATTCCAGATTGTAACTTCTCGCTGCACAAACACGCTGTTCCTCTTGCCACATTTGATTGCCATTCACCTTAATCCATGTCCTCTGCTTCTTGATCCAACGGATGAATGAACACCGCTCGACAATCACCAGGCAAGACTGTTCTCTTCCTGTGGGGGAGCACTTCAGCAGTCACGGGCATTCAGCCTTGGATCTTCAGGTAAGCGTTCTCCAAGGCGGCCTTCACAACACACGACAGCGCAGAGTCGCTGAGCAGAAACTGATAGCCAAGTTCTGCACACATGAGGACGGCCTAAACCGGGATGTTGGATTTATGTCACATTATCAGTAACCCCCACAGCTTGCCTCCTGGACTTGCAGAATTTCACTAGCTGTTCTGTCTGGAGACAATACACATCTCTTAAACCTGTGTTTAATGTTCCCTCCACCCACATTGTCTGTACATTTAAGACCTGGCTGGCTGTAGGATTCGCATTCTAATCAGTATTCTGCAACTTGATTCTGTCTGTTTGCACTGTTTGAGAGCAGATCTCCACTCCATCTCACGAAGGAGCAGTGCCCCGAAAGCTTATGGTATTTGCTACCAAATAAACCTGTTGGACTTTAACCTGGTGCTGTGAGACTTCTTACTGTGTTCACCCCAGTCCAACGCCGGCATCTCCACATCTTGATCCTTCTCCCAATGAGAAACGTTCCTTCCTAGATATTCTGTCCAGACCTCGCCTGATTATAAAGTTTTTTTTAAAGTTTATTTTTTAATGTCACAAGCAGGCTTACATTAACATTGCAATGAAGTTACTGTGAAGATCCCCTAATCTCCACACTCCAGTGTCTGTTCGGTGCACTGAGGAAGAATTTAGCATGGCCAATGCACCTAACCAGCATGTCTTTCAGACTGTGGGAGGAAACCTGAGCACCCGGAGGAAACCCACGCAGACACAGGGAGAACGTGCAAACTCCACACAGACAGTGACCCAAGGCCGAAATCGAACCTGGGTCCCTGGTGCCGTGAGGCAGCCATGCTAACCACTGTGCCGCCCCTCTATATTCATTAAATCTTCTCTCAACCTTCTCTTCTCCAAGGAGTACAGCCTCAGCCTACATAATCTATCTTTGTAACTGAAGTCCCTGATCCCTGGGATAGTTCTTGTGAATCTTTTTTGTATCCTCTCTGATGCTTTCCCATTCTTCCTAAATGTGATGCACAGAATATGTCCCAAAGTGTTTCATAGATTGTCCTCAGGAAAGCAATGATGAGCCAGGAAGATAGCTTTATTTTATTCATTCATGGAATTCAAGCATCATTGGAAAAGCCAGCATTTATTTCTCATCTCTAATTGTCCTTAAGAAGATGGTGGTGAGCCACCCGCTTGAATCACTGCAATCCTTGTGATATTCCTGGTATGTCTGAGAGGGAGAGAGTTCCAGGGAACAGCGAAGGAGCAGTGATATAGGCTGGGATTCTCCAATCTTGTCCATGGCTGCCCCATTGCCAGAGGGAATGGAGAATTTGGCACTCAGCTAAAGCTCCATTCACTGCAGCGGCATGGGAGAATTCCAACCACGGATGAGGTCAGAGGTTTTTTGTGATAGTTCCAAGACAGGGCGGTGTGTGAAGCCATATTCAGTCATTTGATATCTTTATTCACATTCAGTCAAGTGCTACATTGTTCTCAAGGGCAGTTATTCTCAGCTCAATTCTGGGATTCAACAAGGCTAAAGTGAAATCTGGAGCTGAGTGGACCTGGCGGAACCCAAAGTGAGTAAGTTATAGCTGGGAAGATGTCATTATAACATCTTCCATTACTTTGTTAATGATTGCAAATTATTATTTGCTAATAATTGGGGTGGTAATTAGCAAGGTTGGATTTGTCCAGCTTTTTGTGATCTGGCCACACCTGAGGAACTTTCCAGATTATCCAAATGTCAATGTTGTAACTGCAGTAAGAGTTTTAACAACACCAGGTTAAAGTCCAACAGGTAGCTGTTGGACTTTAACCTGGTGTTGTTAAAACTCTTACTGTGTTTACCCCAGTCCAACGCCGGCATCTCCACATAATGTTGTAACTGTACAGGGACAGTTTGGATTGGGCGCATAACTATTTCTGGAGTACAAACCCAGTCAGTATTACAGCCAAATGCTGTTAGGGTCTACATATATCCAATATCTTCAGCTATGTCTGCATATCAGGAGGAGTGAACTGAATTGGATGAAGATTAGTATCGGTATTGTTCGGGACTGTTGGAGATGGTTGAGATGAATATCCAGTTGGCACTTCTGGCTGCAGATAGTTTCAAATGCTTCAGCCTTGTCTTTTGCACAGAGATGCTGGACTCCAACATCATTGAGCATGCGGTTGTTTATGGAGCCTCCTCCAGTTAGTTATTTAATTGTCCGCCACCTTTTGTGACTGAATGTCGCAGGACTGCAGTGCTCCATTGTTGGTGGGATAATTAGTTCACTATTTCCACTATTTAGTATGCATGTAGTCATTTTTCTAGAAACTCTTTTAGGTATACCTTAAGCTGTGCCTGACATATTCTCCTTAACTCCCTCATTGAACCAGGATTTGTCCCCTGGTTTTATGCTAGAGATGATGTGGAGATGCTGGCGTTGGACTGGGGTAAACACAGTAAGAAGTTTAACAACACCAGGTTAAAGTCCAACAGGTTTATTTGGTAGAAAATGCCACTAGCTTTCGGAACAGGCTGTTCCTTCGTCAGGTGGAGTGGAGAAATGCTCACAAACAGGGCATACAGAGACACAAACTCAATTTACAGAATAATGATTGGAATGTAGTCTTTACAGATAATCAATTCTTAAAGGTACAAACAATGTGAATGAAGGGAGCATTAAGCACAGGTTAAAGAGATGTTTATTGTCTCCAGACAGGACAGCCAGTGAGATTCTGCAAGTCCAGACAAGCTGTGGGGGTTACAGATAGTGTGACATGAACCCAAGATCCGGGTTGAGGCCGTCCTCATGTGTGCGGAACTTGGCTATCAGTTTCTGCTCAGCGATTCTGCGCTGTCGTGTGTTGTGAAGGCCGCCTTGGAGAACGCTTACGCGAAGATCAGAGGCCGAATGCCCGTGACCGCTGAAGTGCTCCCCAACAGGAAGAGAACAGTCTTGCCTGGTGATTGTCGAGCGGTGTTCATTCATTCGTGAATGGATGAATGAACACCGCTCGACAATCACCAGGCAAGACTTGTCTGGACTTGCAGAATCTCACTGGCTGTCCTGTCTGGAGACAATACACATCTCTTTAACCTGTGCTTAATGCTCCCTCCATTCACATTGTTTGTACCTTTAAGAATTGATTATCTGTAAAGACTGCATTCCAATCATTATTCTGTGAATTGAGTTTGTGTCTCTGTATGCCCTGTTCGTGAGCATTTCTCCACTCCACCTGAAGGGACAGCCTGTTCCGAAAGCTAGTGGCATTTGCTACCAAATAAACCTGTTGGACTTTAACCTGGTGTCGTTAAACTTCTTAATGTGTTTATGCTAGAGTGCAGGATATGCTGGGCTATGAGGTTGCACATTGGGCTTAAATATAGTTTTGCTACTGCTGATGGCCCACAGCACTTCAGGGATACACAATTTCAAGCTATTCTGTACCCTTTAGCACAGCTGTACATGAAGACTGGACTTTATCTCCATAAAGATTGTGTTGCTCACTTCTACCAATAGTGTCATGAACAGATGAATTGGTGACGGGTGGATTGGTGGAGACAAGGTCAAATAGCTTTTCCCTTCTTGTTGATTTTCTCACCATGTGTTGCAAGTCTAGTCTGGGAGATATGTTCTTTTGGACTAAATTTGGACCAATTTAGTCAGTCGTGATGCAATGGGCACTAAAGTCACCCACTATGAGTACATTCTGTGCCTTTGCTGTCATCAATACAACTTCCATAGAATCCCGTTACAGTTCAATCCTAGAACCTCAGAATCCCTAATCGAAGCTCTGCCCCTCCTCCCAACCCCCACTCCCCAGGCCACACTTCCACTCCCCGCCCTGAGATGTCCATGGTTGATCCTGGACTTCTATGACCTTGACTCAGTTGACTGCTTGCTATCCCAATCCTTCCACTGCAGTTTCTGAGACAATTGCCTTTCAACAGAGGGGGCTGGGAGTGAGTCCTGCCTCCACCTAATTAATGCTCTTTTGCGTATTAAATGAGAGTAGGACAGCCAGTATCAATGGCAATGCGTTGCCCACTGACACTTTGGTGGTGAGGTGGCTCCAGAGCATTTGTCTGGGTTACTAATCTTGGAGAGGTGACCAGAACTTGGTTGAAGGAATAGGCTTTGGGAATTGCAATGTTAACCAGAGTGTATCTGAGGCAACCGTTTTGTCCAGATGCACTGTGCTCCTTTACTTACTCCTGCATTGTGCCTGCCAAGTCCAGAGGCTTTCATTCTTTCGTGATGTTAAAGAATGCATCATTCTGCTACAAAAAAGTAATCACAGGAGAAAGTGGCTCTTCGAGTTAAGTGGAAGGACAGACTCCCCGCAGTAAGCCTCAGATAAGACATGACTAATGTGCCCAGTATGCCCTGAAGTGGCTGTAACGCTAAAAGGATTTCAGTCATCTGTTCATTTTTACTCTGACACCAAAGCCAACCTGATATCATAATGTGATTCAAAATAAACAACAGCAAACAATCATATTCAAGAAATAAAATTTTAGGAAAAATATATTCAGAGATGGGAAGACAGTCAAACAGATGAAGCAAACAGCTAGCACAGAAATAGGTCTGAATATAGAATGAAGATATAGAGTTAGAAACAAGACAGGTAAATACTGATAGATGTGTTAGATAGATATATAGAAATAGAAATGGTGTGATAAAGAGTGAGAAATACATTTGAAAATAAAGATAATTTGAGATGGATACGGAACATTAAGAGAGAGATGCAAATACGGGTACATAATTAATTAATACAAGCAGATATAAGTGGATACAGGTAGCGGTATACAAATAAAGGGACACGTATGGAGAAAGATAGATAAACCATTCACATTAAAATGAATGCAACTGCAGAGGTTGAATGAGAGAAAGATGAATATAAATAAAGCTGTGTACAGTTAGATAGAGAACCATGAACTGATACAGACAAAGGTTCAGAATAAATAAATGTCTATTTCCACGGATAGATATGGCAGGATCTTCCGGTCTTCCCTGCGGTGGGATTTACCGGCCGTGACAGTGCCAGGTTCTAAAAGTATTGACATTTTGATATGTATTCAAAAAGATTAAGACAGAGACAAATGGATATTGATAAATGCACTTTACATGGAAGATCCAGAAAAAAAGAAAGAGTGAAGCAGTATCAAAGGTATACAACAGATAGGTGCAGCAACAGGAAAAGATACAAAGATAAATACGCTGAAGAGGGACAAATTGACATACAGAGGAAGATAGCAATACATACAAAGTGGGTTCTATATGGATAGAATTATGTACCAACATTAATGTACCAACAGAAATAGATAAAAGATAGAATGAATAAATTACAGCAATGGAAATGCAGACAGTGGTAGAGATATAAACATAGCGAGAGAGTCTCATATGTGCAATCACAAATTTAGGCTACTTTTTAATTTTTTACCTTAAATAGTCAGAAAGCTGTCAGAATTTCTCATATGGAAACATGCGAGGGTCCCAGCAACATCAAAAATCTAAAAAATTACCTGAGAAGCAAATAAAGAGAGCAGAAACTGACAGGAGCATGAATGTGAAGTGTGTGTGTGTGTGAGAGATAAAGAGAGAGAGAGGAGCGTACAAGGGCACAGAGAGAAAAAGAGAATGAGAAAGAGAAGGAGGGTAAATTCCTCTTGCAGCTCTCACCAAGCGGTTCCCATTGCAAACACTGACACAAGCATTCTCTTACACGTTGCTTAGGTTACGATCTGGAAGAAGGTGTAACTGGGGTGATCAGTAAGTTTGCGGACGACACAAAATTGGCAGGACTTGCAGATAGTGAGGAGCATTGTCAGAAGCTACAGAAGGATATAGATAGGCTGGAAATTTGGGCAAAGAAATGGCAGATGGAGTTCAATCCTGATAAATGCCAAGTGATGCATTTTGGTAGAAATAATGTAGGGAGGAGCTATACGATAAATGGCAGAACCATAAAGGGTGTAGATACGCAGAGGGACCTGGGTGTGCAAGTCCACAGATCCTTGAAGGTGACGTCACAGGTGGAGAAGGCGGTGAAGAAGGCATATGGCATGCTTGCCTTTATAGGACGGGACATAGAGTATAAAAGTTGGGGTCTGATGTTGCAGATGTATAGAACGTTGGTTCGGCCGCATTTGGAATACTGCGTCCAGTTCTGGTCGCCACACTACCAGAAGGACGTGGAGGCTTTGGAGAGAGTACAGAGGAGGTTTACCAGGATGTTGCCTGGTATGGAGGGGCTTAGTTATGAGGAGAGATTGGGTAAACTGGGGTTGTTCTCCCTGGAAAGACGGAGGATGAGGGGAGACTTAATAGAGGTGTATAAAATTATGAAAGGCATAGATAGGGTGAACGGTGGGAAGCTTTTCCCCAGATCGGTGGTGACGTTCACGAGGGGTCATAGGTTCAAGGTGAAGGCGGGGAGGTTTAACACAGATATCAGAAGGACATATTTTACACAGAAGGTGGTGGGGGCCTGGAATGCGCTGCCAGGCAAGGTGGTGGAGGCGGACACACTGGGAACGTTTAAGACTTATCTAGACAGCCATATGAACGGAGTGGGAATGGAGGGATACAAAAGAATGGTCTAGTTTGGACCAGGGAGCGGCATGGGCTTGGAGGGCCGAAGGGCCTGTTCCTGTGCTGTATTGTTCTTTGTTCTTTGTTCTTTGTTATCGCTATGCCTTGACCCTTGGTCTTACTTTCATCAGTGACCCACTATCTGTAGGAAACAGGACAATGAGTGAAACTACCTGCTTCAGTTAATTCTACTTCCTGCTGAATCGATGTGATTTATCTCCCTAAGCTCATACGAGCCAAAAGCTTTCTTTTATATTCATTCTTGGGATGTGAGTATCACTGGCAAGGCCAGCACTTATTATTCCATCCTTGATTAACCGTGAGAAGGTGGTGATGAGCCATTTTCTTGAACCGTTGCAGTCCAGATGGTGTAGCTATACCCACAGTGGTGTTGGGGAGGACGGATTTTGATCCACTGGCAGAAGGAACAAGAGTGCCACAGTCCTAAATCAGGATCATGCTTAACTTTGAGTGGATCTTGCAGATGATGGCGCTGCCACGTGTCTGCTGCCCTTCTCCTTCAAGGTGGCAGAGTCGAAAGTTTGAAAGAGGTTGTTGAAGGGGCTTTGACGAGTTGCTGCATTGAATCTTGTAGATGGTACACATTGCTGCCACCGTGTGTCGGCTGTCATGGGAGTGAATGTTTAAGGTGGTGGATGTGGTGTCAATCAAGCAGGCTGCTTTGTCCTGTATATTGTCAAGTTTCGTATGTGATGTTAGAGCTGCACTCATCCAAACAAGTGTTGCGTATTCCACCAAACTCCGCATGGTGAATAGGCTTTGGGGAGTCAGGAGATAGGTTACTCATTGTGGGATTCCCAACCTCTGCTGTGCTTTTGTAGCTACAGTATTTTTATGGCTGGCTAATGTCAGTTAAGATTCTGGTCAATGGTAACACCAATACCTCCCCTCACTGGATGTTGATCATGGGGAATTCAGTGATGGTATTGTCATTCAATATCAAGTAGGGTTGGTTAGGTTCTCTCTTTGTTAGAGATGGTCATTTCCGGCACTTTTGTGCTACTTGCAACTTATCCACACAAGCCTGAATGCTCAGATCTTGCTGCATATGGGCACAGAGTACTTCAATACCTGAAGAATTGCAAATGGTATTAATATTATGAACATCTCTAGTTCTGGTGAAGTGGATCATTGATGAAACAGCTTAGAAAACTGGTCACGAGGACACTACACTGAGGCACACCTGCGGTAGTGAACTGGGACTGAAATGATTGACCTGCAATCATCTCAACAATCTCCCTTTTTGCTAGGCATGACTCCAAACATTGGAGAGGTTTCCCCTGATTCCTGTGACTTCAATTTTGCTCAGGATACGTAAAGATGCTCGTTCACCAGTTTAGGGAAAAGACAGTTTGTTTATTTACAGGTTGGAATGATACAGAGGCTGCAATCAGCTCCCGAGATGACTCGGAGTCTCAGAAGCCTGCGCTTACCAGGGTGCTCCCCTGATTGGTTCCTGAGGTCATATGACTCTTACTCTGCAGATTGATCCTTAAAGGGACAATCCCTATATCCTTCCCCCTTTAAGTCCTTTTATACAAATGTCAATACTCAATTTACACAGTTCCAGATAATTAAACGCTGAGTACCTGAATTTAGTCAATTATAAATTAAGTCTTTCAGGGGGGTTTCCAAATCCTTGTGGAATGGCGTAACTCCTCTGGGGTGCTTCCACAAGATTACTGACAGCCGGAACCACAATGATAGGTGCCTCTTCAGACACAAGCAACTCAGTTCAATCTGTTTCCATAGAGATGTCAGTTATGCCTGCCGTAGTACAATGAGGTACTTCAGTGCCAGAACAGTCGGTACCATTTCCTGATGGCAATATACTTCCTGATGGCAAAACCAGCTGCTGGAGCATCTTTTTTTTTCTCAAACGGTCCATTTGTTTTCAGTCATTCCTTCCTTCTACATCCACTGACAAGACAGGGGTCCAGATTTAGAGACAAGTATTCCAGGGACCCAGCTCGATCCACTACCAAAATTGACATACACAGCATCATTTATTATAAACAGCATGGCAGCACAATGGTTAGCACTGCTGCCTCACAGCGCCAGGGACCCGGGTTCAATTCCGGCCTCAGGTGATTGTCTGTATTGAGTTCACACATTCTCCCTGTGTCTGTGTGGGTTTGTTCCAGGTGCTCTGGTTTCTTCCCACATTCCAAAGATATGCAGGTTAGATGGATTGGCCAGGCTAAATTGCCCTTTAGTGTCCCAAGATGTGTGGGTTAGGGGGATTAGCGGGGTAAACACGTGGGGTTACATGGATAGGGGCCTGGGTGGGATTATCAGAGAGTTGGTGCAAACTCGATGGGCTAAATGGCCTCTTACTGCACTGTAGGGATTCGATGATTGTATAAACTACCGTGTTGACTGACATAAATCATGACTTACGTTCTGACTGTGTTGGCTGGCATCTACCCTCCCTGGAAAATCTGGGAACACAAGGCTCAGTCTTATTCTGAGACAATGGTTCATTAATAACTCTGCTGGCACGACTCCCATTGTTGCATGTGGAGCGGTCGGGTAGCCAAGAAGAAAGCATGAGATTCTGATCTCTCGGGTTCCTCCTGACTGCTACTTTAGGCCAGACTTAAAAGTTTAGAAGGCGCGCTCAGCCAGTTTTTTGGATGCTGGATGATAAATTGCAGTTCAAATGTGATTTATACCATTGAATGTGGTGAAGTTTTGAAATTCAGCACTTGTGAATAAAGGTAAATGGTAAAGTCGCCATAGTCCCAGATGACCATAGATTGTTCTCCCCTTAGAGGGGGAGATCTGACTGGTGGTGATTTAACTTGAAGATCACCACACCTCAGGCGAGGAGTAAGGAGCCTTCCCAACCTTCTCAATGTTCCATTGTCAGGCACTATGGCATCAGGTATTCCATGGGTGAAAAACATTGGCGTAATCTTTCAAAAGTAGCATGAGGTGTCAGGGGCTGGTGCCTCTTTTAGGGTATTGACCTTGTCTTCCATGGGGGATAATCCATGTGCATCTACACAGTACTCCAGGTAAGTTACCTTGATGGCTTGAATAACATTTCTCCTTCTTGAGGCAAACTCCAGCCACCATTGAGGTCTCAGGGCCTCCACCCCCCAACCTCTGCCCCCCCCCCCCCCCCCATTGGAGCTGGCATTCACCACATCCCCCTCCCCAATGAATCGGAGCTGACATGCACCCCCAATTAAGCTGGCGTTCACCCCCCCCCTCTCCACTTGCCCTCCCCCGATTGGAGCCAGCATTCACCCCATCCTCCTGATCGGAGTTGGAGCCAACAATTCTCCCCCTTTGGAGCCAGCACTTCTACTCTCCTCCCCGCCCATCAGAGCCAACATTCACTCTGGCTCCCCTGATCAGAGTTGGAGTCGGCACTTCTCCCCTCATCCCCCTAAACAGTCAGTCAATGCCAGCAACAACCTCCCTCCCCCCACAGCATCGGTCTCCTTCCCTCCCAGCCCCAACCCACACAGCGAACGCCACCATTCCCAGAATCCACGTCCTCTCCCAGACACTACCACTTACAAATGAATCTCCATAAGGCACCCAACAGGGTCCGCCCTGACAATGCCCCTGACACAGATTGGACCTGCATGTTAGCATGGGCACAGTGATTGAGAACATTGTCAGTGGATTCTTACTGAGAAAATTGTCACTGGATACTGATTGAGAACATTGACACTGGATACTGATTGTGAACACAGTCACTGGATAGTGAGTAAGAACATTGTCACTGGATAGTGAGTAAGAACGTTGACACTGGAGACAGAGTGAGAACATTGACACTGGATAGTGAGTAAGAACTTTGACACTGGAGAGAGACTGAAAAAATTGACAGTGTATAGAGAGTGAGAACATTGACACTAGATAGAGAATGAGAACATTGTCGCTGGATAGAGAGTGAGAACATTGACTCGAGATAGAGTGAGAACATTGACACTGGATAGAGAATGAGAACATTGTTGCTGGATAGAGAGGGAGAACATTGACACTGGATAGAGAATGAGAACAGTGTCACCGATAGAGTGAGAACATTGACACTGGATACAGATTGAGAACATTGTCACTGGATGGAGAGTGAGAACATTGTCACTGGATGGAGAGTGAGAACATTGACACTGGATAGAGAATGAGAACATTGACACTATGTAGAGAGTGAGAAAATTTCACGGATAGATTGAGAACATTGACGCTGAATAGAGAGTGAGAACATTGTCGCTGATAGTGGGTGAGAACACTGTCACTGGATAGTGAGTGAGAACATCGTCACTGGATAGTGAGTGAGAAAATTGTCACTGGATGGAGAATGAGAACATTGTCACTGGATAGAGTTGAGAACATCGTCACTGGATAGTGAGTGAGAACATTGTCACTGGATGGAGAATGAGAACATTGTCACTGGATAGAGAGTGAGAACAATGTCACGTATAGAGTGAGAACATTGACGCTAGATAGAGAGTGAGAACATTGTCGCTGGATAGAGAGAGAAAACATTGACACTGGATAGTGAATGAGAACATTGTCACTGGGTAGAGAGTGAGAACATTGTCACTGGATAGTGAGTGAGAACATTGTCACTGGATAGAGAGTGAGAACAATGTCACGTATAGAGTGAGAACATTTCACAGATAGATTGAGAACATTGACATTGGATAGAGAGCGAGAACATTGTCGCTGGATAGAGAGAGAAAACATTGACACTGGATAGTGAATGAGAACATTGTCACTGGGTAGAGAGTGAGAACATTGACACTGGATAGTGAATGAGAACATTGTCATTGGATAGAGAGTGAGAACATTGACACTGGATAGTGAATAACAACATTGTCACAGGATAGAGAGTGAGAACATTGTCACAGGATAGAGAGTGAGAACATTGTCACTGGATAGAGAATGAGAACAGCGTAACTGATGGAGTGAGAACACTGACACAGGATAGAGAGTGAGAACATTGTCACTGGATGGAGAGTGAGAACATTGACACTGGATAGTGAATGACAACATTGTCACAGGATAGAGAGTGAGAACATTGTCACAGGATAGAGAGTGAGAACATTGTCACTGGATAGAGAATGAGAACAGCGTAACTGATGGAGTGAGAACACTGACACAGGATAGAGAGTGAGAACATTGTCACTGGATGGAGAGTGAGAACAATGTTACTGAATAGAGAGTGAGAACATTGTCATTGGATAGAGAGTGAGAACATTGACACTGGATAGAGAGTGAGAACATTGTCATTGGATAGAGAGTGAGAACATTGACACTGGATAGTGAATGAGAACATTGTCATTGGATAGAGAGTGAGAACATTGACACTGGATAGAGAATGAGAACAGCGTCACTGATGGAGTGAGAACACTGACACAGGATAGAGAGAGAAAACATTGACACTGGATAGTGAGTGAGAACATTATCATTGGATAGAGAGTGAGAACATTGACACTGGATAGAGAGTGAGAACATTGTTACTGAATAGAGAGTGAGAACATTGTCACTGGATAGAGAGTGAGAACATTGTCACTGGATAGAGAATGAGAACAGCGTCACTGATAGAGTGAGAACATTGACACTGGATGGAGAGTGAGAACAATGTTACTGAACAGAGAGTGAGAACATTGTCATTGGATAGAGAGTGAGAACATTGACACTGGATAGAGAGTGAGAACATTGTCACTGGATAGTGAGTGAGAACATTGTCACTGGATGGAGAGTGAGAACATTGTCACTGGATAGAGAGTGAGAACATTGACATTGGATGGAGAGTGAGAACATTGTCACTGGATAGTGAGTGAGAACATTGTCACTGGATGGAGAGTGAGAACATTGTCACTGGATAGAGAGTGAGAACATTGACACTGGATAGAGAGTGAGAACATTGTTACTGAATAGAGAGTGAGAACATTGTCACTGGATAGAGAGTGAGAACATTGTCACTGGATAGAGAATGAGAACAGCGTCACTGATAGAGTGAGAACATTGACACTGGATGGAGAGTGAGAACAATGTTACTGAATAGAGAGTGAGAACATTGTTATTGGATAGAGAGTGAGAACATTGACACTGGATAGAGAGTGAGAACATTGTCACTGGATAGAGAATGAGAACAGCGTCACTGATAGAGTGAGAACATTGACACTGGATGGAGAGTGAGAACAATGTTACTGAATAGAGAGTGAGAACATTGTTATTGGATAGAGAGTGAGAACATTGACACTGGATAGAGAGTGAGAACATTGTCACTGGATAGAGAATGAGAACAGCGTCACTGATAGAGTGAGAACATTGACACTGGATGGAGAGTGAGAACAATGTTACTGAATAGAGAGTGAGAACATTGTTATTGGATAGAGAGTGAGAACATTGTCACTGGATAGTGAGTGAGAACATTGTCACTGGATGGAGAGTGAGAACATTGTCACTGGATAGAGAATGAGAACAGCGTCACTGATAGAGTGAGAACACTGACACTGGATAGAGAGTGAAAACATTGAAATTGGATAGTTATTGAGAACATTGTCACTAGGTACTGAATAAGAACATTGACACTGGATATAGAGTGAGAACATTGTCGCTGGATACTGAATGAGAACATTGACACTGGATATAGAGTGAGAACATTGACACTGGCTATAGTGTCAGAACATTGACACTGGATACTGATTGAAAACATTGACACTGGATACTGAATGAGAACATTGACACTGGATGCTGAATGAGAACATTGACACTGCATACTGAATGAGAACATTGACGCTGGATACTGAATGAGAACATTGACGCTGGATACTGAATGAGAACATTGTCACTGGATAGAGAGTGAGATCATTGACAATAGATAGTGATTGAGAACATTGATGCTGTATAGTGATTGAGAACATTGTCAGTGGATACTGATTGTGAGCATTATCACTGGATAGTGATTGAGAACATTGACAGCGGACACTGATTGAGAACATTGTCACTTGATAGTGAGTGAGAACAGTGACGCTGGATACAGGTTGAGAACATTGTCACTAGATAGTGACAGAGAACATTGCCACGGGACAGTGATTGAGAACATTGTCACTGGATAGAGAGTGGGAACATTATCATTGGATAGTAATTGCGAACAATGACGCTGGATAGTGATGGAGAACATTGACACTGGACAGTTATTAAAAACATTGTCACTGGATAGTGATTGAGAACACTGTCACTGGAACGCGAGTGAGAGCATTGTCACTGAATAAAGAGTGAAAGCATTGTCATTGGATAGTGATAGACAACATTGACACTGGATACAGATTGAGAACATTGACACTGGATACTGATTGAGAACATTGTCACTGGATAGTGATTGAGAACATTGTTACTGGATACTGATTGAGAACATTGACACTGGATACAGATTGAGAACATTGACACTGGATACTGATTGAGAACATTGACTCTGGATACAGATTGAGAACATTGACACTGGATACTGATTGAGAACATTGTCACTGGATACTGATTGAGAACATTGTCACTGGATACTGATTGGGAACATTGACACTGGATACAGATTGAGAACGTTGTCAGTGGATAGAGATGAAGAACATTGTCACTGGATAGTGATGGAGCAGACTTTCACTGGATAATGATGAAGAATACTGTCAACAGATAGTGATGAAGATCATTGTCATGGGATAGTGATGAAGGACACTGTCACTGGATAGTGATGAAGAACACTGTCAGTGGATAGTGATGAAGGACACTGTCACTGGATAGTGATGAAGATCATTGTCATGGGATAGTGATGAAGGACACTGTCACTGGATAGTGATGAAGAATATTGTCACGGGATAGTGATGAAGGACACTGTCACTGGATAGTGGAAGAGAAAACTGTCACTGGGTAGTTTTGAAGAACACTGTCACTGGATAGTGATGGAGAACACTGTCACTGGATAGTGGATGCAGATTGAGAACATTGTCACTGGATAATGATGAAGAATACCGTCACTGGATAGTGATGAAGAACACTGTCACTGGATAGTGATGAAGAACACTGTCACTGGATAGTGATGAAGAACAATGTCACTGGATAGTGATGGAGCACACTTTCACTGGATAATGATGAAGAATACTGTCACTGGGTAGTGATGAAGAACACTGTCACTGGATGGTGATTAAGAACACTGTCACTGGATAATGATGGAGAAGACTGTCACTGAATAGTGATGAAGAACACTGTCATTGGATAGTGATGGAGAACACTGTCACTGGATAGTGATGGAGAACACTGGCACTGGATAGTGCTGGAGAGTACTGTCACTGGATCGTGGATGCAGATTGAGAACATTGTCACTGGATAGTGATGGAGAACACTGTCACTGGACAGTGATGAAGAACACTGTCACTGGATAGTGATGAAGAACACTGTCACTGGATAGTGGTGGAGATCACTGTCACTGGATAGTGATGGAGAATACTGGCACTGGATAGTGGTGGAGAACACTGTCACTGGATAGAGATGAAGACCACTGTCACTGGATAGTGATGGAGAACACTGTCAGTGGATAGTGATGGAGAACACTGCCACTGGATAGTGCTGGAGAATACTGTCACTGGATAGTGGATGCAGATTGAGAACCTTGTCACTGGATAATGATGAAGAATATTGTCACTGGATAATGATGAAGAACACTGTCACTGGATAGTGATGAAGAACACTGTCACTGGATAGTGGATGCAGATTGAGAACATTGTCACTGGATAATGATGAAGAACACTGTCACTGGATAGTGATGAAGAACACTGTCACTGGATAGTGATGAAGAACACTGTCACTGGATAGTGATGGAGAACACTGTCACTGGATAGTGATGGAGCAGACTTTCACTGGATAATGATGAAGAATACTGTCAACAGATAGTGATGAAGGACACTGTCACTGGATAGTGGAAGAGAAAACTGTCACTGGGTAGTTTTGAAGAACACTGTCACTGGATAGTGATGGAGAACACTGTCACTGGATAGTGATGGAGAACACTGTCACTGGATAATGATGAAGAACACTGTCACTGGATAGTGATGGAGAACACTGTCACTGGATAGTGGATGCAGATTGAGAACATTGTCACTGGATAATGATGAAGAATACTGTCACTGGATAGTGATGAAGAACACTGTCACTGGATAGTGATGAAGAACACTGTCACTGGATAGTGATGAAGAACAATGTCACTGGATAGTGATGGAGAATACTGTCACTGGGTAGTGATGAAGAACACTGTCATTGGATAGTGATGGAGAACACTGTCACTGGATAGTGATGGAGAACACTGTCACTGGATAGTGATGGAGCACACTTTCACTGGATAATGATGAAGAATACTGTCACTGGGTAGTGATGAAGAACACTGTCACTGGATGGTGATTAAGAACACTGTCACTGGATAATGATGAAGAACACTGTCACTGGATAGTGATGAAGAACACTGTCACTGGATAGTGATGAAGAACACTGTCACTGGATAGTGATGAAGAACACTGTCACTGGACAGTGATGAAGAACACTGTCACTGGATAATGATGAAGAACACTGTCACTGGACAGTGATGAAGAACACTGTCACTGGATAGTGATGAAGAACACTGTCACTGGATAGTGGTGGAGATCACTGTCACTGGATAGTGATGGAGAATACTGGCACTGGATAGTGGTGGAGAACACTGTCACTGGATAGAGATGGAGAACATTGTCAGTGGATAGTGATGGAGATCACTGTCACTGGATAGTGATGGAGATCACTGTCACTGGATAGTGGTGGAGATCACTGTCACTGGATAGTGATGGAGAACACTGCCACTGGATAGTGATGAAGAACACTGTCACTGGATAGTGGATGCAGATTGAGAACATTGTCACTGGATAATGATGAAGAATACTGTCACTGGATAGTGATGAAGAACACTGTCACTGGATAGTGATGAAGAACACTGTCACTGGATAGTGATGAAGAACACTGTCACTGGATAGTGATGAAGAACACTGTCACTGGATAGTGATGAAGAACACTGTCACTGGATAGTGATGAAGAACACTGTCACTGGATAGTGCTGGAGAATACTGTCACTGGATAATGATGAAGAATACTGTCACTGGATAGTGATGGAGAACACTGTCACTGGATAGTGATGAAGAACATTGTCACTGGATAGTGATGGAGAACACTGTCACTGGATAGTGATGGAGAACACTGCCACTGGATAGTGATGAAGAACACTGTCACTGGATAGTGATGAAGAATACTGTCACTGGATAATGATGAAGAATACTGTCACTGGATAGTGATGGAGAACACTGTCACTGGATAGTGATGAAGAACATTGTCACTGGATAGTGATGGAGAACACTGTCACTGGATAGTGATGGAGAACACTGCCACTGGATAGTGATGAAGAACACTGTCACTGGATAGTGATGGAGAACACTGTCAGTGGATAGTGATGGAGAACACTGTCAGTGGATAGTGATGAAGAACACTGTCACTGGATAGTGATGGAGAACACTGTCACTGGATAGTGATGAAGAACACTGTCACTGGATAGTGATGGAGAACACTGCCACTGGATAGTGATGGAGAACACTGCCACTGGATAGTGATGGAGAACACTGTCAGTGGATAGTGATGAAGAACACTGTCACTGGATAGTGATGGAGAACACTGCCACTGGATAGTGATGAAGAACACTGTCACTGGATAGTGATGGAGAACACTGTCAGTGGATAGTGATGAAGAACACTGTCACTGGATAGTGATGGAGAACACTGTCAGTGGATAGTGATGGAGAACACTGCCACTGGATAGTGCTGGAGAATACTGTCACTGGATAGTGGATGCAGATTGAGAACCTTGTCACTGGATAATGAGGAAGAATATTGTCACTGGATAATGATGAAGAACACTGTCACTGGATAGTGATGAAGAACACTGTCACTGGATAGTGATGGAGAACACTGTCACTGGATAGTGGATGCAGATTGAGAACATTGTCACTGGATAATGATGAAGAATACCGTCACTGGATACTGATGAAGAACACTGTCACTGGATAGTGGTGGAGAACACTGTCACTGGATAGTGATGAAGAACATTGTCACTGGATAGTGATGGAGAACACAGTCACTGGATAGTGATGGAGAACACTACCACTGGATAGTGATGGAGAATACTGTCACTGGATAGTGGATGCAGATTGAGAACCTTGTCACTGGATAATGATGAAGAATACTGTCACTGGATAATGATGAAGAACACTGTCACTGGATAATGATGAAGAATACTGTTACTGGATAGTGATGAAGAACACTGTCACTGGATTATGATTAAGAACACTGTCACTGGACGGTGATGGAGAACACTGTCACTGGATAGTGATGAAGAACACTGTCACTGGATAGTGGTGGAGAATACTGGCACTGGATAGTGATGGAGAATACTGTCACTGGATAGTGGTTGAGAACACTGTCACTGGATAGTGATGGAGAACACTGTCACTGGATAGTGGATGCAGATTGAGAACATTGTCACTGGATAATGATGAAGAATACCGTCACTGGATAGTGATGAAGAACACTGTCACTGGATAGTGATGAAGAACAATGTCACTGGATAGTGATGGAGCACACTTTCACTGGATAATGATGAAGAATACTGTCACTGGGTAGTGATGAAGAACACTGTCACTGGATGGTGATTAAGAACACTGTCACTGGATAGTGATGAAGGACACTGTCACTGAATAGTGATGAAGAACACTGTCATTGGATAGTGATGGAGAACACTGTCACTGGATAGTGATGGAGAACACTGGCACTGGATAGTGCTGGAGAGTACTGTCACTGGATCGTGGATGCAGATTGAGAACATTGTCACTGGATAATGATGAAGAACACTGTCACTGGACAGTGATGAAGAACACTGTCACTGGATAGTGATGAAGAACACTGTCACTGGATAGTGGTGGAGATCACTGTCACTGGATAGTGATGGAGAATACTGGCACTGGATAGTGGTGGAGAACACTGTCAGTGGATAGTGATGGAGAACACTGCCACTGGATAGTGCTGGAGAATACTGTCACTGGATAGTGATGGAGAACACTGTCACTGGATAGTGCTGGAGAATACTGTCACTGGATAGTGGATGCAGATTGAGAACATTGTCACTGGATAATGATGAAGAATACTGTCACTGGATAGTGATGAAGAACACTGTCACTGGATAGTGATGAAGAACACTGTCACTGGATAGTGATGAAGAACACTGTCACTGGATAGTGATGGAGAACACTGTCACTGGATAGTGATGGAGAACACTGCCACTGGATAGTGCTGGAGAATACTGTCACTGGATAGTGGATGCAGATTGAGAACCTTGTCACTGGATAATGATGAAGAATATTGTCACTGGATAATGATGAAGAACACTGTCACTGGATAGTGATGAAGAACACTGTCACTGGATAGTGGATGCAGATTGAGAACATTGTCACTGGATAATGATGAAGAATACTGTCACTGGATACTGATGAAGAACACTGTCACTGGATAGTGATGAAGAACACTGTCACTGGATAGTGATGAAGAACATTGTCACTGGATAGTGATGGAGAACACTGTCACTGGATAGTGATGGAGAACACTGTCACTGGATAGTGATGGAGAACACTACCACTGGATAGTGCTGGAGAATACTGTCACTGGATAGTGGATGCAGATTGAGAACCTTGTCACTGGATAATGATGAAGAATACTGTCACTGGATAATGATGAAGAACACTGTCACTGGATAATGATGAAGAACACTGTCACTGGATCATGATTAAGAACACTGTCACGGAACGGTGATGGAGAACACTGTCACTGGATAGTGATGAAGAACACTGTCACTGGATCATGATTAAGAACACTGTCACGGAACGGTGATGGAGAACACTGTCACTGGATAGTGATGAAGAACACTGTCACTAGATAGTGGTGGAGAATACTGGCACTGGATAGTGATGAAGAACACTGTCACTGGATAGTGATTGGGGACACTGTCACTGGATAGTGATGAAGAATACTGTCACTGGATACTGGTGGAGAATACTGTCACTGGATAGTGATTGAGAACACTGTCACTGGATAGAGGTGGAGAACACTGTCACTGGATAGTGATGGAGAATGCTGGCACTGGATAGCGGTGGAGAACACTGTCACTGGATAGTGATGAAGAACACTGTCATTGGATAGTGATGGAGGACACTGTCACTGGATAGTGATGAAGACCACTGTCACTGGATAGTGATGGAGAATACTGTAACTGGATAGTGATGGGGAACACCGTCACTGGATAGTGGATACAGATTGAGAACATTGTCACTGGATAATGATGAAGAACACTGTCACTGGATAATGATGAAGAATACTGTCACTGGATAGTGATGAAGAACACTGTCACTGGATGGTAATTATGAACACTGTCACTGGATAGTGATGGAAAACACTGTCACTGGATAATGATGAAGAATACTGTCACTGGATACTGGTGGAGAACACTGTCACTTGATTGTGATGGAGAATACTGGCACTGGATAGTGATGAAGAACACCTTCACTGGATAGTGCTGAAGAACACTGTCACTGGATAGTGATGAAGAACACTGTCACTGGATAGTGGTGGAGAACACTGTCACTGGATAGTGATGGAGAATACTGGCACTGGATAATGGTGGAGAACACTGTCACTGGATAGTAATGAAGAACACTGTCACTGGATAGTGGATGCAGATTTTGAACATTGTCACTGGATAGTGATGAAGAATACTGTCACTGGATAGTGATGAAGAACACTGTCACTGGATAGTGATGAAGAACACTGTCACTGGTTAGTGATGGAGAGCACTGTCACTGGATAATGATGAAGAACACTGTCACTGGATTGTGATGAAGAACACTGTCACTGGATAGTGATGGAAAACACTGTCACTGGATAGTGATGAAGAACACTGTCACTGGATAGTGATGAAGAACATTGTCACTGGTTAGTGATGGAGAGCACTGTCACTGGATAATGATGAAGAACACTGTCACTGGATTGTGATGAAGAACACTGTCACTGGATAGTGATGGAAAACACTGTCACTGGATAGTGCTGGAGAATATTGTCACTGGATAGTGCTGGAGAATACTGTCACTGGATAGTGATGAAGAACACTGTCACTGGATAGTGATGGAGAACACTGTCACTGGATAGTGATGAAGAACACTGTCACTGGATAGTGATGAAGAACACTGTCACTGGATAGTGATGAAGAACATTGTCACTGGATAGTGATGGAGAACACTGTCACTGGATAGTGATGGAGAACACTGCCACTGGATAGTGCTGGAGAATACTGTCACTGGATAGTGGATGCAGATTGAGAACCTTGTCACTGGATAATGATGAAGAATACTGTCACTGGATAATGATGAAGAATACTGTCACTGGATAGTGATGAAGAACACTGTCACTGGATAGTGGATGCAGATTGAGAACATTGTCACTGGATAATGATGAAGAATACTGTCACTGGATACTGATGAAGAACACTGTCACTGGATAGTGATGAAGAACACTGTCAGTGGATAGTGATGGAGAACACTGTCACTGGATAGTGGATGCAGATTGAGAACATTGTCACTGGATAATGATGAAGAATACCGTCACTGGATAGTGATGAAGAACACTGTCACTGGATAGTGGATGCAGATTGAGAACATTGTCACTGGATAATGATGAAGAATACTGTCACTGGATACTGATGAAGAACACTGTCACTGGATAGTGATGAAGAACACTGTCAGTGGATAGTGATGGAGAACACTGTCACTGGATAGTGGATGCAGATTGAGAACATTGTCACTGGATAATGATGAAGAATACTGTCACTGGATAGTGATGAAGAACACTGTCACTGGATAGTGATGAAGAACACTGTCACTGGATAGTGATGAAGAACATTGTCACTGGATAGTGATGGAGAACACTGTCAGTGGATAGTGATGGAGAACACTGCCACTGGATAGTGCTGGAGAATACTGTCACTGGATAGTGGATGCAGATTGAGAACCTTGTCACTGGATAATGAGGAAGAATATTGTCACTGGATAATGATGAAGAACACTGTCACTGGATAGTGATGAAGAACACTGTCACTGGATAGTGGATGCAGATTGAGAACATTGTCACTGGATAATGATGAAGAATACCGTCACTGGATACTGATGAAGAACACTGTCACTGGATAGTGGTGGAGAACACTGTCACTGGATAGTGATGAAGAACATTGTCACTGGATAGTGATGGAGAACACAGTCACTGGATAGTGATGGAGAACACTACCACTGGATAGTGCTGGAGAATACTGTCACTGGATAGTGGATGCAGATTGAGAACCTTGTCACTGGATAATGATGAAGAATACTGTCACTGGATAATGATGAAGAACACTGTCACTGGATAATGATGAAGAATACTGTTACTGGATAGTGATGAAGAACACTGTCACTGGATTATGATTAAGAACACTGTCACTGGACGGTGATGGAGAACACTGTCACTGGATAGTGATGAAGAACACTGTCACTAGATAGTGGTGGAGAATACTGGCACTGGATAGTGATGGAGAATACTGTCACTGGATAGTGGTTGAGAACACTGTCACTGGATAGTGATGGAGAACACTGTCACTGGATAGTGGATGCAGATTGAGAACATTGTCACTGGATAATGATGAAGAATACCGTCACTGGATAGTGATGAAGAACACTGTCACTGGATAGTGATGAAGAACACTGTCACTGGATAGTGATGAAGAACAATGTCACTGGATAGTGATGGAGCACACTTTCACTGGATAATGATGAAGAATACTGTCACTGGATAGTGATGAAGAACACTGTCATTGGATAGTGATGGAGAACACTGTCACTGGATAGTGATGGAGAACACTGGCACTGGATAGTGCTGGAGAGTACTGTCACTGGATCGTGGATGCAGATTGAGAACCTTGTCACTGGATAATGATGAAGAACACTGTCACTGGACAGTGATGAAGAACACTGTCACTGGATAGTGATGAAGAACACTGTCACTGGATAGTGGTGGAGATCACTGTCACTGGATAGTGATGGAGAATACTGGCACTGGATAGAGATGAAGACCACTGTCACTGGATAGTGATGGAGAACACTGTCAGTGGATAGTGATGGAGAACACTGCCACTGGATAGTGCTGGAGAATACTGTCACTGGATAGTGGATGCAGATTGAGAACATTGTCACTGGATAATGATGAAGAATACTGTCACTGGATAGTGATGAAGAACACTGTCACTGGATAGTGATGAAGAACACTGTCACTGGATAGTGATGAAGAACATTGTCACTGGATAATGATGGAGAACACTGTCACTGGATAGTGATGGAGAACACTGCCACTGGATAGTGCTGGAGAATACTGTCACTGGATAGTGGATGCAGATTGAGAACCTTGTCACTGGATAATGATGAAGAATATTGTCACTGGATAATGATGAAGAACACTGTCACTGGATAGTGATGAAGAACACTGTCACTGGATAGTGGATGCAGATTGAGAACATTGTCACTGGATAATGATGAAGAATACTGTCACTGGATACTGATGAAGAACACTGTCACTGGATAGTGATGAAGAACACTGTCACTGGATAGTGATGAAGAACATTGTCACTGGATAGTGATGGAGAACACTGTCACTGGATAGTGATGGAGAACACTGTCACTGGATAGTGATGGAGAACACTACCACTGGATAGTGCTGGAGAATACTGTCACTGGATAGTGGATGCAGATTGAGAACCTTGTCACTGGATAATGATGAAGAATACTGTCACTGGATAATGATGAAGAACACTGTCACTGGATAATGATGAAGAACACTGTTACTGGATAGTGATGAAGAACACTGTCACTGGATCATGATTAAGAACACTGTCACGGAACGGTGATGGAGAACACTGTCACTGGATAGTGATGAAGAACACTGTCACTAGATAGTGGTGGAGAATACTGGCACTGGATAGTGATGAAGAACACTGTCACTGGATAGTGATTGGGGACACTGTCACTGGATAGTGATGAAGAATACTGTCACTGGATACTGGTGGAGAATACTGTCACTGGATAGTGATTGAGAACACTGTCACTGGATAGAGGTGGAGAACACTGTCACTGGATAGTGATGGAGAATGCTGGCACTGGATAGCGGTGGAGAACACTGTCACTGGATAGTGATGAAGAACACTGTCATTGGATAGTGATGGAGGACACTGTCACTGGATAGTGATGAAGACCACTGTCACTGGATAGTGATGGAGAATACTGTAACTGGATAGTGATGGGGAACACCGTCACTGGATAGTGGATACAGATTGAGAACATTGTCACTGGATAATGATGAAGAACACTGTCACTGGATAGTGATGAAGAACACTGTCACTGGATGGTAATTATGAACACTGTCACTGGATAGTGATGGAAAACACTGTCACTGGATAATGATGAAGAATACTGTCACTGGATACTGGTGGAGAACACTGTCACTTGATTGTGATGGAGAATACTGGCACTGGATAGTGATGAAGAACACCTTCACTGGATAGTGCTGAAGAACACTGTCACTGGATAGTGATGAAGAACACAGTCACTGGATAGTGGTGGAGAACACTGTCACTGGATAGTGATGGAGAATACTGGCACTGGATAATGGTGGAGAACACTGTCACTGGATAGTAATGAAGAACACTGTCACTGGATAGTGGATGCAGATTTTGAACATTGTCACTGGATAGTGATGAAGAATACTGTCACTGGATAGTGATGAAGAACACTGTCACTGGATAGTGATGAAGAACACTGTCACTGGTTAGTGATGGAGAGCACTGTCACTGGATAATGATGAAGAACACTGTCACTGGATTGTGATGAAGAACACTGTCACTGGATAGTGATGGAAAACACTGTCACTGGATAGTGATGAAGAACACTGTCACTGGATAGTGATGAAGAACATTGTCACTGGTTAGTGATGGAGAGCACTGTCACTGGATAATGATGAAGAACACTGTCACTGGATTGTGATGAAGAACACTGTCACTGGATAGTGATGGAAAACACTGTCACTGGATAGTGCTGGAGAATACTGTCACTGGATAGTGCTGGAGAATACTGTCACTGGATAGTGATGAAGAACACTGTCACTGGATAGTGATGGAGAACACTGTCACTGGATAGTGATGAAGAACACTGTCACTGGATAGTGATGAAGAACACTGTCACTGGATAGTGATGAAGAACATTGTCACTGGATAGTGATGGAGAACACTGTCACTGGATAGTGATGGAGAACACTGCCACTGGATAGTGCTGGAGAATACTGTCACTGGATAGTGGATGCAGATTGAGAACCTTGTCACTGGATAATGATGAAGAATACTGTCACTGGATAATGATGAAGAATACTGTCACTGGATAGTGATGAAGAACACTGTCACTGGATAGTGGATGCAGATTGAGAACATTGTCACTGGATAATGATGAAGAATACTGTCACTGGATACTGATGAAGAACACTGTCAGTGGATAGTGATGGAGAACACTGTCACTGGATAGTGGATGCAGATTGAGAACATTGTCACTGGATAATGATGAAGAATACTGTCACTGGATAGTGATGAAGAACACTGTCACTGGATAGTGATGAAGAACACTGTCACTGGATAGTGATGGAGAACACTGTCACTGGTTAGTGATGGAGAGCACTGTCACTGGATAGTGATGAAGAACACTGTCACTGGATAGTGGATGCAGATTGAGAACATTGTCACTGGATAATGATGAAGAATACTGTCACTGGATAGTGATGAAGAACACTGTCAGTGGATAGTGATGGAGAACACTGTCACTGGATAGTGGATGCAGATTGAGAACATTGTCACTGGATAATGATGAAGAATACTGTCACTGGATAGTGGATGCAGATTGAGAACATTGTCACTGGATAATGATGAAGAATACTGTCACTGGATAGTGGATGCAGATTGAGAACATTGTCACTGGATAATGATGAAGAACACTGTCACTGGATAGTGATGAAGAACACTGTCACTGGATAGTGGATGCAGATTGAGAACATTGTCACTGGATAATGATGAAGAATACTGTCACTGGATAGTGATGAAGAACACTGTCAGTGGATAGTGATGGAGAACACTGTCACTGGATAGTGGATGCAGATTGAGAACATTGTCACTGGATAATGATGAAGAATACTGTCACTGGATAGTGATGAAGAACACTGTCACTGGATAGTGATGAAGAACACTGTCACTGGATAGTGATGGAGAACACTGTCAGTGGATAGTGATGGAGAACACTGCCACTGGATAGTGCTGGAGAATACTGTCACTGGATAGTGGATGCAGATTGAGAACCTTGTCACTGGATAATGAGGAAGAATATTGTCACTGGATAATGATGAAGAACACTGTCACTGGATAGTGATGAAGAACACTGTCACTGGATAGTGGATGCAGATTGAGAACATTGTCACTGGATAATGATGAAGAATACCGTCACTGGATACTGATGAAGAACACTGTCACTGGATAGTGGTGGAGAACACTGTCACTGGATAGTGATGAAGAACATTGTCACTGGATAGTGATGGAGAACACAGTCACTGGATAGTGATGGAGAACACTACCACTGGATAGTGCTGGAGAATACTGTCACTGGATAGTGATGGAGAACACAGTCACTGGATAGTGATGAAGAACACTGTCACTGGATAGTGATGGAGAATACTGTCACTGGATAGTGATGGAGAACACAGTCACTGGATAGTGATGAAGAACACAGTCACTGGATAGTGATGAAGAACACTGTCACTGGATAGTGATGGAGAACACAGTCACTGGATAGTGCTGGAGAATACTGTCACTGGATAGTGATGGAGAACACAGTCACTGGATAGTGATGGAGAACACAGTCACTGGATAGTGATGAAGAACACTGTCAGTGGATAGTGATGGAGAACACTGCCACTGGATAGTGATGAAGAACACTGTCACTGGATAGTGATGGAGAACACAGTCACTGGATAGTGATGAAGAACACTGTCACTGGATAGTGATGAAGAACACTGTCACTGGATAGTGATGGAGAACACTGTCAGTGGATAGTGATGGAGAACACTGCCACTGGATAGTGCTGGAGAATACTGTCACTGGATAGTGGATGCAGATTGAGAACCTTGTCACTGGATAATGATGAAGAATACTGTCACTGGATAATGATGAAGAACACTGTCACTGGATAATGATGAAGAATACTGTTACTGGATAGTGATGAAGAACACTGTCACTGGATTATGATTAAGAACACTGTCACTGGACGGTGATGGAGAACACTGTCACTGGATAGTGATGAAGAACACTGTCACTAGATAGTGGTTGAGAACACTGTCACTGGATAGTGATGGAGAATACTGTCACTGGATAGTGGTTGAGAACACTGTCACTGGATAGTGGTGGAGAACACTGTCACTGGATAGTGATGGAGAATACTGGCACTGGATAGTGATGGAGAATACTGTCACTGGATAGTGGTTGAGAACACTGTCACTGGATAGTGGTGGAGAACACTGTCACTGGATAGTGATGGAGAATACTGGCACTGGATAGTGATGGAGAATACTGTCACTGGATAGTGATGAAGAACACTGTCACTGGATAGTGATGGAGGACACTGTCACTGGATAGTGATGAAGACCACTGTCACTGGATAGTGATGGAGAATACTGTCACTGGATAGTGATGGAGAACACCGTCACTGGATAGTGGCTACAGATTGAGAACATTGTCACTGGATAATGATGAAGACCACTGTCACTGGATAATGATGAAGAACACTGTCACTGGATAGTGATGGAGAATACTGTCACTGGATAGTGATGGAGAATACTGTCACTGGATAGTGATGAAGAACACTGTCACTGGATAGTGATGGAGGACACTGTCACTGGATAGTGATGAAGACCACTGTCACTGGATAGTGATGGAGAATACTGTCACTGGATAGTGATGGAGAACACCGTCACTGGATAGTGGCTACAGATTGAGAACATTGTCACTGGATAATGATGAAGACCACTGTCACTGGATAATGATGAAGAACACTGTCACTGGATAGTGATGGAGAATACTGTCACTGGATAGTGATGGAGAACACCGTCACTGGATAGTGGCTACAGATTGAGAACATTGTCACTGGATAATGATGAAGAACACTGTCACTGGATAATGATGAAGAATACTGTCACTGGATAGTGATGAAGAACACTGTCACTGGATGGTGATTAAGAACACTGTCACTGGATAGTGATGGAAAACACTATCACTGGATAATGATGAAGAATACTGTCACTGGATACTGGTGGAGAACACTGTTACTTGATTGTGATGGAGAATACTGGCACTGGATAGTGATGAAGAACACTGTCACTGGATAGTGATGAAGAACACTGTCACTGGATAGTGGTGGAGAACACTGTCACTGGATAGTGGTGGAGAATACTGGCACTGGATAATGGTGGAGAACACTGTCACTGGATAGTAATGAAGAACACTGTCACTGGATAGTGGATGCAGATTTTGAACATTGTCACTGGATAGTGATGAAGAATACTGTCACTGGATAGTGATGAAGAACACTGTCACTGGATAGTGATTGAGAACATTGTCACTGGATAGTGATGAAGAACACTGTCACTGGATAGTGATGAAGAACACTGTCACTGGATAGTGATGAAGAACACTGTTACTGGATAGTGATGAACAACGCTGTCACTGGTTAGTGATGAAGAACACTGTCACTGGATAGTGATGGAAAACACTGTCACTGGATAGTGATGAAGAACACTGTCACTGGATAGTGATGGAAAACACTGTCACTGGATAGTGATGAAGAACACTGTCACTGGATAGTGATGAAGAACACTGTCACTGGATAGTGGTGGCAAACACTGCCTTTGGATAGTGCTGGAGAATACTGGCACTGGATAGTGGTGGAGAACACTGTCACTGGACAGTGATGAAGAACACTGTCACTGGATAGTGATGAAGACCATTGTCACTGGATAGTGTTGAAGAACACTGTCACTGGATAGTGATGAAAACCACTGTCACTGGATAGTGTTGAAGAACACTGTCACTGGATAGTGATGAAGAACACTGTCACTGGATAGTGATGAAGACCGCTGTCACTGGATAGTGACGAAGAACACTGTCACTGGATAGTGATGAAAACCACTGTCACTGGATAGTGATGGAGAATACTGTCACTGGATAGTGATGGAGAATACTGTCACTGGATA
Organism: Mustelus asterias; assembly: GCF_964213995.1. Classification (NCBI taxonomy): domain Eukaryota; kingdom Metazoa; phylum Chordata; class Chondrichthyes; order Carcharhiniformes; family Triakidae; genus Mustelus; species Mustelus asterias. Next base: position 34,206,196 of record NC_135807.1, on the reverse strand, counting down.
GTGGATACAGATTGAGAACATTGTCACTGTATAATGATGAAGAATACTAAAAACAAAGAACAAAGAACAAAGAACAGTACAGCACAGGAAACAGGCCCTTCGGCCCTCCAAGCCTGTGCCGCTCCTTGGTCCATTCCCTCTATTCCCAGGCTGCTCATGTGACTATCCAGGTAAGTCTTAAACGATGTCAGCGTGCCTGCCTCCACCACCCTACTTGGCAGCGCATTCCAGGCCCCCACCACCCTCTGTGTAAAAAACATCCCTCTAATATCTGAGTTATACTTTGCCACTCTCACCTTGAGCCCGTGACCCCTCGTGAACGTCACTTCTGATCTGGGAAAAAGCTTCCCACCGTTCACCCTATCTATCCCCTTCATAATCTTGTCCACCTCTATTAGATCTCCCTTCATTCTCCGTCTTTCCAGGGAGAACAACCCCAGTTTACCCAATCTCTCCTCATAGCTAAGACCCTCCATACCAGGCAACATCCTGGTAAACCTTCTCTGCACTCTCTCTAACGCCTCCACGTCCTTCTGGTAGTGCGGCGACCAGAACTGGACGCAGTACTCCAAATGTGGCCTAACCAGCGTTCTATACAGCTGCATCATCAGACTCCAGCTTTTATACTCTATACCCCGTCCTATGAAGGCAAGCATACCATATGCCTTCTTCACTACCTTCTCCACCTGTGTTGCCACCTTCAAAGATTTGTGGACTTGCACACCTAGGTCCCTCTGTGTTTCTATACTCCTGATGACTCTGCCATTTATTGTATAACTCCTCCCTACATTATTTCTTCCAAAATGCATCACTTCGCATTTATCCGGATTAAACTCCATCTGCCACCTCTCCACCCAATTTTCCAGCCTATCTATATCCTGCTGAATTGCCCGACAATGCTCTTCGCTATCTGCAAGTCCAGCCATCTTCGTGTCATCCGCAAACTTGCTGATTACACCAGTTACACCTTCTTCCAAATCATTTATATATATCACAAATAGCAGAGGTCCCAGTACAGAGCCCTGCGGAACACCACTGGTCACAGACCTCCAGCCGGAAAAAGACCCTTCGACCACTATCCTCTGTCTCCTATGGCCAAGCCAGTTCTCCACCCATCTAGCCACTTCTCCTTGTATCCCATGAGCCTTAACCTTCTTAACCAACCTGCCATGTGGGACTTTGTCAAATGCCTTACTGAAATCCATATAGATGACATCCACGGCCCTTCCTTCATCAACCGTTTTTGTCACTTCCTCAAAAAACTCCACCAAATTTGTAAGGCACGACCTCCCTCTTACAAAACCATGCTGTCTGTCACTAATGAGATTGTTCTGTTCTAAATGCACATACATCCTGTCTCTAAGAATCCTCTCCAACAACTTCCCTACCACGGACGTCAAGCTCACCGGCCTATAATTTCCTGGGTTATCCCTGCTACCCTTCTTAAACAACGGGACCACATTCGTTATCCTCCAATCCTCAGGGACCTCACCCGTGTCCAAAGAAGCGACAAAGATTTCCGTCAGAGGCCCAGCAATTTCATCTCTCGTCTCCCTGAGCAGTCGAGGATAGATGCCATCAGGCCCTGGGGCTTTGTCAGTTTTAATGTTCCCTAAAATACCTAACACTTCCTCTCTTGTAATGGAGATTTTCTCTAACGGGTCAGCACCTCCCTCCGAGACACTCCCGGTTAACACGCCACTCTCCTTCGTGAATACCGATGCAAAGTATTCATTTAGGATCTCCCCTATTCCCTTGGTTCTAAGCATAATTCCCCTCCTTTGTCCCTGAGAGGTCCGATTTTCTCCCTGACAACTCTTTTGTTCCTAACGTATGAATAGAATGCCTTAGGATTCTCCTTAATCCTGCCTGTCAAGAACATCTCGTGACCTCTTTTTGCCCTTCTAACTCCCCGTTTGAGTTCTTTCCTACTCTCTCTGTATTCCTCCAGAGCTCCATCTGTTTTCTGTTGCCTGGACTTAACGTACGCCTCCCTTTTCATTTTAATCAGATCTTCAATTTCCCTGGTTATCCACGGCTCTCGAATCCTACCTTTCCTATCTTTCCTTTTTACAGGCACATGCCTATCCTGCAGCCTTATCAATAGTTCCTTAAAAGACTCCCACATGCCAGACGCGGACTTACCCTCGAACATCCTCTCCCAATCAACATCCACCAATTCCTGCCTAATCTGGCTATAGTTAGCCTTCCCCCAATTTAGCACCCTGCTCGTAGGACAGCACTCATCCTTGTCCATTACTATCCTAAAGTTAACAGAGTTGTGGTCACTATTTGCCACATGTTCCCCTACCGAAACTTTGACGACCTGACCGGGCTCATTTCCCAGAACTAGGTCCAGTATAGCCCCCTCTCTAGTCGGGCTATCTGTTCCAAAGAACCTTCCAGTACGCATTTTACAAATTCCTCCCCGTCCGGACCCCCAGCTCTAAGCACTTTCCAGTCTGTGCCAGGGAAATTAAAGTCCCCCACTACAACAACCCTATTTTTTCTGCAGCTATCCAGAATCTCCTGACATATCCTTTCCTCCACTTCCCGTGGGCTGTTGGGTGGTCTGTAGTACACCCCCAGCATAGTGACTGCACCCTTCCTGTTTCTGAGTTCCACCCACAGCGACTCAGTACATGACCCCTCTAAGTTGTCTACCCTCTGCACCGCGGTAATATGCTCCTTAACTAATATCGCTACTCCCCCACCTTTTTTAGCCCCTCCTCTGTCTCGCCTAGAACACTTATACCCCGGAATATTCAGCTGCCAGTCCTGTCCTTTTAACCAAGTTTCCGTCACCGCAACCACATCCAAATTCCGCATAAGCATTAAGGCCCTAAGTTCGTCTGTATTACCCGTTACGCTCCTCGCATTGAAGCAGATGCACTCCAGACCTCCAGGCCCACTCAGGTCATCCTCCTCCAGAGTGCTCCTCTTCTTAGCTAGCCTTGCCCTGGCCCCCAGCTCAACCCCAGCCTCAGTATTTACTGACCTACTGTTTTGTTCCCCACCCCCTGCCACACTAGTTTAAATCCTGCCGAAACACTCTAGCAAAACTCCCAGCCAGGATATTTGCTCCCTTCCAGTTAAGGTGTAACCCATCCTTTCTGTACAGTTGCCATCCTGACTTGAAGATTTCCCAGTTATCTATGAATTAAAAACCCTCCCTCTTGCACCAGTCCTTTAGCCACGCGTTCAACTGTAGAATCTCCCTGTTCCGAGCCTCACTTGCACTAGACACCGGGAGCAGTCCAGAGATTGCTACCCTGGAGGCCTTACTTTTTAGCCTAGCACCCAACTCCCTGAATTTCTCTCGTATGACCCCCCTGCTCTTCCTACCTACATCATTTTCACCAATGTGTATAATCACATCAGTTTGACTACCTTCCTTTTTAAATATGCTTCCTACTGTCACTGGATAGTGATTGAGAACACTGTCACTGGATAGTGATGAAGAACACTGTTACTGGACACTGATGAAGAACACTGTCACTGGATAGTGATGAAGAACATTGTCACTGGATAGTGATGGAGAACACTGTCACTGGATACTGTCCATCACTATCCAGTGACAGTGGTCTTCATCACTATCCAGTGACAGTGTTCTTCATCACTATCCAGTGACAGTGGTCTTCATCACTATCCAGTGGCAGTGGTCTTCATCACTATCCAGTGACAGTGTTCTCCATCACTATCCAGTGACAGTGTTCTCCATCACTATCCAGTGACAGTGTTCTTCATCACTATCCAGTGACAATGTTCTTCATCACTGTCCAGTGACAGTGTTCTCCATCACTCATAGTGATGAAGACCACTGCGACTGGATAGTGATGAAAAACACTGTCACTGGATAGTGATGAAGAACATTGTCACTGGATAGTGATGGAGAACACTGTCACTGGATAGTGATGGAGAACACTGTCACTGGATAGTGATGGAGAACACTGTCACTGGATAGTGATCGGCTCGGGTCATTAATTAGATTTCATTCACAGAGTATGGAAGAATGGGAGATGTCTCCTTGTCAGTTGAATCAGTTTGGATCCTTCCCTGAGCCGAATGATAATTGCACGGTGTGACATTTGTTTCAGTATTTCTGATTGATGTAGCCAAAGTTGAAAAACACAAGTTTTAAAATGTCCATTTGTTGTCAAAACAAATAGAGAATATCAAATTACAGGGAAAACATTTTAAAACCGAACCAACTTTCCTCCCCCTTAAAGCCCAGAGCACAAATGTCATTGCTCTGAGTAATATGGATTTCCAATGCAAGCAGGCAATGCTACTTAGAGTTAAATTATTCATTATTATTATTAACTAAATATTTGAAATTTCAGCCTATCAATATAAAAGTTGAAGTTTGCAGAAAAGTGGTAAACAGAAACACATCAAATTAAACTTAGGGCAGTTAATTAATGGGTCATGATTGAAGTTGACTTCTGGATGTTTGTGGTGAGTCAGTGGAATATATGATTAAGTTTGATGCTGAGAACGTGAGAAGCGACATACTGTACACGGCATGTTTATAATGATCCAGAAATTTTCAACAACAAAGTTTACGTAAAACTGCCAAAAAAGTAACAAACGTTAGTGAGACGTTAGTGTCCCTTTGAGAGATTTTTAAAAAATCAATGGTGGGGGTGGGGGGGGGGGGGGGGGGGGGGGGGGTGGCGCGGGGGGTACGATTCTCCCAAAGGTGCCGAATTGGTGGGAAAACTGATCTAGGTCACGACTGTTTTTTCAGTACAACTTCAGACCTGAATCTCCCCATTCTGCAATGCAGAGATTGCAATCGTAAATATCATTAAAAACCCGGGTGGGGGGGGGGGGGGGCCTATTTGCACCAGAGTCAGACAGCTCCGGAAATCTGCGCATGCACAGTGGCCCCGATCTGTCAGTCTCCCCGTTTGCTGGCCAGCTCGATCGCGGTGGCGATACCCCCACCCCCTCACCCTGGCAAACCCCCCCCACCCCCCCGCTGACCCACCCGATGGGAGGCTCCCCCCCCCCCCCTCCTCGGGAGGCAGGTCCCCCCGGCAGACTATCACTCACCCTCAGCCCGCTCCGATGGCTGGCCTCCCTCCAGCCTAGAGCGATCCCCATGCAGAGTGGCAGCAGGACTTCCCGCCCCCACCGATTGCCCCCTAGGCCCTGCCCACAATAGGCCCCCACCCAACCCGCCAGAACATTTGCGGGTTGCGATGGGAGAATCACCCCCATGATCTTTGCAGCTCACAGACTTAGATGACATCATTGGTGGGAAGAGAAATAAAAAAAAAAATTGTATGGCCCTCAGGTGACAAGGGTTGTTTTTAGATTTCATTTTGGCTGAAGTGTTAGAAGCATTGCCAAAAGAAGTCTCTCTCTCTGTTTTTATTTTGTAAGTTTTACCAGTTAGCTGAAAACACATCTAGTTTGCCATACTGCAGTGAAGAATCTGTGTTTTGACGTTTTGAAGACTACAAGCTGCTCTGAGCTTTCAAGATCATTTGAAATCAGCATTCAACCCAGGGAACTGGATTCCAGTATCAAGTGAGCTTTAGCCTGTGCAATGGTAAACCTGTTTAAAGGGTTTTGTTTATTGGATTTTGGTTTTAATTAGAACACATTAGAGATATTCATGAAGAGTTATACATTATAGTGGCTGTTTTGTTTTTGTTTGTAATTGATAAAAGTTCTTGCTAATTTTCTTACTATCCGTGTTGACTATATTCTTAAATAAACTTTGTGTGATAAAAGCTCCCTACTGGGTCATTTCAATCACATTTTAAGTGAAGCATCTCGTGCTTATCCTAGCCAAATTCGAGATGCAAAACTTATGATTCATGTGGGCTTCATAAAACACTTTGGAGTTTCTAACCTGAATCATAACATTGGAAAAAACATGGATCTTTAAAATAATTATTTCTGTTTCTTTACTCACATTGTTGTGTCTTGTATATGTGATCAGACACAATATTTTACTGAGCAGAAGAAGGCCATTTGTCATGCCATGTCAATGTTAACACTTTGCTTCAGTTTTCTCAAACCACTGCCCTTCCTTTTCTCCCTGTAGCCCTGCATCTTCATTTCACTGATATGTTTGCTTTGGAGGCCTTTATTTCAAGGGGCAGGAATACAAACTGGCAGAAATTATGCTGCAATTGTATAGAACCTTTGTCAGGTCCCATCTGGTGTATTTTGTTCAGTTTTGAACACCGCACTGCCTTGGAAGCAGTAGTGCAGATCCACCAGAATGACACCAGTTTGTTTGAGTAACCAGCTGTGAAAGCTACACCAGGAATGTCTGTGGAGACATCAAAATTAGGTTTAAACTAAATATTACAGGTTCCAAGTGTACACTGAAGGCACACCGACATGTTCTACCATCTCTACTTATTTTAGATAGCAATGTAGTTCACAATGCTTAGGTATAGGAACACGGGTTCAAATCCAGTTTAGACTAATCAGCCACAAGTGTCCATTACCTGCTTGAAATATCAATGTAGCAGTTTCAAAATATAACGCAAATCTACATCTAACTAAGCATCAGAGTGGTCACAGAGGGGAATTTGGAAAAATATCAAACTGATCCCCATTAGTGGACTCTTTGTTTTGTCGTTACCCTTGCTACACCTGGGCCTGGTCTGAATGCAAAAACTGGCAAAACGTTTCCTCATCCAGCTGGGCACAATCTTAAACAGTGTAACACAAATCAATGAACAAAAGGATTTAAACTGTGAGCACATTCAAAGTCAACTTTTTGTTGGAAGCATCTGAAATAAATCAATGTCTAATCAGCATTCCACTCTAACCAAGAGTTTGACAAAGTATGAAAGGTGTTGGCAGCAGTCCGAAAGCAACCTGAGGAACCAGACCTTTCGAAGTGTGAACCTGGAACCTTTGTTGGTTCCTTTGTTGGAATGTGTGACTCACACCCACTTTATAGAAAAATAAAGCGTTTATAAGAGCTCACCCATTCTAACACTGATGGCCCACAAAATCCAACACAGAGTATTAAGGTAAAATTCCCATTGCTTAACGTGTAATAGATATAGGAAGGCAATCTGCCCCTACTTGGGAGGGTTATAAATCTATCTAATTTTCACCATTAATGCTCGTAGACCCATTTACGTTGGCAAACAGAATCCACGTTTGATTGTTATTAATACTTGTTTTTCATTTTCTTATTAAAACAATAACTTGCATTCCAGGATCTCTGCCATATGCTCTGCAACATCCATAAATAACACCAAATACTTTTAGTAGTTTGCTGTAACTACCAAATAAGGCATAATTTAAAGTCATGAAAGGGGAAGGTAAGGGTATGGGAGTGCTTTTTATTCAAAGTACTCCCCCCTGCTCCACGTAAAAAAAACATTAGAAACTTGGGGTGGAGAATGGTGAAAGAAAGGAACTTGGTGAAACAATGAGTTAGATATTGATCTTAAGTCATGTTTTCAAATCTAGGCTAGGACAGATGGGTGTGCTAGTTGGCTTGAGACTACAACATAAGAATGTTGCAAATTTTTCACAATTTGGCATTCTGACTGACTGAACACGCAGGTGACTGGTGGACATTGACAAAAACGACACATTGATGCAGTTGTGGACATACCTCTGAGGCTGGAACTGAGACAATTTGCAGTGGGAAAGGAAGCCTTACTTTGGGCCAAATGATATCTGCCTGAAGATGCTTTATAACCTCACTAGCTGCTTGAAATAGAATGTTTCATTTTCTAATCACAAACGTTCATCTTGATAAGCATGAAATACGCTTGGATCCTTTATTCCTCCCCCGCCCCCCACAATTTACTGTTCTCTCGAAGGCTCTAAGTATTTTTGGTGAAAGGTTTTATGGATAGTACCTTAGCCAAGTGCTGATGTCAGTACTATAGCCCTTGTACATGTTTATGACCGGAATGGATGAAGAAGGACTTCAGCTCACCCAGCTTCAGACACCAGCCTTCACTCAGTGGTGAAACTCTCTCATCTGAATTAGAAGGTGATGGTTCAGTCCTGAGAACTGAGGGTTATATGAACTGAGTACTGAGTCTTGAGTACTGATGAAGGTTGTACAGAATTGTATCAAATACAGCACAGAAACAGGTCAGTCACATGCTCCATCCAAACCTCCTCCCATCATTCCAATCTGTGCAATCTGTAGACCTTGTCCTAGTTCCTTAGGTTAGATTGCAGTAGTGCTCTGGATTTGACTTCTCCGTGCAATTTACTAAAAAATGGTAAGATAAAAAGCAGAGTGGGCATATGTGCCTGACTGTAGTTATACGTATTACATTCTTAGTCTCTCCTTCAGCATATATGGGACGCAGAGCATGTGGATTGAAATAGGAGTTCTGATCTGGTGATAGCCAAGGATAGACTGAGTTTTTTCAATTCAGAACTGAAAAGATCAAAAGTGTCTTGCAAATCCGGTGCAGAGTAGGCAACAGCACTGTACTTGTCTGCAAACTGTAGATCATGTATGTCAATGGAGGTCAGTTTACAAAGTGGTGAATGTTCCATCGAGATGGTAATTAATATCGACACCAAAAAGAGGTTGACCTTTTGTGTTGAATGACCATTGCTAGGTAGATTGTAAATAGTATGGGGGCCATCATGTAATCTTGCTTGACCGGAGGCAGTTGCAGTCATATCATCGTGAAACAGTTGCAGGATTGCGAACAAGTTTCTTGGACATCCATATCTTTGAAGCACAATCCACAAAGCCTCGCGATTTACTGAGTTAATTGCTTTGGTCATGTTGACGAATGCAATGAAGAGTACGAGACTATATTAAGTACCTTAGCAAGCACCTCTCTATAAAAGCCACCATTGACATAGAGATCCAACACGAGATCAGCTGCACCAATTCAACTTGCTACAACTGCAGCAGTGAGTGTTTGACAACAAACACCTCTGCAAGGCAATAAGAGTCCCAAGTGTGCAGAGTGGTTGGTATCACCACACTTCGGAGCTGCAGTGAGGCCTGGACATGTATCAGTGACGCTTAAGGGAGCCAGTGCAATTCTATCAGCAATTTTGCCACTGCATCTACGGGATTCGATAGGAGGGCAATTGGACACATACCCGGGCCCTTGAAGTTCCACAATCTTTCAGGCAAAACTCCTGCAAAATCAAAATGCACTGCAAAATGGAGTGGATTGTGGAGTGAATAAAATGGTGAGGGAGCATTAAAAAGCTGCGTGGCTGATTTACGAGTGGCAAATGTATCTTCTGCCCCTCATTGGGCACAGGTTCCGCTCTGGAGCTGCTGGCAGTTCCGTCAGTCCAGGCAGAACCAGAAAAACATCAGTGGCAGCTGTCAGGACTGCAGGTGAGGAGGGGTAGTCTGGGGTCTTGGCTGGAGGGTTTGGATGCATTAGGGACAGGGAGGGTGGGGAGAAAGGGTGGGTTTAAGAGAGGGAACAGGTAGGAAGGAAGGTGGAGTTCAATCTAAGAGCTGCCCCTTGATTGACAAAGGGCAGCTGCTGAAGAGTGACATCTCTCCCCCTTTTCTTCCTACCCTTGAACCTGCTACCCAGTCCAAATATATATGGTGTAAAAACCAGCATATTATTCAGATCAATAGGCTTGATACCAAGCCTAATTGACCCTTAATTGTTCATTTAAATATTGAGGATGGGCTGCTGACTTAAGAGAATGCTCGCACCCCCCCATACTATGTGGGTGACCTTCAAGGTGGGCGGGAAGGTGGTGAAGGCGGGAAGTAATTTTATGTGCCTTCCCCCACCCACAACAATGGCAAACACAATCGCAGGGAGCACATAAAATTCAGCCCTGTGTCTGAATGGCCAAAAACTATCTACCCGCCATGTCTTGTTTGCTCAACTCTCAAATGACCAATGTTCCAGGGGAGAATCACAGAATCATAGAAAATAAGGAGAAAAGAAAATGCTTCCTAGACATTCTGAAGCTTTCCTCGAAGTGTAGCAGCATGGATATTGATCACTGAGAGGAACTTGCTGCCAATTGTTCAAAATGATGATAACTTGTCCATGAAGCTGAATCACACTTTCGCCAGAATTTTACCGGCGCGGCTGCCCAAGACTCGTTAGATCGCGTCTGAGGCCAACGGAGAATGCCTTTCTGTGAGCCTCACCTGTTCCGATTTCAGGGCGGGCACGCTGGTAAAATCATAGCCAGAATCACAACATCTTAATGATCTTAATGATGAGGGAGAACAACGGCAGATAAAGAAAGAAAAGAAAGCAAATCCTACACTCCAGATACCACTAGCTTTTGGGACATGCTGTCCTATGTGCACAAAGATCTGCGCAAAGATCTGTAGCTCAAGAGTTTGAGTAGATGCCATCACCGCTTTGAGCAACAGCTGCTAAAAAGTTGCTTCACGTGGAACAACATGAGACAAAGATGCTTCTGGTCATTAAAGTAAAAAGCAAATAAACAAAAGCAGATTCTGGAAATCTGAAATGAATAATGTTACAGAGTGTAATTTTGAGTACAGAGTTTTCTTAGCCTTTTCTTTCCTAAGCCTTTTCTCTTATCTTTTACTGGCGTGTATTGAGGGTTCTGAGCATGTGCAGGTTTTGGAGGGCCTTTTAGTCTACAAGAGAGTGTATAAGCGAGACCTGTTTTACTAGTGCTCCTGTTTTCATTGTTATTACTGTTCTGCTGAGTTACTGCGATTCTGCACCCCCTCCTTTCCTTCTCCCCTATGTACTCAATGAGCGGTATGCTTTGTCTGTACAGCACGCAAGAAACAATACTTTTCACTGTATGCCAATATATGTGACAATAATAAATCAAATCAAAGCTGATGATGAGTGCTAGTTAGTGTTCATTTGTTATCTGAAAAATGGTATGTACCACCACTGAAAAGTAGAAATATCAATCTGATGAAGTCAAGGTACTATTTGCAATTGCTGAACAAAAATATAGACGATCCTTTAAGATGGACTGTGTTTGATAATTTCTTGCCAAATTCCAAACTTTGATACGTTGTTGTATCATTTTTTCACATTCTTCCCTGCCAGAAGTGCACATGCCTTGGCATTATCATTGCATTTGACAAGAGTTAGTCAGAAGCTGCCAGCGGAGCAGATGGTGCATCATTTGTGGTTCGTCACCGTTGCACGCCACCAGGGTCAACTTTGACTTTTGGACCAGTCCAGCGGTAAATTTTGTAATTTTGAGACTTTGAGAATCTCGTAATTTTGAGACTTTGCACTCATTTGAATTCAGTGAGTGAGCTACAGGGCACCTCACACGTTCCCCAACACTATGCTGGAGACGGAAAATTGGGTTCGAACTGCTGTCAGCAATGAAAGTTGCAGGATGGCCTCGGGAGGTGTGGTAGGGCTGTAATTGCGAAGGATTCAGGGGTTGGGGTCTCCAGGGGCCCAAATTATTATTGTGGGCCCCAAAGATGCTTTCCTGGATTTTCCAAGCTCCACAAAAATAATACGGCATTCACCTTTAGGGGATCTCTTCTCTTTGATTGCATGTAGAGTTAATTGCAGCCAGCACAGCACAGGCACTGCTCATTTACAACAGAAGATGGCAATCAGACTCCTATTTATATTATAGGACTGTAATTTCCAAATTAAAATGAGCCAATCTCGCATGGATTAGATGGATATTTTGGACACCTGGTTGGTAGACTCCTTTTAGAATGAAATTGATCTCATCTCTGGTGTTAATGGGGATTTTGGCACCATTACGGCTCTGTTAAAGACAGGTAAAGGAACTAATTTTAAAAAAATTCTTTCATGGGATGTGGGCATCGCTGGCAAGGCCAGCATTTGTTGCCCATGCTGAACTGCCCTTGAACTGAGTGGCTTGTCACACCATTTTAAAGGGCATTTCAGAGGGCAGTTAAAAGTTTTTAAAGCTTATTTATTAGTGTCACAAGTAGGCTTACATTAACACTGCAATGAAATTACTGTGAACATCCCTGAGTCATCACGCTACGGCACCTGTTCAGGTACACTGAGGGAGAATTTAGAATGGCCAATGCACCTAACTAGCACATCTTTCGGACTGTGGGAGGAAACTGGAGCACCCGGAGGAAACTCACGCAGACACGGGGAGAATATGCAAACTCCGCACAGACGGTGACCTAAGCCGGGAATCAAACCCGAGTCCCTGACGCTGTGAGGCAATAATGCTAACCACGATGCTACCATGCTGCTAACCATTTTGCTGTGGGTTAGGCGTCACATGTAGGCCAGACCAGGGCAGGACATCACATTCCCTGCCCTAAAGGGCATTAGTGAACTGGATGGGCTTTTACAGCAATAGACAATGATTTCATGATCATCATTACTGAGTCTAGTTTTTCAATTCTAGATTATTAATTGAACTTAAATTCCTGCAGCTGCTGTGGTAGGATTTGAACTCTTGGCCCGAGAACATTAGTCTGGGCCTCTGGATTACTAAGTGACACTAAATCAACATTACGCCCATATAGTTACTGTCGTTGATATCCACCTCATTATTTCGGAACGACCATTACCAGTGCGTAAGTGATTGCCCGATTATCTATCATTTAGAGTCCGAAGCTGGGAGATGTTCATAGTTTTTAACATCTAGATGATGGGGTTTATTCTTTGGATGCATTCAAATGTTAATTCTGGATTATTTTACATTGGAGTTGAGAGAGTTCATGACGTCCAGGTAGCTGTGCCTCAACTTCCATCTCCTCTCAGCAGGATCACCCTGTAATAATGGGATCATTAGGTGGCCTCTTTCTTTTAGCCCTGGTCACTGCTGCCCATCAGACGTTTAGTGGTGCAATAACTTTGGGACAGAGAAGTTAAAACAGTGAGACTTCAGGACTGAGAAGTTAAAACAGGGATATTTTGAGACAGAGAGGTTAAAAAACCAGGACAGAGAGTTTAAAACAGTGAGACTTCAGGATGAGAGGTTAATACAGTGAGGCTTTGCAAGAGAGCTTATAACAGCAGGACCCTGGGAGAGTGAGCGGTCAAAGCAGTCAGACATTGGGAGAGGTTAAAACAGAGAAACTTCAGGAGAGAGCTTAAAGCAGCAAGTCTTCAGGAGAGAGATGTTAAAACAGATACACTTTGGCAGAGAGAGGTTAAAACAGCGAGAATTTGAAATAAACAGTGGTTAAAACAGAGACAATTTGGGAGAGAGATTAAAACAGTAATACTTCAGCAGAGAGTAGTTAAAATGGTGAAACTTCAAGGGAGAGGTTAAAACAGCGACACTGTGAGAGAGAGAGGTTAAAACAGTGAGAGTATAGGAGAGAGAGAGGTTACAACAGCGAGACTGTGGGACAGAGAGAGAGAGGTTAAAACAGCGAGACTGTGGGAGAGAGGTTAAAACAGCGAGACTGTGGGAGAGAGAGAGATTAAAACAGCGAGACTGTGGGAGAGAGGTTAAAACAGCGAGACTGTGGGAGAGAGAGAGGTTAAAACAGCGAGACTGTGGGAGAGAGGTTAAAACAGCGAGACTGTGGGAGAGAGAGAGGTTAAAACAGCGAGACTGTGGGAGAGAGAGAGGTTAAAACAGCGAGACTGTGGGAGAGAGAGAGGTTAAAACAGCGAGACTGTGGGAGAGAGGTTAAAACAGCGAGAGTATGGGAGAGAGGTTAAAAGAACGAGACTGTGGGACAGAGAGAGAGAGGTTAAAACAGTGAGACTGTGAGAGAGAGAGGTTAAAACCGAGAGAGTGTGGGAGAGAGAGAGGTTAAAACAGCGTGACTGTGGGAGAGAGAGAGGTTAAAATAGCGAGACTGTGGGAGAGAGAGGTTAAAACAGCAAGACTGTGAGAGAGAGAGGTTAAAACAGCGAGAGTGTAGAGAGAATTTAAAACAGCAAGACTGTGGGAGAGAGAGAGATTAAAACAGCGAGACTGTGGGAGAGAGAGAGGTTAAAACAGCGAGACCATGAGAGAGAGAGGTTAAAACAGCGAGACTGTGAGAGAGAGGTTAAAACAGCGAGAGTGTGTGGGAGGGAGAGAGGTTAAAACAGCGAGAGTGTGTGGGAGGGAGAGAGGTTAAAACAGCGAGACTGTGGGAGAGAGAGAGGTAAAACAGCGAGACCATGAGAGAGAGAGAGGTTAAAACAGCGAGACTGTGAGAGAGAGAGAGAGGTTAAATCTCTGGATAATGATCTGAGCCATGAGCAAATCCGCATGGGGTAAATAAGTTTAGAGCAAGGAAAGTGTATGCGTCATATGGTAAAGTTGTGAGCTCACTTTAACAGTGAAGATAAGAAAATGTAAAGGTTGCCCACAGTGGATTACTTAACCAGTTAGTGGAGCTTTATTATGTGGGTGTCGTTTGCAGTCCAGGGTAGAAGAGAGGGAAATTCTCCCAAATGCCTCTGATGATGGCACCACGTAATCATGTGACACACTGCACAGAGATGCATTGGCTTACAATAAATAACATCCCTCCCCCTTTACTCCAGTAATATGACAACTAACTTTAACTTTTACTAATGGTACCAAGTATCATTATACACAGTTTTATATTATATATATATACATATACCATTGGTATGAGTGTCTTATAAGTGGATGTCGGTTCCGCTTAGGCTGAATCCATCGTTCAGGAGTCTTTCTTTTCATGCTCTCGATAGTCTGTTCACCACTTGGCTCAGGCGCACCATCTGGTAAAGTTGGTTCTTCTTCAGCTTCTACCGATGCTGTTGGTTCAACTAGCAATTGATGAGTCCTAAGAAAGATCTCAATTGTGATATATTCTGCGGTCTAGGCACATCTAAAATTGCAGTCATTTTCCTTGGTTCCTGGTGAAGCCCATCCTGTTAGCTTACTGACTTGAAAAATTCGCATTTGTCTTTTTTCACATGAAGATTGTGCACTGACGCTCTAATGTTTCTTTTAAGTTCTGTAAATGTTCCTGTTCATTTTTGCCCGTGATTAGAATGTCGTCTAGATAAGACTGGACACTGTTGAGGCCATGTGGGATTTCATCCATGGAATTTTGCAATCAGGCTGATGTTGATGTTATTCCAAACGACAGGCATTTATACCGGAACAATCTTTCGTGAGTAACAATTGTGAGCAGCGGTTGCGACTCAGTTGCCGCCTTCATTGGGAAGTATTCTTGGGACAAGACAAGTATATCTTACTAAACTGTTGATTCCCAGAAAATCCAGCAAACAGGTCCTCAATAATCGACACAGCACTGGATTTATCATCGCTTTGAAGTCTTCACAAATTCTTATTGAGCCATCTAGTTTAATGTCAGGGATGATTCTAATTCTCCAATTGGTTGTCATCATGGACTTAACCACTTCATCTTTGAATAATTTTATCAAGTTCCATTTCAAATTTCAGCTTGATAGCGTAAGGCACAGTTCTTGTCTTTAAGCATTTTGGGTTGCTATCAGGTTTTGTCTTAAGTCATGCCTCGACTTCAATCATTTCCCCTAAAGTGTTTTCAAATGCCTTCTTGTATTTATCTAAGAGTTTCTATATGTGTTCATTGTAAGAAACAATACTTTTCACTGTATTCCAATACATGTGACAATAATAAATCAAATTAAATCAAATTAAAGACAGGAAGCTAGGCAAAGGTGGTGGGGCAGCTCTGTTAATTAAGGATGGCACTAGTTCATACTGAGAGACTGACTTGGCTTGAAAAATCAGAATGTAGAATCAGTTTGCCTAGAGATACAAAATAGTAAAGAAAAGAGATCACTTGTGGGAATAGTTTATAGGCTTCCTGACGGTAGTTACTCTGTAGGACAGACCATATAGGAATTGAGGAATGTACAACAATAATCGTGGATAACTTTAATCTCCATGTAGATTGGGAGAAACAGATGGGGAAAGGTAGCCTGGAAAATTAGGTCATTGTGGTGTTTTTGGGACAATTTCTTAAAGTAGTACCTCCTAGAGCCAACCAGGGAGCAGGTTATATTAATTCTGGTCATGTGCAATGAGACAAAATTATTCAACAACCTCATGGTAAAGAAACCTCTAAATGATAGCCATCATGTTCAATTTGAAAGCGAGAAGTGTGGGTCCATGACTAGTGTTTTAAACCTAAATAAAGATAACTATGAAGGCAGAGCTGGTTAAACTAGGCCAAAAGTTGGGACAGAAGAGTTGCAATGCCAGACTACTTAGAAGATATTTAATAACTCTCAGCAAATATTTATCCTAGTAAGAAAGAAAATCTTTTTGCGAAGGATATAACATCCATGGCTAAATAAGAAAGTGAAGACTAGTTTAAATTGAATTGAAATTTAAATTGTAGAAATCTGCAAAGATTAATGGTAGATCAGAAGATTGTATATACACTAAGGACCAGCAAAGAATGACTAAAAAGATAATAATGAGGCAAAAAGCAGAGTCTGAGGGAAAGCTAGTTCGTAACATAAAAACAGATGGTAAGTGTTTCTACAAGTATTTGAATAGGAAAAAGGTAACTAAAACTAGTGTTGGTCCACTGGAGAGTGAGTCTGGGGTTGACAATGGAAAACAAAAAAATACTGGATGTATTCTGTGTCTGTCTTCATGGAGAAAACTTCCCCAACGATAATTTAAATCAAGAGGTGATAGGGAGAGAGGAACTTAAAACAATCAACGCCAACAAGGAAAAAGTGCGAGGAAAACTATTAGAACCAAAGGTGATAAGTCCCCAGGACTGGATGGCCTCAACCCTAAGGCCTAAGATAGTGGATACCTTGGTTATAATCTTCCAAAATTCCTTAGATTCTGGAAGAATCCCAGCAGTTTGGGAAATAGCTTATAGAACACCTTTATTTCAGAAAGGATGGAGGCAGAAAGCAGGAAACTATCAGCCAGTTAGCCTAACATCTGTCACAGGGAAAGTGCGAGGATCCATTATTAAGGAGGTAGCAGGGTCGTTAGAAGATCATAAAATGATCAGCCAGAGCATATATATGAAAGGGAAATCATATTTAATGAATCTTTTAGAGTTTTTGACAACGTAATATTCAATTTGGATAAAGGGGAACCAGTAGATGTACTTGGTTTTCCAAAAGGCATTTGCTAAAGTGCTGCATCAAAGATTGCGACACAATATAAGAGCACATGGTCTCGGGGTTAACATGTTAGCGTGGATAAAGGATTGGTTAGCTAACAGGAAGCAGAGAGTAGTGATGAATGCATCTTGTTTGGATTGGCAAGTTGTAACTAGTAGAGTGCCAAAGGGATTAATGCTGGATCCTCAACTATTTATAATCCATATCAATGACTTGGATGAAGGGACTAAACATATGGTAGCTAAGTTTGCTGATGGCACCAAGCTGGGTAGGAAGTAAGTTATTAAGAGAAGATAAAGAGTCCGCAAAGAGAAAGAGACAGGTTAAATGAGGGGGCAAAAATTTGGTCAGTGGAGAATAATGTGGGTAAATGTGAACTTGTCCATTTTGGCAGGAAGAGAAAAAGCGCCATCATTCTTGAGGGGCAGGGCCACAATGCAGGAACACACTCGCCCTCACCCCCCCCCCCCACTCACTCCCCCAATGCTGGCATACACCCCCCACAACCATCGCAATGAAGGCTCAACCCCAGCTCCCCCACCCACCCCACAACCCCTCTAGCACAATGCAGGTACAATCCCCTTCCCCCTCCACCATCGCAATGCAGACAAAATTCCCCACCCTCCTCCCCATAAGGGCAAGTCCCACAACGGGGTTCCCTCGAGTCCCCAGCTTGGAGTCACTCCTTGGCTCCGAGTTGGAACTGCCTGGTTGGCATTGCCAGGGGGCACTGCCCAGCCAAATCCCTCACCACATGGGGGCTATACTCACCTTTCAGCCCTTGATGTGGTCATCACGACTGGCATCTGTTTTTGGAAACCAGTAATGATTCCCGTCAGCGTGACATCATGCCGGGGAGAGGAGGTTGGGGGGGGGGGGGGGGGGGGGGGGGGTAGGATGTGGGGGACAAAGGCCAGAATGTAAGGCATTAAATTGATCGTAATCAGGCTCACGCCCTCATTCGGGCAGGGGAGATCTCAGAATGAGATCCCCCACAGCAAAAAATCCCATTAGAGCCCTCTTGCGAGAGCTCGCTGCCAAAATGGGATCTGCATCCGCAGCAAACGTGGCCAGTAAAACACCCCCGTGATCTCATTGAAACACATAAGATGTTGAGGGGACTGGATAGAGTGGATACCAGATGTTGTTTCATCTTGTGGGGGAACTAGAACTCTGAGACATAGGGTGGAATTCTCCGACTGCGCTGGTCTAAAAGCTGGAAATTCCCACCCGACCTTCAATGGCGTTTCACATTCCCCGCAACCCGCCCGCTAAAATTCCAGTGGCGGGCAGGATGGGAGAATTCCGGCCATAGTTTAAGAAGAAGAGCACTCCCTTTTAAAACAGCAATGAGGAAAACCTTTTTCTCTCACAGTGTGGAATTCTGGATCTTTAAGCTTAAAGCACAAAAAAGTATTTTCAATTTGTTTACCTCGGCTCTTTCTGTTCCTGTGCAGCATAAGAACATTCTGAAGCAGAAAGATGGGCTGCCAGAGCTGTAGTCCTGATAGTGTTTGGATCAGTGCCTCATTTTGAGTTGGCCAGATTTTAAAGGATGTTATTCTAAGCTCCAACTTTAGCACTTATCTTGATTATGTGTTCCTTGTTACACAGAGTGTGATCCTGTATCACATCAAGGCGCAGAGACGCTGAGGAGAAACTGATAGCCAAGTTCCGCACACATGAGGACGGCCTCAACCGGGATATTGGGTTCATGTCACACTATCTGTAACCCCCACAGCTGGCCTGGACCTGCAGAGTCTCACTGGCTGTCCTGTCTGGAGACAATACACATCTCTTTAACCTGTCTTAATGCTCTCTCCACACACATTGTTTGTACCTTTAAGACTTGATTAGCTGTAAGTATTCGCATTCCAACCATTATTGTGTAAATTGAGTTTGTGTCTTTATATGCCCTGTTTGTGAACAGAATTCCCACTCACCTGAAGAAGGGGCCTAAGGCTCCGAAAGCTTGTGTGGCTTTTGCTACCAAATAAACCTGTTGGACTTTAACCTGGTGTTGTTAAACATCTTACTGTGTTTACCCCAGTCCAACGCTGGCATCTCCACATCACATCAAGGTTGACATGGCTTTTCCTTTTCCTTGATATGTGATTCCCTAAAGTATCAAGTTTATTTATTAGTGTCACAATTAGGCTTACTTTGAAAATCCCCGAGGCGCCACACTCCGGCGCCTGTTTGGGTACACTGTTGGAGAACTTAGCATGGCCAATGCATCTAACCAGCACGTCTTTTGGACTGTAGGAGGAAACCGGAGCACCCGGAGGAAACCCATGCAGACATGGGGAGAACTTGCAGACTCTACATAGACAGTGACCCAAGCCAGGAATCGAACCAAGGTCTCTGGCGCTGTGAGGCAGTAGTGCTAACCACTGTGCCACCGTGCCACTCACCATGGCTCCCAATTAGCTTCTGTGTTCTAAAGAAGGAAAAAATCTTATCTTGATTGGACCCAATTATTTGGAATGTAGTATTGTGTCAGGTTAGTTCAGATACCACTCAGATGCTATCAAAAGTCTAGTATAGACGAGGAGCACAAAGATCCACGATATATCCACGAATGGCAGAGCAGACTCGATGGGCCGACTGGCCTAATTCTGCTCATATGTCTTATGGTTTTGTATCTATAAGAAATCTATGACATCTAGACAGATGGATTGGTCATTGGTGCACATATATAAATATATATATATGTGTATATCCATTATTTATGTACGGAGCAAGAGAAAGAGAGAACAGCATTGAAGCTAGCAATCTACCTTGAAGAATCCCATTCCATTGCCTGTGTACCTGCTTTTTTGAACCATCCTGAGTTAAGGTGATTGACAAGAACATCAAAGCCAACATTGTTACGTAGTGAGGCAAATTCAATCATGGTTTTCAAAAGGGCATTTGATAATTATCTGAAGGGAAAACTTTGCAAGGCAATAGAAAAAAGGCAGGTGTATGGAACTTGATGAGTTTTTCTTACAAAGAGCCATCACAGACACAACAGGCCTAATGGCCCCCTTCTGTGTTAGAACTATTCCATGAATCTGTGGCGTTGTTCCAAGAGAAATGGCAATTTACTAATAAATTTCAGAGGAGCTGTTGTGAGAGTTGTGATAATGAAAACCTTTTGTACAAGTATGTGGTGGTCAACTTGGGTTGGTGGGCAGACTCATCCTGTTCCTTTGGTGTTACGTGGACCGCATGAAGGCCCAGTTTCACCAGCTGCAGCCAGAACTGGCTGCCCTTGGGCTGTTCTCATAAAGACTCATCGTGACCTGAAATGTGAACTTAGTACACACAGATGCTGTCTGACCTGCTGAATATTTCCAGCACTCTCTGTTTATATTTCAAACAAATCTTGCATTGGCATCTCAAATGGGTGTTAAGTCCTTAATTGCTTTTGGCTTTTGCCAATCTGGTGGATGTCTCATTAGGAGCCTCAGCTTTCATTGCCACCATAATGAAGATTTGAAGACCTTTCTGCAACCAAAAATGGCTAAATTATTAGTTAAAAATTGATATACTGGATTGTATGAAGAAGTTAATTTATGCAGTGCTTTCCCAGCCAGAAACCTGCCTGTTCTAGAGCAAGATATTGTTCCAAATGGGAATTAGAGCCAGTTGAAAATGAAACATTCAGATAACTTAGAGTTATGCCAAAACTGGGTCATACAATCTTTGCACCGTGTCACCTTTAGAGGATCTGGCATCCCTCTGAGCATCAGCAGAACATGTCAAGCAGCCAATGTTTCAACAAAAGTGTTTGATCTGCTCACATTAGATATGATCAAGGTCGGATGGTTTATCATTATTTAATTTCTTGATAACATCTATGAGTGGTGGCATCATGGTGGCACAGTGGTTAGCATTGCTGCCTCACAGTGCCATGGACCCAGGTTCAATTCCAGCGTTGGGTGACTCCATGTGGAGTTTGCACATTCTCCCCGTGCCTGCGTGGGTTTCCTCCAGGTGCTCCGATTTCCCCCCACAGTCTAAAGATGTGTGGGTTAGGTTGATTGGCCAGGATAAATTGCCCCTTAGTGTCAGAGGGATTAGGAGGGTAAATATGTGGGGTTATGGGGACAGGACCTGGATGGGATTGTGGTTGGTGCAGGCTCGATGGGCCAAATGGCCTCCTTCTGCACTGTAGATTCTATGAGATTGTAAATGGTCCAGTAAACCTGGGGTTAGATATTTGAGCGTCAAAAGCTATTGGTAATTTAGTCCTGTTGGAACTTTGCTTGAGACATTTTCAGCTATTGAGAAGCTTGCAAGAAACTTACTCTGTTGTGACGTTGAAATGTGTACTCATTGCTGAGAGCTTGATTAGTCCAACAAGCTTTCATGTTGTTGTGAATCCTGTCAGTTGATTCAGCTACTGTTTTAATATGTCCCAGTCAGTTGTGGGTGAGGAAAGAAATGAGAACAGGTCCCTGTTATGATGAAGCCCCTGAGAATTTCACTGTGTAACTCTATGTAGGGCGGCACAGTGGCTCAGTGGTTAGCACTGCTGCCTCACAGTGTCAGGGACCCAGGTTCGATTCCCGGCTCGGGTCACTGTCTGTGCCGACTCTCCATGTTCTCCCACTGTCTGTGTGGGTTTCCTCCAGGTGCTCCGGTTTCCTCCCACAGTCTGCATGATGTGCATTGGCCATGCTAAATAATCCCTCAGTGTACCCAAACAGGCGCCGGAGTATGGCGACTAGGGGATTTTCATAGTAACTTCATTGCAGTGTTAATGTAAACCTACTTGTGACACGAATAAATAAAATTTATTAAGGTCAAAAAAACACACATCAAACCAGCCAGGACCAGAAAATGGCCAGGCAGACTAAATTGTCCGGAATAAAACCGGCTGAATGACCACTATTGGGAGGGATTAGACCATTGGAGGAATTGGAAAACAAAGACAAGAATTTTAAAATCAAAGCACGAGTGTGTTGCTGCTGCCGAGTTGGATGCTGTTTGTTTGTGATTGTGGTAATATGTTTGTCTCCTGCTGTTAATGTTTCAAAAGAGATGCCTTTAGGCGTTCCATGTAATTCCCATATGGTTCTTTCCAGGTTATTGTTTACACGGCATCCATAGGGTGTATTCTTTCAAGTACCATTCTCAGGCTGTATTCAGACAAAAGTTCCAGAAAGCGAATACAGCTTTTCAATGCTGCAGGTATATCTTTGAAAGCTGCATGCAGTTCAACTGAGAAACCTTCTCAACTTATCTCCTTAAAACCAAATTGATGATAAAATGAGGGATCTTTGAGGTCACAACTGCATGTTTTAATTTTGCTAATTCAGTGTTTAGGATGAAATCTGAAACAATGTTTTCACACTTTACACAAGTTACCACTCCTAATATAAAGCCTGTTGTTGGTGA
This sequence comes from Mustelus asterias, assembly GCF_964213995.1. NCBI lineage: Eukaryota > Metazoa > Chordata > Chondrichthyes > Carcharhiniformes > Triakidae > Mustelus > Mustelus asterias. The sequence goes on along the minus strand of NC_135807.1, from coordinate 34,183,832 downwards.
GGTCCTTCAGTGTAAGCAAAAATGGAGTTGGATGGTTGGTGTTGGATTGATATTGGTGGCACAGAGGCTAGCACTGCCCTCCTCACGATGCCAGGGACCCATGGTCAATATCAGCCTTGGGTAACTGTGTGGAGTTTGTACATTCTCCCCGTGTCTGCATGGGTTTCCTCTGGGTGCTCCAGTTTTCTCTCACAGTCTGAAAGACGTGCTGGTTAGGTACATTGGTCAGGCTAAATTCTCCCTCAGTGTACCCGAACAGATCCTGGAGTGTGGTGACTAGGGGATTTTAACAGTGACTTCATTGCAGTGTTAATGTGAGCCTACTTGTAATAACTAAACTTAGAACTTAAATAGATTTAGGTGTGAGGGTTCATTTACTGTACTGCAAAATTAGTGCATGGTTAAAAAGGTGCCACTTTAATTAAGCTTGTGGCTAATGAATAATTTATATTGGATAACACTGAGTTAAAATTATATTTTCTATTGCACCAGCGTTAGTTTTCACTGAAGCCACCTTGTGGGCTCTGCAGTTTCCGATTAGTGCCAATTAGAGGTAACCTCATGATATATACGCATTTCACAACCTAAAGGCATGTCGATATTTGATTGCTGTACTTGCAGCTGGGAGATTCCACCTGGTAGATTTACATTAGGATGACTTGACGGCCAACTACAATGCAAATTGAAGAAATTTGCTCATTAAATCAACTTGCCAAATGCCATTCATTTGAAGTATTTCTCACTCACCCATGAGTTCAAAAATGTAACTTATTCTGATCTTATTTTACTTAAAAATAAACAGATCCGTGTGTTTAAATGGGGCTTGTTTCTTTTATTCTCTTTAAAATCACAATTCTCACCTCTAATTGATCCTAAACTTGACAACGATGGTACAAGGCAGGATTGAACATGTTAGGCCCCATTAATGATATAAAGTGTACCTGTAACATTGTATAAAGATGATAAGGCCTCACAGTACTGTTCTAGCAGAGATGTGAGCAATGACGAAAAACATGGCAGGATGATCTGTGAAAAGGGAATAAAGAAAAAAAGCTTACATTTAAATTCAGATAAAATGCAGAATTGTACATGGCAGCAGGTAAAATATACATGCACCACCGTTCTTCACAACTCCAGGCTATCCACTTTGGCCTCGACAGCTGTTAAGTGGAGATAGAACATGCATTTATAAGATGCCTTTCATATCCTCAAAGCTCTTTGCAAGTACATTTGAAGTGTAGCCAGCCATCTTGCACAAATAGGGTTGCTAACTCCAGCTGAGTATATTCCGGGAGACACCAGCTTTCACAGAATCCTGGCAATGTGACACAAGCAGCTGTGCCTGTTGTGGGGTTTCAAAGTCCAAAGCCCTGGACAATGGGCAGCGGGCATTGACAGATAGCTGCCTTGGGTTCTCTTCCTTGTACGATGGCTGCCCTGCCCTGCTCCCTCCTGATGGGTATATTAACAGACTCACGTGCTCCATCCCCGGGACCGTAGCCTCGCCCCTGTTTCCTGCAGAAGTGCCGATTCCTCTGCCAACTCCCACCTCACTCACACCAGCGCTGGTGGGAAAACAGCAGGCAGGCAAGCAGTGACACATCTGAGCTGAGGGCACATGCACAACCATGACACGATGTGTTAAGCTATCAAACTGACTGCACCTGTACGGGAGTGCTGCCTAGCCTGCCTGGGCAATCCCATTCAGTGGAAGGGAACTCTGTGCCTGCCAGGGTGGGAGTCCATTGACTGATGGGGAATCCTAACATTTTAAAATCTCCAGGACTACTTTTAATAGCCACCAGGAGATTGGGAGCAATTCCAGCAATCTCCCAGCCATTTTGGGAAGGTTGGCAAACGTACACACAAAGCAAGGCCATACAAAAAGTAAGTGACAAATTATTTTCCTCTGGGTGCTCTAATTTCCTCCCACACTCCAAAGATGTGCAGGTTAGGTGGATTGGCCATGGTAAATTGCCCCTTAGTGTCAGGGGGATTAGCAGGGTAAATACGTGGGGTTACGGAAATAGGGCCTGGGTGGGATTTTGTCAGTGCAGACTCGATGGTCCGAATGGTCTCCTTCTGCACTGTGGGGTTTTTAATGATACTAAATTATGGTTTATTGTATTGATGTTGGTTGAGGGGGAAACATTGGGAAGGATATGTGAGGTATTATTTTGATAGAGAAAGACTGCAGAATGCTGTGATACAGAGGTGTTGGGGGGACCAAATAACCCATCTACCCAATCATAGATCATAGAAGATCATACATCATAGAATCCCGACAGTGCAGAAGGAGGCCATTCGGCCCATCAAATCTGCACCGCCACAATCCCACCCAGGGCCCTATCCTCATAACACCAAGCATTTACCCTACCTGATCCCCCTGACCCTAAGGGGCAATTTGGCATGGCCAATCCACCTAACCCGCATATCTTTGGCCTTCAATCCTTCAAGCACCACCTACCCTACACTTGGTATTCTGCGGATCACACATTGGACTTACTATCCAATTCAGATCCCATTAAACTGGAATGGAAACAAATCGCCCTCAATCCTGAGGGATTCCTTAAGAAGGAGAATGATCTTAATGTCTTATGACATCAGGAGAAATCCCTTGCTCTTATTCAAATAATAGCATCTTCAACTAAGAGAGCAGACAGATCCTCAGCTTAATACCTTAATTGAAACACAACAACTCAAACAGAGCAAAACAAATGATCCCAAATCATTCATGGAAATTGGAATTTGTTGCAACTGTTGTTGGATCATTAGTCCAGGCCTCTATTTCTAGTCTGATAACATAACCACCATGCTAAAGTTTAAAGTTTATTTATTACGCTTACATTAATATTGCAGTGATGTTGCTGTGAAAATCCCCTAGCCACGACACCATGCTACCAGACCCTCAAAATACCTGGAATTGATAAAGGATGAAAAGCTCTTGTGTTAATTCTTGATTTACTTTGGGGGACAGTACTATTCCTTGAGCTTAAAATGGTCTGGGTAAAATCAATGTGGAAAATTTCCCAGGTATGTCTTATCCACAAATAGTAGTTCAAACCAATTCAGACAATTACAGTCTTTTCAATCTACTCTTGATTTTCGGTAAAGCGACGGACGGAAGGTATTGTTGAAATTGCTATCCAATGGCATTTCCACAGCAATAACCTGCTTACTGATGTTCAAGACCACTCAGATCTGATCTCATTGCAGATTTGGTCCAAACATGGACAAAAGAGCTGAATTCAGGATGGGTGGTGGTGGTGGTGGGTGGGGGGGTGTGCTGAGTGGGGGGTGGCAAAGTAGGGGGTGCGGGATTTTAAGAGTGGCTGCTCTTGACGTCAAGGCATCATTTGACAGGGTGTCACATCAATGAGGCCTGGTAAAATTGAAGTCAAATAGGGGAAATGCTCAAGAAGCTCAACACCATCCGGGATGAAGCAGCCCACTTATTCGGCTCCCCATCTATCAACTTACACATTCACTCTTTCCACCACCAATTCACAGTAGATACAAGAACACAGGAAATAGAGGCAGGAGCAGGCCACCACACCCTTCAAGCCTGCCCTGCTATTCAGTACGATCATGGTTGATCTATGCCGGCCTCAACTCCTTTTCTATGCTATTTCCCCAAAGCCCCCATTCCTTGATCTATCAAATATTGATCCACCGCCACTTACAATAACTCTAATGATCCAGCCACCACCAACATTTGGGGCGGAGAATTCCAGAGATTCACCACCCTCTGCGAGGAGGAATTTCTACGCACTTCAGTTTTAAGTGAACAACCCTTTATCTTTGACCATAAGGCCATAAGATATAGGAGAAGAATTAGGCCATTTGGCCCATCAGGTGTGCTCCGCCATTCGATCATAGCTGATATGTTTCTCAACCCCTTTCTCCCTCCTTTTCCTGGTAACCTTTGACCTCCTTAGCAATCAAGAACCTATCTATCTCTGTCTTAAATACACTAAATGACTTGGCCTCCACAGCCTTCTGTGGCAATGAATTCTATAGATTTACCACCGTTTTGTAGCTGTGTCCCCTTGTTCGAGACTCTCCCACTAGTTAAAAGATCTCACCAATCACCCTGTCAAGCCCCCTCAGGATCTTATATCGCAGAATCACAGAATACTACAGTGCAGAAGAGGCCCTTCGGCCCATCAGCCCATCGGGTCTGCGTCGATGCATGAAAGGCCCTGACCTGCCCACCTAAACCCACTTGCCAGCACTTGGCCCATAGCCTTGAATGTTATGGCGTGCCAACTACTCATCCAGGTACTTATTAAAGGATGTGAGGCATCCCGCCTCCACCACCCTCCCAGGCAATGCATTCCAGACCGTCACCACCCTCTGAGTAAAAACGTTTTTCCTCAAATCCCCCTACACCTCCCACCCCTCACTTTTAACTTATGTCCCCTCGTAACTGACTCTTCAACTAAGGGGAACAGCTGCTCCCTACCCACCCTGCCCATGCCCCTCATAATCTTGAACACCTCAATCAGATCACTCCTCAGTCTTCTCTGCTCCAGAGAAAACAACCCAAGCCTTTCCAACCTCTCTTCATAACTTAAAGGTTTCCTTCCTAGGCAGCATCCTGGTAAATCTCCTCTGCACCCTGTCCAGTGAGTTCACGTCCTTCCTATAGTGTGGTGACCAGAACTGTACACAGTACTCCAGCTGTGGCCTCACCAAAGTTCTATACAACTCCATCATGACCTCCCTGCTTTTGTGATCTATACCCCGATTGATAAAGGTGAGTGTGCCATATGTCTTTTTCAGCACCCTATTTACCTGCCTTTCCGCCTTCAGATATCTATGGACAAACATGCCAAGGTCCCTTTGTTCTTTGGAACTTTCCAATGTCAGATCTTTCATGGTATACTTCCTTGTCAAATTATTCCTTACAGGGTTTTTCAGGGTTAAATTCAATCTGCCACTTCTCCGCCCATTTGACCATCTCGTCTATATCTTCCTGTAACCCAAGACACTTAACCTCACTGTTAACCACCCGGCCAATCTTTGTGTTATCGGCAAACTTACTGATCCTACCTCCCACATAGTCATCTATGTCATTAATATAAATGACAAACAATAAGGGGCCCAGCACGGATCCCTGTGGTGCGCCACTGGTCACAGGCCTCCAGTCACTAAAGCAGCTGTCTGTCACCACCCTCTGTCTCCTACCACTAAGCCAATTATGAATCCACCTTGTCAGATCACCCTGTATCCCATGTGCATTAGCCTTCTTAATAAGTCTCCCATGTGGGACTTTGTCAAAGGCTTTGCTGAAATCCATGTAAAACTACATCAACTGCACTACCCTCACCCACACACTTGGTTAAATGTTCAAAAAATTCAATCAAATTTGTTAGGCATGATCTCCCTCTGACTAAACCAAGCTGACTAACCCTGATCAAACCTTGCCTCTCCAAATGGAGATAGATTCTCTCCTTCAGAATCTTCTCCAGTAGTTCCCCAACCACAGACATGAGACTCACTGGTCTGTAGTGCCCTGGATTGTGTTTACAACCTTTCTTAAATAGTGGGACCACATTAGCTGTTCTCCAGTCCTCTGGCACCTCCCCGGTGGCCAGGCAGGAATTAAAAATTTGGATCAGAGCCCCTGCAATTTCCTCCCTTGCCTCCCACAACAACCTGGGACACAATTCATCCGGACCTGGAGATTAGTCCACTTTTAAGCCTGCCAATACCTCCAATACCTTGTCACTCCCTGTGATAAGTTTCTCGAGAGCCTCACAGTCTCTCTCCCCGAGTTCCATAACTACCTCCTCATTCTCATGGGTGAAGATAGATGTGAAATATTCATTTAACACCCTACCAATGTCCTCTGCCTCCACCCACAGATTTCCCCCTTGGTCCCTAATGGGCCCTACTTTTTCCTTGGTTATCCTCTTCCCATTGACGTCGAATATCTTAGGATTTTCCCTACCTTTACCAGCCGGAGCTTTCTCATATCCTCTTTTTGCTCTCCGAATTGATTTCTTATGCTCCATCCTGCACTTTCTGTACTCCACTAATGCCTCCGCAGACTTACTCCCCTTATACTTGTGAAAAGCCTCTCTTTTCCTTCTCATTGTATCCTGAATGACTCTGGTCATCCTTGATTCTCTGGGTTTGTTACACCTTCCTATTACCCTAGAGGGAACATGTTAGGCCTGTACCCTCCCCATTATATTTTTGAACACCCCCCACTGCTCTTCCTACAAGTAACTCGTTCCAGTCTACCGTGGCCAGATCCTGCCTTATTTTGTTAAAGTCTACTCTCCCCCAATCCAAAACCTTTTTCTGCAAGCTGTCAATTTCCTTGTCCATAACAAATTTGAATTGAACCATGTTGTGGTCGCTATCACCAAAATGCTCCCCCCCCAACACATCAACCACTTGTCTGGCTTCACTCCCCGGAATTAGGTCCAGCACAGCTCCTTCCCTTAGACTGGATAATCTACATATTGGCCGAAGAAGTTTTCCCGTATATGTTTTAAGAAATCTACTCCATCTAAGCTCTTAACATGATGGCTATCTCAATTAATGTTGGGAAAGTTGAAGTCACCTAATATAATTACCCTCATTATTTTACACCCCTCTGCGAATTGCGCACAAATTTGGTCTTCAATTTCCCGCTGACTATCTAGGGCCAATAATAAACACCTTGCAACGTAGCTGTTCCTTTTTTATTCCTAAACTCTACCCACAAAACTTCATTTGATGCCCCCTCCAAGATATCATCTCTCCTTACTGCAGTAACGGCCTCCCTAACTAATGATGCAATGGCTCCTCCTTTTACCCACTCCTCTGTCTTGCCTGAACATTCGATATCCCGGACGTTGAGCTGACAACCCTGCCCCTCACTCAATCACGTCTCTGTGATGGCTATTATATCATAACAACACATGTCAATCCTCACCCTTAACTCATCTGTTTTACCTTTAATACTCCTGGCATTAAAGTAGATGCCCTCTAGCCTTGTCTTACTCCCTAGAAACTTACTACCGCTGTATTCCTCCTGACCTGATTGCTTTTCTCTGTTATACTGTGTCTCCATTCTGCTAACAGTCTGGGTCCCCTCCCCCTGCCAAACTAGTTTAAACTCTTTCCAACAGCGCTAGCAAACCCACCAGCAAGGATGTTAGTCCCACTCTGGTTCAGATGTAGACTGTCCCACTTGTACAGGTCCCACCTTCCCCAAAAATGGTCCCAATGGTCCAGGAATCTAAAACCCTCCGTCCTGCACAAACTCTTAAGCCACACATTTATCTGAGCTATTCTCCTATTTCTGTACTCACTAGCTCATGGCACTGGGAGTAATCCAGAGATTACAACCCGAGAGGTCCTGCTCTTTAGTCTATTGCTTAACTCCCTGAATTCTTGGTGCAAGACCTCATCCCTCTTTCTACCTATGTTATTGGTACCAACATGTACCAAACCCTCTGCCTTATCACCCTCTCCCTTCAGGATGCCCTGCAGTGACATCCCGGATCCTGGCACCAGGGAGGCAACACACCATCCTGGAGTCTCTTTCACAACCACAGGAGCGCCAATCTGTGCCCCTGACAATGGAGTCTCCTATGATTATTGCTCTTCTACGCCTTGTCCCTCCCTGTTGAATGTTTGAATAAGGTCACCCCTCACTCTTCTAAACTCCAAGGAAAAGGATATATTGCAACAACTCATCAAGGTTCCTTTGACAAAACCTTCCAAACCCGCAACCTCTACCACCTAGAAGAATAAGAGTAGCAGGCGAATGGGAATATCACCACCTGCAAGTTCACCTCCAAGTCACACAGCACCCTGACTTGGAACCATATCGCCGTCCGTTCACTGCCACTGGATCAAAATCCTGGAGCTCCCCTCCCAGCAGCATTGTAGAAATACCCACACCAAATAGATGTTCTGGTTTTAGAAGGTGGCTCACCACCTCTTTTTCATGGGCAGTTTGGAATGGGCAAGAAACACTTGCCTTGCCAGTGACATCCATAACTCAATAATGAATAAATAAAATTACTCATTACTTCAAAACCTCCCGCACAAGTTGCATCATTTTTTGAACAGCAGCTTGCATTTATGTAGTGCCTTTAACATTCTAAAACAACCCAAGGCACTTCAAATGAGCTTTATAAAACAAAATTGATACTGTGACACATAAAGAGATATTAGGGCATCTGACCAAAAACTTGGGCAATATGGTAGGTCTTAAGGAGCACTTTAAGAGAGGAGAGAGAACAAGCAATTTGGGAGACAGTGTTCAGTAACTTAGGGTTGAGCCAACTGAAGGCATGGATACAAATGGTGGAACAATTATGCCTTCTTAGTGCAGGAGGCAGTACGTCAATCTCATAATCTGAAGGCCCTGAGTTCAATCCTCAGAGAGGGCAGGATTATTTTGGGGTGGCATGGTAGCACAGTGGTTAGCACTGCTGCTTCACAGTGCCAGGGACCGGGTTCGATTCCCGGCCTGGGTCACTGCCTGTGTGGAGCTTGCACGTTCTCCCCGTGTCTGCGTGGGTTTCCTCCGGGTGCTCCGGTTTCCTCCCACATTCTGAAAGACGTGCTGGTTAGGTGCATTGACCCGAACAGGTGCCGGACTGTGGCAACTAGGGAAATTCCACAGTAACTTCAGTGCAGTGTTAATGTAAGCCTTAATTGTGACTAATAAATAAACTTTAACTTTAAATTCGACTCAGTGGTGCACAAGAGGTCAGAATTGGAAGGGGGCAAATCTTGGACGTTTACAGAGCTGGGTGAGGTGATAGAGATACAGAAAAGTGATGCCAACCTCGGGAAATGTGCTGGCTCACACACTAGCTGCCTTGCCTCCTGCCTGACTAGCCACCTCACCCCGCCCTTGGTTTGTTACCCATCAGCCCTTTCAGCCTGCTTACTGCTGGCCTGGTCAAGTTGCCTTGCCTCTCCCTTCGATGACTGCTGGTGCCTCCTCCTCAGCCCTTGCACCGGAGGCTAGCTCGCTGTTGGCTCAGCCTGCTCGAGCCTCCTTAGACTCCTGGCCCTGGTCAGAAATTAGCTTGCCTTTTTTATACTTAGGCTGCCCGCTTGCCTCCTCAGCCCTGGTGTGAGGGTTGCGAGTCACCCCGCTGCTCCCCTCAATGACTGTCAGCCAGTGTCTATCCTCCTCGCTTAGCTCTCACAAGCCTGCACCCCCCATGGTAAGCTCACAACCTTGCTGTTGGCTCAGGCTGCTTGCCTAGCCATCTGGCCTCCACAGCCCCGGTTTAGAAACCTGGGCTGCCGCCATTTAAAAAAAATATTTTTAGAAATCCTTATTATTGCTGCTCCCTCCTCCAAAGACACCGACCTCTCAATGACCTTGCACAGCATTTTCCTGCTCTAAAGGGTCTCCACCAATCAGAGCCCGATGTTACTCTGCATTGGTTGCTGATAGGCTCATTTGTATTACTTGAGCCTGTCAGCAAATTCAGAGCTCTCAGGTTCTGATTGGTGCCCCCAAAGCCACCAGCCAGCATGCACCACTCTGCCACCTATTGGCCGGGGCCCTGTTGCCAGGCACGATGTGTTTCATTGTAAGTCTGTCTCTGATCAGTGCGCTATATTGCATTGAGAGAGGCACATTCTTCATATCAGATCTTATATCCATTTGTCTGAACCCATGGCATTGCTCAAAATAAAGCAGCGAGTTCTCTCCGGATTCTGGCCAACTTCCTCTTCTAAAACAATAGTGTCAAACGCAGATTAAGTGGTCATTCATCTCATTGCTTTCCATAGATCTTTGCTGCTGTGCAGCCTCAGCTGTGTTCCTCCATGGCACATCAGTTCATAGGATTATTGAATGATATAATACATAAAGAAACCATTCAACCCAACACTCCTGTGTTAGCTCTTGTAAAGAGAACCACTCCCTTGCTTTTTCCTCATAGCTTTGCACCTTATAAATTATTTTCTAAGTATGTATCCAGTTCCTTTTGGGGAAAAAAACTATCATGTCTGCTTCCACCACCCTCTCAGACTGTGCATTTAAGATAGTAACAACTCACTGTATAAAAGCAACTCACTAGCTCTGATTATTGTGCCACGCACATTAAATCTGTGTCCTCTGGTTAAGGATTCTTTGCCAATAGAAACAGCTTCTCCACAAGTGCTCTGTCAAAGTCCTTCATAAATTTGAACACCTCCATTTTATCTCCCTTGGCTGTCTCTGTTCTAATGAGAACAATTCCAGCTTCTCTTATTTCATTCTATTGCATCTCTTCTGCCCCCCAACCCAAAGCATTGATATCCTTCCAAACATCTGGTGCCTCGAATTGAACACAATACTCCAGCTGCAGGCTAGTCAGTAACGGTTTAACATTACTTCCTTTCTTTTATTATCTGTTCCTCTACTTATAAAGCCTAGGGTACCATTTTTAACAACTTTATTAACTTAAGAACATAACACATTGGAGCAGGAGTGGACTATATGGCCTGTCAAGCCTGCTCTGCCATTTAATATGATCGTGGCTGATCTTGGGTTTAAACTCTACTTTCCCATTCCTTCCCATATCTCTAGATTCCCTGAGGGACAAAAAAAATCAATCTCACTCTTAAATAAATTCAATGATGGCACATTCACAACTGTCAGCGGTAGAGAATTCCAAAGATTCATAACATTTTTGAGTGAGGAAATTTCTCCCCATCTCAGTCCTAAATGATGAACTCCTTATCTTTCCCTCCATCATAAGGTCAAAAGTGGGGATGGTTGCACAATGTTCAGCACCATTCACGACTCCTCAGATACTGATGCAATTCACGTTCAAATGCAACAAGATCTGGACAATATCCAGGCTTGGGCTGACGAGGGGCAAGTAACATTCGTGCCAAACAAATGCCAGGCAATGGCCATCACCAATAAGAGACACTCTAACCACCGTCCCTTAACATTCAATGGTGTAACCATCACTGAATCCCCCACTGTCAACATCCTTGGGATTACCATTGACCAGAAACTCAACTGGACTCACCACATAAACACAGTGGCTGCACGAGCAAGTCGGAGGCTCGGAATACTGCGGCGAGTAACTCACCTCCTGACTCCCCAAAGCCTATCCACCATCTACAAGGTACAAGTCAGGAGTGTGATGGAATACTCCCCACTTGCCCGGATGGGTGCAGCTCCAACAACACTCAAGAAGCTTGACATTATCCAGGACAAAGCAACCGGTTTGATTGGCACCACATCTACAAAGATTCAATCCCTCCACCACCGATGTTCAGTAGCAGCAGTGTGTACTATCGACAAGATGCACTGTAGCAATTCACCAAAGATCCTTAGACAGCACCTCCAAACCCACGACCACTTCCATCTAGAAGGACAAGGGCAGCAGATAAATGGGAACACCACCACCTACAAGTTCTCCTCCAAGCCACTCACCATCCTGACTTGGAAATATATCACCATTCCTTCGCAGTCGCTGGGTCAAATCCTGGAATTCCCTCCCTAATGTCAATCCTCAGAACATGGACTGCAGCGATGCAATAAGACAGCTCAACCTTCTCAAGGGCAACTAGGAATGGGCAATAAATGCTGGCCAGCCAGCGATGCCCATGTCCCACGAATGAATAAACTAGCAATCCTGAAACTGTGCTCCCTGTGTTAGATTCCTCAATTGGGAAAATGACATGCTGCAATTTGCTTTCGAGCAGGGAAAAATATTTGTTAAACTTGAGTAAGAATAACGAGCTGCCTTGTGACATAGATGATAGGGTTTGTCCTGTTGGTTCACCACGTCCACCTATGGACGTATTTTGCCCAAGACACATAAAAGTGATCTCCCCTTGTACCCTATCTCATCTATGACACGCTTTGCACACATGAATTGACCAATTGGTTGGGTGAATTGTTATAACCAGTTCAGTGAGTTTTCCACATACATGGTGAAGGATTCTTTCACATTTGCAAAGGCTATACATGACCTGAATATTAATGTTAATATTAATGTTAATATTAGCGTGTCCAACCAGCGCAAAAATGGGAGAGTTGCCGATCTGTTTTTTCGGTGAGTTTTCACACCCAATCATGTGCACATAGCGCATAGAAAAATGGCCTGGACCATTTCTAGCTGCTACAGGCAGTGGGTGAGGTTTAATTTGCCAGCCAGCCTGCAGAAGGAGCTTTTGCGCTTGCTCAGACTTCTGTGTCTTCACATGCGCAATAGCAACTGCAGAGGGAGCTATTGCACGTGTACAGACTTTTGATTATGCACATGCGCAATAGCAGCAGCAGAGATCTGGCAGACGGAGGGAGAGTTGTCAGGCCCCTGCTGCTGCAGCTAGCCTGAACAAACCCCCCCTCCAGCAACCGTTGGAGCTCGTGGCCAATTTCAAGCCCTTGTCTGGCCGAAATGCAGCCCCCGCCATTCCTGCTGACGCCCAGACCGATTGTGCCCCTCCCTGCAAAGATCCCCCCCCACCAATCATTTGCAGAGAGCACAGCAACCCCCTCTCCTCTTCCCCCCCAAATTGGGTTGCCCCTTCAGGCCCTGCCCACCAAGGGCCCCACCCTTTATAAGCCCTGCCCCCAAAGGCCCCGACCTCTATAAGCACTGCCCCTATAGGCCCTGCCCCTATAAGCCCCACCCCATTGACCACACCCCCTATAAGCCCCACACCCCATAGGCCCTGCCTTCATGAGCCTTGCCCCTTGGCAGTGCCCAGTGGACATTACCAAGGTGTCAGGTGGGCAATACTGAGGTGCCAGACTGGCAGTGCCAAGGTGCCAGGCAAGCATTGCCCGACGGGCACCCCCATTGCCCTCGGCCTCCCTAGGGGGCCTCAATGGCCTCTGATTCTACTGGTGAGGCCAACATGACTGTTCCCCATTCCTGAGGAGCAAATGTTTTCCTCAGCCAGCGAGGCCATGAGGGCAAGTGAGCCGGGATGATTGAGCGCCAGGCTCACTAATGCCATGTAAATTAACATTAGAACATATGTAAATAAATTATTTTGCCCATTTCCAGCAAGAGGGTGACTCGCCGGAAATCGGGCTGTCATAAGATTGCGAAAGCTGAGAAATCGGGTGTGGTCCTGATTTCTCGGCTCTCGCGTGATTTTACCGGCTGCTGGGCGGGCCGCGCCATTAAAATTCCACCCACAGACATTTGTGCTGTTGCATGACAATCTGGACACGCCACCATTTTCTGAATCTTGTGTCTCACTGAACTTGTGAACTTAGCAACTCGTGAAATTGGGTTCAGCTTTAATGACACTGTGTATGCTCAAATATTTCATGTTGCCAAGGGATCCCCTCTAGGTTCTGTTGTCACTCATATTTTTGGCGGTTTCCATGAAGAAACATGTTATTCGATGGAATGACCCCCAACCTCCTATCCCTTGCGTATTACCGATATGTCGATGATACATTTACCACATTTGAAACTGCTGCGGCCATTTTGTCAATAGGGCCTGAGACATTTGCTCACTATGCAAACCTGATGCCAATACGCAAGCCATCAAAGCTGCAGGATCATGGCTACCCTAATCATCGCATGCTGTGTATCAGGCGTACCCATGAATGGGCTTTAGGCCACAATTTTTGCACTGGGATAGTGTCCAGCTTACTTCAAGTTACCCTGGCAGAGTAAGGTATCTCAAAAGCTAGAGCAACAGATGAAGCTGCCCATTTCAGGCTGCTACTAGGCAGTAGCAACACGAATGGCGGAGAAGGCTCAAAAGGCCGATGGTCTACTCTTGCTTCTAGTTTTTACAAATAGTATTTTCCATGAACAAGACGCTGCAGTCGAGGCAAAAAGATCTAACTACCGCACAAATGAATAATGTGGCATATGAATTCAGAGCCACTGCGATGCCAGGTACGTAGGCCGTTTGACAGGCAATCTCTTTTTTTCAACAATACTCAAGTTCTTTACCACCGAGCAACTAGTTCAGGAGATATTCCTGTGAGTTAAAACACTTTGCATGTCTCTGATCCAGTTAAGCAACAAACTGATTCAAGTAAAGATAATCATGTATTCACCTCAGTAATGGACAGAGCAGAGGCAGCAAAAGGGTCTGCAGAACTTCTAAATCTCACAAAGGACTGGGAACTCAGGATGATTCTGAAGGGTTAATGAAACCTGACACCCAGTTAAATATACCTGCTGGTGCAGCAAACAGCACAAGAGGTAACAGCAGATGACAACTGCAGAAACCCAGGCAACAGAGTTCAAAAGAGCATTTAAAAGCCCAAGATGACTGAAATAATATGAATTGTGAATTATATAGAAACTCTAAATGTTAGAAGGAAAATTGGAAGTCCAAAATGAAAATCATAGAATCCCTATAGTGCAGAATGAGGCCATTTGGCCCATCATGTCTGCACTGACTCTCTGCTGGGATGTCTTCCCCAGGCCGTCTCCACCACATTACCTCCGGAACCTCGTACATTCACCATGGCTAATCCATCTAACCAACACATCTTTTCTTCATAGAACATTACAGCGCAGTACAGGCCTTTCGGTCCTCGACGTTGCGCCGACCAGTGAAACTAATCTAAAGCCCATCTAACCTACACTATTCCAATATCATCCATATGTTTATCCAATGACCATTTAAATGCCCTTAATGTTGGCGAGTCCACTACTGCTGCAGGCAGGGAATTCCACACCCTTACTACTCTCTGAGTGAAGAACCTACCTCTGACATCTATCCAAAATCTATCACCCCTCAATTTAAAGCTATGTCCCCTCGTGCTGGCTATCACCATCCAAGGAAAAAGGTTCTCACTATCCACCCTATCTAATCCTCTGATCATCTTGTATGCCTCTATTAAGTCACCTCTTAACCTTCTTCTCTAACGAAAACAACCTCAAGTCCCTCAGCCTTTCCTCATAAGACCTTCCCACCATACCAGGCAACATCCTAGTAAATATTCTCTGCACCCTTTCCAATGCTTCCACATCCTTCCTATAATGCAGCGACCAGAACTGTACGCAATACTCCAAGTGCGGCCGCACCAGAGTTTTGTACAGCTGCAACATGACCTCCTGGCTCCGAAACTCAATCCCTCTACCAATAAAAGCTAACACTCCGTACGCCTTCTTAACAACCCTATCAACCTGGGTGCCAACTTTCAGTGATCTATGCACATGGACACCAAGATCTCTCTGTTCATCCACACTACCAAGTATCTTACCATTAGCCCAGCACTCTGTAATCCTGTTACTCCTTCCAAAGTGAATCACCTCACACTTTTCCGCATTGAACTCCATTTGCCACCTCTCAGCCCAGCACTGCAGCTTAACTATGTCCCTCTGTAACCTGCAACAACCTTCCGCACTGTCCACAACTCCACCGACTTTAGTGTCATCCGCAAATTTACTAACCCATCCTTCTATGCCCTCATCCAGGTCATTTATGAAAATGAAGAACAGCAGTGGCCCCAAAACAGATCCTTGCGGTACACCACTAGTAACTGAACTCCAGGATGAACATTTCCCATCAACCACCATCCGCTGTCTTCTTACAGCTAGCCAATTCCTGATCCAAACTGCCAAATCACCCTCAATCCCATGCCTCCGTATCCTCTGCAATAGCTTACCGTGGGGAACCTTAGATTGCTCCTTAGTGTCTTGAGACACTAAGGAGCAATTTAGCATGGCCAATCCACTCAACATGCACATCTTTGGAGTGTGGGAGAAAACCGAGGCACCCGGAGGAAACCCACGCAGACACAAGGATAACGTGCAAACTCCACATAGACAGTCAGTCACCCAAGGCCGAATTGAATCCTGATCCCTGGCGCTGTGAAGTAGCAGTGCTAACCACTGTGCCACCATGCCACCTGGCAATATTGCTTGGAAACAACTGATTAAATTTGATCTGAATGGGATCAGGAGAAACTGAAAGATTTTAAAATGTTCAAAGGCCAGAAGTAGCACAATTATTTGCTTGAGCATAAAAGAATATCTGACTGATGTACTTAAAGAAGCTGAAGAAGATTTGGACCAAATAATGAATGAATTGGTGGCATAAAAGGAGACAACTTTTAACTTGTGAACTCAGAAATGAGCATAACCTCCTTGTTCTTGTACTCTATGCACCTATGAATAAAGGCCAGGATAGTATATGCTTTATTAACTGCTCTCTTCACCTGTCCTGCTACCTTCACTGACATACACATATACACCAAGGTCCGTCTGTTCCTGCACTCCCTTAAGAATTGTACTCCTTATTTTATATTATCTCTCCATGTCCTTCCTACCAAAATACATCTTCATCTGCCACCTATCTGTCCACTCCACCAATTTGTCAATGCCCGTTTGAAGTTCTACCCTATCCTCTTCGCAGTTTACAATGCTTCCAAGTTTTGTATCGTCCACAAACTTTGAACTCGTCTCCTCCACACCAAGCTCTAGATCATTAATATATGTTAGGAAAAGCAAGGGTTTCAAAGCTGGCCCCTGGGGATCACCAATACAAACCTTCCTCCAGCCTGAGCACTATCCATTGACCATTACTCTCTGCAGCTGATTATTTAGTCCCCAGTGCCCCTGCAATTTCTATTCTCACTTCCTTCAATATCCTTGGATGCAGCTCATCCAGTCTCAGTGTCTTGTCAAGTACCAGCAGTCTATTCAACACTTCCTCCTTATCAATTCTGAACCCTTCTAGGGACATGGTTTCCTTGCCTGCCACCATATCCTGGATAGCATCTACCTCCTTGGTAGATGCTACCAGGACAGATGCAAAGTATTTATTTACTATGTCAGCCATGTTTTTCTGCCTCCATGTGTAAATTCCCTTTTTGGCCACTAATTGGCCTTACTCCACCTTTTACAACCTTTTTACTATTTATATGCCTATAGAAGACTTTGGGATTCCCCTTTGTTGGCTGCCAGTCTTTGCTCATAATCCCTCTTGGCTTCTCTAATGTATTTTTTCACCTTCTCTCTGAACCTTCTGTATTGCTCTTGGCTCTCAACTCTATTTGCTACCTGACACCTGTCACAAGCACACGTTTTCTACCTTATCTTCATTTCTGTCTCCTTTTTCATCCCGAGATGCCTGAATTTGTTTGGCCTACATTTCCCTTTTAAGGGAATATATATTGACTGTGTCTGGACCATTTCTATTTTGAACATAGCTCCATTGTTCAGCTACAGTTTTTCCTGCCAACCTCCCATTCCAATGTAACCGGCCCAGCTCCTTGTTTGCCCCATTGAAGTTGGCTTTCCACCATTTCATTAATTTTACTCTGCATTGCCTGTTTACCTTTTCTATCATGATCCTAACCTTACAACCCAATTATTGGTGTCTCTTAAATGTTCTGCACTGGCACTTGATCTACTTAACTCACCTGAATTCCCAGATCCAAGTCCAACAGTGTATCCACTGCTACAGAAAATTTTCCTGAACATAATCTAGGAACTTTTGACCTTCTCTGTCCTTTATCCTTTATGATACCATTGTCCCTGTCTACATTCAGGTAACTGAAGTCCTTCCATTAAAACTGCTCTATGATATTTGCATCTCTGTAATTTCCCTAATCAGTAACCAGAACAAGGGCCTGAGCTGACAAGATGGCAAATGAAAATTTTACCCCTGAGAATAGTTGGGACTGAGAAGAATTAAAATAGTTTCCAGAGAACTGTGGCAGACTTACCAGTGGTCCCTACAGAAATAAATGACTTTAAGATTGATGTGTCTTATAAGAAAAAGGCTTACGGAAAGTAAGCAGTAAAACTGAGTGCATAACATACAAAGTTATAAGCTGTGGTGTTAAGACTGCTTGTTTGGTTTATTAAATTCAAATTCAATAAAGTTTGAGTTGTGTTAGGAAGTGTGGAAACTTACGATGTAGTTCTGTTGATTATATTACTGATGTTCAGATTTCTCTTTAAATGTTAATGGTCCCTAACAGGATCGTAACAAAATTATAACTTCCAGGATGGTTTTGAATGATACCATTTGGTTTGTATTGCCTCTTCTTTTCTTCCGTCCAAATGCATCACTTTACACTTGTTTGCAATCATAGAATCATAGAATCCTACAGTGCAGAAGGAGGCCATTCGGCCCATCAAGTCTGCACCGATGACAATCCCTCCCAGGTCCTATCCCCATGATCCCATGCATTTACTCTAGCTAGTCCCCCTGACACTAAGGGGCAATTTAGCATGGCCAATCCACCTAACCCGCACATACTCATTTTACCAGTCTTCCTGAAGCTTTCTACTCTCCTCTACTTTGTTTACTAAAGCTCCAAGTTTATATCATCTGTAACTGTTGAAATTATGTCCTGTATACCCAAATCCAAGTATTTCATATACCTCAAAGCTATCAAAGGGTCTCATTCTGCACTCGCCCCTATTTTACCTGTGACAGAGGTGGGTCCATGCCATGTGGGAAGCCTGGCAGTTTCTGTTAGGCAATCAGGAGAAGGTCTCCTATGTCAGTCCCCTGTGCCCACTGGAGGCACCCTGCCTTTCTGAGATTGCACTCCCCCCTTTTACCCTTTCCCCCTGTCCTCTCAAACCTGAATCCCCCAGCCCCCTCACCCCCCCTTGCCCGGGCCTGGCAGTTTGACTCTGGCAAAATCACCTCCTTCACTTAACCTTGGTGTCTGGCTCAAGTGACAACCTCCACTGGGGACTGTCTGTAGTCGTAGCAGTGGCAACTGTTCCCATTAATGAGGGAGGCAGCCAATCTTTCTCTGGGTGGGCTCTCATCAATGTTTTCACCTCGAGAGTGGCAATGACAGTGGCCTGTAAAATCCAGCTGCATGATATAGTTCCTTCCAGTCTGAACAAACAACTGCTCACCACTACTCTCTGTTTTCCATTGAAGTAATTTATTGACTTTCAAGGATTAGAGACTATTGAGCTGAGAAGCGCTATGTATAATAATACATCATCAATTGGTTATTTATACAGCAATGCAATGCATACATCAGTCAGTAGGTGTCAGGTTTCTCAGTATAGATTATAACTAACTGCGATTGCATTAATAATTACATTTGAAAAGGGGCTAGTTTCAATTTACAATCCAGAAATTTTAATTTAAATACAGATCAAGTCCTGAGCTCCGAACTGCTCATCCTTATGTCTATGCATTTTAATTTTATTTTTAAAGTGCATTTTTTTCGTGCAGCACAGGATTCACTGGAGTTTAGAAGAGTGAGGGGGGAGCTCATAGAAACTTATAAAATTCGAACAGGGTTAGACAGGGTAGATTCAGAAATAATATTCCCAATGGTGGGGGAGTCCAGAACGAGGAGTCATGGTTTGAGGTGAGGAGAAATTTCTTCACCCAGAGAGTGGTGAATGTGTGGAATTCACTACCACAGAAGTGGTTGAGGCCAAAATGTTGTCTGACTTCAAGAATAAATTAGATATAGCTCTTGGGGCTAAAGAGATCAAGGATATGGGGATAAGTGGGATCAGGATATTGAATTCGATCAGCCATGGTCAAAATGAATGGCGGAGTAGGCTCGAAGGGCCAAATGGCCTACTCCTGCTTCTAGATTCTGTGTTTCTTTGTTTCATAAGAACATAAGAACATAAGAAATAGGAGCAGGAGTAGGCCATCTAGCCCCTCGAGCCTGCCCCACCATTCAATAAGATCATGGCTGATCTGATAGTGGTTTAGTTCCACTTACCCGCCCGCTCCCCATAAACCTTAATTCCCTTATTGATCAGAAATCTATCTACCTGTGACTTAAACTGCTTCAATGGGCAGAGAATTCCAGAGATTCACTACCCTCTGAGAGAAAAAGTTCCTCCTCAACTCTGTCCTAAACTGACTCCCCCTTATTTTGAGGCTGTGTCCTCTAGTTCTTGTTTCCTTTCTAAGTGGAAAGAATCTCTCTGCCTCTACCCTGTCTAGCCCCTTCATTATCTTATCTGTCTCTATAAGATCTCCCCTCAGCCTTCTAAACTTCAACGAGTACAGGCCCAATCTACTCAATCTCTCCTCATAAGCTAACCCCCTCATCTCCGGTATCAACCTGGTGAACCTTCTCTGTACTCCCTCCAAGGCCAATACATCCTTCCGCAAATAAGGGGACCAAAATTGCACACAGTTCTCCAGTTGCGGCCTCACCAGTACCTTGTACAATTGCAGCAAGACCTCCCTGCTTTTATACTCCATCCCCTTTGCGATAAAGGCCAACATTCCATTTGCCTTCTTGATCACCTGCTGCACCTGCAAACTGAGTTATTGCAATTAACGCACAAGGACCCCCAGGTCCCTCTGCACAGTAGCATGTTGTAATTTTTCACCATTTAAATAATAGTCCATTTTACTATTATTCCTTCCAAAGTGGATAACCTCACACTTGTCAACGTTATACTCCATCTGCCAGATCCTCGCCCACTCACTTAACCTATCCAAATCTCTCCGCAGACTTTCCGCATCCTCCACGCAATTCGCTTTCCCACTCATCTTTGTATCATCCGCAAACTTTGTTACCCTACACTCAGTCCCCTCCTCCAGATCGTCTATGTATATGGTAAACAGTTGAGGCCCCAGCACCGATCTCTGCGGCACGCCACTAGTCACCAGGTACCACCACTAGGTTCTATTCTTATATGGAATTTGTGGCTCCCACTTCACTGACCAATCAAAATATCTATGCATATAAATAAAAATATAAAAGGTATATTAATATAAAATATAAAAGGTATATCTTTGTCCCAGTTAAATCGCGGCTGGCAGATATTGACTTGATTCTATAGAACACAGATAGAAGAGGACTCGTCATTGTTGCAGAAAGCTGTTTAAATATGGGACTGATACTGAGAGTTTGAACAATTTTTAATTAGAATGGAGAAACAGAATCAGCCCGGAAATATATTTTAGTCCCAACAAAAATGGGCAGATTGCACAGATCAATGACTCCCCCTTAAATAAACCAGCAGCATTTTATTTATTGGGAGCTTTTTTAGTCAATTTCACTCAATGCTGTCAGGTTCAAAGCAGCTGTGCTGAATTACATCATACTTGTTTGTTTTAATGTTTTCTAGAATTGATTTGCAGCATTTAATAAAATGATTAGGGGGTATAGAGTAAAATAGATAAGAAATAAATTATTTCATACGGATCAAGTGCCAAGAGAAAAAGATTCCAACATTCTTAAATTGACTTAAATGTTTCAAAATGTCTAACTCTTCTTTTTAAATGATTTTTGTTCTTGCTTAAACTTTCCATTGCAAACATGTTTCCAGGCCTCTGCATGTCATAATGACTTTTTCAACATGCATCCTCCTTATTTTCTCTGACAGTTCTCTCTACGCCCAATGCACTGGCTCACAGGGATTTGATTCCACAGGTGCCAGACACTGTCCAAATTTGCCCCAACTGGTCCCTCTTATCTGTTAGTCTAAACAGTGAGTGTTGACAGGGGGAATGGCCACGGCTTGTCAGGGAAGCGCAGCTCAGATGACCTCAACTTTCTCATCTGACTTCCTCTTGTGAGGGCCCTTCCAGTAATGCCTGCTAAGATTGGGAACTCTGGCTGATATTCCCTTCCCTGCCTAAGAGTATAAGGGTTCATTTTCACCTTCAGTGACAAGCAGTTTCAATGAATTGGCGGGAGGTGGGGGATTGGGGAGGGTGGGGGGGAAGGGGGAGTGGGGGGAGGGTGGATGGGGGAAGCGCATTTGGGGTTATATCTGCCACAGCTAAAAGCAAAAGCTGCCACGCAGAGCTTAGTAAAGGATTGAATCAAGGATCCTCACAGTTTGGTTATAGTTAAGAAAGCCCATCAACGCTTCTACTTTCTCAGGAGACTAAGGAAATTTGGCATGTCTGCTACGACTCTCACCAACTTCTATAGTTGCACCATAGAAAGCATTCTTTCTGGTTGTATCGCAGCTTGGTATGGCTCCTGCTCTATCCTAGACCACAATAAATTACAAAAGGTCGCGAACAAAGCCCAGTCCATCACTCAACCCAGCCTCCCATCCATTGACACTGTCTATACTTCCCGCTGCCTTGGAAAAGCAGCCAGCATAATTAAGGACCCCACGCACCCTGGACATACTCATTTCCACCTTTTTCCATTGGGAAAAAGATACAAAAGTCTGAGGGCATGTACCAACTGATTCAAAAGTAGCTTCTTCTCTGCTGCCATCAGACTTTTAAATGGACCTACCTCGCATTAAGTTGATCTTTCTCGACACGCTCGCTATGACTGTAACACTACATTCTGCACTCTCTCGTTTCCTTCTCTATGTACAGTATGCTTTGTCTGTATAGCGTGCAAGAAACAATACTTTTCACTGTATTCTAATACATGTGACAATAATAATAAATAAATCACATCAAATAAATCAAGTTTCACGTCACAAAGAAAGAAAAGCACTTATTTAACACCCTTCACTACCTTAGCACTCCTCAAGTTGCTTTACAATCAATAAAGTACTTTTGAAATGTAATCATTGGTAGAAAGCACAGCAGCTAATTTGTGCACAACAAGCTGGTGACCCACAAATTAATAATACTCAAAATGAAATTGGATCTGTCATCGCTCACAGCTTCCTTTAGGCTCAGGCGATGCCAAGTGCCCATGTCTGTCCCGGAGAATGGGCTGGGTGAGCTGTAATGTAAAAGATTACTCGCTAATGTATTTTCATTGACGTTCGTTGAGGGACACATATTGACCAGGATACTGGAGAGAATTTCCTTTGGTTTTCTTCAAAGTAAAGCCAAGGATGCTTGTGCACAGAATCAAAACTGAATTATACTTCCATAATTCACAGAAAGAAAGTTTTGTGCTGACGCGGGAGGTGTTCCCGCCTCTGAGGCAGAGGTTCCGGTTTAAGTCCCAGAACATGGGCCATATGGTGGCACAGTGGTTAACACTGCGGTCCCACAGCACCAGGGACCCAGGTTCAATTCCGGCCTCAGGTGACTATCTGTGTGGAGTTTGAACATTCTCCCCATGTCTGCGTGGGTTTCTGCTGGGTGCTCTGGTTTCCTCCCACAGTCCAAAGATGTGCGGGTTAGGTGGATTGGCCTTGCTAAATTGCCTCTTAGTGTCAGGGTAAATATGTGAGGTTAGAGTGATAGGGCCAGAGTGGAATTGTTGTCGGTGTAGGCTCAATGGGCCAAATGGCCTTCTGCATTGTAATGATCTATGATCTATGATGCTATGAACACAGCCAAACAGGTTGACTATCGACTTGTCAATCATTCTAACACTCACCAACAGCAGGTGGTAAGAGAGGTTCCCAGTCAACCATATGCTGGAAAGAAATTGGAACCATCACTATCCATAGCTCTAAGCTGCAGCATGCATGTAAAAGTGTACGTTGGGACAGTGATCAGGTTCTTTGGGGGGCCAGTTGGCTCAGTTGGCTGGATAGCCATTGTGGGTCAGATTAATGCCTACAGCACGGCCACGGTCCACATGGGGTGGATTCAGAATCTGCATGGCACTTTGGGTTAGACCTATCTTCAAGCAAAGAACTCAGGAACAAGAAACTCATAGGACCCTGAATTTAGTATATTTGGGAAGCTTTGCTTGTTTCAAAAGATAACTCTAAAATTTCACCAAGTACAAAGATTGGAGAAGATATCTTTTGGTGATTTGTCTGAATTGGTGGGACATAATAGCCTGGCGGATGCTGCCCAAATTATCGAATGATTCTGGTGCAGTGAAAGGTGCATGTACCCAAAGAGGCCAATGGCACAGAAACTTGGACTGTCAGCCTTATTTCTTTAATACCTGCAGGTTGCAGATAGCAGTTGTGGTCCCAAGAACAGCTCGCAGGAGGCACCAAGATTGGGGGCAAGTGGGATGGATGGTAAAAGCGAACGATGGGTAGTTCCAATGATTCTCCTCTATAGAAAGGTAAGTCAAGAAAAATGAAAGCTTACTTTTACAGATCACCCGTGAGAATGCTGCAAACAATCCAATTTTGCAATGAGAACTTGAGTTAGCTCCTATGTTTGTGTATGCAGAGATAACACATATGGGACAGCTTTTACAAATATGGTGGGCTCTGTCTTTCTGATGCAGAATGAGCCTGCTATATTGAATGCTTGGGCATCTGTTTTACACCTGTGGAACAGGCACAGATCAATTCAACTTCTAGGCCAGCACCTCTCAATTCATAAGATAAACAGAGTCAACTGTCTGAATCCAATATGACTCTTCTGTGGAACTCAGTTCATCCCAGGAATGACACCATTGGAATTGCTGCATTGCAGTTGTAGCCTGGATTAGGACATGAGCTCTGACTCAGAGGTAATCGTTTATTTTTACTCTTTCTCAGAATGTTGACCCACTGACAAAAAGTAGAGAAGTGTGTGTCCGAGTCAGGATGGTTTGCAACTTGGGGTTGTTGGTGTTCCCACATCTTTGTCCTTTTAGATAGCTTGCTGATCTACATTGGCCCTTGTTCCAGCAAGGCCAGACATCTTAGATGCTCATCCTTGTGTTCAAATCCATCGTTGGCCTTATCTCTCTTTATCCCTTTAACCACCTCCCGCCCTACAACTCTCTGAGAACTTAAATTTCCTTAAACTTCCTTCAATCCTGGCCATTCTGTCTGGTAATATGACTGTGAAATACCCTGTGATGATTAGTCCTGACGTTATTGTATTACGTAAATGCAACTTGTTGGTGAAGTTCATTGGTTTGAGGTGCAGCCAAAGAAGTCTTGGTGAATCTCTAGGTAATATATATACACTGTGATTATTGTATACCAATGGTGAAGCTGGCATATGTTTATGTTGCCAGTTCAGACAAGCTGGCAATTAAAAGACTTACTTTCCCAAATAAAAAAAACATGAGGAGTTAACTTTGAATGCCCTAGCCTGCCATTAACAGGATGGTAACAGCCTCAAAAGAGGCTGATAAACTTACAGTCCCATTAATACTGGCAATGTGGATGGCTCTCTTTTAAAAGACATCTATTGCTTGGTGTCCAAACCACTTGCACTTATACCCACCCAACTTCCAATATGGGCCACTGGACATCAATCAGAGTAAGAAGTCTCACAACACCAGGTTAAAGTCCAACAGGTTTATTTGGTAGCAAATACCATAAGCTTTCGGAGCACAGCTCCTTCGTCAGATGGAGTGGATATCTGTTCTCAAACAGTGCAAGATCAATCAGAGCCCAGGCTTCCATGGTCCAGGATGGCTGACGTCAGCATTGTGGTTTATTTTTGAGTTTGACTGTCACTCATTGTCCTTTTTCTGTGCATGAGTTTTATTTTAGAACAAGAACTGTGGTGAGAAGTCTATGAAGAATTTGTCCTTAGCATTTGTGTTCTTGAATTACCTCTACTGATCTCTACTGCTCAGTTCTGAGCCTCAATAATAGGGTAGACTTTACATATTTGTCCTTCCAGTATGGAGTTTAATACATTGGGAGTATAGGACAGGGATTTGGATTCAATGGACCCTCTGCCCCTGCAATCCATTAATCCTCTGGAACATAACTCAATCCTGCAAAGGCTATTTTGCTATGGAAGGGATGATGGTCATAATTGAGTCATGATCACTGAGTAGCTATCAAGAGCAGGTACCTCGTCTGATATTTCTTTTTTTCTAGATCATTGACACAAATTTTGTCTGTAGTGCCTTCATTGAGATAAGTTAACTAAGCAGAGAACAGTGGCATTATTATACATTTATGCCAGTTATGTAACTGAACGACAGAACACAAGGCACTCACTCCATTTTACTGTGACAAGGGATGACAGGAATGCATCTTTCTGTTTATGATTTTTCCCTAAGCTAACTTGCCAATCTCAACTACATTGCTTGGGCAAAGCACTGTAATCATACGCAGACAATTTTCTGAAAGATGATGCCCATGGATGAAATTCCCCACCAAACACTGGGAATTATACCCATGATTGTTCAATGTCAGAAAGAAGGACGTTCAAGGGATGAGGCACTGCACATGACTGCAGTTTCACTAAGTGGTCAATTATAGGTCTATTGGCAAGGGACTGTGAGTTTCCCCTTTTGTTTAGATGGGAGACATACCTTAGATCAAAGGTTTCTAAATTTTGGCCTTTTGAGTCAAGTTGCTGTTTACCATGGTGCCTCTGGGCCACATATAAAGTTTAAATTTGTTCCCATCATTCTGCATATTTCTCATGTTCCTGGTAATAATAGATCTGGATGTTATTATTTGGGATTTATTCACCACTAAGGCAACTGCAACAAGAACAATTCCTTTTGAGGGCAACAAAACATAAACAGGAACCACCAACAGTTAAGCAATAAAAGTGCAGATAGGACTGAGCTGCCTCGGTTAAAGAGGACCAGATTATTTGATCATATTCATTTTTTCAGGCTTCAGGTTGGATATGATTCTCATTATGGGAGGACACCCAATTGTCCATGATACTGCCTGTCTCCTAATATTGAAGGTAAATCTCTGGGCAAAACACTACCAAATTCCCAATATCTCTACCACTATTATTACAATCTCCGGCCAGCATCTCTGACACTTTCACTACCACCTCTACTATCATATCCACCAAATTCTTGGGTATCTCCATTATTATCTTCACCGACATCTCCTACACCCGCACAATCATTTCCATCATGTGCACCACCATCCTCCACAAACACGACCAACATTATCACCACTCCCACTATCATCTTCATCGCTGTATCACCACCACCATCTGCACTCCCACCACTACCTTCTTCACCAGCAAAAACCTAACCACCACCTAAGTTTTTTTATTAGCCACAACTAAGGCTTACATTAATACTGCAAGTTAATGTGAAATTTCTCTAGTTGCCATACTCCAGTTGCCATACAGTTGCCATACAATGCACCTAACCAGCACGTGTTTCAGACTGTGGGAGGAAACCAGAGTACCGGAGGAAACCCACGCAGACATGGGAAGAACGTGCAAACTCCACACAGACAGTGACCCAATCTGGGAATCGAACCTGGGTCCCTGACGCTGTGAGGCAACAGTACTAACCACTGTGCCAACATACCGCCCACACCATTTCTACTATAAAAACCTGCACCACAATCTTCACCAAAAAAAATTCCACTGCCTCCTGTATCACCTCGATATCGATACTTCCATCACTATCTCCAGCATCTCCATCAGCATCCCACCTCCAATTCCCATATTATCCCACCACCTTCACTATCTCCATCACCTCCAGCACCATGACCATCTCCCTCACCACCATGAACACCACTATCACTACCGCCACCATCATCTGGAGCACCATTTCCAGTGAGGGGAGAAAAAGGAGGGTCCAAAACTATGTGACAGAAAAGTCACATTTAAACATATAACTGAATTATGCAGAGAACAAAACCAGACTATCTTCGTTGCTTTATTTGTTTCATAGTTCATTGACCATCTTCAGCTAAAAGGGCTTTGGAGATGTGCTTTCAAAATGTGATTCATGATCCCATTGCCAAAATTATTTGGTTCTCCGTAGGAAGTACAGGATGTGTCTGTCTTACTTCCAATGTTAGTTTGCATGTATGTTCTTTAATGCTTTTCGTTCTATTGAAAGCAAATTTCCCTGAGGTTGCACATCATGAAACTGCTGACAGTGCTGTTCAATGTTTCCACAGAATCCCTACAGTGCAGAAGGAGGTCATTCGGCCCATCGAGTCTGCACCAACTCTCCAACAGAACATCCCACTGAGGCCCTATCCACATAGCCTCATGTGTTACCCCACTAATCCCCCTAACCTACACATCTTGGGACACTAAGGGACAATTTAGCATGGCCAATTCACCTGACCTGCACATCTTTGGACAGTGGGAGTAAACCTGAGCTTCCAAAAGAAACCCACACAGACACAGGGAGAACGTACAAACTCCACACAGACAGTGACTCAAGGCTGGAATTGAACCCGGATCCCTGGCACTGTGAGGCAGCAGTGCTAACCATTATACCACTGTGCCTTCCTAGTTATATATAGCTGATTATAATTTCAATCTTTGTTTTAAGCCTTTTGTGTTGTGAGGATTTCAAGTCACTGAAACCAAATTTGAACCCATAATCTTTGACTCAATCGCAAGAATATTTTGTCCATTCTCTAGATATGGGACCACATTTATTGCCTATCCCTCGATGCCATTTGAGAAGTTGGCAGTGAACCTTCTTAAAATATGTGATGAAGGTACACATTCAAATCCTTTTGGTCACCAGGTAATCAATTGTCAACTGATTTTACCAGAATGAAGCATCCTGGGCTTTTTTTAATGAATACAAGTTAGTTTTTTTTGCTACAATATGAGCAGCATTATCTCAGTCTTACCAATTTGCATACTTAAGTGGTTGCACCAAAACCCAATATAAATCGATGAAACATGCTGGTTTATTTTCCTTCCTTAATGTTTTAATAAAAATGGGCAGCAAGAATGGTATGTTGCGGAATTGTGGAGAAAATATTTCAATGTTAAATGTCCCATAAGCCAATCATGGGCTTCTATCAGCCAATGTGCTTTTAAATGAAGAGGCAAAAGACCTGTTCAGCTATCTTTGAGACAGCTGGTTCCTGCAGCCCTTGAGGGTGCGGATCAGCTATTTACAGATGTCAACTGGAATTTTGTAGTTGATAGTCAACCCCCCCCACTTAGGCCAAATCTTGGCTGATGAAAGGAGTCCGCCTCCCAGCTGCGGATTGGGCGGATAGGCATTCCATTTTAATGTCTGCCACCAATACGCAGGACTGCAATTGAAAGATGGTCACATCTGTAACCACACGCTGCCCTGTGGAGGAGCTCACCCCCATGATAACAGCCTGTGATCTCTTTCTATTTTATAAAGCTTTTAGTATAAAATTTTCAAAGGGTACCTCCATCTTGATCTTCACCTAGCTAAGTTAGCAGCTCCCACCTCTGACCCTGCAGCAGCCTATGGTGTCAGTGCTGGAGGGCTTCCTATTGCTCCTCCAGCCTTGAGAGCCCATCTTATGTCGTTAATGGATGGGCTGCCAGGGTCAGCCATTTAACTGGCCAACTGCTCAAAACATTCCCTCTGAGTCTTGGTGTTGTATGTATGGGTTCCCAACCTGCATTTGTTCCTGATGGCGAGAACCATCAATTTCATACTGTGGGCGGGATTTTATGGCCTCGCATGTCCTCAAACTGTAAAACCCTGCCTGAGGTCAATGGAACTTCCCATTGTCCGCCCCTCGCTGTCTCCAATTCCTGTGGCGGGCGGGGCAGTAAAATTCCAGCTTATATCTGAAGTGTTCTCTTGATTACATACTTAGCAGCTTCTTATTGGTCTGTGCCAATGTATGTAGCTTTTCCAGTGCACACAAATGTGCCACATTGCAATGCCCAATTGACAATATTAACTTGGTTAACATAAGAACATAAGAAATAGGACCAGGAGTAGGCCATCTAGCCCCTCGAGCCTGCCCCGCCATTCAATAAGATCATGGCTGATCTGATAGTGGTTTAGTTCCACTTACCCGCCTGCTCCCCATAACCCTTAATTCCCTTATTGATCAGAAATCTATCTACCTGTGACTTAAACATATTTAACGAGGTAGCCTCCACTGCTTCAATGGGCAGAGAATTCCAGAGATTCCCTACCCTCTGAGAGAAGAAGTTCCTCCTCAACTCTGTCCTAAACTGATTCCACCTTATTTTGAGGCTGTGTCCTCTAGTTCTTGTTTCCTTTCTAAGTGGAAAGAATCTCTCTGCTGCTACCCTGTCTAGCCTCTTCATTACCTTATATGTCTCTATAAGATCTCCCCTCAGCCTTCTAAACTCCAACGAGTACAGGCCCAATCTACTCAATCTCTCCTCATAAGCTAACCCCCTCATCTCCGGTATCAACCTGGTGAACTTTCTCTGTACTCCCTCCAAGGCCAATACATCCTTCCGCAAATAAGGGGACCAATATTGCACACAGTACTCTAGTTGCGGCCTCACCAGTATCTTGTACAATTGCAGCAGGACCTCCCTGCTTTTATACTCCATCCCCTTCGCGATAAAGGCCAACATTTCATTTGCCTTCTTGATCACCTGCTGCACCTGCAAACTGAGTTTTTGTGATTCATGCACAAGGACCCCCAGGTCCCTCTGCACAGTAGCATGTTGTAATTTTTCACCATTTAAATAATAGTCCATTTTACTATTATTCCTCCCAAAGTGGATAACCTCACACTTGTCAACGTTATACTCCATCTGCCAGATCCTCGCCCACTCACTTAGCCTATCCAAATCTCTCTGCAGACTTTCCGCATCCTCCACGCAATTCACTTTCCTACTCATCTTTGTATCATCCCTACACTCGGTCCCCTCCTCCAGATCGTCTATGTATATGGTAAACAGTTGAGGCCCCAGCACCGATCCCTGCGGCACGCCGCTCGTCACCAACTGCCAACTAGAAAAGCACCCATTTATTCTAACTCTCTGCTTCCTGTACCTTATCGAACGCCTTCTGGAAATCCAAAAACACCACATCCACCGGTTCCCCTCTGTCAACTGCACTCATTACGTCTTCATAAAAATCCAGTAAATTCGTCAAACACGACTTTCCCTTCATGAATCCATGCTGCATCTGCTTGATCAAATCATTTTTTTCCAGGTGTCCTGCTATTTCTTCTTTAATGATGGATTCCAGCAATTTCCCAACTACGGACGTTAAGCTAACCGGCCTGTAGTTACCCGCCTTTTGTCTACCTCCTTTTTTAAACAGTGGCGTCACATTAGCTGTTTTCCAATCAGCCGGCACTTCCCCAGAGTCCAGCAAATTTTGATAAGTTACAACCAACGCATCCGCTATTACTTCTGCCATTTCTTTCAGTACCCTAGGATGCATTCCATCCGGGCATAGAAACATAGACAATAGAAGCAGGAGTAGGCCATTCAGCCCTTCGAGCCTGCTCCACCATTCATTTTGATCATGGCTGATCATCAAATTCAATATCCTGATCCTGCCTTCCCCCCAAATCCCTTGATCCCTTTAGCCTCAAGAGCTATATCTAATTTCTCCTTGAAATCACACAATGTTTTGGGCTCAACAACAACTTTCTGTGGTAATGAATTCCACAGATTACCAG
Organism: Mustelus asterias; assembly: GCF_964213995.1. NCBI lineage: Eukaryota > Metazoa > Chordata > Chondrichthyes > Carcharhiniformes > Triakidae > Mustelus > Mustelus asterias. The sequence goes on along the minus strand of NC_135807.1, from coordinate 34,152,825 downwards.
GCTCTGGGGAAGAAATTTCTCAGTCCTAAAAGGTTTACCCCTTATCTTCAAACTATGACCCCTGGTTCTGGACTCCCCCACCATTGGGAACATTCTTTCTGAATCTACCCTGTCTAACCCTGTTAGAATTTTATAAGTTTCTATGAGAGCCCCTCTCACTCTTCTAAACTCCAATGAATACAGTCCTAACTGACCTAGCCTCTCCTCATATGACAGACCTACCGTCCCAGGAATCAGTCTAGTAAACATTTGCTGCACTCCCCCTTTAGCAAACACATCCTTCCTCAGATAAGGGTACCAAAACTGCACACAATAATCCAGGTATGGCCTCAGCAACACCCTACACAATTGCAATGAAACTTCCCTATTCCTATACTCAAATCCTCTTGCTATGAAGGTCAATATACTCTTTACTGCCTGCTGTACTATGTGCTTACTTTCAGCAACTAATGCATGAGGACACCAAGGTTTCGCTGAGTATCCACCTCTCTCAATTTACACCTGTGCAAATAATAACCTGCCTTCCTATTTTTGGTTGTCAGTGTAATTTTCAGCACACTGAGGATTATTAAGCAAATGTTGTCCAATCATGCAATTGCATCTAAGGTTGAACATTGTGTTGTGAGTTTTGCCAGCATTTGTTGGTTGGGTATGGTTTGTACCTTGCCTGTTGCGAACAGCGGATGGGACATGTTTTTTGATGTGATCTGCCAGTCTCTGGGACGTGCGACCTACATACCTTGCATCACGCTAGCTCTGAAATTCATTTACCACATTACTCATTTGTCTGTAGCAAAACATCTTTTGGCCCAATGGCAGCATCCTGTTAGTGGTGAATACCACTCGTGTTGCTACTACATAGTAACAGTGTGAAATAGTGAGCTTCACCTGTTGCTCAAATTTTGGAGATACCTTGCCCTTCCAGAGTAATTTGAGGGAGATTGGACACTTTTCAGAGCAGAAAGTGACAGCCTTAGGCTCATTCATGAGATTGTGCAATATACATTGATCAATGATTTGGTCGCCATTATCCTGCAGGATGGCTTTGTTGCACCTTATTTCAGCATCAAGCTTGCATGGTAAGCCAATGGTTCAATCCCTATTTATGAGGTAGCCAATAAGGCCAATCTTATAGCATGTGGAACTGTACAAATCCAATGTGTATATTGATCAGTGAATATTGGTTTGCGATAGACGGCAGTGAAGAATCTCCTGGCAAACTTCTCGTTTAGGAAGGCGAGTTTATCTGACTGCTTCATTTCAAATGTGAATTTAGGGTGGACAGGATGGAGCTCATTAAGACTTGAAAGGAAATTATTACATGCTGCTATGGATTTAAGTACAGCAAAAATATCATCCACATGTTGGAGATATGCAAGAGTAGGAGGTTCGGTGTCATTACATCGAAGACACACTTCTCATTGAAACCAAAAAAGATGCTTGCAGGAGATGGACCTAGAGGGCATCCCATGGTAACACCATCTATTTGGGCATACATGCTGTCGTTAAAGCTGAACTCAACTGCACGGGTTGCTGAGTTCATAGGCTCGATGAATACTAATTCTTGCAAAGGTAGTGTGTTTACATGGCCATAACATAGTGCTAGCTAATTACTGGTTCATTTCCCAGGACAATGCCCTGACCAATCAAGTCAAGCTACCTGGTTTAAATTTAAAACAATACTTGGCAGTTAACTTTCAATCACCGTCAACTGGTACATTCTCCATGGCAACACTTCTACCTATCAGTGTCCACTTGCCAATCAACCAACACTCTTCTTATACAGTATCACATTGTTGTTTCCCTTGACATTTGTATTCTTGTAATTGTCCAAATTAATGCAAGATGTAAAGATTCAACATTTTTTCAGCTATTTTAATTGGTTTTAACGCTGCAATGTTCTGAAAAAAGTCATTGTTTTCAGGTAGGATTATATTCTTATTAAACTGGAGTAAAGTCACAGATCTGAAACGTAACTCTGCTTTTCTTTCTTTACCAGTGCTCCCAAACCTGCTGTGCGTTTGCAGAACTTTCTGTTTTTTTTTATCTCTCATTAATCTAGGTTGTCTGTTTCTTATTGAGGCTTTTTCTAAAGGGCACAGAAGCCTCGTGATTTTGAACTAAACTTCCATTGGAAAGTGATGAGGTTAGGTTCCACCATGGCAAGTTATGAAACAAATTTGGCACCGAATAAAAGGCCCATAAAAGTTCCCAGATTTTTCTAAATACCTAACTACTTTATGCTGTTCTTGAAAGTCCGAGTCACCCTACGTTCGACTCTAATTCCATACCACATGGCTAACTCTCAAAGGACAACTCAGGACGAGAGAGGAATGCAGGTTAGACACTTTACCCTCATCAGACGGGATGTTAAAACCCAAGTCTGTTCGGACGTATGTTAGAGATCACTCAGCACTACACAAAGACTAGGGAATGTGCTGGGAAACATTCCTTCCTCAACTAATGCTACCAAAAAAAAAGATTATCCAGTATCTGTGTCAACCATATTTGAAGGGGTCTCATCATGGGCAAAATGGATGCTACACAAAGCAGCCACTACACTCCAAAGCGAGAAGCGCTTCGAAAATGTTTCTGACAAATGCGATTAGGCACAATTTCTTCCTCATAAATAAAGCAGAAAGCAGGAGCATTGCACCCAGTTAGCGCTCAGAAGAGATTTCAAATTCCGCTGAGCTGAGGGTGGCTGTTTCATTGCCGACTTCACCGCCAGTGAAAGGCAATCTGAAATTCATTCATTAAACAGCTTTAACCAATGTCAAAAAATATACCAGCCCTTTTACAATCCAATGAAACATTTTGACAGCAATCAAATGTAGTCATCTGCAATAAACGCGAATAATTAGATTAAACCAGTTAACTTGCACTTAAAATATGGGTTTAATTTTAATCCAAAGTGCTCAATATTTGCTCATTTCTTTTACCTTTCTAAGCTGTACTGAAGTTCCAATCATTTGCCAATTAAACCTGGGCAAATTCTTTTTTTTTGCCCTTAAACGAAGACTTTGAGGGTAAAATTCCTGCTGGAAAAGCAATTTCACCAAGAGCTCTCGCTATGATTAAGTCCGTTTTGTATCAAATTGGCGAAAAAGGTAAAGGCCAGCCGGAAACTGGGCAGCCTTTCCAGGTAGATCTCACGTTGCGCAATGTTATTCATGGTTGGATTAAAAGTTCTGCATGAAATCCCCTTGACTCTTGATTTTTTAAAAGAATTAACCACTTTAAAATAACTCGAATACTTTCATTAAAACAACACATGAAGGAACTCGACTCAATTTGAGCGCTGTTAATGTTGCACAGATGTGGGGATGCCGGCGTTGGACTGGGGTAAACACAGTAAGGAGTCTAACAACACTAGGTTAAACACCAGGTTGGACTTTAACCTGGTGTTGTTAGACTCCTTACTATGTTGCACAGGACAGTTTCAGATGCTTAATCTCAGATCAACATTGGAGTTGATGTAACGAGATAAACCGACAAATAAGTAAGATTATTGGAATATACATCAGCCTTTCAGTTTGCTTCTATTTCTGCTTCTGGTCTGCAAATTAAACATTTATTTTACAGTAGAAATGACTGATCATGATGAATTAATAAATGGCAAGCACAAATGGCAATCCCTTTGCTATTTTGAAAAGTCCAGAGATTAATTTTAATTCGGCGCCAACTCCTTTAAGATAGTTAGTTGACTCTCCCATTCTCCCAACACCCTTGTGCTCGCCCACATACATTGGCTTCCCGTCCAGATTTTAAAATTCTCAATCTTGGGTACAAATCCCTCCTTGGCCACGCCGCTGCCCATCTCTGTAGCCATCTCCGGAGAATCCCCCAGCCTGGCTTCTTTGATATCCTCCAATTCCTTTCCTGTGCCTTCACCTGTCTGATTTCAATAAGAAATTAGATATAGCCCTTGAGGGCTAAAGGGATCAATGGCTATGGGGGAAGGGGCGCGGGTTGGGGGAGGGGCGGACCAGGGTATTGAATCACAGAATCACAGAATATCGCAGTGCAGAAGAGGCCCTTCAGCCCATCGAGTCTGCACCGATGCATGAAAGGCCCTGACCTGCCCACCCAGTCCCACTTGCCAGCACTTGGCCCATAGCCTTCAATGTTATTCAAGACTATGGGCCAATTATGAATAGTGTGATACTACTAAATTCAGTCATCAGCCATGATCAAAATAAATGGCCTACTCCTGCTTCTAGTTTCTATGTTTCTATGTTGACCTTAGAGTCTGGAATCCGGTCTCTGAACCTCTCCACCTCCTTCTCCTTCTGCAAAATCTACCTCTTTGATCAAGGCCCCAGTGTCTCCTTTTTTACAGCTCCGTTTTTTTTGTCTGATAATTCATCTCCGATGGAACACTTGGACTATGTTACGAGCTTAAAACTTCGAGTTTTTATTGTTGTTCTTTTCTCCTTTCAGATGTTATATGTTTCAAGAGTTTTTGCTTTTCTTTTCAGCAGATGGCTGCTTTTAAAGCAAATGATTTTCTAGATATCGATACAACAAACTAATAGACATAAAAACACTTTGGATTTAATTACTTGAGTAAGAAGTCTCACAACACCAGGTTAAAGTCCAACAGGTTTATTTGGTAGCAAATACCATAAGCTTTCGGAGCAATGCACCTTCGTCAGATGGAGTGGTCTCTGTTCTCAAACAGGGCACAGACACAGAAATCAAATTCTGGTATGAGAACAGAGACCATTCCATCTGACGAAGGAGCATTGCTCCGAAAGCTTATGGTATTTGCTACCAAATAAACCTGTTGGACTTTAACCTGGTGTTGTGAGACTTCTTACTGTGCTTACTCCAGTCCAACGCCGGCATCTCCACATTTTAATTACTTGACACAGAGGGTGATGGATATTTGGCAGATCCCCATGGAGGGAAGTAATGGGGCCTGATCTTTCAGCAGGTTCAAGGTGGGTGGACGGATATTCTTGTTCAATTAGACATTTCTGGAAACAGCCAGGTATAAGGCAATGGAGCTTCTGCGCTGGTACATTCCTACTATCTATATAACGCTAAATAGTCTGGGTCTATATTCCTTGGAGTTTAGAAGAGTGAGCGGTGATGTTATTCAAACATAAAGGATCCTGAGGGGGCTTGATAGGGTAGATGGTAAGATGTTTTCACCAGAGGAAGAGTCTCAAACAAGAGGACATAGCTACAGGATAAAGGACTGGTCATTAAATATTGAGGTGCATGGAAATGCCTTCTGACAGAAGGCGGTGAATCTCTGGAATTCCCTACTCCAAAGGGGGTGGAGGCTGGATCATTAGAATAACTTAAAGTGGAGATGGATAAATATTTGATAGATCAAGGAATAGAAGGCTATGGGAAAATGGCACAGAAAAGGAGCTGAGGCCGGCATAGATCAGCCATGATTGTATTGAATGGTGGGGCAGGCTTGAAGGGCCTGGTGACTTACTCCTGCTTCTATTCCTTGTGTTCTTGTGAACACTGGAACAAGCTGCCAACATGATCTTCCAATCATCAATCCTACAGTGTGGATATTAACATATGACTAAGGATTGCAACATTTCTAGAACATTTAAAAATGACATGAACCAAGCTGTTCCAAGGGTTAGCCACCACGGTTACTTAGTTGCTGCAGGCACTGCTCCCTATGACACTGGGCCATGAAAAATAGATAACATGGTCTCAGAGTCAGTCCCAACTCAAGTGTGATAGTGACCATGACCATCTCTTAGGTGGTAGATCATATAAAATATGGAATGTGGGCATCACTGGCTAGGCCAGCATTTGTTGACCATCCCTAAATGCCCTCGAGAAGGTGGTAGTGAGCCACCTTCTTGAACCACTGCAATCCATCTGGTACAACCTTTCTGTAGTGTTGGTACAACAGAGTGGCTTTCCCTGGCCAGTTCATAGGATAACGCTGCTGGTCTGGAGTCACACTTAGACCCCTTAAAGGTGACAGCTTTTCTCTCCTCAAGGACGTTGGTGAATCAGGTTGTTTTTTACACCAATCCATGAATCTTGTCATGCTCACCATTACCGATACTAGCTTTCAATTCCCGATATATTAACTGAATTTATCAAAAACAATAGGATGTGCCAAAGCATGTCAGAGCTAATGATTATGCACAGAAAGCTCACACAGCAACAAAGGGATGTGAACCATCACATATCGAAATGAGAGAGTCAATTAAACACTTTTTTTGGCTACAGTTTCTCAGCAGACAAGAGCAAAGTCTTTTTCCAAGCACATATTCATACAGGTCAGGGCAGGGAAGAGAGGGAAAGAGATAAGTGGATTCAAACAAAACCCCTCATACTCCAAAATGACAACCACGCTTGGAAAGAGAGAGGACTCCGGCACCAACCAACACATGCACACTCTCCGCTGCTCGGTGAATTTGAACCTGTGTCCCAATGACCCCTCAGTTTCAAACGGCTGCGTCGGGAGGGAGTGCTGTCCTGTCAATGGGTTTAACTAGGGCAGCCTGGAGCGAATCAGTTCTTCCGAGTTTGGAAATCGCTCTCCACTCGGTTCCTGGAGGTGACCGGGGGGATTGGTTTAAAGCGGGGAGAGGGTCAGCGTTTACCTAATGATCGATTGTAACCTTTAAAATCAGGACAGGACAACGTGAGAGGCAGGTGTTTGTCATTATTGGCCGGTCAAATGGCACAGTGTATCAGTAACGCCGGAAATCTCAGTCTCAGACACACATGTACACGGGGAACTAGGTACATAAAAAGGTGTTTCTACATAAACCATACTTGTCTACATAACATCAGTTCATTGCACTCCAAAAGTAACTCTCGAGGTCGAGACCTGGGCAGACTGTATCGATTCAAGCACATTTAAATCAATGTATAAATACACGATTATGACAGGGTTTAAACATGTCCAGGAATGATATTTGTTTTTTAAAACAGAACCCAGGAATACAAACATACATACGCACAGTTCCACTTCAAATGAAACTTACATGAAATAACACAGTCCAGAAAATCGCCCTCTGTAGAACCATGGTGCTAACCAGTGTTATCGGATCCCTCTACTCGCCCCATACTCAGTTTGAAGATTATTTTTTCTTTCCTTCTGTCGCTGGGCTTTGGGTTTTTAATGAATTCCTGGTCAGATGAGCGAAGTGCGAGGCAGCTCTTCCCGGGACGTGTGTGTGTGTGTGTGAGAGAGAGGGATTTAAATCACCCGCAGGGTCCTGCAACTTTTCTCTCTCTCTCTCTCCTTCTCCCCCTGTTAATATGCATACACAATTGCAACTTTTCCTGGCTGACCCTTTCAAACAATCAGTCTCCCTTAATCTTGCAAGAACATCTCTCCCCTGTCCACGGCCGCACCCCCCCCCCCCCCCCCTCCTACATTCCCTCCTTCTTCTCCTCCCTCTCTCCCTTGTTCGAGGATGAAGAAGCGTCGGTTTAAGCCTCTGCCCCAGCGAATTCCCAAAGCACTCCTGTCCGGGACGAATCTGCTTCCACATTGAAACCATCGGGGCTTGGGCTAGCTTTCCAGCACTCTGTCTGTCCCACGGTGTGTTGCCATGGATCAGGTTTGTGTGTTGTGGGAAGGGAAGGCTTGTGACACAGGAGATGATCGGTGTCTCTTGCCTGAAGATATTTTTACCCCCTTCCTCCCCCCCCAAAAAAACTATCACGCTCGACCCCCTTTCTAAACCTGGTGCAGAATTACACCGATATCCCGGGGATGGGCATTCCCACTGTGATCCCACCACGAGAGTGGGAACAAAACGTCGATGCAAGGATAGATGACAAATATGTTTATTTTCAACACCAATCGGTACACTATGTCACAGGGGCAGCTGGGATCATATTGCACAGACAATGACTGTCCTGCTATCTATATCTCATTCTGACTGCCCTGTAACCGTAGTGTAGGGTTTCCGAATCTTTGTGTAAAAGCTCACAGAGAACTTTAAAGGAGCATTGTCATCGTAGGGGGACTGGGAAAAGAAATAACCACCTTAGTTTTATTTTTTAAAAACTTCTTTTCACACTCCCCTAGTGCACAAATGAACTGGTTGGACCAAATGGTGTATTTTAACGTTGTAATATTTAGACCGCACTTGTATCTGGTTACAATCTTAGACATGCCACCAAGTCCAAGGCTCAGGGCAGGCTAGTGTCTGAGCGGAGAATGAGATCATAAATTGAGTTAGTCTAAGGTTTGGACACGCAAAAAATAAACAGGCTGACACTTCAATGCAGTACTGAGGCGGTGCTGCATCGTCGTAGGTACTATTTTCCCAAATGAAACGTTCAACTCAAGTCCCGCCTGGCTGCATGAGTGGATGCAATGTATCCCCATTTTAAAGAAGAATCACAGAATTGTTACCGTGCAGAAGGAGACCATTTGGCCCATCATGTCTTCACCGGCTCTCCAAACGAGCATCATAGCTTAGTGCCATTCCCCAGCCTTTTCCCTGTACTCCTGAACATCGTTTCTATTGAAGTAATCGTCTAATGCCCAGGGACCTGGGTTCGATTCCTGGCTTGGGTCATTGTCTGTGCGGAGTCTGCACATTCTCCCCGTGTCTGCATGGGTTTCCTCTGGGTGCTCCAGTTTCCTCCCCCAGCCCGAAAGACGTGTTGCTTAGCTGCATTGGCCATGCTAAATTCTCTCTCAGTGTACCCATACAGATGCCAGAGTGTGGCAACTAGGAGATTTTCACAGTAACTTCATTGAAGCGTGAATGTAAGCATACTTGTGACACTAATAAATAAACTTAAAAACTAAGTTGTCCCTGGTGCCCTGACTAATAAAGTCAACAGCACAGAAACAGATTATCTGGTCATTATCACATTGCTGTTTGTGGATGTTTGCTGGGCACAAATTGATCGGTATGTTTTTAAAATGACAACTGTGTCTACACATCCAAAGTACTTCATTGACTGTAAAGCAATCTGGGACGTCTGATGGTTGTCAAAATTCAACAAGTTCTTTTCTTGAAATTTTGGTTTATCACTCATGAACATTCATTGAAACCTTGCAAAATGTATGCCTCTGCATTCTGCTGTTACAACATTGACAAGGTATGAGTTTCCTCTCCAATATTTTAATGGATGCTTAGGCTGCTTGTTTTAAACAAGAGTGTGATTATGTTTATGCCACTAGATTAGGAGCCGAGAGTTATTGAAATGGAGTTTCTTCTTTGGGGCAATTGGCAATCTGGGTGCAAATTGCGCTGAAACATGTGCTACTTTTCTGAAGTGAAATGTTTGTCACAGTCTTCCATAGGTCAGCACAAATGGGCATTGTGTCAGAATGGAATTTATGAACATTATTTTCTTGCATTGAAATGCTCCATGATGTATCTAAAACAAAAGCAACTTAGTGCAGTTGTGAGGGAGGGGAGGGAAGGGAAGGGGGGGGGGGGCAGTGGGCGGCGGTCAGTGCTGGCATCCAGCAAAGTGAACATAAAGGGTTGTGAGTTATTGCGAAAGCTCGACTGACTCAGTAATGTCCGTTAGAGTTTTAACAACATCAGGTTAAAGTCCAACAGGTTTATTTGGTAGCAAATGCCATTAGCTTTCGGACCTCTGCTCCTTCGTCAGATGGCAGATATCCACTCCATCTGACGAAGGAGCAGCGCTCCGAAAGCTAATGGCATTTGCTACCAAATAAACCTGTTAGACTTTAACCTGGTGTTGTTAAGACTCTTACTGTGTTTACCCCAGTCCAACGCCGGCATCGCCACATCATCAGTTATGTCCATCAGGCAAAATTCCTGCCATCCTTTACCTGGTCTCCAAATGCGTCTCCACTGTGGATGGGAAATTAATGTAATTTTGCCCACATCATTTGCCTTCTGAGAACTATATTATGTACAGTATAATGTATAATAAATGCACCCAAAGGCTAAAATACCAGAGAGAATAAATTCTTGCCCACATCTGTCATAATCGTCGCTGATGTTTGCACAGAATCCATTCTTAATAATGAAAATGGCATCTTTCTCATGATGAAGCACAGAAAGAATTGGTGAAATAGGTTTGTGCTTCAGAAGTCGAGTATCTAATGTTCAGGTAAAGCGACTCCACTCTTTCAACAGTCAGACATTAGCATTTCACTAATTTTGAAAACATGTTTACTGGAGCTACATTTTTAACTGTTGTAACTTCCCTGAGTTCCCAGCTATTTGAAATGTCAGCTATGATTTAAGCAATGACCTATGTATGCTTTCAAACTACAATTGTCACTTTATAAGATGATAAAAGGAATTTGATTTGATTTGATTTGATTTATTATTGTCACATGTATTAACATACAGTGAAAAGTATTGTTTCTTGCACGCGATACAAACAAACCATACCGTTCATAGAGAAGGAAACAAGAGAGTGCAGAATGTAGTGTTACAGTCAGAGCTAGGGTGTAGAGAAAGATCAATTTAATGCAAGGTAAGTTGATTCAAAAGTCTGACAGCAGCAGGGAAGAAGCTGTTCTTGAGTCGGTTGGTACATGATGTCAGACTTTTGTATCTTTTTCCCGATGGAAGAATGTGAAAGACAGCATGTCCGGGGTGCGTGGGGTCCTTAATTATGTTGGCTGCTTTGCCGAGGCAGCGGGAAGTGTAGACAGAGTCAATGGATGAGAGGCTGGTTTGCATGACGGATTGGGCTACATTCACGACATTTTGTAGTCCCTTTTAGTCTTGGGCAGAGCAGGAACCATACCACGTTGTGATGCAACCAGAAATAATGTTTTCTATGGTGTATTTGTAAAAGTTGGTGAGAGTCATAGCTGACATGCCAAATTTATTTGGTCTCCTGAGAAAGTAGAGACATTGGTGGGCTATAGTGTTGGCATGGGGGGACCAGGACAGGTTGTTGGTGATCTGGACACCTAAAAACTTGAAGCTCTCGAACCTTTCTACTTCATCCCCGTTGATGTAGACAGGGGCATGTTCTCCTCTACGCTTCCTGAAGTCGATGACAATCTCCTTCATTTTGTTGACATTGAGGGAGAGATTATTGTTGCCGCACCAGTTCACCAGATTCTCTATCTCATTCCTGTCTCATTATTGTTTGAGATCCGACCCACTACCGTGGTGTCGTCAGCAAACTTGAAAATCGAATTGGAGGGGAATTTGGCCACACAGTCATTGGTGTATAAGGAGTATAGTAGGGGGCTGAGAATACAGTCTTGCGGGGCACTGGTGTTGAGGATGATCGTGGAGGAAGCGTTGTTGCCTATCCTTACTGATTGTGGTCTGTGAGTTAGGAAGTTCAGGATCCAGTTGCAGAGAGAGGTGCCAAGGCCCAGGCCACGGAGTTTGGAGATGAGTTTTGTGGAAATAATAGTGTTGAAGATTGAGCTATAGTCAATAAATAGGAGTCTGACATCGGTGTCCTTGTTATCTAGGTGTTCCAGGGTTGAGTGCAGGGCCAGGGAGATGGTGTCTCCCTGGCAAACTGTAGTGGATCCAGGTAGTCTGGGAGGCTGGAATTGACAAAAGTTGATGCAGAGTGGATAATTCCTCTCGTGGGGCAATCTAGAACAAGAGGTCATAGTTTTAGGATCAGAGGCAGCAGATTTAAAACAGAGATGAGGAGAAATTACTTCTCTCAAAGGGTCATGAATCCGTGGAATTTGCTACCCCAGAGTGTGGTGGATGCCAGGATGAGTAAATTTAAGGAGGAGATAGACAGATTTTTAATTAGTGATGGAGGTTATGGTGAATGGGCAGGAAAGTGGAGATAAGGCTGAGATGAGATCAGCCATGATTGTATTGAATGGTGGAGCAGGCTTTAGGAACTGAATTGCCTACTCCTGCAACTAGTTCTTATGAATCAAAAGTTTCAGGCTGAAAATTGTACTCTAGAGACATGAGTTCAAAATCTAAGTTGACACTTCAGTGTTATACTGTTAGAGATGCTGTGTTTTGGATGTGAAATGAAATGTGACTAGAATGGTTGACGAGGGGAGGGCCGTGGATGTCATCTATATGGACTTTAGTAAAGCGTTTGACAAAGTCCCTCATGGTAGGCTGGTGAAAAAGGTTGGATCTCATGGGATAAAGGGGGAGGTGGCTAGATGGGTGGAGAACTGGCTTGGTCACAGAAGACAGAGGGTGGTAGTGGAAGGGTCTTTTTCCGGCTGGAGGCCTGTGACTAGTGGTGTTCCGCAGGGCTCTGTATTGGGACCTCTGCTGTTTGTGATTTATATAAACGATCTGGAAGAAGGTGTAACTGGGGTGATCAGTAAGTTTGCGGACGACACAAAATTGGCAGGACTTGCAGATAGTGAGGAGCATTGTCAGAGGCTACAGAAGGATATAGATAGGCTGGAAATTTGGGCAAAGAAATGGCAGATGGAGTTCAATCCTGATAAATGCGAAGTGATGCATTTTGGTAGAACTAATGTAGGGAGGAGCTATATGATAAATGGCAGAACCATAAAGGGTGTAGATACGCAGAGGGACCTGGGTGTGCAAGTCCACAGATTCTTGAAGGTGACGTCACAGGTGGAGAAGATGGTGAAGAAGGCATATGGCATGCTTGCCTTTATAGGATGGGGCATAGAGTATAAAAGTTGGGGTCTGATGTTGCAGATGTATAGAACGTTGGTTCGGCCGCATTTGGAATACTGCGTCCAGTTCTGGTCGCCACACTACCAGAAGGACGTGGAGGCTTTGGAGAAAGTGCAGAGGAGGTTTACCAGGATGTTGCCTGGTATGGAGGGGCTTAGTTATGAGGAGAGATTGGGTAGACTGGGGTTGTTCTCCCTGGAAAGACGGAGGATGAGGGGAGACTTAATAGAGGTGTATAAAATTATGAAAGGCATAGATAGGGTGAACGGTGGGAAGCTTTTCCCCAGGTCAGTGGTGACGTTCACGAGGGGTCATAGGTTCAAGGTGAAGGGGGGGAGGTTTAACACAGATATCAGAAGGACATATTTTACACAGAGGGTGGTAGGGGCCTGGAATGCGCTGCCAGGCAAGGTGGTGGAGGCGGACACAGTGGGAACTTTTAAGACTTATCTAGATAGCCACATGAACGGAGTGGGAATGGAGGGATACAAAAGAATAGTCTAGTTTGGACCAGGGAGCGGCGCGGGCTTGGAGGGTCGAAGGGCCTGTTCCTGTGCTGTATTGTTCTTTGTTCTTGTTTTCCCTCTCTGATAGATGTAAGAAGTCCCATAGCACCATCTTGAAGAAGAGCAGTCACGTGCCCTGAAAGTATATTGCCTGATATTTATCCCTCAACTAACATCAGTATAAAAAACAGGTAATGTAATTAATGTTATTGCCACATTGCTGTTTGTGAGAACGTACTGTTTGCTAATCGGTTGCTGAGTTTCCTACATTGCCACAGTGACTACTATTAACACTGACAGGGCTATCGGTTAAATAGTTCTGATATGCAACAGAACAAAATTGGAATATTAACAGTGAATTTAATTAGCACAGCATTATTAGAATGTGAAGCATTTTTCCATTTAATAAACAAAAAGACTGTTGTTAATTCCAGAGTTCTTTTCGAAGTGAATGTGGTATAAAGATAGGACTGGTAAAGAAGTCAATCCATTCGAGGTTAATGATGGTTTTCAACTTATTTGAGCATGCAATGTTAGGAAGTAGCCCATTTGTTTGAGCAGTTGTGTACTTTGCCTTCTAATTAACATCAGTTCCATAAACGCATGCCTGATCTACTGTACATGTTCCTTTTATTTAAATTTAGTAAAATTCTTGATTGAAACCTCACATGTAAATTTATTCCCCAATTACACATTTCCATTAGCTTCAGAACTTTAGTAGTTAAATGAAGATAATCTCAATCTTTTGTAGGGTGCTTGGTAGCCTCGTGTTTACCATTAATGATTTAGTCATCTAGGTATTTTGGCCAGAGTTGAGTCTAATGTTCTGAATAGGGCTGCTATGGGACTTCTTGAAGGCTGCAGTTCACAAGCCTTTATATAGTCTGTGACTTGTTTCTCTACAGTAAGTGTTAGGTAAGCAGGCAGCATGCATTAGAGAGCATAGACTAATCAGATTGTGCTACTGAAGAGACTAAAATCAGTTCAGCAACTCAGCGCTGACTTGTTGCTGGAGATATCTCAGTGGCACAGTGGTTAGCACTGCTGCCTGACAGCGCCAGGGACCTGGGTTCGATTCCTGCCTTGGGTCACTGTCTTTGCGGAGTCTGCATGTTCTCCCTGTGTCTATGTGTGTTTCCTCCAGGTGCTCCAGTTTCCTTCCACAGTCTGAAAGACGTGCTGGTTAGGTGCATTGGCCATGCTAAATTCTCCCCCAGTGTACCTGAACAGGTGCCAGAGTGTAGCGACTAGGGGATTTTTCACAGTAACTTCATTGCAGTTTAACGCAAGCCTACTTGTGACACTAATAAATATATATTGATATTTTGGATAATAGAATTCAACAATGCATGAAACCTCGAAAGGTGGATGCATTAAAATTAAGAAAAGTTGATTTAGTGACTAGAATACAGGCCATAATAAAATCATTTTGAGCTGGAACATTGGCCTCACAAATACTTTTTAGAGTTTCTACAATAGGCTTTTACTTTGACCTGCTTATATCCCCAGACAATCAGTCACTGATGCATGGTTGTGTTTGAACATGTGTACCCAAAGGATGAAAACATAAGCAGGCATAAACCATGCACAGTCAATTACATCACCTAACCAATTCTTGCCCTTTCCAAACAAAACAAATCAAGCTGACTCCAGGATAAGAATTGAGGTTTCCATCCTACGTACAGTCATAGACATAGGAGACCAGGTCTCAACCTTGGCATTACATTTCTGTGGTTCTAGAACTGAGATTGCAGGAAATTTTTGATGCTTTCTGAACTGACCAGCAGTTCTGTCCTTATCCAAACCTTCCTTCAGCTCTTGTTATTGGCATGTTATTCATTGGGAATCTGGGTCACAGATATAGGAAAATGAATTGGAAATGTTGCGCAACAAAGCAGCTTAATATTTTGTTAGTATTGGTAGTTCTGTATTCATATTCATAGTTCTCTGTCCTTTTCTCTAACCATTAACACATTTTTTATTCATTCATGGGATGATGGGCGTCACTGGCTGGCCAGCATTTATCGCCAGCATTAATTGCCCTTGAACTGACTGGCTTGCTGGGCCATTTCAGAGGGCAGTTAAGAGTCAACCACATTGCTGTGGCTCTGGAGTAACATGTAGGCCAGACTTCCTTCCCTAAAGGACATTAGTGAACCGGATAGGTTTTTCCGACAATAGTTTCATGGTCATCAGTAGATTCTCAATTCCAGATTTTTCTAATGAATTCAAATTCCACAATCTACCGTGGCAGGTTTCCAATCTGGGGTCCCCAGAACACTTGCTGAGTTTCTGCATTAATAGTCTATTTATAATACCACCAGGCCATCACCTCCCCTTACTTCCCTAATAAGTGTTTCTTTTAAGACATCTCAGTTGATCTTGATCCAATATCTGCCACATTCTCACAGTTCTTCACAATACACTTTTCCTGGATTCACTTTTAACTGGGCTCGCTCAAAATCTAAGATTGTGCGGGTGAGATTGGCCTATTTTAGCAGTGTGAAACGGGCTCGTGGATTGGCAGCTAATTTTTCACTGTATCCAACTTCCTTTCCACCAAAGTACACAGAATGATTGTTTCCTAGTCTCATTGTCACCATTTACTAGTCAACGAAAGTAAAAATATTGACAATATTTTCCAAGTTAATGGAAAATAAAAGAAGCGGCACAGAATACAAAAAGCTACTGATTTGATACAAGGTACTTTCTCTCTGCAGTTTCACCCCTATGTCTTATATCTATGACTATTCGTTCAAATTGCAGTTCTTACTTGAGCCTTTCCAATGAAATGTCTTTGTGCCCCAGTTTTGTACTTAAGGTCTTAATTAAATAACTCCCTGCTGCATACTAATTCTGATCCTGTGAGTCTTTTAGCAGCAAATAGTTGGATGGTTAATCTGTCTATAGCTCTGTACAGCCGTTCCATCAGTCCTAGAATGCATTCTGAGACTTACATAACATGAATTATTTCATATCATGAACTGGTCAGACTGGTGCAAAGGGGGCCTAGCCTGATGTGTCCATCTCTTGGCCTCTGACCTGAAAGTGGTTGGCGATTACAATTATCTTCATCAAGCATGCTGATCTAAGTTGACAAGTGAATTATGCAAAAATATATTCAGTATGTAGGCAAGAAAATAATTTGACAAGGGAGCTGGATGTGTCGGATGTTGGCAGGACCAGATCCCTGTTGTTTTCTGAGGACTTAAGCCACTCGGCTGCCAGAGTTATGGCAGAAGGCCGATGGAACGTTTGAGGAATTTCAGGGCCATAGTCAAGAAGGCTTGGCTCCAAATCCCTTATTTGCTGTTCGGCAATTGTTATTTCAAAGTGATTTCATTAAACAATTTTAATCCCAGTAATACATTATCCGTGGCCACTGTGAGAAAGAAGTTTTAAAATAGGAAATTAATTAATTCCCAAAAGACATGAACAGCAGTTTTTAATAAAATTAAAGATGCCTCCTTTCCTTTTAAGGTAAATTAAAAAAAAGCCAAACCACATAGTGTGTCAAAAATCCATACTCATTAAAAAGAAACCTGTGGGAGATGTTTTGTCTGGCGTATATTTGTGGAAGGGGTGAGAGCAATTGCTACTCAGAGAAGTCAACAGGGGAACTGTCCCAATTTCTGGGTTGCCCCTCATTTGCAAGGTTGAGGAAAACTACCATTAAGTGATGTGCTCCCCACAGGCATCTTAGCAACTTGGAGCCAAGAAATTGGACGCTGCTGCAGATTCATGCAAAGGTACGAGGGGAAGGTGCATTTAGAGAACAGGGAAACAACACCGTGAAGTTGTAGAAAAATAGCTGAGGGCAAGAAGAGTTCCTGAAATGACCTAAAGGTTTCAGCTGCTGCCTTGCAGATGCAATTGGAGCAAGATCATAACATAAAGGAGATTCTCTTCCCCACAGATAGAAATGGTTATGTGACTATGTAATGGCTACAATAGCAAACCCATGAAGGGGCATGACAAGACATGGTACAGCACAAAACTACTCCTGAGATCCTCATCATCACAGAAACCAGTCTTCAGCCAATTTCATACGATCTCAGGAAACGTCTTTGCACATTGGACAGCACCCCAGCTTTAGTGTCGGAGACTTTGCTCTGAAGCTCACTGGTCCCCTAGCCAAGCTGTTCCTGCACAGCTACAACAATGGTCAATAAAATAGGCTGTTGGCCAACATTCAACAAACCAGAAAATTTCCCAGTTATATCCTGTCCACAAAAGGGAGAACAAATGACTGTCCCATCAACCCAGTAATACAAAAGTGAGAGGGCATGGGATCCAAGGGGCTGCTGCTCTGTGGATCCAGAACTGGCTTGCCCAAAGGAGGCAGAGAGTGGGTATAGATGGGTCTTTTTCTAAATGGAGGTCAGTCACCAGTGGGGTGCCCCAGGGATCTGTTCTGGGACCCTTGCTGTTTGTCATTTTCATAAATGACCTGGATGAGGAAGTGGAGGGATGGCTTGGTAAGTTTGCCGATGACACGAAGGTTGGTGGGGTTGTGGATAGTCTGGAGGGCTGTCAGAAGTTACAGAGGGACATAGATAGGATGCAAGACTGGGCGGAGAAGTGGCAGATGGATTTCAACCCAGATAAATGCGTAGTGGTCCATTTTGGCAGGTCAAATGGGATGAAGGAGTACAATATAAAGGGAAAGACTCTTAGTACTGTAGAGGATCAGAAGGACCTTGGGGTCCGGGTCCATAGGACTCTAAAATCAGCCCCGCAGGTGGAGGAGGTGGTTAAGAAGGCATATGGTGTGCTGGCCTTTATCAATCGAGGGATTGAGTTTAGGAGTCCGGGGATAATGATGCAGCGATATAAGACCCTCGTCAGACCCCACTTGGAGTACTGTGCTCAGTTCTGGTCGCCTCATTACAGGAAGGATGTGGAAAAGATTGAAAGGGTGCAGAGGCGATTTACAAGGATGTTGCCTGGATTGAGTGGCATGCCTTATGAGGATAGGCTGAGGGAGCTCGGTCTTTTCTCCTTGGAGAGACGAAGGATGAGAGGAGACCTAATAGAGGTATATAAGATGTTGAGAGGCATAGATCGGGTGGACTCTCAGAGGCTTTTTCCCAGGATGGAAATGGCTGCTACGGGAGGACACAGGTTTAAGGTGCTGGGGGGTAGGTACAGGGGAAATGTTAGGGGGAAGTTTTTCACACAGAGGGTGGTGGGCAAGTGGAATCGGCTACCGTCAGTGGTGGTGGAGGCAAACTCAATAGGGTCTTTTAGGAGACTCCTGGATGAGTGTATGGGACTTAATAAGATGGAGGGTTATAGGTAGGCCTAAAAGATAGGAATATGTTCGGCACAACTTGTGGGGCTGAAGGGCCTGTTTTGAGCTGTAGTTTTTCTATGTTTCTATGTTTCTAACCTGCATCAATAATCAACACAAGTGGTGCACAGGGTCAGTGACAATGCTATCAAGAGGTACTTACTCACTGCTAACCTGTAATTTGGGTTCCATCAAGATCACTTGGCCTTTAACCTCATTACAACCTTGGTCCAAATATTCACGGAAGAGCTGAGTTCTTTTCGGAGCTAGGCGAGTGTGACTGCCTTTGACATCAAGCCGGCATTTGACCCAGTCCCAATAAAATTCAAACCAATGAGAATTGGGCAGGGTGGTAGGAGAGAGGAAAGCTAGTGCAAAGGAGCATAGTTGTGGTTATTGGATAGTACTTATCTCAGCTTCAAGACTTTGCAGCAGTTCTCAGGGTAGTGTTCTAGGCCCTACATTTTTAGTAGCTTCATCAGTGAAGCTTGGGTCAATAAGTGTCAAGTAACGACTATCTCCAGCAAGAGAGAACCTCACCACCTCCCCTTGACATTCAAAGGCATTACTGTTGCTGAATCTGCTATGATAAACATCCAGGAGTTCACCATTGACCATGAGCTGAACTGGACCAGCCACATAAAAAACTGTGGCTACAAGAGCAGGTCAGAGGCTGGGTATTTTGAATTCCTCAAAGCCTTTCTTAAAGCACAATTAATTCAGAAGTCTGATAAAATACTCTTCACTTGCTTGGATGACTGCAGCACGAACATCAAGCATGACGTTCAACACCATATAGGACAAAACTGCCTGCCTGACTGGCACCTTATCACCATTTTAAACATTCACTCTCTCCATCATCAATTGGCCATAGCTGCAGTGTGTACCATTTACAAGATGCACTTCAGCAACCCATCAATTTCCCTTCAAGTCACACACCATCCTGACTCGGAAATGTATCCATTGGTGGAAACTCTGGAATTTCCTTCCTATCAGTATTGTGGAAGAACATTCCCCACACTAACTGCAGCAGATCTAGACCACAGTTTGCCATCACATTTTCAAGAATTTGGGGATGGCAAATAAATGTTGCCTTTGCCAGTGATGTCCACAGACTAGGAATGAAATTAAAAAACATGATGTAGGCTTCATTTTCTACAAGCCACACCCGAATGTCAATGGAAATTTAATCATTTCACCGTAAGTGCAAACTAAGGGCAAAATGTGGAAGGTAGTGGAAAGTTGGATAAATGCTAGCATTTGGGCGAAAGGTCATCAACCTGAAATAGGGTGTGATTTTCTGTCTCTTCGGGTTGGCGCGATCTTTTGGTTCTACCAAAGGCACAGCCCACCGCGTGTTTCCCGGTGGCATGGGTGGAATCAATGGGATAACCCATTGACGGTGGTGGGACCAGAAGATCCTGCCACCAGCCAATGGCGTGCCACCTTCTGCTGCTGAGAAGTGTCACAGGGAGGCTAGAGAATCGCAACGGTTAACTCTGCTTCTCTCTCCACCAATGCTGCCTGACTTGCTGAGTATTTCCAACATTTTCTGTTTTTAATGTGCCAAGGTAAGCCTTGTTTTCAAAGTTTTTGCACCAAGTGCTCAGGCCTGCAGGAAACCATTGTTGTCTTTGCACTGCCCTTCTCTCCCCTTGTTTGTTGTTGATCCTTTATTAAAGCCACAGGGTGATAAAGTATGGCTCATATCACCTCAGACTTGCAATCTGCGTGAACCCCAGGGATTTAACCTGCTGTTTCCCCTACAGCTGTCTGGAAAGAGCCAGAGACACAGAAATCCAGGACTGCAATGACCTTGATCACAGGCAATGCTGAGCTAGTTGCAGCTATAGATCTTCTTGCAAAATATAACACAATTCTGTCACTGTTTCCCAAGAGGGCTGAAGTATCTTTCAGCAATGCTCCTCAGAGGAATTCTGACCAGCTGGTAATGCAAAAAGAGACAATTTACTTTCTCTGCATTACTGCCCCATTTCTGTACACAAGTGAAAACTGCCCTCCAATTCTTTTCGAGAAACTTCGGATTTTCCCAATTAACCGCTTTACTTTCATTGTAACCTAGGGCTTCTCATTGCTCTCGCCATGAACTTATATCGTTCGCAAGCTTCTCTCCTATTTCACTTCATGCTCACTATAAGCCTAAGTTCATCTTGATCCACCTACTGCTCTCTCATATTTCAGGTGCGTCACTGATCATGTTACTCAATTTCCTGACTCCCATGTTAGTTAACGTTGCGAAAGGCTCCTACACCTCAGCTCCTGTCTTCCTTTCTTTCAAATCTGTTGTGCCCACTCCCTTCTTCAAAAAAAAAACACAATTGGCACCTGCCCTTGGAAACTACTGCCCCATCTCCAACCCCTTTTTCTCCTCTAAAGTCTTTGAGAATGTTGGGCAGGATTTTCTGGCCACGCTCGCTCTGAAACCAGAAAACCCCGCCCGAGATCAATGGACCTTTCCATGGTCTGTCCCTCGCCCGCTCCGAATCCCGTGGCGGGAGGAATGGGAAAATTGGCCCGGTTGTTGCCTCCTATATTTGTGATCATCATTACCACAACTCCAAGTTTGAATCTCTCAAATCAGATTTCTTACATTTGCCAAAGCATTGAATCAAAATACATCCTGTCTGAATGTGACAAATTATTCCTCTCCCCCCATTCTTCTTGACGATTTCACAACCTTTGGCTAGGTTGACCATACCAACCTCTTCCAATGCTCTGACAAAAGGTCATCCAGACTCGAAATATCAGCTCTGTTCTATCTCCGCAGATGCTGTTAGGCCTGCTGAGAATTTCCAGCATTTTCTGTTTTTGTTTCGGATTCCAGCATCCGATTTAATTTACTTTTACCATGATTGTCTTCCAATGCCTCACTTCTGTTGTTCAGCTCAGTGTGAGATCTTTGTCTTTTTCCAATCGTAACTTGTAATTCTATTTCTCCTATTTCTATATTGTTGCCTCTGGAGTTCCTCAATAACGTCCCTTTTGTCTCCTTTCTCATCTACACGCTTGGTGACCACATCCAAAAATGAAGTGTCAAATTCCACATATATCATGATGATCGTCAGGTCTACATCACATTACATTCTCAACCTACCCACTGTTTCTTTGTTGTGACTGCTTGCCTGATATTCCATCCTCAATGAGCCATGACTTTTTGCAATGGTACATTTGAAAAACCGAAGCAGTTGTCTTTGCCCCAGCCACAAGCTTTGTTCCTTGGTCACTGTTTTCAATTCCGCCCTTGCCTGAGATGCTTGAGGCTGAACCAGACGGTTCTTAACTTCAGTATCCTATTTGACCATGAGCTGAGCTTCTGACCCCAAATCCACTTCATCATTCCCTTAATTCAACTTATCTGCCTGCTGAATCTGATATTCACTCTTTTGTTACCACTGAACTGAACTATTCCAATGTCCTCTTTGACAACCTCTTATTTTTCACCCTCCATTAACTGAGCTAGGGCAGCCAGGGGTGGGCCATGCAAAAGTCCGTTGACCTCAGGTGGGGTTTTCTGATTTTGGGGAGAGCGCAGCCGGAAAATCCCACCCAATGTGTTTAACTTTTTCGGCTTTTAGCTCTGGAGTTTCTTCCCTAAATTTCTCTATCTCTCCAAATCGCTGTCCTCTTTAAGATTCTCCTTAAAATATATCTCTTTAGTTCATGTTTTTTAAAAACCTATCTCAATAATTCCTTCTTTGGTTTAATATTAATTCTCATCTGATATCACTCCCGGGATCTTTTACAGGGTTAAAGGTAATACATAAATGCAAATTATTGTCCAAAGATCCTTAGAAAGCTTGGAGAAATTGTATAAAAGGAGAATCTCCATGGAAAATCAACAACCTGATCTTTTGGAATTGGAATATTTCCCTCCAGGCTCTCCCAATTAGTTGCTATCCAATCAGCAGAACTTACATTTCCATTTCTGGGATTTTCCTTAACTTCAAAGAAGAATCGTAGAATCCCTACAATGCAGAAGGAGGCCATTCAGCTCATCGAGCCTGCACTGACAACAATCCTACCCAGGCCCTATCATTGTAGCCCCCTGACACTAAGAAGCAATTTAGCATGGCCAATCAACCTAACCCATACGTTTTTGGACTGTGAGAGGAAACCGGAGCACCCGGATGAAACCCACGTAGACACAGGGAGAACGTGCAAACACCACACAGTCACCCAAGGCCAGAATTGAACCTGGGTCTATGGAGCTTCAGGCAGCAGTGCTAACCACTGTGCCACCACTTGACAAAGTCATGATGGCTGATGGGAAAATGCTGAAGGAATTTCCAGCAACATGAGTCAATCACATATCATGATGCATTCCTGTCTATATTAATGCACATTGCAACCTGGCCTTCATTGCGAAACATAAAGCAAAGTCACTGCAGGAACTTAATAGGGACTATGGTTTGGATTTATCATTACTGCCACTCAGCAGTAAATAAAGGCTGCAATACAGTAGGAATGAGCTAAAAATAATTCTCATACCTGAAGCATAATTCTGCTTCTGTGTAAGTGATCCATTTCATAATGACTAAAGCAGTTAGCAAGAGAGTGAGGGTCCCCAAATGTGTATTGTGACTCTAAATTTACTAAGAATTGCCCTCTGAGAATGCTTCATCAGTGGTCATGTTGGAAAGAATGTGATTGGAGTGCGGAATGAAAAGTAATGTACATCCATGCATCCCCAAAATATCCCAAAGCATATCTAACCAAATACATTTTTATGAATTGCAGTCACTTTTACTTCAATAAATATGGCATCAACTTAATATAGCAAGGTCTCACAAACACAAATGAGTTGATTCTGATGAAGGGTCATCCAGACTCGAAATGTTGCCGCTATTCTCTCTCCACAGATGCTGTCAGACCTGCTGAGTTTTTCCAGCATTTTCTGTTTTTGTTTCAGATTCTAGCATCTGCAGTAATTTGCCTTTATCTGAGATATCTGGTCTTTTTCTGGTTGTTTTGATTGAGGAAGAAGCATTGAACAAATTGAAATCTTTCTCTTTTCCAAATAGTGTTATGGGATATTTATTGATCGAGGAAAACTGGATGTGGCTCAAATTAACATGGGGTTTATTGCCAATAATAAATGATTATTTACAACCAAAGGTCAGACAGAATCAAATGTGCGACTATACAACTCCTCTCCCAGGCTCCAGCTGCTGTAGGAGTTGTACAGTCGCACATTTGATTCTGTCTGATCTTTGGTTGTAAATAATCATTTATTATTGGCAATAAATCCCATGTTAATTTGAGCCACATCCAGTTTTCCTCGATCAATAAATATCCCATAACACTATTTGGAAAAGAGAAAGATTTCAATTCGTTCAATGCTTGACCTGAGGTACATGCCCTCGCTTCCAATTGGCTCAGATTCCCGCCTCGACAGTCCATAGGGTCCAATTGCGTGGCCCTCAGGGAACACTCCCCTGAAGGGACCAGCCTCCAACACTTCCGAACCATGAACAACTTAAAGAGGGATACATTTGAGCAAAAGAATGGCAACTCCAACAGCGCAGCCTTCCTGTTCAATCATAGAATCATGGAATCCCTACAGTGCAGAAGGAGGCCATTCAGCCCATCGAGCCTGCACTGACCACAATCCCATCCAGGCGCCATCCCCATAACCCTACCTATTTACCCTAGCTAATCCACTTGACACTAAGGGGCAATTTACCTGGCCAATCCACCTAACCCGCACATCTTTGGAGTGTGGGAGGAAACCAGAGCAACTGGAGGAAACCCACGCAGACAGTGACCCGAGGCTGGAATTGAACCCGGGTCCCTCGCGCTGTGAGGCAGCAGTGCTAACCACTGTGCTACCATGCCGCCTGTTGTGCTGCATTTACTACTAGCTCAGGTATCAGAATATTAAACCTGCTACAGGAAAATGACTCAGTTCCAGTCTAACACTGCCAAATCTATCTTGAAAACAGTTCAACTCTGATGCGCTATCAATAAGGCGAAAGACTACCGGTGTGCCAATATAAGTGTAGGCTTTTATTCACAACAGAATCAGGAGCAGATCCCAACAAATAACCAACCTGGACTGAACAAGGGGGAGGAGACAGCCACCTTTATACTAGGTGCCGAGGGGAGGAACCAAACTGGAAGGGGATGTGTCCAGGTATGACAAGCACACACAACGGTGGTCCATATAGGACAAAGGCACAACTGAGGTCCACCACAAACTCCAAAGCGTGGTTTGTGTTGTCAATCAGGTCAGTCATGATCTTATCGAAAGGTGGAGCAGACTTGAAGAGCCGAGTAGCCTATTCCTGCTCCTAATTTGTTTTTCCTACATTTGTATATCATGTTGAAGAAAACTAGGAATGTTCCATATTACATTGAACTCAATGTAACATCAGGAGTATTAGAGACACAATAATGACATTCATGTTAACACTGTTGATTACAGTACATGACTTCCCAAAGGCTGGGAATTTTCACTCTTAGCTTCAGCAACACTGCAAGTCAATGCCCTGGCCTGTTGGTTGGTCCTAGCATGAAGCAAAGCAAAAAACTTAGTAGTATCCATTACTGATAAATTACACAGATTCAGCCAAGTTGAACTGCAACAGAAGTCTGATGAGCATGTGGTTCACTAATGACCTTGAGAGAAGGAAATCTGCTGTCCTTACCTGGTCTGGCCTACATGTGACTCCAGAGCGACAGCAATGTGGTTGACTCTCAACTGCCTCTGAAATGGCCGAGCAAGCCATTCAGTAAGGGCAACTAAGGATTGGCAATAAATGCTGGTCAATCAATGACACCCGTGTACCACGAATGAATAAAAAAAGGCACCTCGGTATTCCCAAACCTTGGCTTTTGCTGATTTAGTGCAGTCTGTCCTCAGAAAGCCAGCATGAAGTCTATACCAGACAAACAGAAAGTAACAAAGGATGTTTAGGAGTTTGGTTTGGAGACTCGTAAAGATAATGGTGGGATCCATAAGTTTTGATTTGATTTGATTTTGATTTGATTTATTATTGCCACATGTACAGTGAAAAGTATTATTTCTTGCTATAGACAAAGCATACCATTCATAGGGTACATAGGGGAGAAGGAAGGGAGAGGGTGCAGAATATAATGTTACAGTCTTAGCTAGGGTGTACTGAAAGATCAACTTAATATGTGGCAGGTCCATAAAGTGTCTGAAACTCGGTTGATCAGTCCAAAATAATAGGCATTGTTTGTGACATCCAGAGAAAAGAGGCTGCCCTTGTATATAACCTATTCTTGCTTCATATGCTAGTGCATGATACTAATGGATAATATAAACATTAACTTCATTGTGTTTCACAACAAGTTTTGCTTGATGAATGAACAGTCACCAGTGTAAATCAAGCTAACTCTAAAACATTAAAATCACTACTCCCTCCTCTATTGATGAAATAAAACTCAGCTGGGCTCCAAGTTTCCATTTCATTACTGGAAAGCAACGTTGAAATGCATGGGAGTCATAGGTTAATGAACTAGCTTGCTTCCATGGGACTGGCCCAAGTTTAAATAAACTTCAATTTCACTTCTCCAATTCCTTCCCTCAGCTCTGTTGCTTTAGAAACAGAGAGTTTAAAGCACCTTATTACCATTCCATTTCAAAATGTATCTCATAATCCCATTTGAAAACAGTGCATATTAATAACTTTTAAAGAACAAAGAACAAAGAAAATTACAGCACAGAAACAGGCCCTTCGGCCCTCCAAGCCTGCACCGACCATGCTGCCCGACTTAACTAAAACCCCCTACCCTTCCAGGGACCATATCCCTCTATTCCCATCCTATTCATGTATTTGTCAAGATGCCCCTTAAAAGTCACTACCGTATCCGCTTCCACTACCTCCCTCGGCAACGAGTTCCAGGCACCCACTCTCTGTGTAAAGAATCTGCCTCGTACATCTCCTTTAAACCTTGCCTCTCGCACATTAAACCTGTGCCCCCTGGTAATTTACTCTTCCACCCTGGGAAAAAGCTTCTGACTGTCCACTCTGTCCATGCCTCTCATAATCTTGTAGACTCCTATCAGGTCACCCTTCAACCTCCATCGTAAAGTGAAGGTTCTGAAACAAAAATGTTTAAAACTGGGAGAGGAATGACCAATGTGTTTATTTGAAATTTGTCATTCCACTTTTTAATCAAGGCTTTAGGTTATTTAAATGAGTTGGGATTTCTTGCTAAAAGAATTGAACTTTGACAAATATATTTCCATGGTTTAATATTTCTTCATTTCTCTGACATGGAAGTACAGGGATTGAAGGTCCCTGTCATTAGTTTCCCCTCATTCCATTCTCATTGTCAATTTGACCATTAAAAGTTACGTGGAGAAATCACTGAAAACTTTCCTCCAATTTTTTTCCTCGTTCTGTGGGTTAACTGAACTCAGCTGGGTCAACAGTATAAATTGCACAACTGGTCTCGGTGCTACTCCACCCCATTATCTTACATACCAGCAGTCACTGCACTTCACTGTATGTGAAGCATTTTGAGATACTTCATACATGTGATAATGTACTAAGCATGCAAGTGATCGTTTACCCATTGACACTTGCTGAATACTCAAATACAAGGGAGCTTTCATGAATACAAGGCTGTGGTTGGATATGGTAAATCCCACAGTGAAATTGTCTACCACCCAAGTTCATTCCTGAGGAATAACCTTCCAGGTGAGGAGCAAGAGGCCTGATGAGTGGCACAGTGTGGAATTCAGCTGGGGAGATTTCAATTTTCTAAAGATTTATCATGGGATCCTGAGTTTCAAAAAATTCTTTCTTGGATGCAAACATCATTAACAAGGTCAGCATTTGTTGCCCATCCTCAGTTGTCCTTGAGAAGATACTGGTGAGCCTTCTTGAACTGCTGCAGCTCATTTGACTTTCTCAGTAGCTGCAACCAACAGTCAAGACAGCTGACTCTTACTCAGGGGGCATTACTTTAGCAATGTTGCTTACTTTCAATTGTTTTGAATATACCAAGGACAGATGAGGGCAGTTTTAAAATTTGGAACATATGGCCTCAAAGAATAGAATAACCAGATCCAATCGTACCTTTCAAAAGGAATGCACACCTGAAAGGGGACATTTCAGAGCTTTGTGAAAAGAGCGGGGGTGTGGGATGAGTTAGACAGCTCTTTCTAAAAGCCAGAACAAGTACAATGTGCCAAATGGCCTCCTTCAGTGCTGTATGATCCTATGAGTATCGGTAAATGACCCCATTGATGGACTGAAGTCTATAATGAATAATGTTTTGGAGTTAATTGATGAAAAGAAAAAAAATGCGCGAGGAGGCCAGCCAATAATCTGCCAATACAAACTCTGCACAAAGTGCTGCTCTGGAGCTGAAGTAACATATTGCAAAAAGCAGCCAATTAAAGCAGGTGGCAAGGTGGCACAGTGGTTAGCTTTGCTGTGGCACAGTGGTTAGCGCTGCTGCCTCACAGCGCCAGGGACCTGGGTTCGTTTCCTGACTTGGGTCACTATCTATGCAGAGTCTGCAGGTTGTCTGCGTGGGTTTCCTCCGGGTGCTCCAGTTTCCGCCCAGTCTGAAAGATGTGGTTAGGTGCATTGGCCATGCTAAATTCTCTCTCAGTGTATCCAAACAGGCGCCAAAGTGTGGCGCCAAGGGGATTTTTACAGTAACTTCATTGAAGCGTTGATTTAAGCCTACTTGCGACTAATAAATAAACTTTACTTTTTAAAGTTTTTTTCCCATACCACCCTCCTCCTTGCTCCTGGATATTTCCTCTTTTGGTACAGTCAGGCAGTTTGGGTTACAAAGACTCATGTAGCTATTAGGGAGCAGAAATTACTGTTGACCATGTTCAGCTCATCAAACCTCTATCTCTGTGATAGTATTAATGCCTCTATGTGAATAGTGGAGAAATAAGCTTGAAATGAGCATGTGGTGTTCCTGAACTGTGGCAAAGCTGATTTTTATCCAGCAATTTGCATGATGACATGAACTCCTTCCCTAGTCCCCTGAAAAAAGTGGGTGCTCGTAATGTTTCATAACTTGCCAAACTGAGAACCGGTTCAGGAGACAAAAAACCCCCTGAAATAATTCAGTTCAACGGCAATGGAAATTGGGACTTTCAGATCTACAGAGGGGGAATTGAATATCCACTGCTGACACCATATTTATGTGGAGGGGGGTGGTAGGGAGAGAGCTCCCTGGTGCTTGCGTTGGGGGAGGGTTCCCATTTCTGTGGGGGGTTTGGCCAGGTTCATGTCGTAGGGGGGTGGGGTGGGGGGGTGCGTCCTCGTACCTGTTGGGGGGGAAGAGGAATATTTTTTAATGCAGATCCAAGCATTCTTTAACAATGGTGCCCTGATCTTTATCATCTTAATTGGGGCTGAGGTAGACATACTTTTCATCAAGAAGGAAACCAAGGATTATGGGGACAAGGCGGAAAAGTGGAGTTGAGGTTTATCATATCAGATCAATTTTGGAGCAGACGTGATGGGCTGAATGGCCTACTTCTGCATCTTATGGTCTTATGTCTGCTTTTGCTTCTTTTTAAGGGAATTCATAATAGGAACTTGAGGTTCGAGACGATCGGAATTTAAGAGCACCACCAGCTTGGAATTGCACAGAAGTGCTCGCACTGTGGAATCATCTCCGGCTCCTTAAGGAAAAAGAAAGTGACACATCCCACACATGGAAAGGAGGAAATTTAGGATTTGTGGGGGTTTGGTGTGGCTGAGAAACAAAACTGAACAAAACCGAGAGATTGTTGGTTGGGGATTATGAAAGTGGTTTAGGGAGGGAATTGCAAGGGAGTTAGAAAGATCGGTTATTGATGATGAGATGGAAAGAGCAAGGAATGAACTATCTGGGGAAAGAACGGTAATCCAGAGTTACAGGAATACAGGATGCGGGTGGAGATTTCTGGGCAGAGAGTTTCTCACAAATAGTCAAACCTCACTTGTATAATGGCAGCAATCACACTTCAAAATCATTAAGCACACAAGACCCCCTTTGAGACTTTTATCAGAGATGTGATAAGGAACTAGACAAATATAAGTTCTCCCTTTCTATGGTGTGAGGTCATTGAGAGATTGGAAGATAAGGACAAAGAGTTTGAAGTCAAAAAGTAGCAAAAGAACGAATGTAACTTGTAGTGGGGAAAAACAAATCACAAAGTTATTAAAGTTCTGAGGAAAATTAACAAAGTGGCCAAAGATATCTCTCACGCAAAATCAGTGGAAAGGAACCAAGGGGCCTGCAGTGTTGGCAATCAGTGTTACATCATTTGCAGAATTTTTTTAATACCCAAAATTCACGTGGGAAATTTAAAAATTGTTCTACATGTTTAAATTTCCCATGTGAGCTCTGAACGCAAAAAACAAATTCTGCCAATCCCACAATTCTTGAGATTTGACAAACTGCACATAGCAACTACTGAATTGTGGAGAATGAACAAGTCAAATTGCATTTTTACTGCAGGTGTTCAGAGATTTTGCCTAGTTTATTTATAGGCCACAGGTTTGCTGAACCTTTCCTCAGAATGTTAGATGGATTGGGCGGAGCCATCAAGCCATGGAATGTACATGGCCTCTGGAACAAACATGGCTGTCCTAGGTACTCTGAACAGAATGTTGCATCACATAAGTGAGGATTCTGGCATATATCCTCATTTGATGCAAGTGTGGATCAGAACATTGGGCTTGGTGTTCAGTGTCCCATGTCAGTGGAGGCCTAATTTTCTTGGTCATTAAAAATCCTCCTCAAGGATAAAGAAATGAGGAGGGATAATCAAGTATGCTGCTTTGTTATGGATGGTGCTGGGCTTATTGAGTGTTGTTGGAGCTGCATTCATCCAGACAAGTGCAGAGTATCCCATCACATTTCTGACTTATGCCTTGTAGATGGTGGACAGGCTTTGGGGAGTCAGGAAGTGAGTTACCCCTAGGATAGAGGACGGGGAGATGGGTCTGGGTAAGGTGCTCTTTCGGAGTGTCGGTGGGCTGAATGACCACCTTCTGCACTGTAGGGATTCCATGGGAATAGTTATTTGCCAATTATTAACCAAACCCTGAATATTGTCCAGATCCTGCTGGCATGGACTTCTTCATTACCTGAGGATTTGTGACTGGTACTGGATGCCAATTGCAATTATCAGTGAGCATTCCACATGTTAGAGGCATTAGAGAGAGTGCAGAGAAGGTTTACCAGGATGTTGCCTGGTATGGAGGGTCTTGGCTATGAGGAGAGATTGGGTAAACTGGGGTTGTTCTCCCTGGAAAGACGGAGAATGAAGGGAGATCTAATAGAGGTGTACAAGATTATGAAGGGGATAGATAGGGTGAACGGTGGGAAGCTTTTTCCCAGATCAGAAGTGACGTTCACGAGGGGCCACGGGCTCAAGGTGAGAGGGGCGAAGTATAACTCAGATATTAGAGGGATGTTTTTTACACAGAGGGTGGTGGGGGCCTGGAATGCGCTGCCAAGTAGGGTGGTGGAGGCAGGCACGCTGACATCGTTTAAGACTTACCTGGATAGTCACATGAGCAGCCTGGGAATGGAGGGATACAAATGATTGGTCTAATTGGACCAAGGAGCGGCACAGGCTTGGAGGGCCGAAGGGCCTGCTTCCTGTGCTGTACTGTTCTTTGTCCTTTGTTCTTTATGTATACCTTATCATGGAGGAAAGGAAATTGATAACATAGCAGAAGATATTGAACCTGGAATACTGGAATAAGGAACTCCTGCAGGGATATCCTGGAGCTGAGATGATTGACCCTGAACAACCACAACTATCTTCCTTTGTGCTAGGTATGACTCCAGCAAGTGGAGATTTTTCTCCTGATTTCCGGTTTTATGAAGGCTCCTTCATGCCATTTTCAGTTACAATGAAATTTGAGTTGACAGGTCCTGGTGGAATCCAAAGTGACCTGTTTATTGATGGGTAAGTACCATTTGATAGCGCTGTGGAAGATGATGACTGTTCCATTCTCTCTTACTCAAGTTGGACACAATAGCCCCAGCTTTAACAATGCATATGTTGATTTCAGCATTAAGTTACAGATTGTTGGCGATTGTGGAGCCTAGATGTAAGACCATAGGAAATAGGAACAGGAGTAAGCCATTTGGCCCTTTGAGCCTTTTCCGCCATTCCACAGGATAATGGCTGATCCAACATTCCACATATCAATTTTCTTGCCCTTTCCTCGTAACCCTTGATTCCCTTACTGATCAAAAATCTATCTATCTCAGCCTTAAATATACACAATGATACTGCCCCAACAGCTCTCTGTGGCAAGGAGTTCCAAAGACTCTCAACCCTCTGAGAGAAGAAATTCCTCCTCATCTTTATTCTGAGACTATGTCCTCTGGTCCGAGACTCTGCCAAGAGGGGAAATATCCTCTCAGCATTTACCGTGTCAAGCCCCTTAAGAATCCCATATGTTTCAATGAGATCACCTCTCATTCTTCTAAATTCCAATGAATGGAGCCTAACTTGTTTAACCTTTCCTCACAAGACAATCCCTCCATACCAGGGATCATCCTGGTGAACCTTCTCTGAACTGCCTCCAGTGTAATTATATCTTTCCTTCAATAAGGGGACCAAAACTGCTTACAGCATTCCAGATGTGGTCTCACCAGTACCTTGTCCAGTTGCAGTAAGACTCCCTTACTCTTACTCTAATCCCCTTGAAATAAGTGCCAACACTCCATTAACCTTCTTGACCCTCCTATACTTCTCCAGAATCCAAGGATTTTTGGAAAATTACAACCAATGCATCCACCATCTCTGTAGCATTTTTAGGATCCTAGGATGCAAGCCATCAGGACCAGGGACTTACCTGCCTTTACCTTAATTAGTTTGTCTAATACCACTTCTCTAGTGATGGTGATGGCATTTAATTCCTCCCCTGTACTCTTTAATATTAATGGGATGTTCGAAATATCTCCCACCTTGAAGACTGATGCAGAATATCTGTTTAACTCCTCTGCCATTTCCTTGTTCCGCATAACTATCTCCCCAGGTTCATTTCTAAGGGGACTATGCTCACTTCGACCTCTCTCTTCCTTTTTATATGTTTAAAAAAGCTATTATTGTCAGTTTTTATATTCCTCACTAGTTTGCCCTCATAGTTTATTTATGTGAAGTTATCAGCATCTCAGTGTCAATGCTGACAAATGACAGTATGGAAACAGCTTGGACCATGACATTTGTTCTCCTAGTGCTGATGGTAAAACTTAACTCTTTACAGGGAAGAGAGAGTCTGTCCGTCTGCTGCTGGAGGTGTTCTGGAATGTTAATGAAGCATCATCAGCATAGAGCATCTCTCTGATGGCACACCTTTATCTTGGATCCTAGGTGAGCAAGGCTGAACATCTTTCCATCAGTTCTGGTAAGTCAGTAGACACACTCTGTGGATGACCATTAGAGATGCAACAGCAGCAAGGAAAAGAATATGTCAGAGAATGTCAGTGCTGGAACAAAACCCTGTTTGACCCAATTGCAGATGTCAAAGCTTTCCGATGTTGTCCTGTCATAGCTGACCTTTCCCATCATGTTGTCATGGAAAGCAGAGATTGCATTAAGCAGTTTCGGTGGGAAATTTTCTCCAGCAGATTAAATAGACAACATCTGCTGATTTGACAGGTGCCTTGGTGCGATGTGTGAAGGTAATGTATAATGGTCTCCTTTGGTCACGGCATTTCTCCTGCAGCTGCTGGATTGAGAAGAACCAAAACTGATGGAAAGGCGTTCAGGCTAAGTCTTCATCACTGGCAGTGCTTCACTAACACTCCATATCACAGAACACCATCAGTGGCAATTGTAGACCAGCCCGTTCTGAAGCCACATTGGGACTTGAGATAGATGCATTCAGCCAGGATCTGCAGTCTGATAAAGGTGACAGGGGCAAATACTTTTCCCACTCTGTTCAGCAGGGAGGTACCTCGATGGTTGTTGTAATTGCTGTGGTCTTGTACAATCTTTGCATCAGGCATTAAAGTTTATTTATTAGTGTCACAAGTAAGCTTACATTAACACTGTAATAAAGTTACTGTGAAAATCCCCTAGTCGCCACACTCTGGTGCCTATTCAGATACACTGAGGGAGAATTTAGGTTGGCCAATGCATCTAACTAAATGTAATGTTGTCATTTACCTCAAGAGGCTTGGAATACAAAAGCAGGGATGTACTTCTGAGGCTTTATAAAGCACTGGTTAGGCCCCATTTGGAGTACTGTGAGCAATTTTGGGCCCCACACCTCAGGAAGGACATACTGGCACTGGAGCGGGTCCAGCGGAGATTCACACGGATGATCCCAGGAATGGTAGGCCTGACATACGATGAACGTCTGAGGATCGTGGGATTATATTCATTGGAGTTTAGGAGGTTGAGAGGAGATCTGATAGAAACTTACAAGATAATGAACGGCTTAGATAGGATGGACGTAGGGAAGTTGTTTCCATTAACAGGGGAGACTAGGACGCGGGGGCACAGCCTTAGAATGAAAGGGAGTCACTTTAGAACAGAGATGAGGAGAAATTTCTTCAGCCAGAGAGTGGTGGGTCTGTGGAATTCATTGCCACAGAGGGCTGTGGAGGCCGAGACGTTGAGCGTCTTCAAGACAGAAATTGATAAATTCTTGATTTCTCGAGGAATTAAGGGCTATGGGGAGAGAGCGGGTAAATGGAGTTGAAATCAACCATGATTGAATGGTGGAGTGGACTCGATGGGCCGAATGGCCTTACTTCCGCTCCTATGTCTTATGGTCTTATGGTCTAACTAGCACCGTGCCACATATCCTGGGCTGCTGCCACCTTCCTCCAGCAGAGACAGAGAAGTTTGTGCAGATGCTACAGGAGTGCTGGTTTTTCAAGTTAATGGGGTGGTAGTTGATCAGATTGGATTTGTCCTGCTCTGGGTGGTCAGGACATGCCTGAGCAATTTTCCACATTTATGGGTGTGCCACTGTTGTAATTGCACTGGACACACTTGGCTAGAAACACAATAAGTTCCAGGGCACAAATTGTCAGCACGATAGCTGGGATGGTGTCAAGGCCAAGAGCACTGCTGGATCCAATATGCTCTGCTGTTTCTTGATAGCATGTGGACTGAATTGAATTGTCTAAATGGTGGCATCTGTAATGTGGGGACCTCACAAGAAGGCAGAGATGGATCATTCACTCGGCACTTCTGGACGATGGTTCTAAATCACCTGTACTCATGTTTTGGTCTCTGGCATTGCGGAGTATGGGGATATGCAAGAAACCTTCCCTTCTTGATTTTTGTTTAATTGTTCGCCACCATTCAAGACAGGATCTGTTCAAATCCTAAAAACATTTCTGTCAGAACTCTTCAAACTTTAGTGAAAGGAAAAGGTGTCAGTTTGAGTTTGATGGGGAACAGGGGTGGTGGTTCATCTGGAATTCTCAGAAGTGATATTTCGAGTTGAAATAATTGTTAAAAGGTACTTTGAAATCTTGATTGCTGAAACAATTTGCAAGTAGATTTCCCGTTATTTGCTTGCCTGCTGATTTGTTTCATTTTCTTTTCTGTCTCAATTTTTCTCTGAGGAATTTTCTGAAGTTATCTGACAAGGAGTTGAATTTGTGCCAAACCTGAGGAGTGAAATGTGTTGAGCTACATAAATATGAAGTTAAAACAACAGGTTTAAAATGGCCAATGGTGTTATTTGGGCGTAGGGAGTGCAATTTGCAATCTGCTTCTTCCAGTGGGAAGGAGACAACATGCAAATAAGGTTCAAATAATCTGGAGGCCCAGGCCATGATTTTTGGGATATAACTTCAAAGGAAGGTGATGGCCTAATGGTATTATCGCTAGACTACTATTCCAGAAACTCAGTTAATGTTCTGGGGACTCGGATTCAAATCCCGCCACGGCAGATGGTGTAATTTGAATTCGGTTAAAAAAATCTGGAATTAAGAATCTATTGATGACCATGAAACCATTGTCAATTGTCGGAAAAACCTATCTGGTTCACTGATGTCCTTTAGGGAAGGAAATCTGCCATCCTTACCTGTTGTGGCCCAGATGTGGCTCCAGAACCACAGCAATATGGTTGACTCTCAACTGCCCTCCAAAGGCAACTAGAGATGGATAATAAATGCTGGCCAGCCAGCGACACCCATGTCCCATGAATGAATTAAAAATAAATGCCACCTTAGTAGCCAGAAAGCATTGGAAAGCTAGCCTCCATAATGGTGACCATGAAACTATTGGATTGTTGTAAAAATCCATCTGGTTCCATCCTTTAGGGAAGGAAGTCTGCCGTCATTACCCAATTTGGCCTAGATGTGATTCCAGCCCCACAGCAATGTTGCTGACTCAGAACTGCCTACTGAAATGACCCAGCAAGCCACTCCATTTTATAAAACTACTGCAGAAACATTGAAGAGGGATAAAACTGGACAGACCAGCTGGCAATGACTTGTGCATCAGAAACAACAGTGGCAGTCAACCCTGTAAAATCTTCCCTACTAACATCTGGGGGCTTGGGACAAAATTGGGAGAGCTATCCCACAGACTGGTCAAGCAACAGTAGTCATACTCACTGAATCATATTTTACAGTTAATGTTCCAGACTTTCCCATAACTGTCTCTGTATGTCCTGTTCCACTGGCAGGGCAAATGCACCAGAGGAGGCAACACAGTGGGTGAGATTTTCCAGCTGTGCTCGCCCCAAGGCTGGAAAATCCTGCCCAAGGTCAACATATGATTGCACAGTCTGTGTCCCGCCTGTTACGATTCACATAGCAGGCAGGATGGGAAAATTCCATTCCATGACTCCAAAGCCCATGAAGTCCCATGGCGCCAGGTCATACATGGTCAATGAAACATTCTGTCAATTACCACCTACTGTCATCTCTCAGCTGATGAGCCAGTACTCCTCTATGTTGGCTACCACTTGGTAGAAGCACTGAGAGTAGCAAGGGTTCAGAATGTACTCTGGATGGTGTGACTTCAATGCCCATCAGCAAGAGTGGCTAAATAGCACCACTACTGGCAGGGCTAGATAATGCTTGAAGGACATATCTACTAGATTGGGTCAGTGGTATATGGTGAGAGAATGAACTAGAAGAAGAAGCCTACCTGGCCTCCTCCTCACAAGACTACCTGTCATAGATGCATCTGTCCCTGGCAGTATTGGTAGGAGTGACCACCCACAGTTCTTGAGAAGATGAAGTCCCAACTTTACATTGAAGGTACTCTCCATTATAGCTCCTCCTCTGCCCATGACCGCAAAAGGTCATGAATGTAGCCCAATCCATCACGCAAACCAGCCTCCCATCCATTGACTCTGTCTACACTTCCCACTGCCTCGGCAAAGCAGCCAGCATAATTAAGGACCCCACGCACCCTGGACATTCTCTCTTCCATCTTCTTCTGTCAGGAAAAAGATACAAAGGTCTGAGGTCTGAGGTCACATACCAACCGACTCAAGAACAGCTCCTTCCCTGCTGCCATCAGACCTTTGAATGGACTTACCTTGTATTAAATTGATCTTTCTCTACACCCTAGCTATGACTGTAACACTACATTCTGCATTCTCTCATTTCCTTCTCTGTGAATGGTATGATTTGTCTGTATAGCGCGCAAGAAAAAATACTTTTCACTGCATACTGCATATGTGGAAATAATAAATCAAATCAAATCATCTTGTTGTGTGACACTACTACCTTGCTAAATGGCATAGATTGAGAACAGATCGAGCAGGTCAAATTGGGCATCCATGAGGCAGTGTGGGCCATCAGAGTTATACTCAGCCACAATCTGTAACCTCATGGCTTGGCATATTCCTCACTCTACCATTACCATCAAGCCAAGGAATCAACCATGGTTCAATGAGGAGTGCAGGACAGCATGCTAGGAACAGTAGGCATACCCAAAAATGAGGTGTCAGCCTGGTGAAGCTATAACTTCAGGTGTCCCTTTAGGCTTACTTTCCAGAATTGTTTGGGAGAAGGTGGTCAGAACATTCCTGGCATCTTGACCTGAGGAGCAGCCTCACATAGAAGTCTAATGACCTCATACTGTTGGCCAAAATTAGTGAATGAATCTTTTGAATGAATGTCTGTCCAGTAATTGATGAAAGTATGGGCATGTCTAACGATGGCATCAGTCTCTAGTTTGACACATCTGTGTATAACTGATTGAAAAATGCCACACAGCTCCCCCACTGAGCCCTAAAGTAAACCATAGGTGTCGAAGTTGAAGACCTTCAATGCCACCGACATGGGGCGACCCCACACGCAGATGGAGGTTACTTTGGGACCTATTATGTCATAAATAGATGTCAATATGTTCCTACAGAGGCGCAGCCTCCTGTGGTACAGGATCTCAGACATCTGGAGGTAGTTGGTGCGTTACCTGTATACTCTGTCAACTGGGTAATGGTGTCTTCAACAACCCTCCTGCTTTGGCCTCTCTGCTAGCCCTGCACCAACTGAGCCCATGCCTCTCCTCTTACATGTCTCTGCCTGGGGTGCTGCCTAAATTCCCCTTGCCTCCTCTTCCTCCTGTCCTTCTCTCAGAGGAGGTCCCACTAGCAGAGAACACTATTGCCATTGGATCAGATGCAGAGGACCAGTGCCTTGTAAATGATGGAACACTGTCATTCAATCCTCTGGAAAATGCTGAAAGTCACACATCAAATGCTAAACAATTACTACGAAATGCAAGCTAAATTCTATACTCACTCAGCTGTGAACTCTTATCATACAGAAGCTGCTACCGCTCCGGGGGCCTTTTATCCCATTCTTAGATGAGGAAATACAAAAAGTATAATGGACACCCACCCATTTTCCCATGTAATGAGCTAAAAATTGCATGGGCAGCATAAAATTGTTCTTGATTGGATGTTTAATGGCCTTCGTTGGCCCTTTAATTGTCTGCAGGTACACATCTGATTCATGCATGCACCTGCTGACTTCAAAATTGTGCGCAATGCCATTGGGGAACACCCCTGACATCTTCTCACAAAATCGAGTTGAGCTCAGACACTTAAAATTCTGACCAGTGTGATATAATCGCTGACATTTTCCCCTTTCTCTTGCAGGATAAGTTGGTACACAATATACACAATACCTGATTGAGGTGTTCAAAATTGTGAATGACATAGATAGGGCAGTTATGAAGAAACCTTCACCCTTCGTAGAGGAGTCAATACCAGGGGACATAGATTTAATTTGATTTGATTTATTATTTGATTTGATTTATTATTGTCACATGTATTAACATACAGTGAAAAGTATTGATTCTTGCACGCTATACAGACAAAACATACCATTCATAGAGAAGGAAACAAGAGAGTACAGAATGTAGTGTTACAGTCATGGCTAGGGTGTAGAGAAAGATCAACTTAATATAAGGTAAGTCCATTCAAAAGTTTGTCAGCAGCAGGGAAGGAGCTGTTCTTGAGTCGGTTGGTATGTAACCTCAGACTTTTGCATCTTTTTCCCGAAGGAAGAAGGTGGAAGAGAGAATGTCCAAGGTGCGTGGGGTCCTTAATTATGCTGGCTGCTTTGCCGAGGCAATGAGAAGTGTATGGGAGGCTTGTTTGCGTGATGGATTGGGCTACATTCATGACCTTTTGTAGTTTCTTGCAGTCTTGGGCAGAGCAGGAGCCATACCAAGCTGTGATATAACTAGAAAGAATGCTTTCTATGGTGCGTCTGTAAAAGTTGCTGAGAGTCATAGCTGACATGCCAAATTTCCTTAGTCTTCTGAAAAAGTAGAGGCGTTGGTGGACTTTCTTAACTATAGTGTCGGCATGGGGGGACCAGGCCAGGTTGTTGGTGATTGGAGACCTAAAAACTTGAAGCTCTCGACCCTTTCTACTTTGTCCCCACTGATATAGACAGGGGCATGTTCTCCT
Source organism: Mustelus asterias (assembly GCF_964213995.1). NCBI lineage: Eukaryota > Metazoa > Chordata > Chondrichthyes > Carcharhiniformes > Triakidae > Mustelus > Mustelus asterias. The sequence continues at coordinate 34,113,581 of NC_135807.1, read as the reverse complement.
TTACGCTTCCTGAAGTCAATGACAATCTCCTTCGTTTTGTTGACATTGAGGGAGAGATTATTGTTGCCGCGCCAGTTCACCAGATTCTCTGTCTCATTCCTGTACTCTGTCTCGTCATTGTTTGAGATCCGACCCACTACGGTGGTGTCGTCAGCAAACTTGAAAATCGAATTGGAGAGGAATTTGGTCGCACAGTCATAGGTGTACAAGAAGTATAGTAGGGGGCTGAGAACACAGCCTTGTGAGGCACCGGTGTTGAGAATGATTGTGGAGGAGGTGTTGTTGCCTATCCTTACTGATTGTGGTCTGTGAGTTAGGAAGTTCAGGATCCAGTCACAGAGGGAGGTGCCGAGGCCCAGGCCATGGAGTTTAGAGATGAGTTTCGTGGGAATAATAGTGTTGAAGGCTGAACTGTAGTCAATAAATAGGAGTCTGACATAGGTGTCCTTGTTATCTAGGTGTTCCAGAGGTGAGTGCAGGACCAGGGAAATGGCGTCTGCTGTGGACCTGTTGCGGCAGCAGGCAAACTGTAGTGGATCCAGGTAGTCCGGGAGGCTGGAATTGATTCGTGCTATGACTAGCCTTTCGAAGTACTTCATAATGATGGATATCAGAGCCACCGGCCGATAGTCATTAAGGCACGTTGCTTGGTTTTTCTTTGGTACCGGGATGATGCTCGTCTTCTTGAAGCAGATAGGGACCTCAGATTGTTGTAAAGAGAGGTTGAAGACGTCTGCGAATATCCCCGCCAGCTGATCCACGCAGGATCTGAGTGCACTTCCGGGTACCCCATCCGGGCCAGTTGCTTTCCGTGGGTTGACCTTCAAGAAAGCTGCTCTCACATCTGCAATGGTGACCCCAGATACAGGTTCATCCAGGGCTTCCAGGGTAGAGGGCTTGCTCTCGCTGACCTCTTGCTCAAAACGAGTGTAGAATGCATTGAGAGGGGTGCGTTGGAGCCGGCAATTTTATATGCCTTCATCTTGTAGCCTGTTATGGCTTTAAGGCAATGGGCAGATGATTAGGAGGGGATTTGAGGAAAAGCTTTTTCACGCAGAGGGTGGTAGTGTTCTGGAACTCACTGCCTGAAAGAGTGATAGAGGCAGGAACCCTCACAATATTTAAGAAGCATTTAGATAAGCACTTCAAATGTCACAGTACACAAGGCTCTGGACCAAGGGCTGGAAAATGGGATTAGAATACTAGAATAGATAGGTGCTTGTTGGCTGCTGCAGACATGATAGGCTGAAGGGCCTCACTTTGTGCTGTAAAACTCTATGGGCAGGATTTTCCGGCCACGCTCACCCTGAAACTGGAAAATCCTGCCCGAGGTCAACAGACCTTTCCATGGTCCGCCTCTCGTCCGCTATGATTCCTGTGGCGGGCAGAACAGGAAAATTTGCCTCTATGATTAATAGAAGAGGGCAAAGCAAAGTTAGCAGGATACATGGGCACCTCTCTAGACCCCCAAGGAGAGATGATTGTTGGCAATGTGAGCCTGCTGCAACTGACCCAGTGACATCTAACATTATTGAGAACATTGCAGATGACAGAATATCACTGTCTTATGACCCTTCTCAACTCCCAGCTCACTCTCCTCCTGCTGTCTGGCATTGATGTACTAACCAAAGGTCACCTCACGCTTTTCTCTCCAACACTTCTTCCCTCAACCCGATCTGCATCTTCCGATTTTCCACTTTCAGGCCACAAGAAGCGCCCCTTGCTCAGCCACAGCAGCCCCTGGAGGAGGAGAGAGAAAGCAACAGCACAGCACCCATCAAGATCACTTCATCTGCCACTTACTCAGAGAGTGGCACTGAGTGAACTTCAGAGGCTAGTGTAGATCAGTACACGGTGAGTCACCAGTAAACTGATGCCACTGGACCACACCCGGTTTGCTTACAGATATATTTATTTGCAATTAACATTTAATGCATTGCAGAGATACTGGAGGACTCCCAATGTTTAAACATGATTAAATATTTAAAGCAGTCTTGCTGATCAATCCACTGAGAAGGTCAGTGCAGTTTAATGAATCAGCAGATCATGAATAAAGAGGGCAGCAATTGAAAATTGATCCCTCCTGTCCAATTTCTTTATTAGGATGCCTGGTTGAAGACAATTTAATAAGTCCTGGTTAATGGTCATGATTTAATGAAGCATCATTGTTTGTAATATACCTCAAGAAGCAGTAACCAGAGTGTGGACCCAAAAATATTCTCCTTATCTCTGTCTGAGATGAGTAACTTCTTTTGTATAATTAGGCTGTTTATACCACAGTCCAAATGATCCCTGAAGCTGGGCCGAATTCACAATGCTTTGCTAATCCTATCCGTCTGGCCACAAAGCTTGAGACTGTCTCCCATGGCTTCCCAGACTGCTGAGTAAAATGTTTACCTCAACACAATGATTGAGGGTCAGGGCTTGAAATAGTTTTTAACCAATTCAACTATCTGGCCAAAAGACTTGTGCTGGAATCTTATCACTGTTCACGCTGGTGGGACTTTCCCATCCCACTGCAGTGAACAGAGATTTGGCCGGCTGCCAAATTCTCTGACCTCACTGCAGCGGGAGCATGGCATGAACGACAGGTAAGATCGCACCTTTGGTGTCTGGAGCATCAGGTGATTTTAAACTTCTAATTAAGATGGAAGTCTATAAGCAGAATAACATTCCACTTTTCTTCAGTTGTTATCTCATTTGCTACAAAGAAGTGATGTAACCTCTCAATATCTTGTCCCCAGTTTTCCACTTTGGGGTCAAATAGTTCGAATTTCTCAATCAAAGGCATTTTAACATACACCTGTACCTTGCTTTTCTCTCTCCAGTCTCTTCCCCTCTAGCTGTGCACTGTGATACCCAAATTCTTCCTCACCGCCAGTGTGATAAATCGAGAGTGACTTGATAGGGCTTAAGAACAAAAGGCTTCATTGCCATGGAAAAAAAAACTGGGTCAGACAGAATAACTATGTGACTGTACACTATTTCCTCCTGGCTCCAAGTGCGGTTCTTCCCCTGACCTGGGATACACACCCTCGATTGGCTCAACTTCCCACCTCAACATCCATAGGGTCCGGCCCGATCACGTAGCCCTTAGGGAAGGTCCCCTTAAAGAGGCCACACTATCATTGGGAAGCTAGGGGTAGGTGGTGGATTACAGGTTTAAGTTTATTTATTAATGTCAAACGTAGGCTTACATTAACACTGCAATGAAGTTACTGTGAAAATCCCCATGTCACCACACTCCAGTGCCTGTTCGGGTGCACTGAGGGAGAATTTAGCATGGCCAATGCACCTAACCAGCATGTCTTTTGAACTGTGGGAGGAAACCGGAGCACCCAGAGGAAACCTACTCAGACCCGGAGAGAAAGTGCAGACTTTGCACAGACAGTGACCCAAGCCGGACATCGAACCCAGGTCCCTGGCTCTGTGAGGCAGCAGTGCTAACCCACTGTGCCATTGTGCTGCCCACAGGCTGAGCAGTGCCGGGATGGCTAAGGGGGGCTACAGTTTAAACTTAAATGAAGGAACGCTCTCACTGTAAAGCTAGATTTAATAGGGAGTGTCGAAAGTTGTGCCAGGAGCCACACCAGTTAACATGAGGTATCAGTCCAGTGAAGCCACTGGACATAATGCTAAAACACAGTAAGAGTTTTAACAACACCAGGTTAAAGTCCAACAGGTTTATTCGGTTGCAAATAAATAGCAATAAACCTGTTGGACTTTAACCTGGTGTTGTTAAAACTCTTACTGTGTTTACCCCAGTCCAACGCCGGCATCTCTACATCATAATGCTTAATACAGAAAACATTGGATCATATACAATACTCGGCAATGTGACAAGATTAGCGCAACATTAAGAACTCTGTCATGTCCACTTGAAGATGATGGGTGGACCATCCAGTAACTGACAGGAAAAGGGAACCTCCATAAATATTCCCTTCCTCAACAATGGTGGTGTCAATATCTTATGTCCCAACTGTACAGAGATACAGCATTAGCACTTCTCTAATCCATTACTGCATCCACAGATGTGCTTGAGCTTACTAATGAAAATATCTCAATATAGAGAGACATGTGTGTGATTTAATGATTTAATATAATCTAATGTGGAAAAAACAGAATGAAGTAAGGACTCAGGCAGGTTGGAATCCTCCCAAAGAACAGAACCAGGGTAGTCTCCACTGCCCTTTGATTACTCGTGTCTTTATTGCTTCAAACTTGAACTGGTACCAGACAGTTTTGAATTATTCATTGTCTGAGTAGATTGCAGTTTCGAACTAGAATTAGTTTGGCAAGGTAGAGTCAGCAGCTCCTTAACTTCCTCATCCTCTCCATCTATTTAATTTTAATGAACTCAATTATTTACCTGAATTAGCACCTTGGCTGTCCTACTCTTCAGTCTGTAGACCTGTTTTATTGATAAGGCTTTTAATAGTTTCTTTTGTCTGTAACTATATTGCAATAATCTTGAGTTACAAATTCTCAAGTTCAATAATGGAGGTTTTGTGGAGCCAGTTGAACAAACAATGGAGCAGCCGAGAGCTGATCCAGTTTTTTTAGTCTGAAGATGTTGGGAGTATTTTGGGACACTTGTACACAGTTTTAGCCCAAGTGTTGCTAAAGAAAGCAATACTTGCATTTGTACAGTGGTTTAACAACTCATGGCCTCCAGTGATTGCTGTTAAATACACTAACATGGCAGACAGTGCACATTCAATTGTTAGAGACAAGCACACGTGGCCAGTGATTCTGCTTTTGGAGGCACATTTTAAGAGAGGAATATTGTCCAGAACACTGCAAGATCTCCCTGTCCTTTCTCGGCTAGGATCTTTAGTGTCAACCTGAACAGGTTTAGCATCCCATCCAAAAGGTGGTGGCACGGTAGCACAGTGGTTAGCACTGCTGCTTCACAGCTCCAAGGACCTGGGTTCGATTCCCGGCTTGGGTCACTGTCTGTGTGGAATTTGCACATTCTCCTCGTGTCTGCGTGGGTTTCCTCTGGGTGCTCCGGTTTCCTTCCACAGCCCAAAGATGTGCGGGTTAGGTTGATTGGCCATGCTAAAATTGCCCCTTAGTGTCCTGAGATGCGTAGGTTAGAGGGATTAGTGGGTGGGATATGGGGGTGGGGCCTGGGTGGGATTGTGGTCGGTGCAGACTCGATGGGCCGAATGGCCTCTTTCTGTACTGTAGGGTTTCTATGGTTTCTATGATAGGTAGAATCTCGCAACAATGCTGCACTGCCTCATAAATCCCTTGGGTCAAGGCTAGAATCTGGAACAAAAATAGAAAATGTTGGAAAATCTCGGGAGGTCTGACAGCATCTGTGGAGAGAGGACAGAGCCTCCTCTCGAAACATTGGCACTATCCTCTCTCCACAGATGCTGTCAGACCTCCCGAGATTTTCCAGCACTTTCTGTTTTTGTTTCAAACCCCTTGGATCCTTTGGTTTTGTTGTGACATTGCTGGTTTCCATCTGTAAGACCAGCAAGTTCCACACATGAGCACATTTGAATTGTTGTTATGAGCCTCATTGTGAGTTTGAGCTTGTCATCCAGGCTGGTCTCTCCATTACTGTGCTGGGAGAATATTTCATTATAGGAGGTAGCATCTTTTGGAAGAGACATTAAATTGAAGCACCACCTGGCCACTTTTTCAGTTGTAGATTAACATTCCATTATACTAGTTGGAACTAGCAACTGTGGTCAGGGGCATAGGAAGAAGTTAGGTCATTTAGCCCCTCAATCCTATTTGGCCATTCAATAATACCTTGGCTGATCTGTGACCTAACTCCATGTGGATGATTCTCCCATCCTGCTGCGCTAATTTTCTCGTGCAGAGGGCTGGTAGAATCGTTCGGGGGGGCGAATCATGTGATTCCCGTGAGCGTTCGCGCCCCGCTGGTGTCTCAGAGCACCGGATTTCCAGCGTGGTCTGCTCAGCGCCGGAAATCGGCGGGGAGGCGAGGCGAGCATTTAAATTATATTTTACATATCATTTAAATGCTATTGGTGGGCCCGGGACTGAATCCTCTGGGTCCACTAGCCTCTCCCACCCTGCCAAAGTGTTTCACTCCAGCGGGATTTAGAGTAGTTCCCCACTTTCTGGGAGCTGGTGTGAAGCGGCGGGGGTGGGTGGGGTGGGGGGTGGGGGGAGGGGCACGGGCGCAATCAAGGCCCCCCCCCAGGGGTTGGGTGGCATGGTTTGTCTCCGGGCATGGGCACCGTGGCACTGCCCAAGGGGAAAAGTGCCCAAGCCAAAGGGGGAACCTTGGAACTGCCCATCAGGGGCATGGGGGGAAGGGGGGGGGTCACCGGGGACGGGTGGAGGGATAGCACGATTGATACCCTTTCCATCACTCTACTGATGATTGAGAGTAGACTGAGAGGGCAGTAATTGACCAGGTTTCACAGAAATCATAGAAACCGTACAGTGTAAAAGAAGGCCATTTGGCCCATTGAGTCTGCACCGACAACAATCCCACCCCAAGCCCTATCCCCACAACCCCACACATTTACTCCACTAATCCCTCTAACCGACACATCCCAGGAAACCTTGGGCAATTTAGCATAGCCAATCAACCTAACCCGCACATCTTTGGAATGTGGGAGGAAACCGGAGCACCTGGAAGAAACCCACGCAGACACGGGCAGAATGTGCAAATTCCACACAGACAGTCACCCAAGCCAGGAATCAAACCCAGGTCTCTGGGGATGTGAGGCAGCAGTGCTAACCACTGTGCCACCGTGCTGTGTTTTATGTACAGGACAAACCTGGGCAATGTTCCACATTGTAAGAAGTCTCACAACACCAGGTTAAAGTCCAACAGGTTTATTTGGTAGCAAAAACCACTAGCGTTTGGAGCGTGGTCTCCCCAAGGTACCATACCTCGGGACATCCTTTCCTGCAGCGTATCAGGTAGACAACATTGGCCGAGTTGCAAGAGTATGTACCGTGTACCTGGTGGATGGTGTTCTCACGTGAGATGATGGCATCCATGTCGATGATCCAGAATGTCTTGCAGAGCGTGCTGTGGCAGGGTTATGTGGTGTCGTGGTCGCTGTTCTCTTGAAGGCTGGGTAGTTTGCTGCGGACAATGGTCTGTTTGAAGTTGTGTGATTGTTTGAAGGCAAGAAATGGGGGTGTGGAGTTGGTCTTGGCGAGATGTTCGTCTTCATCAATGACATGTTGAAGGCTCCGGAGAAGATGTTGTAGCTTCTCCGCTCTGGGGAAGTACTGGACGATGAAGGGTACTCTGTCCGCCGTGTCCCGTGTTTGTCAGCTGAGGAGGTCGGTGCGATTTTTCGCTGTGGCGCATTGGAACAGAGTACCCTTCATCGTCCAGTACTTCCCCGGAGCGGAGAAGCTACGACATCTTCTTCGGAACAATTCTGATGTGCCACAGCGAAAAACCGCACCGACCTCCTCAGAAGACAAACACGGGACACGGTGGACAGAGTACCCTTCGTCGTCCACTACTTCCCTGGAGCGGAGAAGCTACGACATCTTCGCCGGAGCCTTCAACATGTCATTGATGAAGACGAACATCTCGCCAAGGCCATCCCCACACTCCCATTTCTTGCCTTCAAACGAGGAGTCCCCTCAAACAGACCATTGTCCGCAGCAAACTACCCAGTCTTCAGTGACCACGGCACCACACAACCCTGCCACAGCAACCTCTACAAGACGTGCCGGATCATCGACACGGATGCCATCATCTCACGTGAGAACACCATCCGCCAGGTACACAGTACATACACTTGCAACTCGGCCAACGTTGTCTACCTGACACGCTGCAGGAAAGGATGTCGTGAGGCATGGTACATTGGGGAGACCATGCAGACGCTACGACAACGGATGAATGAACACTGGACGACGAAGGGTACTCTGTTCCAACGCGCCACAGCGAAAAATCGCACCGACCTCCTCAGCTGACAAACACGGGACACGGCGGACAGAGTACCCTTCATCGTCCAGTACTTCCCCGGAGCAAGTTCTGCACACATGAGGATGGCCTCAACCGGGATCTTGGATTCATGTCACACTATCTGTAACCCCACGACTTGCCTGGGCTTGCAAAATCTCACTAATTGTCCTGGCTGGAGACAATACACATCTCTTTAACTTGTGCTTAACCCTCTCTCCACTCACTTTGTCTGTACCTTTAAGACTTGATTACCCGTGAAGACTCACATTCCAACCATTATTTTGTAAATTGAGTTTGTGTCTTTATATGCCCTGTTTGTGAACAGAACTCCCACTTACCTGATGAAGGAGCAGCGCTCCGAAAGCTAGTGGCTTTTGCTACCAAATAAACCTGTTGGACTTTATCCTGGGGTTGTGAGACTTCTTACTGTGTTTACCCCAGTCCAACGCCGGCATCCCCACATCAATGTTTCACATTGTCAGGTAGATGCCTGGGTTGTAGCTGTACTGGAACAGCTTGGCCAGGAATGCGGCAAGCTCTAGAGCACAAGCCTTCAGTACTATTGCCAGAATATTATCAGGGCCCATAGACTTTGCAGTATCCAGTGCCTTCAACCATTTCTCGATATCATGGAATCAAATTGGCTGAAGTCTGGCATCTATGGAGCTGGGAATCTCTGGAGGAGACAGACATGAATCAGTTGCTCAGCTGTGAACAATCAGAGACAGTTTAAACGAAGGGTTAAGTTAATTTTGCGTTAAAATGGAATCAGGGCAACTTAATCAGAAGTGGGGATTTGTAGGGGAGAGAAAGCAACAGATGGCAGCAGGTGGCCATGGAATGACGCTTATAGTGAGGAGTCCCCTAGGGAGCTGATCAACTCCGCTGAAGCCATCTTGAAAAGCCAAGTGTGACTGTGGCAAACACAGAGGAGTCACCCTGCTGCCTGCTTCAGGGATGGTCATTGCAAGAATCCTCCTCAATTGCCTACATTCAGTGACTCCTTCTAGAGATGCAGTGTGGCCCTTGCCCACTGAGAGGCACCACAGACATAATTGTCACTGAGCAGCAAGTCCAAGAAAAGTGCAAGGAACAGCCCCAACCACTGTACATGTTTGACCTTATGAAAGCCTTTGACTCTGTTTGCTGTGAAGATTTATGGCGGTGGTTCCCAAAGGGTGCGGCACGCCACACTGGTGCGGCAAGAGAGGATGGCAAGTGTGGCGGGTAGATTCAAGGACATTCAAAGAAACATTTAAACATGGATTAGATATTTTTCCAAAGTGAGTGTTTTGTATTTTCTGGATGTCCCATGATCATATTATAAAGTAGTTGTGTTCTATGTTATGAATCAAGCACTGCGAGGAGTTGTTTTTTTTTGTTTTTGAATGTATTTCTTAATCAATAAAAAATTCGGTGTGGCGCGAGCAAATTTTTATTCCGAAAGTGCGGCCCAGTGAAAAAAGTTTGGGAACCACTGATTTATGGTGTATCCTCCTCACGTTTGGTTGTCCTCCGAAATTTGTTGCTATTCTCTGCCTGCTTCACGATGGCATATCGAACTGTGATTGTCAGCAAATGAACCACCGCAAACTCTGTTTCAGTGAAGGCTGCAGTCAATCAAGGCTGTGTCATCACAAGAACTCTCTTCCCCATATTACTCACTGCAAACTGCAACTCACTTTCAGCAAATTACTTGAAGACATAGAGATCATTCACAGAACAGATGAGAAACAGTTCAATCTATGCCACTTTCAATCCAAACCAAAATTACTCTAACTTTTCTTAAAATTCATTCATGGGATGTGAGCATTGCTGGTTGAGCCTCTCCATTTCAGAGGGCAGTTGAGAGTCAACTACATTGCTGAGGATTTGGAGTCACATGTAGGCTGGCCCAGGTAAGGATTTTTTAAAAATTCCTTCATGGGATGTGGGCGTCACTGGCTGGGCCAGCATTTATTGCCCATCCCTGCGGGCATTTAAGAGTCAACCACATTGCTGTGGTTCTGGAGTCATATATAGGCCAGACCAGGTAAGGACGATTTCCTTCCCAAAAGGACATTAGTGAACCAGATGGGTTTTCACAACAATGATTTAACGGTCATCATTAAATTTTTAATTTCGGATTTTTACTGAATTCAAATTTCACCATCTGCAGTGGTGGGATTCAAACATGCGTCCCCAGGTCTTGTCCTGGATCTCTGGATTACTAGTCCAGTGACAATGCCACACTGCGCCACTGCCTCTCTCTAAAGGCATTGACCCTCAGCATACAGATTATCCTTGTGCACACTCACTTGGAAACTGAGCTCCAGGTCATTGTCGACTCCTTGTAGCCGTCCTCTGCACAGGCATCATCAGCCATGACGTCAGCAGGTGGCCTTTGTTCCCCACCAGCCGTCCTGCCAGCCTGGGCTGGTCTTCAAAGAGCCCAGGGATATCCGACTGCCTCAGCACATAGCTGTCATGGACACTCCCTGGGTGACGTGCACAGACCTGCATGATGATTATCCTGTGGTCACAGACTATTTGTCCATTGAGGGAACGGAACCCCTTTCTGTTGATAAATTGTTGCCCCTCACCTCACAGGGACCGCAGGGCAATGTGTGTCCCATCCACTGCCCCCTGAACATGGGGCATCCCGGCAATGGTGATGAAGCCTGCAGCCCGGGCCTCCTGCTAAGCCTGTCCAACATCAAAATGGATGTATTGTCCTGTCCAGGCGAACAAGGTGTCTGTCACCTGGCTAACACATCTGTGGACTGAGGCCTAAGAGATTCCGCACAGGTTGCCATCGGATGCCTGAAATGACCCTGTTGTGTAGAAGTTAAGGACCGTCGTCACCTGAACTTTGACTGGTAGTGGTGTCCATCACTTCCTCAGGTGCCAGGTGTGCGATCACCTCACACAGGTGCTGGACCATGTCCTTGGATGGGCGGAGCCAGCGATGGCATATAACCTCCGACAGTCCCTCGATGTTCTGGTCCAGTATATTCTGGCCCTCTGCATCCTCCTTCTCCTGGCCACCATTTTGGGAGACTGCTCTCCTACCTCTTGGACATCAGGGCAGCCCCCTGCCCTCCATCCTGAGGGCTGCCACTGGCTGCTCCTGCAGTGGCCTCCCTACTCCCTCCACCTCCTGAGTCGCTTCCTCCTCCTCCTCAGCTGCCTCCATGAGAGCCAGCTCTAAATCTATAAGTCCAAAATCCATTCTGCATGGTGGGGTTACACAGAAAGAGATTGTGAGATACATGTCATCGCTTGCATCTACCCCAGCACCACCATCCCTCTCCTCTCCCACCCCTCCCCTTTCCTCCCCTCCCCCCTCGCCAATCCCTCTCTGTGACCAGTTCTCCCACTTATGGATGCTGGCAACACAACACAATCTGGGGTGCCATGCATCACCCGATTAGTTTGCCTGCCATTGGCATCGTGAACATGGCAGGCAGGGAGAGCAAGCAGGTTTGTGTGCAGGTGTGGCCATTGCGCACCCTTGAGCCATTGCCATGACTGCGACTAAAGCATTCCTTTGGAGGCAGGTGTTGTAGGTCAGCGATACGGGGCAGGGACAGACTGCTAATCATCACAAGATGGGTTCCCATTCACTGCAGAGTACATACAGTATGAATGTCTGTGTTAAACAGTGCACCCCTGCTTGGAGAACCAGCTCCCTGAAATGATGAGCCTTCAAGCAATACATGCCAAAAAACCTAGGTTGGGGACATGCTCGGGACAGGATGCCCAGCGCAAATCCCGCAATTCAGTCGGTGCTCGAATCTCCTGGCCTGCTGCGCTAAAAATTAATGCAGAGGGATGGGAGAATCTGCCCCAACCAAATAATGGACAAGAATCTTAAATACTTACTTGGATCACTACACGTACTGAAAGGCAGAATATGAGGCATGCTTCCCCTCTGCACCAAACTCCCACTCTAACCACATTTCCAGCATTTACAATGCGTTTGCAATGCACTCCATTTTCTAACCACTCTATGCACCAGCAGATAATGTTTTATAAATTTTTTTGAGCTGGATCCAAGTTACAAAACTCTCTTTTCAGTTTTCTGCACACAGTAATTTGCATTAATTCAGACAGTCCCTTACAGCTGATTGACAATTAATTATCGTCGATAGCCAGTTTCCGTTGCCATTTCTTTTACAGTTCTTCGTGTTGAACTATCTTTTGGTTTGTGACTCCCACTACTTACTAGTAAGAAGTCTCACAACACCAGATTAAAGTCCAACAGGTTTATTTGGTAGCACGAGCTTTCGGAGCGTTGCTCCTTCATCAGGTGAGTCACCTGATGAAGGAGCAGCGCTCCGAAAACTCGTGCTACCAAATAAACCTGTTGGACTTTAACCTGGTGTTGTGAGACTTCTTACTGTGCCCACCCCAGTCCAACACTGGCATCTCCACATCATGACTACTTATTAGAGAATCCCCACTCAGCAAATTCCCAACTTCCACACTCTGTTTACACTGTACTTTGTTTGCAATCGCTCTATGCGTCTACTCTTAAATGGGTGATTTCAGATCAGCTGCCCCGTTACACACCCCAGTCAATTGTCCTTACTATTGACTGCCATCAGCAGAGCATTTACCACTAAGCAGACTATGGACACGGGAAGACAAAAAGTTGTTCAGCGAAGTTATTTTCTTATTATTGAAAAGGAGGAGCATAAATGGTGGTAGAAATGCACATTCTGTAATCATTTAAAGTACAGGTGAATTGGGTAATGGAGGAGACCAAAGATCATTTCTGGACAAATGAGTTAAGATACAACAAATGGTCATTCTGATCTGTGACTATCTGATGTTTTTGCAATTCTGGAACACAACAACTGCCTTAGGGAGCATTTTCCATATGTGGGTGCCTTGGCATACGTTTCTGGGCTAGTAATCCAGAAAGAAGATGTTCAATTCCCTGCGTGGAATTTGGGAAGTTTAAATTCTGTTAATTAAATATAATCTATAATTAAAAAGTTAGAAATGTTGACCATCCAACTACAGAATTGTGGTAAAAACCCAGCTTGTTCACTCATGTCCCATAGGGAAGCAAATATGTTGTCCTTACCTGATCTTAATCTACAGCAATATGATTGACTCTTAATTTCCCTCCAAAATGGTCCAGGAAGCCACTCAAGTCGTATCAAATCCCTCAAAAATGTTTAATAAAGTTTATTTATTAGTGTCACAAGTAGGCTTACATTAACACTGCAGTGAAGTTACTGTAAAAACTCCCTAGTCGCCACACTCCGGTGCCTATTCGTGTACACTGAGGAAGAATTTAGCATGGGCAATGCACCTAACCTGGGGGTGGCATGGTGGCACAGTGGTTAGCACTGCTGCCTCACAGCGCCAGGGACCCGGGTTCGATTCCTGGGTTGGGTGACTGTGGGGAGTTTGCATATTCTCCCTGTGTCTGTCTGATAAATCAAAGCAGCTTTGACAAAGGGTCATCTGGACCCAAACATCAGCTCTTTTTCCTCCTTACTGCTGAGATTTTCCCACATTTTCTCTTTCGATTTCAGATTCCAGCATCCACAGTAATTTGTTTTTATCTTAGCATGAACTGCCTGTGCCAGCGCGGTTGTCAGCTTGCAGGTTGCTAAGATTTTATGCAGCATTTCATCTATTATCGCATGACTGCTTTCACGGAGCCCATTGTTGAAAGGATTTCAGCTGTGGCCTTAATAACTGTAGTAACTCAGCCACGCACCAGCTTCCCATCACCAACACCCTTTATTGTGCACCAAAGGAAAGGGCTCCTCCCATGGCTTAGAGTCAGGTAGTCTTCACCTAAGGATCTTCAATACTAGTCCGGCTAAAGATAAAAGCTTAAAAACCCCTGCTGTCTGCTTCCCATTGGGCGAGTTCTGCTATGTCTCATACTCCACGAAGCCTATGGGGAGATTTATTAATGATGCCCCATAACCTTCTTATTCCTCATAACATCCCTCCCTCCTTAGGTCCACATCTCTCCCAGCACCCCCATTTTGAGGAGGTCCTTTCCATTGTTTTGCACTCAGGTGGAGGTCCGTTGAAGGTGGGGCTGGGTCAGGTGACATAAATTGAACAGGGGACCATCCCTTCCAGAGGGAACATCACAGGGTTACTGAAGCAGGTTCCTCCTCAGGTTCCGCTTCAGACCAGAGGCCTACTTTTTCAACCTCCATCTCCGAGTCCTTACCTTCACTATCCGGAGGGGCCCACGTGAAGTCAGCTTCAAGCTGAGGGCTGGTACTGGCAATGGCCATCTCCATGGCTGGTGGCGTGGGTGGGTTTGGCAAGAACTCCCTGACCCTCAGTTGGTCTCAGTGCTTCTTTAGGGTTTTACCCTGAATTTTGACCTTATAAGATACTGATCCCATTTTCTCCATAATAATCCCAAGGGTCCATCTGGGACCATCCCCATGGTCATTTCCTCATGTGATGTTTGAAGATTTGAACTGCCCGTTATGCCAGTCCATTTGATGACAGCTCCTGTGTCCACCCCTATCTTTAAGGGATAGCCATTTACTCGTGATTTCACCATGTCATTGTTACAATACGATTTAGTTGGGGTGTCCCTACCACTGAAAGGGGGGGATAGCTGCATGGTACGCTCAGGTACCGGCCTCATCTTTCCTCCAAGGCAGCATGCATTTTGGCTGTACCTGAAACATCACTGCGGCTGTGTCCTTTGGCAGTGCTTGTAGTAATCTGTCAACTGGCAACTACACCCCCCTGGAGTATGTTCTTTATTATTCTTGGAGTTGGCACTGCCGTTCTTTGATTGTTTGGTGGTGACATTAAGGTTCCTATATTGAATGGGGCCCTTTAATACCTGATTGTCACAAGCATTCTGCTTTAAGGGTTGGTTGCATGAGGTCCCTCCCCCTAGTTGGAAGACATTGCTGCCTGATGCCCCTTGTAGATCCAGAGCCATTTTCTCTGCATTCCCAAGTGACAAGGCTCTCTCAACAGCATTTTGTAAAGTGCAAAATAGGTTCTCCAATAGCTTCTTGGCACAGCGGTTAGCAATGCTGCCTCGCCCGGGCTCGATTCCCAGCTTGGGTCACTGTCTGTGTGGAATTTGCATGTTCTTCCCAGGTCTACGTGCGTTTCCTCTGGGTGCTCCGGTTTCCTCCCACAGTCCGAAAGATGTGCTGGTTAGGTGCATTGGCCATGCTAAATTATCCCTCAGTGTACCCAAACAAGCACTGCAGTGTGAAGTTTGCACACTAACTTAAGCCTACTTGTGACAGTAATAAATAAATTTAAACATAAAGTCATTTATATCACATACCAATCTGTCCCAGAACATTTCATTCAGAGGTAATCCAAATTTGCAGTGGTCAGTTAATTTCTGGAACCTAGCCAAGGTTCCCCAGGGGTTCTCCTGTTGAAGCAATATTGCTGGAGAATTATCAGGGCTTTGGATCGCAGTGTTTTTTTTACCAGGTCTACCAGTTCATTATAATTTTTTGAATCAGAAACATCTGGATAGGTCAGACTTCTTAAAACACTGAAACTTTGGCCCTGCATGCTGTTAGCAATATCAATTTTTGCTTTTCGTCTCTTTCAATGTTGTTGCACTGAAGAACTGATACATGTGTTCAGTGTATTGGACTTTGTCTTCCCCTCTGGTGTCATTGGGCTCGAGTTTCCCAAAAGGAAGCACAATGGCTTTTTCTTACTGGAGAAATTCTTGACTTTCGGAGGTTGTCCAGAGGGAAAGATGGAGGAACAAAGAAATTTCCTTTTTTTGCACCTTGTCACCAATGTAGCAATTCAGCTACACGCTGGTTTCCATCACCAACACCCTTTATGTGCACCAAAGGAAATGGCCACTCTCGCGGTTTACAGTCAGGTGATCTTTAGCTCGGGACCTACAGGACTGGTTTGGGTAAATTTACAGGCTTAAATACAGGCGGCACGATGGCACTGCTGCCTCAGCGCTAATGAGGCGCTGTTCAATTCCGGCTCGGGTCACTGTCTGTGAGGTGTCTGCACGTTCTCCCTGTGTCTATGTGTAATTCCTCCAGATGCTCCGGTTTCCTTCCACCCAGCAAGAAGTATAGAACTCTGCATATCACCCAGTCAATTCAGGTAGTGAATATATCTCTTTTCTACAGAAGCTCAGCCACAACATTGTGTGAAAATGCAGAGGGCAGAATTTTCCCGTCCCGCCCGCCACGGGAATCGTAGCGGGCGGGACACAGACCATGCAGAGATCTGTTGACCTTGGGTGAGATTTTCCGGCATTGGGGCATGTGCGGCCAGATAATCCCGCCTGGAGACTTTCAACCTCCATTTATCTTCAGAGAATCAAGAGTAGAAACCTATCAGACATCCTATCTTAAAGGACTAATTGAAATCATGTGATTTGTTTCTTCTTATTCTGTTAATAATTTGAGTGATGTCGAGTTGCTGATGTTGGACTGGGGTGGGCACAGAAAGAAGTCTCACAACACCAGGTTAAAGTCCAACAGGTTGATTTGGTAGCATGAGCTTTTGGAGCGTTGCCCCTTCATCAGGTGAGTCTAATTTGAGTGTGTGTGTGTGTGTGTGTGTGTGTGTGTGTGTGTGCTTGAGGGATTGAGTGTTCTTGTTTCAAGAACGGGTGGCATGGTGGAACAGTGGTTAGCACTGCTGCCTCACAGCACCACAAACCTGGGTTCGATTCCCGGCTAGGGTCACTGTCTTTGTGGAGTCTGCACATTCTTCCTGCGTCTGCGTGGGTTTCCTCCGGGTGCTCCGATTTCCTCCCACCATCCAAAGATGTGCTGATTACATGGATTGGCCATGCTAAATTGCCCCTTAGTGTCAGCGGGACTAGTGAGGGTAAATGCATGGGGTTATGGGGATAGGACCTGGATGGGATTGTGGTCAGTGCAGACTTGATGGGCCGAATGGCCTCCTTCTGCACTGTAGGGATTCTATGATTCAAGTGTCATGTGAATAAACATGTATCTTTCCTTTTCATTTAAACTTACTAGAAAGCCTGTTTTCTGTATATTCTTTAAAGTCACAACGCTGAAAAGGTCTAAAAGTCTCCCTGTTAAGACATACATCTTCTTGTGAACAACTGAGAGAGGAGGAAAAAGGGGAAAATATTATCCTGCCATCTCTTCTCATTTGTAACACTCATCTTTGCAAAGCATTGAATCAAATGATTTTGTTCATTGAGGAAAGCGTTTGCAAGATCCATCCTACTACCACAACAAATGTATTGACCTCAGAACTTTTCTTTTAATGTGACAGTCAGAATGATAAGTTCTCTCAATATCCTAAGCAGAGTATTGAATCATTGCCTGTCCCTATTGTTCACTGCAGATTCACTCAGGGCCACAATATGACTAACAGACATTAACAACGCATGACAATGCTTTCAATAGGTCCTGCTTAACAAAAAGAGGGGGAGGAGTGGACAAAAGGTTCTGTTCACCTCACTATATATTTGCAATTCTTATTTGAGTGGCTATTTTTTCCTTTATTTTCCTCTCTCGCTTGCTTTTTATCTGTCTCTCATTCACTCTCTCTCTGAGACTTTGGATTAGACTATCCCTGCCTTCATAATGATAAAACCTTTGTAAGTTTAATAATTGTACAGTCTTTCTATAGCGTTGAATAACACAATGCCTGATACGTGACAGGGGATGCGTTCAGGTGGAACAGCAAATGATAATAATTTAGATATTCTAGTATTGCATATATAGTAATATATTGGCAACCTGGATATCATAAATTGAAAATATATCCGAGTAAATTGTGAAGCTGACTTCAATAAATCTTCAAATCTCTAAGTGTTGCTGGAAAATAATGGTTGTGATCAATTATGTAATCACCTACACTACTTTCTCAAAATAAGAAGGGTGGATTCTGGCCTTGGGTGACTGTGTGGAGTTTGCAGAGCAAGAAGTCTCACAACACCAGGTTAAAGTCCAACAGTTTTAGTTGAAATCACGAGCTTTCAGTGTGCTGCTCCTTCATCAGTGGAGTGTGTCCACTCTAGTACAATGCTGGCATCTCCACATCATGTGTGGAGTTTGTACATTCTCCCCATTTCTGCGTGGGTTTCCTCTCGATGCTCCGGTTTCCTCACAGTCCAAAGATGTGCAGGTTTGGTGGATTGGCCATGCCAAAATATCCCTTGGTGTCCAAGGATGTGTAGATTAGATGGATTAGCCCTGGTAAATGTGCAGGGTTATGGGGATAGGGCGGGGGTTTGACCTGGGTAAGATGCTCTTTCAGAGAGTCAGTGCAGACTCGATGGGCCGAATGACCTCCTTCTACACTATGGGAATCCTATGGATTCTGTGGATATTAAGTGTGACTTTGGGGCAGCACAGTGGCACAGTGGTTAGCACTGTTGCTTCACTGTGCCAGAGACCTGGGTTCGATCCCCGGCTTAGGTCACTGTCTGTAGTTTGCATGTTCTCTCTCTATCTGCGTGGGTTTCCTCCGGGTGCTCCGGTTTCCTCCCACAGTCCAAAGATGTGCGGGTTTGGCCATGCTAAATTGCCCCTTAGTGTCAGGGGGGGCTAGCTAGGGTAAATGCATAGTGTTGTGGGGATAGGGTCTGGTGGGATTGTGGTCGGTGTAGACTCGATGGACCGAATGGCCTCCTTCTGCACTGTAGGAGTCTATGATTGTACATGCTATTCCGGCTGGAGGTCTGTGACCAGTGGTGTTCCGCAGGGCTCTGTACTGGGACCTCTGCTATTTGTGATATATATAAATGATTTGGAAGAAGGTGTAACTGGTGTAATCAGCAAATTTGCGGGTGACATGAAGATGGCTGGAATTGCGGATAGCGAAGAGCATTGTCGGGCAATACAGCAGGATATAGATAGGCTGGAAAATTGGGCGGAGAGGTGGCAGATGGAGTTTAATCCGGATAAATACGAAGTGATGCATTTTGGAAGAAATAATGTAGGGAGGAGTTGTACAATAAATGGCAGAGTCATCAGGAGTATAGAGACACAGAGGGACCTAGGTGTGCAAGTCCACAAATCCTTGAAGGTGGCAACACAGGTGGAGAAGGTGGTGAAGAAGGCATATGGTATGCTTGCCTTTATAGGACGGGGTATAGAGTATAAAAGCTGGAGTCTGATGATGCAGCTGTAAAGAACGCTGGTTAGGCCACATTTGGAGTACTGCGTCCAGTTCTGGTCGCCGCACTACCAGAAGGACGTGGAGGCATTGGAGAGAGTGCAGAGAAGGTTTACCAGGATGTTGCCTGGTATGGAGGGTCTTAGCTATGAGGAGAGATTGGGTAGACTGGGGTTGTTCTCCTTGGAAAGACGGAGAATGAGGGGAGATCTTATAGAGGTATACAAGATTATGAAGGGTATAGATAGGGTGAACAGTGGGAAGCTTTTTCCCAGGTCGGAGGTGACGATCACGAGGGGTCACGGGCTCAAGCTGAGAGGAGCGAAGTATAACTCAGACATCAGAGGGACGTTTTTTCCACAGAGGGTGGTGGGGGCCTGGAATGCGCTGCCAAGTAGGGTGGTGGAGGCAGGCACGCTGACATCGTTTAAGACTTACCTGGATAGTCACATGAGCAGCCTGGGAATGGAGGGATACAAACGATTGGTCTAGTTGGACCAAGGAGCGGCACAGGCTTGGAGGGCCGAAGGGCCTGTTTCCTGTGCTGTACTGTTCTTTGTTCTTTGTTCTATTCACATATTTACAGTTTAAGACAAAACCAGGAAATAATGGAATAATCGGTTGAAAATGAAACAAAGGCAACCTTCATAACCATGTTTTCAGGATGGATTTTGAGTTTGAAATCATGGTATGCGCAACTAAAGCATTTGTGTGCTTTTACAAAATTTCTCTGACTGCAATTTTAATTGAGATTCCTAATCCCAGTTAAAACAAAAGCTTGACATCTTTGACAAAATAGAAGACAGCAACTATCAATCCAAAACAGCAACTTTCTTGACATTAGTAATATTGTAAAACAAGGCACTTCATAGGAGCACTATCCAACCAAACCTGATGCCAAACTGCCTGAAGAAGATATTAGGGCTGATGACCAAAAGGTTTGGCAAACAAGGAACATGAGAAGGAAGCAGGACTTGAACTCCTAACATTCTGAAATTATAATGCTACATTAACACTAAAACAAAGCTGACATACACTGGCCTGCTGTTAGTCCAAAATGTTTTTCATTGGCTATAAAGGGATATGAGGAACAAGTGGGGAGGTGGATTTGAGACAAGGAGAGATCAGCCATGATCTGATTGAATGATGGAGCAGGCTCGAAGGGCTGAATTTGCCTACTTCTGCTCCAAATTTCTATGTTGCTATGTTGTTCCTAAACAAACGTGCATTAAATCCAATGCTAAAGACCACTCTAGCAAAAACACCAAGGAGTCAACTTCAATTTTCCCTTTTAGCTGCTCAGTTGTAGTGGACTGAAAGAGTTGCAACTGAGGAAATTCTGTTAATGTTACTATTTTTAGCTTCAAATTTCCCCAAATCAGATAATTGTCGATCATATCAACAAGAAGTGACTGGTTGTCACCTATCAATTGATTAATACCAGGGATGGCACGGTGGCACAGTGGTTAGCACCGTTGCTTCACAGTGCCAGGGACCTGGGTTCAAGTCTTGGCTTGGGTCACTGTCTGTGTGGAGTTTGCACATTCTCCCTGTGTCTGCGTGGGTTTCCTCCGGGTGCTCTGGTTTCCTCCCATCGACACGGATGCCATCATCTCACGTGAGAACACCATCTATCAGGTACACGGTACCTACTCTTGCAACTCGGCCAACGTTGTCTACCTGATACGCTGTAGGAAAGGATGTTCCGAGGCATGGTACATTGGGAAAACCATGCAGACGCTACGACAATGGATGAATGAACACCGCTCGACAATCACCAGGCAAGACTGTTCTCTTCCTGTGGGGGAGCACTTCAGCAGTCATGGGCATTCAGCCTCTGATCTTCAGGTAAGCGTTCTCCAAGGCGGCCTTCACGACACACGGCAGCGCAGAGTCGCTGAGCAGAAACTGATAGCCAAGTTCCGCACACATGAGGATGGCCTAAACCGGGATGTTGGATTTATGTCACATTATCAGTAACCCCCACAGCTTGCCTCCTGGACTTGCGGGCTGTCCTGTCTGGAGACAATACACATCTCTTTAACCTGTGCTTAATGCTCCCTCCACTCACATTGTCTGTATCTTTAAGATCTGGTTGGCTGTAGGGATTCACATTCTAATCAGTATTCTGTAACTTGATTTTGTGTCTCTGTGCCCTGTTTGAGAGCACATTTCCACTCTATCTGACGAAGGAGCAGCGCTCCGAAAGCTAATGGTATTTGCTACCAAATAAACCTGTTGGACTTTAACCTGGTGTTGTTAAAACTCTTACTGTGTTCCTCCCAAGGTCCAAAAATGTGAAGATTAAGTGGATTGGCCATGCTAAATTACCCCTTAGTGTCAGGGGGACTAGCTAGGGTAAATGCATGGGATTATGGGGATAGGACCTGGGTGGGATTGTGGTCAGTGCAGACTTGATGGGGGTAATGGCCTCCTTCTACACTGTAGAATTCTATGATTCTTATAATGAGATCACTGTGCAAAACCTCATGCCCTCATTGTTTTAATAACAATGAAAGCAGCAGCAAAGGTTTTGGGTGGACTTATACTGACTTTGCAGGAGCTAAATTTCAAATCTAATTGTGTGAGGACAGACAAGATGGGAAGGCTAGTTAGTGCTTCAACCTAATGGAACATTACAGCACACACTTTAAACCAGTACCTCCACCTAATAATACTGTAAATATCAATACAACAATTTATGTATCTCTTTATCACATTCAAAACGTTGGAATTATATATCTTTCCAGTGTATTTATCATTGCTATGTAGGCACGTGACCGTTATTGCTGCAACACCAACAGAAATCAGCTCAGTGACAGTTAGATATTTTCATAGAATCAAGGAGTTATTGAAACTTATTGCATGGAAGTAGATCTGCTGTGTCTATCTTGACTCTTGAAAAGAACAGTTAGACTTCCTAAGTCTTTACAAAAGTGAAATCAGAAGAAAAGCATTTTGTGAATTGAATGCCCAACATACTGAGAAAGGTTGGCTTGTTGCGAAGTTGAGTTTGTGAAATTGGAATTTGATGTTGATAAAGATGTAAAAAATTGTAAAAATGCTGGAGGGAAAAAAATCATTGTGCGGTCCCTTTAAAAACTGGCGTTTCGTTTCAGTGCTTGGAGGTTTAAAATACAAAGTACATCCAGAGTCCAAGCAGAAACATTTGTATCAAGAAGTCAAGCAGTAGTCTTGACAAGACAACCTTTTTGTTTTTGGATTTTGCCCAATCAATATAAAGCAAGCACTCAGCTACCAAGAACCTATAAGATCTGAATTTGATGATGTTGACAACATCAGACCAATTCTATTGTAGAAAAATGGATAGGTCATCACAGGTCATCACAAAAGAGAGTGCAGGGGGGAAAAACAGGAGAGCAACAGAAGAACTGCCACCTCTCAAGCCCTGAAAGGGCGAGAGCAGCTCTCAACTCTGCAAGGTTCAAATATCCCTCAAGAGAATGCACCGTCTAACTAGCGAAAGGTATCAAATCAGAAAGTTTACAGACAAAGGAATCAACAGAGGAACTCCAAAGGATTCTGAACGCCATAAACCTGGTTGTATATTTGAGAGTGACTGAATTTCTTTTTTTTTGGTTACTGAATCAATATGGTATTTATTTGAACAGCATTCCATTAGAATCTTATTTTATTTGGCATGTTATTTGTTTAAAGTTCCTTGTTAGTTAAATGAATAAATTGCTAAGTGTTCATTTTAAAATGAGTGCCAGGTATTTCTGTGAGTTAACCACTAAACGTTAGTGAAGAACAGTTCAGACCTTCCCAGGCACTTTTAACAGATTACGAGGCGAGGCATTCTTCTTTGGGAGATTCGTGTTACTTCTCAAAAGGGGGTCAAACTCCATATCGTAACAGACTCTTCTATTTGTTTCAGAGAAATTTATCGCAAAGTTGATCTATTGCAAGCCTATGAGGCATGGCCAGATTTTGATAGATTTTGAAAGGAGAATGATCATCGCATGGAGGAATATATCATGAGTTCCAACAGACTGCATTAAAGATGGCATAAATTCGGTTTGGAGATTCTTTGTTTAGTGCTCACATTTAACTTGTTGGATTGTGAATGGCTCCTTGACTTAATTTGGGTTTGGTTCTCAGAAAAGGGCTTGCTTTTGGAGCGGATGCCAACTGCCTTGAAAAAGTTCCCAGGAAAGCCATCATTTCCAGAAGCCTTGATGACACAAATGGGACATTTTGCAGTGCCACACAAGATGGAGGACTTGCTTGATTACAGCATTTTGGGATTGCCCAGATACTGGGTGTAGGGCCCAGAACAAAGGAAGAGTTACAGACAGAAACAATGAGGAAGAAAACACTTTTAGCTCCTCAGGGTATAAAGCAGGTGTCAGGATTGGAGCAGAAACATTCAGCAAATGAATTCCAGGAAAACCTGGGAGAAATTAATAGATGTTTCAGGGATGACTCAAATATCATTATGCAATGAATTCCTCAAAGCAGAACAACAAGATTCTCAAAGTAATGCATGACACAGAGAATTTAAAGGCAGAAAATGATGATGATGATCAGTCAAAAAGAATTGTAATAGGCATAAGAAACTTTAGTCCAGTGGTGAGTGTATTAGTCGTGGGTTAATTTAACTGTGTGGTGTTGGATCATGGTTGCACCTTGACAGTGTGTGGAATAGGCTATTATCCAGATTCATTCAGTAATGAAGATTGATGCAAGTTTAGGGAGTATGAAAGTTCTTTTTTAGATTCAGTGATGACAACACACTGAGGTCATGAAGAAGGTGGTGATTTTATGCAAAGTAGCTGGTGTAAGCCACGTTATTCATGCTGATTTGTATTTATGTTCATCGAGTCTATTTGGTATAATTTATCAGGACAGTACTTTCTTCCAACTGTTACCTTCTTCCTTATTTGAAGTAAATATGCCAATCACAGGATAAGGATTGGTGAAACAATGCTATGTATTCTTTATTTGAAGATAAGAATATAAACAGGTAGAGTTAGCTAGGAGGCTAAGTATAGTACATCTGACTTCTACTCTTTTTGCTTGGTGATTGAGTAGAAGTCACAGGAATAATAAATCTGATCCTGTCAAGGTGGCAGTGATTGACAGGTGAAGGTAGGTGTACATTCTATCACAACACCAACCAGGGAAAAGACTAATTTAGACTATGCAATCAAACAGGATTACTCAATAATCTTATTGTAAAGATGGCTCTAGAGCACAATCATAATAACATGATGGAATTTCACATTCAGTTGAGAGTGAGAAGTGTGGCACTAAGACTAGTGTCTTAAACTTAAATAAGCTAGGACTGCTGCCTCACAGCGTCAGGGACCAGGGTTTAATTACTGGCTTGGGTCACTATGTAGAGTCTGCACATTCTTCTGTGTGGGTTTCCTCCAGATGCTCTGATTTCCTCCACAGTTTGAAAGACGTGCTGATTAGGTGCATTGGCCATGCTAAATTCTCCCTCAGTGTACGTGAATAGGTGCCAGAGTGTGGCAACTAGGGGATTTTCACAGTAATTTCATTGCAGTGTTAATGTAAACCTACTTGTGACACTAATAAATAAACTTTAAAACTTAACGGCAATTACAAGGCGATGAACACAGAGTTGATTAAAATCAATTAGGAAATAGATTAAAAGGTAGGACAGTGGAGGAGGAGCAGCAGATGCTTGAGGAGATAATTCATAACTCTCAGCAATGATAGATTCCATTAAGAAAGAAAGACTCCTTGAGAAGGATGCACCATCCACAGCTGACTAAGGAAATTAAGGATAGTATAAACTTAAAAGAAAAAATATGTAACACTGTCAAAATTTGTAGTAAGCTGGAAGACTGGACAGATTTTAGAAATCGTCAAAGAATGACTGAGTAATGTGTGTAGTTTTGGTCTCTTAGTCTGAGGAAGGAAATTCTTGCTATTGAGGGAGTCCAGCAAAGGTTCAACAGACTGATTCCTGGAGTGGCAGGACTGACATATGAAGAGAGACTGGATCAACTGGGTCTGTACTCACTGGAATTTAGAAGAATGAGAGGAGATCTCATAGAAACATATAAAATCCTGATCAGGCTGGACAGGCTAGATACAGGAAGAATGTCCCCAATGTTTTACTGCAGTTGTACTGGGCCTTGGTGAGACCACATCTGGAGTAATGTGGATGCTTTTGGTCTCCTGATCTGAAAATGGGTGTAATTGCGTTAGAAGCAGTTCGCCTGTTCACTCAACTTTATTTTATTCATTTGTGGGACATATGTGTCACTGGCCATCATTTATTGCCTGTCCCTAGTTGCCCAAGGGCAGTTGAGAGTCAACCACATTGCTGTGGCTTTGGAATCACATGTAGGCCAGACCTGATAAGGATGGCAGATTTCCTTCCCTAAAAGACTCAGGTGAACCAGATGGGTTTTTCCACCAATCGACAATGGTTTCATAATCATCAGTAGATTCTTAATTCCAGATATCTTTTATTGAATTCAAATTCCACCATCTGCCATGGCGGGATTCGAACCCAGGTCCCCAGGACATTAATAGTCTAGCGATAATACCACTAGGCCATCGCTTGCACTTATTCCTTGAATGAAGGATTTATCTTATGAAGAAAAGTTATGCAGGCTGGGCTTTTTCACATTGGAGTTTAGAAGAAAGGGAGGCGAATTTATTGGAAGATCCTGAAGGGACTGGGTAAGGTGGAAACAGGAAGAATGGTTCTTCTTGTAGAGGAGATGAGAACTAAGAGATAGAGTTTAAGATGGCAATGAGGAGAATTATTTTCTCAGATGGTCTTTGGTGTGGAATTCTCTTCCCTAGAAAGTACTGGAGGCTGAGTCATTGAACTTAGATTAATAGAATCATACAACCCCTACAGTGCAGAAAGAGGCCATTTGGCCCATTGAGCCTGCACCGACAACAATCCCACCTCGGCCCCACATCCATAATCCCATGTATTTACCCTTCTAATCTCCCTAACACTAAGGGGCAATTGAGCATGGCCAATCAACCTAACCCGCACATTGGAGTGTGAGAGGAATCTGGAGCATCCGGAGGAAACCCACACAAGACACATGGAGGACGTACAAACTCCACACAGAGACAGCTACCTGAGGCCGGAATTGAACCTGGATCCCTGGTGCTGTGAGGCAGCAGTGCTAACCACTGTGCCACCATGCTGTGCTGAGTTAGATAGATTCTGATAGACAAGAGAGTCAAGGGTTATAGGAGGCAGACAGCTAGGTACAACTCCAACTAATGGAGAGTTTATCAACTGATTTCCATTGATTCCAGTTTTGCCTGAGTTCCTTTATGTCACACTGGGTCAAATGCTGCCTTAATGTCAAGGGCAGTCTCTCTCACCTCACTTTTTGAGTTTAACTTTTTTATTCATGAGGTCAGGAGCTAAGTGCCCAGTGTGGAACCCAACTGAACATCAGTGAGCAGTTCCATACCAATTGAAATATTGCAAACTGATCTTCAACTTTCCTGAGCCTTACACATTTGGATACCTGGAACATAATCCCCCTCAGTCTTTCCTTCAATGAGAAACCATCAAATACTCAACAGAATATGATAAAATGTAGAGATATAAAAGTAGGATTGGAAAATGTTCTCAATGGTGTCGAACTGCCCAGGTATAATTGTGTAATATTTACATTTGGCCCAATTCATTCTCTGGTAGTTTAACGGTTAACCTCAAGGCTGCATTACTCACTAAAAGTTGGTTTCGCAATTTATTAGTTTGGAAAAGTCATAGGTTCAAGCTCCTCAGAGTTCTGTGGGGGTCCTACTGATATTCTTCATGTAACTAACACAGCTCAGGGCTGATGAACTATTTATGAATCTCACTGAATTTGTGTGGCCTTGGTGTGAACAAAGTAACTGTCATATTCCTCTACATCACAACTATTTCTGGGAGATGTTTTAAAGTTATTTTCACCACTAACACTACATTTTGCACCCTTCCCTTTCCTTCTCTCCTATGTACTCTATGAACGGTACGTTTTGTCTGTATATCTCAATACATGTGAAAATAATAAATCAAATCAAATCAAATTAAAATCATCAATGTAAGGTTTTTTTTCTTTTCGAGAAGTTAAGACAATCTTCCTAATGTGGGTCAGTGAATCAGAACTTCACAAGATCACGTTGATGACAAAAGCCCTTTGGCCCAATTAATATCATCTTTTCAGAATACCAGTTACCAGTTCAAGTAACCTTGCTATTCGAGCTCCAGGTGTTGACTAAATAGCCCAGTGTGCTAATCTCAGCCCCAATTCTTGCTGATCCTCTATGTAATGAACTAATTTTCCAATCTAAATTTGCCTTTCATAACCCCAATGCTCGTCCTGCTGCCATACGTGTCTGAAAAGATTAACCCAGGTTTTCTCTCCCTATTTCAATAACGGCCTATGTAACTCTATAAAGCACCATTTGAGGTATCACTTTATGAGGCTAAAGACCTCTAGGTTAGTATATAATTCCTCATAACTCACCCTTTTTACATTGGTGTTCACCTTGTTGTGATCCTCTGGAGATGACATGATGAACAGCTAAATGCTTTATTGGGATTTGAGTTCAACAATCGGAATGTATCATTATTTGGAGCTGTGATTTGTGTCTTCCGGTACAATTTGGTGAGGAAACTCTGGCCATGATTTTACCGGCTCATCCCACCCATCGGTGGGTGAGTGAGCCGGTAAAATTGCGTGAGAGCGAGAAATCAGGACCGCGCCCGATTTCCCGGCTCTCGCGATCTTACAGGCACCAGATTTCCGGCGTGGTCAACCTCACACCCATTTCCGCCAAGTGACTGAATATATTATTTCAATTAATGTTAAGCATCTTTACCATGTGATTAGCAAGCCTGGCACTCAATCGTCAGGGCTCGCTTGCCTTTAAGGCCTCGCAGGAGAGGTTCTGTCCAGCGAGGAAAACACCTGCTCCCCATGAATGGGGAACGGTCGTGTTGCCCTCGGCGGTAGAACAAGAGGCCATTGAGGCCCCCTAGGGTGATTGATGGCAAGGGGGCATGCCCCTTGGGCAGTGCCAGCCTGGCAACTTGACAATACACACTCGGCACCTTGGCACTGCCCACCTGTAGGGGACGGGGCCTATGGGGGGTATGGGGCCTCAAGGTGGCAGGACCTGGAGTGGGTGGGGCCTGGAGTGTGCAGGGCCTATGGGGTGAGGGCCTGAATGGTGGGCTATGGGGGCTGGGGCTTAGAAGGGGCAGGGTCTCTAGGGCTGGGCAAGGAGGGGCCAGGTACAGATCAGCGCAGTGCGATTAGGGAGGCAGGGGGCCCCGTTGCACACTCAGTGGGGGAGTGGTACGATCGACATGGGAGGCAGGGGGAGCGGTGGGGGTTATATTTTCGGGCGGTGTGGGACTCGCGATCGGCCGTGGACTCCCGCGATTGCAGGGAAGGGGGAGTTGTGTTGAGGCTGGCCTACTGGTATTATCACTAGATTATTCATCCAGAAACTCAGTTAATACTCTGGGGACCCAGGATCGAATCCAGCCACAGCAGATGGTGGAAGTTGAATTCAATAAAAAATATCTGGAATTAAGAATCTACTGATGATCATGAAACCATTGTCGATTGGTGGAAAAAGCCACCAGGTTCACTAATGCCCTTTAGGGAGGAAATCTGCTGTCCTTACCTGGTCTGGGCTACGTGTGACTCCAGAGCCACAGCAATGTGGTTGACTCTCAACTGCCTTCTCAAATGACCTAGCATGCCACTCAGTTGTATCAATCACTACAATGTATCAACAAAGAAATGAAACCGGATGGATCACCTGGCATTGACCCAGTCACCGGAAAAGACAACAGCAAAACAAACAGCCCTGTTGACCCTGCAAAGTCCTCCTTACTATCTGGGGGCTAGTGCCAAAATTGGGAGAGCTGTCTCACAGACTAGTCAAGCAACAGCCTGACATAGTCATTCTCACGGAATCATACCTTACAGATAACACCCCAGACACCACCATTACCATCCCTGGATATGCCCTGTCCCACCGGCAGCACAGACCCAGCAGAGGTGGCGGCCACAGTGACATCCATGAGATGCTGTGGGTTATCAACAGCAGCTGAACTGTACTCCAACACAATCTCCAACATCATGGTCCGGCATATCCCCCACTCAACCATTACCATCAAGCCAGGGGACCAACCCTGGTTCAACAGAGTGTGCAGGAAGGCATGCCAGGAGCAGCACCAGGCATACCTAAAAATGAGGTGTCAACCTGGTGAAGCTAACAAACAGGACTACTTGCATGCCAAACAGCAAAAACAGCAAGTGATAGACAGAGCTAAGCGATCCCACATCCAACGGATCAGATCTACGCTCTGCTGTTCTTCCACATCCAGTCGAGAATGGTGGTGGACAATTAAACAACTCACTGGAGGAGGAGGCTCCACAAATATCTCCATCCTCAATGATGGAGGAGCCCAGCACATCAGTGCAAAAGATAAGGCTGAAGTATTCACAGCAATCTTCAGCCAGAAGTGCCGAGTGGATGATCCATCTTGGCCTCCTCCAGTGGTCCCCAGCATCTCAGATGTCAGTCTCCAGCCAATTCAATTCACTCCACGCGATATCAATAAATGGTTGGAGGCACTGGATACTGCAAAGGCAATGGGCCCTGATAACATTCCGGCAATAGTACTGAAGACTTGTGTTCCAGAGCCTGCTGCTCCCCTAGTCAAGCTCTTCCAGTACAGTTACAACACTGGCATCTACCCAACAATGTGGAAAATTGCCCAGGTATGTCCTGTACACAAAAAGCAGGACAAATCCAACCCCTCCAATTACTGCCCAATCAGTCTACTCTCGATCATCAGTAAAGTGATGGAAGGGGTCATCAACAGTGCTATCAAGCAGTACCTGCTCAGCAATAACCTGCTCAGTGACGCCCTGTTTGGGTTTCGCCAGGGTCACTCAGCTCCTGACCTCATTACAGCCTTGGTTCAAACATGGACAAAAGAGCTGAATTCCAGAGGTGAGGTGAGAGTGACAGCCCTTGACATCAAGGCTGCATTCAACTGAGTGCGGCATCAAAGAGCCCGAGCAAAACTGGAATCAATGGGTATCAGAGGGCAAACTCTCCATTGGTTGGAGACGTACCTGGTACATAGGAAGATGGTTGAGGTTTTGGAGGGTCAGTCATCTCAGCTCCAGGACATCTCAGCAGGAGTCCCTCAGGGTAGTGTCCTAGGCCCAACAATCTTCAGCTGCTTCATCAATGACTTTCCCTCCATCATAAGGTCAGAGGTGGGGATGTTCACCGATAATTGCACAATGTTCAGCACCATTCGTGACTCCTTGGATATTGAAGCAGTTCATGTCCAAATGCAGCAAGACCTGGACAATATCCAGGCTTGGGCTGACAAGTGGCAAGTAACATTCGCGCCACACAAATGCCAGGCAATGACCATCACCAATAAGCGAGACTCTAACCACCGCCCCTTGACATTCAATGGTGTAACCATCACTGAATCCCCCACTGTCAACATCCTTGGGATTACCATTGACCAGAAACTCAACTGGACTCACCACACAAACACAGTGGCTACAAGAGCAGGTCAAAGGCTCGGAATACTGTGACGAGTAACTCACCTCCTAACTCCCCAAAGCCTATCCACCATCTACAAGGCACAAGTCAGGAGTGTGATGGAATACTCCCCACTTGCCTGGATGGGTGCAATTCCAATAATACTCAAGAAGCTTGACACCATCCAGGACAAAGCAGCCCACTTAATTGTTACTCCTTCCACAAGCATTCAATTCCTCCACCACTGATGCTCAGTAGCAGCAGTGTGCACCATCTATAAGATACACTGCAGCAATTCACCAAAGATACTTAGACAGCACTTTCCAAACCCACGACCACTTCCATCTAGAAGGACAAGGGCAGCAGATACATGGGAACATCACCACCTACAAGTTCCCCTCCAAGCCACTCACCATCCTGACTTGGAAATATATTGCCGTTCCTTCGCAGTCGCTGGGTCAACATCCTGGAATTCTCTCCCTAACAGCATTGTGGGTCAACCCACAGAACATGGACTGCAGTGACTCACGAAGACAGCTGACCACCACCTTCTCAAGGGCAACTAGGGATGGGCAATAAATGTTGGCCAGCCAGCGATGCCGATGTCTCATGAATGAATTTAAAAAAAGCAGAGGCCTGACAGATCTCTTCTCTCTGGGATACCCTCACACCTTCACCGCTCACCATCTCCCATCCAGTCCACCCATCTCCCAGCGAAACTTATCTGCTCCCTTCTCCCTTTAATCGTTGCTTTTACGGTAGCTGCTGCCGTAAAAAGGGGAAGTGACTTATCTCTCTGCACCGATGCTACTGGGGGCGCGCTGCACAGCTCCTGTCTCACCCAGCCTGAGTGAGAAAGGGAGGGTACATTTGTCAGGAGTGGCAATCCGGCAGATTACCGGACATAATCCTGGACATAAATTCAAATTGTTTCTCCCCCACCCCACAAAAGACAAAGAATGCTATTGTTTGAAAAGTGACTTGTTTGTTGTTTAAAAATAACAACACAATGTATTGACTGTGAAGTGCTTTGGAAGGTTTTGAGGGAAGCAAAGCGCTTTACAAATGCATCACATAAATCCAACTTGCTGTTCTGTTCACTGGATGTGAATGAAGTGTGAGGAAAGCTGGAGCAGTTGCAGTGACTTATGAGGCTGTTTTTACAACTCTACCTGCAGATTAAGGGCGCTAATAAATAAAATACTGCCAATCCAAGGCTGGTGTCTACAAGCACTGCTGACTCCACACAGGCGAATGGAGCTCTGCACAAACATTGGCTCCCTGCTGACATTCAAATACTCCTTATACTTCACTGCTCATAGGTCATAGTTATACTGTAGCTGATGTAAAGCTGAGGCCACTTCTGATCCTATGGTCAGGATTTTCCGGCCCTTCCTGCTGGGATCTTCCTGAGTGGCCTGAAACTGTGGCGTGCTCCCCGGTGACGTGGCTGACGAGCAACGCAAATGGCTATTGACTTCAGCGGGACTGGAAAATACCACCGGTGGCCAATGGCAAGCTGCAAGGGCCGCGGAGTGCTGGAAAACCCCGACTAATGTTCCACATGTATGATGGACAGGGCAGAGATGGAGCGACCACAAGATGAGTCATTCAATACCCAGCAATTTCTATTCATTTTGCACTTAGATGGCCAAATAAAGAGCAAATGTTTGTCTTTGCTGTCTAAGAGAAAATCTGATGGAGGGGACTGCACACACCTTGTAAAATTCACCTGACATTCAATCAACTCTCTTACGAATGGTGAAGATGGACCCCACCTCACCCCACCAATCACTCCATCTTGACATCCTAACATTGGGCACAATGCTGTCACTGTTGGCGAGCTTAGAGGCAAGAACAGCTTGTATTTCGGCACGATGGGTGGCATTTCAAAGGGCTGCCACCTTCCCACTACTGTCAAGATAACACCTTATTATCACCAGTAACAAAACATGCCGGTGTGAAAACTGTTTGGAGTAACGTGGCGTGCAGATATTGGGACTCATCTGAACAATGCCTGGGGCTGTTTTCAGAGTTCAGGTTGGAGGAAGCCAGCCAGCCTGGATCCCAAAACATCACAGCAGTGGATGGGAGGAGCTTCCGCAGGTGGACCCTCCAGATTCGGTGCCCTGGAGGGGGTCGAACTTCCAGCCCCAGAATGTTCCTGGAAATCCAAGTTTTTTCTCATGACGTCCACCTTCTTTCTTCAGTCGTGGATCAGTGATTTTGGATGACTTTTCATTCGAATTTAGAAGAACAAGAGGTGATCTCATTGAAATATATAGCCCATAACTTCTGATCAGCGATGGAAAGCGGCCACCAGAAAAAGAAGAAATGTTTGCGCATTTTCCTGCCTTGGAAAATAGCACCCAAACTCCCGATGGGAGCAGCAACCTTCGGTCTTCAATGGAGCCATCTTTGCAGTCCCCAGTGTGATGCAAGAGGACCTTAACCACACTCCCTTATGACGCAGCCAGACTGGGAACGCTGTTTGAGGTCCAGCTTGGAAATAGCAGTTTTGCATTGAAAGGATTTCCCTGCTGTTATAAAAGGAATGTTGAAGCTTTTTTTAAAAAATGCTATCAATTTTAAGTAGCTAATTCTATTGTTATTGACTCATTTAAAATGTAATTTTTTTTATGATTGAAGATGAGTATTATTTAATGTATAAATGCACATAGGTTTTGTTATTTGTTCTAAATTTCTGAAACTACTATTTAAATCTGCATTATGTTATTATATACCTTTATGTGTGACATGCTGAGGAGTGTCCGTACACTTCTCAGACCATGATTTGGATACCTGCTTGAGGTTGAACAAAGGAGAGTTCACATTTTCATTTGGAGGAAGGAACTGAAGGCACTGTTGCTAAGTTTGTAGATGATACAAAGATATGTAGAGGGACAGGTAGTATTGAGGAAGCAGAGGGGGCTGCAGAAGGACTTGGACAGGTTAGGAGAGTGGGCAAAGAAGCGGCAGATGGAATACAATGTGGAAAAGTATGAGGTTATGCACTTTGGAAGGAGGAATGGAGGCATAGACTATTTTTGAAATGGGAAAATGCTTAGGAAATCAGAAGCACAAAGGGGATGATTTGTGAGTCATTGTTCAAGATTCTCTTAAGGTTAATGTGCAGGTATGATTGAATGGCGGAGCAGATTCGATGGGCCGAGTGGCCTAATTCTGCTCCTATGTCTTATGTCTTATGGTCTGATTTTGGGCCGTGGAAAATTTAAATGTGTTTATCATTAATATTTTTCTGCTGTACTTACTTCATTTATAATTCTCATATTTAACTGTTACGTATGTTTCAATAAAGCATATGCATAATTTCATGCTTGAATGTTTTGTTTTAATAAAGTATGAGTAGAATTTTGTAGTTTAATGAAAAACATTCATTAACAAAAATAAAGTTGGCCGGGATTCTCCCAAAATAAAACTAAGTTTCCCACGGGTGGGAAATTGGGAGTATTTCCCATCCATTTTTTGGGCGTACTTACCAGAATGAGTCTCTGTCACTCTGAGCAATGCAGAGTGCCTCAGCGTGACTCACTCTAGTACATAGGGGAACGGGCCTATTCCCGCCCGAGAGGCTGGCAACATCGTGCTGAGCGGACCATTGTGCACGTGCTGATCTCTCAGTGCAGAGATCGGTGCATGTACACTGCCCACACACCCCCATCACCAGCCACCTGAACGCTGGCCTCCGATTGCTGTCCGACCTCCCTCCCAACCCCTGATCGCTGGCCTTGCAAACCACCCCACCCCGGATCGCTGGCATCCCAGAATCCCCCCGCTTCGGGCCAGGAGAATCCTGGCCGTTATAAATAGAAAACTTTGATACCATGTTGACATTTAACTAAACAATTTACTTTAGCAGCTGCACTTTGACATTTTGTTTAATTGCCCCATCTTTTCAAATTGCTTACAAAATATTTTTTTCTCTAACACAATGATCAATAAAGTATTTTAATACATTAACACAATGGGTGGGATTTTCGGTTTTCCGGCTGCCCCAACACTGGAAATCCTGCCCAAGGACAACGAACCTTTGCATGATCCACTCCCCCCACTGGCATCCCACCCTCCTGACCCGCTTCGATTCTCATGGCGGGCAGGACTGGAAAATTCCCCCCAACAGTTCTGTTGTCTCTAAACAAGGAGGTGAGGGAGGGATATGAGGAAAGGTACGGAGAGGAAGGGGGTGGACACTAACATCCACCTTGTTATATATGAACACTCTTTCACTGGAATTAGTTTTCATGATAAAATTGTAAATTTTTAAAAAATCTTTATTTTACTCTGTGCATTACATATGTGTTAAACATCTTCTTAAAACATTTCAAATAATAATTAATCCAACCAAAGAATGTCTGCTGCCTCTACCGCTGCTTTAGACAAAAAATAAATGTGCAAATAAATAAGGGCAAAAGCTCACCCATCATCAGTTCAAGTGATGGGAGTTAGGGCAGGATTGCAGCTTACCACTTCAGTACTGGCAGCTTTGCAAACCCCAATCGGAGGTTTAAACTTGGCGCACTTTCAGTGCGCATGTGCATGCTTTCACGTCGTCCCTACACGCATGTGCGGGGCATAATCGGCGTGAGTCCGCATTTGGCGTGGAAGTTACAGGCCAATGGATTCTTAAGGAGCTGGACAGGGTAAATGCTGAGAGGATGTTTCCCCTCGTGGGAGAGTCTAGGACCAGAGGGCATAGTCGACGAACAAAGGGTTGCTAACTCAAGACTGAGATGAGGGGGAATTTCTTCTCTCAGAGGGTTGTGAGTGTGGAACTCTTTGCCACAGAGAGCTGTGTGGGACAGAGTCCTTGTGTATATTTAAGGTTGAGATAGATTCTTGATCAGTAAGGGAATCAAGGGTATTGGGGAAAGGGCAGGAAAATGGACATGAGGAATGTTGGATCAGCAATGATCCTATTGAATGGTGGAAAAGGCTTGAGGGGCTGAATGGCCTACACCTGTTTCTTATGGTCTTATGGTCCTGGTGTGGTCTCACCAGTGCCCTGCACAGTTGGAAAAAATCCTCAATCATTATACTCTACTCACCTTGCAATAATGGCCAGCATTTCATTTGCCTTCCTAACCACTTGCTGTACCTGCATACTAACTTTTTGTATACTAGGAGACCCAGATCCCTGTGTGCTGCAACATTCTGCAGTCTCTCTCCATTGAAAAAACATTCTTATTTTCTGTTCTTTCCACCAGGAATTGACGTCCCTGGCCATCTGCTCCCATACCTTGAGGACCTCCTAACTTCCCTCTCCCCATGAGGAACCAGGGGATTTTTCAGCTGCTGCGGTTTCCTTACCCTCCACTAAAACAACTGGCAGAGATTGCAATAGCCACACAGCCAATTAGGGTGCTAATTGGTCAGAGATGGGACTTTGGTCTATTACTTGGGTGGAATTACTACCTCAGAGAGCTGCTGGCCAATCTGATTAGCTGGCTGCTCTGTAGTCCCAGCACCACTCATGGGAGTAGTGGGCAGGACAGGGACTACAAGCAGTCTCCATATTTTGAGTCCTGCAGACCAGTAATAGGTCAATGTATGAATCCTACAGTGGGAAAGGGAGGTGAGGCCGTGGAAATGGATAATGTGGGGGGGGTGAAATAGGTTGGAGGGCTGCAGTGTGGGAGTTCTTGATGAAAGGACAATTGTGGAAGGAGTGCCTGTTGGGAGAAAAATGCCTTTATCCTGCTTGAAGCCTGAGCAGGGAAATTTGCCAGGCCTCTCCCCTGCGCCTGAATAATATTTGGCCACTTAAGGGCCTCAATTAGGCGGGGGGGGGGGGGGGGGGGGGGATGGGCCACCCTGGTTTTCACCTGTCCATGTAAAATTGTGGACAGGTTGGGGGAGGGAGGTTGTAATGTGGAGACCAGCAGTTGCAGGGAGAATTACAGGCCATACGGCATGCAAATCCACTGGTGGGAAACTGTAAGATTTTTCCCATGGCGTCTCTCCTACTGTCCATTTACACTACTGATATGTCCAACAATGCAATATAGCCCTGGAGGACTACCTCTGCCTCAGCATTGCATTGTTTTGAATTGCAGTGATAGTATTCAATGACAGCCTCCTGTAATTCAATGCAATTTCCCTTTAAGAAGGATAGACTGTATTTAAGAACAGAAGGCGGGCTGTATCACATTCTAGCAACACAATACTGCTTGGCCCCATGCTGAACGCAAAGGCAGCCAGCATCTTGCGAGTTGCTCGCCTCAATGCTGCAATCAAGTAAATAATGTGACAGGACCAAACTTATGTGTTGCATCCCTCCAATATGAACCAATATGGACAGGTTGTGAATTAAAACCCTTTATCCAAAAAACAGGGTAACCCAACTAATAGCCCACGGTATTTGATCCTGTTGTTTAAATGAGTAATTCAGAATGGAATGGTATTGACTTATCATTGGGCTGTTACGTATATGCATCATGAAAAAAGATGAACAATGGTCTGCTCAGGCAATGAAGCTAGACAAATGGCAGAGTGAGTTGGATGGGTATTTTCATATTTTGACATTATTACTGCCCTATCAGTTTATCTCAGTTGGCTTTCACAATGAGAAGAATATGTTTTAACCTTTAGTTGGCTCCTTGGGCCTTTGGCTATTTATTGCCAAGGAAAATTGCTAACTGTCAGGTATTTATTGCTCAGTAAAACCTTGACGGTCTTTGAGTAGCCAAAGTGTAACCACCATTAAAATTTAATTACTGATGTTGTGAGCTGATTGAAATCTCCTCCCACAAGACACTGGTGAATTAATATCTTAATACCAATGTACTTGTAGAAGACGCATTAGGGCCCATTTTAAGATGAGGATTGAAACAGAATGTGTGATCTCTAAGGTAAGCATTCAACCTGAGGAGTAAAGAGATGCAGTTGGCCCACTCTCCTTGGTGAATGGTGCTGCAGTATGGCGCCATTGGTCAAGGAGGGAGAACTCTGGAGGCGATCAATGTGGGGTATGGGCAGGGAGAGACTCTGGAGGTGGTTATTGAGGCAGGCGGGGTTGGTAACTGAGTGTGATCAGGGCAAATGGGAAGGGCCCAGGCTAGGGGAGGACCAAGTGTTCCTCAGGAGTCCTGGAAGTGCACTCCTGCTCCTTCTGGCCCACAAGAAAATCTAAAAAATACATTTTTCAACTTACTTTGCAGAGCCTGTCCTGACCAACATTCTGCCCCCAACCAGAACCACAAAAAAAAATCCCAATACACTGCTGCTTGCGGGATCTTACCATGTGCACAATGTTGTTATAGAATTGTAGAATCATAGAATCTCTACAGTGCAAAAGGAGGCCATTCGACCCATTGATCCTGCACCGACAACAACCTCACTCAGTCCCGATCCCCATAACCCCACATATTTACATTGACACTAAGGGACAACTTAACATGGCCAGTTAACCTAAACTGCACATTTTTGGAGTGTGGGAGGAATCTGGAGCACCCGGAGGAAACCCACGCAGGCATGGGGAGAATGTGCAAACTCCACACAGACAGTGACCTGAGGCCGGAATTGAACCCGGGTCCCTGGAGCTGTGCTAACCACTGTGCCGCCGTGTCTAAATAATATCTTGCTACATATCAAAGTGATTCATTATTTGTAAAACATTTTGAGATGTTTTGGAGAGTATTCACTCTATGTGAATAGAAGTGTCTCTTTTTATTCCCATTCATTCATTCGTGAACACCAACCATCATTTTTTTTATTCATTCGTGAACATGGGCGTCGCTGGCTGGCCAGTATTTATTGCCCATCTCTAGTTGCCCTTGTTCAGAGGGTAGTTGAGAGTGAACCACATTGCTGTGGCTCTGGAGTCACATATAGGCCAGACCGGGTAAGCACAGCAGATTTCCTTCTCTGAAGGGCATTAGTGAACTAGATGGGTTTTTATGACAATCGACAATGACTTCATGGTCATCAGTAGATTCTTAATTCTAGATTTGTTTTATTGAGTTCAAATTCCACCAGCTGCCGTGACAGGATTCGAAACCGGGTTCCCAGAACATTAGCCGAGTTTCTGGATAAATTGGCGATAATACTGCTAGGCCATTGCCTCCCCACAGCTGTATCCACAGCTGAAACCAATGTCCAGAAGAAGGCTAGCATTGCCTGGCACAGCCAAGGAGAAATGAACAAAGAACAAAGAAAATTACAGCACAGGAACAGGCCCTTTGGCCCTCCAAGCCTGCACCGACCATGCTGCCTGACTTCACTAAAACCCCCTACGCTTCCGGGGACCATATCCCTCGACCATATCTGATGCGCGATTAAATCACTCGGGAGGCTGGATCGTACCCGGGAAATAAAGGCCTTTATTAGTAACAAGAATGGAGCATACTGCATAACAATACAATCCCAGACTACAGGGTCACCAGGCAGTGCAGTGACCTTTATACTCCTACAAGTAGGCGGAGCCAACCGGAGTGTACCACAGAACAATACCAACAGGTAGAACACCCCAACCCTAACCCCAACAGTGACAACAGTAACATATGTACAAGTACCCATAGTGGTAACCATCTATGGTTCACCACAATATCCCAAATGCTTGGCATGATCAGGGGTATCCAATATTAGTTCCAATGATATGTAAGCACTACTGTCTGAAATGATAACAATTTGTTCAGGTTCTTCTGGTCAAATAAGAATTTCTAATTCATACCTTAAAATAGAATTGATATGTCTCCGCAACAGAAAGCTATTCTGTTGCCATGATGCCTCTCCTTATTGTTCTTGACTGACTTTCCTTCCTTAACAATCATATTCGTGGGAGAAAATCTGTTTCATTTTGTGGTGTGACTTCCAATACGATAAAGTGCTACTTAAATGCATTTTATTTCCTTTATTCTTTCCTGGGATGGGGCCAGATACCAGTGTTCATCAATGACAGGAGTGTAGCCCTGAGGATCATTTTGTGGTGTTGCAAGAAGTTCAATGAGCTCACACAGATAGTCAAGGTTGGTGAATACATCTTCAAATGCTGTTGCCCATTAATCCCACCACATGTCCCCACACACTGCTCACTGCTGTGCAATAACTTCGGATAGATAACATTCATGCTTCACCCTAACATAACACACATCTGACAGATTGTATACACTTCCAGCCATTCAACCATCATAGACGCACCAGTCTCACTCACTTACTGACAAACTTCCCTCTCTCTTGCATGATAATGTGGTTCTCAATCAGAGGCAGCATCTAACCGACAGGAAACAGACAGTGCTTCTCAACAGCCATGACTCAGTCTGTGACCAGTGGTTGAAACAAGCTAAGATGACAGTTTTCTCATATTGAATCCTCCTTCCCACATTGCACGCACCCGCACACCACCCCCCCCACCTCCCCACCCCCCCTCTGATTTGCAAGCTGCAGATAGAATCCTACATAGAACCCTACAGTGTAGAAGGAGGCCATTCGGCCTATCGAGTCTACACCAACCACAATCCCATGCAGGGCCTATCCCCACAACCCCATGCATTTACCCGAGCTAGTCCCCCTGACAATAAGGGGCAATTTAGCATGGTCAATCCACCTCGCCCAGAGTGGAACGTAGGAGGACACCGGAGCACCCGGAGAAAACCCACGCTGACACAGGGAGAATGTGCAAACTCCACACAGCCAGTGACCCAAGTCGGGAATCGAACCCAGCTCCCTGGCGCTGTGAAGCAGCAGTGCTAACCACCAACACCACCATGCCACCGATGGTGTAAAAATTCACATGGAACTCTTCCCCCCTCCCCTCACTACCACCCTGCCCTTGTGCCTTTCTCAGTTCAAGCTGCAAAGAACTAGGCAGCGATGGAAGAGAGAAGAAACACCATCACTCACTCTCACACTCATAGCAATCAACTCAGATACTCTGACACTGCGCATACCTTAGAAAATATCTGAGAAGTGGAACCACACATGGTGAGTCACTGGGCATTGAACATCTGGATGCTGCAGGAGAAGTCATGCATCCCAGCTTGCGCTTGGACTGTTCTCATGCAAGGTCAGCTTGTTGCTAATGCAGGTTCAGACTGCAGCTTTCATTGTTGCAGGTAGCAGTATACAGAGGGGTTTGCATGGTGTCACAGCGGTTGAGTGAGATGTCCTCCGACACCACTAGGATTGCTAAGACATTGGCCAAAGGGAGTAGCAATGACGCATGGAGCAGAAATCCACTGTGCTTTCTTTGGGTAACAGCATTTGTTCTCTAACCCTGTCAGTCCACCAGTTCCTCTGCTGTTGTCTGTGAGTCAGCAGTTCAGATTGTTGGCACTCCGGCCAAGGTGGCATTGCCCAAAGTCAGGATTGCCCAAAGTCAGGCCTTCTAGAGCCAAAACTGCTCAAGGTCATCCTTCAGGTTCATCTGCATTTGACCCCATTGATAACAACCTCCTTCAACAAAACAGCACTACAGTTCTTCCACAAATTTTGCCTCAGCAAAAGTAAGTCAAAAACACCACACCTGCAACATGGTGAGCCACCTTTTAAATAGTCCTGAAACAGGATCCTGCGGAACCTTTATCATGGAATCTCAACAGTTCGGAAGGAGGCCATCTGGCCCATCGAGCCTGCATCAACAACAATCCCACCAAAGCCCTATCCTCATAATCCCACATATTTACTCCGCTAGTCTTCCTGACACTAAGGGGCAACTTAGCATGGCCAATAAACCTTACCCCATATCTTTGGACTTTGGGAGGAAACAAGAGCACCTGGAGGAAACCCATACAGACACGGGGAGAACATGCAAACTCCAGACAATCACCCAAGGCTGGAATTGAACCCAGGTCTCTGGCACTGTGCCACCATGCTGCCCCGGAAATGGTTAACAAAGACGCTGCCTGCACATGTGTTAACCAAAATTGCTACCTTGGTGTTACATCAACTCATTCAGATCAGCTACATCATGATAGTGCCCATTCAAGGTCTTTGGGTGCTGGTAGTGGGGGAATCTACCTGTGAAATTGCAATTCAGTAAATATACAGCAGCTACGCAGAAAGAATTTGGAACACATCATGCACA
Organism: Mustelus asterias; assembly: GCF_964213995.1. Classification (NCBI taxonomy): domain Eukaryota; kingdom Metazoa; phylum Chordata; class Chondrichthyes; order Carcharhiniformes; family Triakidae; genus Mustelus; species Mustelus asterias. The sequence goes on along the minus strand of NC_135807.1, from coordinate 34,071,966 downwards.
AAGAAACCCACAGTTGGCATTCGTAGCTGATGTGGTCTTAAATTTTGGACCGAAAGGATTTGGTTTGCAAATTCCAGCAGTTTCCATAGCAAAATCAAATTGCAGTGCAGGTTCACCAAGTTTATCCTGGCTGTGGAGAGATTTTCTTATGAGGAGAGGTTGAGTAGATTGGGCTTGTACTCATTGGACTTTAGAAAAATGAGAGTCAACTTTATTGAGCCATGCAGGATTTGCAGAGGTCTTGACAGGATAGATATTGAGAGGTTGTTCCCCCTCCTGGGAGAATCTAGGACCAGAGAGCATAATCTCAGAGTAAGGGGTCATCCATTTAAGGCAGCCATGATGAGGAATTTCTTCTCTCAGAGCTGAGTGAATTTGTGGAATTCTTCACTACAGAGGATTGTAGAGGTTGGCTCTTTAAGTATGTTCAAAGCTGTGATAGAAAGATTCCTAATCATTAAAGGAATCAAAGTTTATGGGGATATGATGGGAACATGGAGATGTGGATTATCACATCAAATCAGTCATCATGTCATGATTGTAGGATTGCAGAGCAGACAAAGAACAAAGAACAAAGAACAGTACAGCACAGGAAACAGGCCCTTCGGCCCTCCAAGCCTGTGCCGCTCCTTGGTCCAACTAGACCAATCGTTTGTATCCCTCCATTCCCAGGCTGCTCATGTGACTATCCAGGTAAGTCTTAAACGATGTCAGCGTGCCTGCCTCCACCACCCTACTTGGCAGCGCATTCCAGGCCCCCACCACCCTCTGTGTAAAAAACGTCCCTCTGATGTCTGAGTTATACTTCGCTCCTCTCAGCTTGAGCCCGTGACCCCTCGTGATCGTCACCTCCGACCTGGGAAAAAGCTTCCCACTGTTCACCCTATCTATACCCTTCATAATCTTGTATACCTCTATTAGATCTCCCCTCATTCTCCGTCTTTCCAAGGAGAACAACCCCAGTCTACCCAATCTCTCCTCATAGCTAAGACCCTCCATACCAGGCAACATCCTGGTAAACCTTCTCTGCACTCTCTCCAATGCCTCCACGTCCTTCTGGTAGTGCGGCGACCAGAACTGGACGCAGTACTCCAAATGTGGCCTAACCAGCGTTCTATACAGCTGCATCATCAGACTCCAGCTTTTATACTCTATACCCCGTCCTATAAAGGCAAGCATACCATATGCCTTCTTCACCACCTTCTCCACCTGTGTTGCCACCTTCAAGGATTTGTGGACTTGCACACCTAGGTCCCTCTGTGTTTCTATACTCCTGATGACTCTGCCATTTATTGTATAACTCCTCCCTACATTATTTCTTCCAAAATGCATCACTTCGCATGTATCCGGATTAAATTCCATCTGCCACGTCTCCGCCCAATTTTCCAGCCTATCTATATCCTGCTGTATTGCCCGACAATGCTCTTCGCTATCCGCAATTCCAGCCATCTTCGTGTCATCCGCAAACTTGCTGATTACACCAGTTACACCTTCTTCCAAATCATTTATATATATCACAAATAGCAGAGGTCCCAGTACAGAGCCCTGCGGAACACCACTGGTCACAGACCTCCAGTCGGAAAAAGACCCTTTAACCACTACCCTCTGTCTCCTATGGCCAAGCCAGTTCTCCACCCATCGAGCCACTTCTCCTTGTATCCCATGAGCCTTAACCTTCTTAACCAACCTGCCATGTGGGACTTTGTCAAATGCCTTACTGAAATCCATATAGACGACATCCACGGCCCTTCCTTCGTCAACCGTTTTTGTCACTTCCTCAAAAAACTCCACCAAATTTGTAAGGCACGACCTCCCTCTTACAAAACCATGCTGTCTGTCACTAATGAGATTGTTCCGTTCTAAATGCACATACATCCTGTCTCTAACAATCCTCTCCAACAACTTCCCTACCACGGACGTCAAGCTCACCGGCCTATAATTTCCTGGGTTATCCCTGCTACCCTTCTTAAACAACGGGACCACATTCGCTATCCTCCAGTGGTCTAAATGGCCTATGTCTGCTCCTGTACCTTTTGGTCTTATGGCCTTATGCAGCATGTGGCAGCTGACTTTCTGTTTAGATTCTACGGGCGGGATTTTCCGGCCATGCTCGCCCCAAGGCCGGAAAATCCCACCTGAGGTCAATGGGCCTTTGCATGGTCTGTGTCCCACCTACTATGATTTCCGTGGCAAGCGGGACAGAAAGATTCCGCCCTACGTCTCTCACCACCTCAATTCATTCCATTGATAAAAATGAAGGATCATTTGAGACATTTGAGCCGAAATTCTACACTGGCATTTTCGTCCAACTCTGAGGGAGTGCTGCATTTTCAAATGTGCCATCTTTCAGGTGTTATAAGTGAGGCCCTCTCTACTCCCTCAAGAGAACACAAAGATCCCACAACACGATTTGAAGAGGAGCGGTGGAGTTTTCCGTGGCTGTTATGGCTAACATATACCCCTCAACCAACAACTAAAGCAAATGGCTTATCTCACTGCTGTTTGTGGGTCTTTGCAAAGGGCAAATTAGCTGCCATGTATCCTGCAAATGTCTGCACTTCATTGGGACATTCGGAGGTTGTGAAAGGGGCTATCAAAATGCAAATCTTTTGCAAGGTTTAATCATGGTTCATCATGGATCATCATGGTTTGGACTGTCTTTTTAATTCATGGTAAAATGGAGGAGGGAACAGGGCCAAGTGATCTGCTTTGACTTCTGCCTGGCAACTAGTCTTGATCAGTGGTTTGGGGGCCACAGGGGACCCAGCTTGTAACTTACTGAGAGCACAGTGCAAAATATTCACACCTGAAAACACCCGCAAGGGCAGCTGGGCTGACCGCGGACAGAATTTGAGTCAGTTGTTGGAGGGAAAAGAGCGAGAGAAAGAGAGAGGTGTCATAAGGTGATGAAAAGGTACAGCTGGTGTGGTCAGCAGACAGAAGGCTGTGAGGCCTTTGTGAACTATCAGGCAGAGTTGGGGAGGGAGGATGATCTCTAATTGGAGAGATGCATCCTGTGGTCTTCTAAAGATTCTGGCAATGTTGGGAGGAGAAATGGCCTTACTGCTGAAGGGCAGTTTGGAAATTGTCTGAAATTTAAAGGGAGCGCCTTTCGATGATCAGTCACCAATATGATTCAGCAAAATGGAGAGACATTAAATCATTGGAAGCTGGGAGTGATTGGACTGTGTCCTGTAAGAATTGTGACTCTGCAGAGAGCGTGTTATAATGTCTCATAGAATAGAATCCCTACAGTACAGAAGGAGGCCATTCGGCCCATCTAGTCAGCACCAACTCTCTGGCGGACCCAGGTCCTTCTGTCCCCCCCCTCCACCCCATCCTTGTAACCCCACACATCGCCCATGACCAATCTGACCAATCCCCCTAACCTATACATCTTTGAACACTAAGGGGAAATTTAGCATGGCCAATCCACCTAACCTGCACATATTGAATACAGGAGCTGGAATGTCTATTGAATACAGGAGTTGGGACATCTTGTTGAAGTTGTACAAGACATTGGTAAGGCCACACTTGGAATACTGTGTACAGTTCTGGTCACCCTACTAAAGAAAGGATATTATTAAACTAGAAAGAGTACAGAAAAAAATCACTAGGATGCTACCAGGACTTGATGGTTTGAGTTATAAGAAGAGGCTGGATAGACTGGGACTTTTTTCTCTGGAGCGTAGGAGGCTGAGGTGTGATCTTATAGAGTCTATAAAATAATGAGGGGCACAGATCAGTCAATATCTTTTCCCAAAGATAGGGGAGTCTAAACTTGAGGGCATAGGTTTAAGGTGAGAGGGGAGAGATACAAAAGTGTCCAGAGGGGCAATTTTTTCACACCGAGGGTGGTGAGTATCTGGAACAAGCTGCCAGAGGTAGTAGTAGAGGTGGGTACAATTTTGTCTTTTAAAAAGCGTTGAGACAGTTACATGGGTAAGATGGGTATGGAGGGATATGGGCCAAATGTGGGCCATTGAGACTAGCTTAGGGGTTTTAAAAAAGGGGTGGCATGGACAAGTTGGGCCGAAGGGCCTGTTTCCATGCTGTAAACCTCTATGACTCTGTGACTCTATTTGGAGTTAGGAAGGGAATCGGAGCACCCAAAGGAAACCCAGGGAGACACAGGGAGAACATGCAAACTCTACATCGGCAGTCACCCGAGGTCGAAATTGATCCCGGGTCCCTGGAGCCCCGAGGCAGAATGCTAATATTGTCACCATGCCGCTATGTATGAGGCATGAGTTTATCAGGCACATTAAAGATTTTTTGAGTTTTCAAATCAGTTAGAGTTTTACTTACCTACTAGGTAAGGTTTTTACGTGGTTGCTTTTAGTTTGTTACAATAAAAACATCATCGATATCATAGAATCTACAGTGCAGAAGGAGGCCACCAGGTCCATCGAGACTGCACTGACAACAACCCCACCCAGGGACTGTCCTAACCCCGTAAACCCACACATTTACCCTCCTGAGCCCCCTAACATTAGGGGCAATTTATCATGCCTAATCAACCTAACCTGCACATCTTTGGACTGTGGAAGGAAACCGGAGCACCCAGAGGAAACCCACGCAGACATGGGGAGAATGTGCAAACTCCACACAGTCACCTGAAGCCTGAATTGAACCCGGGTCACTGGCGCTGTGAGGCAGCAGTGCTAACCATTGTGTCACCATGCTGCCCCAAAATGTTAAAGAACAAAGAACAAGAACAAAGAACAATACAGCACAGGAACAGGCCCTTCGGCCCTCCAAGCCCGCGCCGCTCCCTGGTCCAAACTAGACCATTCTTTTGTATCCCTCCATTCCTACTCCGTTCATGTGGCTGTCTAGATAAGTCTTAAACATTCCCAGTGTGTCCGCCTCCACCACCTTGCCTGGCAGCGCATTCCAGGCCCCCACCACCCTCTGTGTAAAATATGTCCTTCTGATATCTGTGTTAAACCTCCCCCCCTTCACCTTGAACCTATGACCCCTCGTGAACGTCACCACCGACCCGGGGAAAAGCTTCCCACCGTTCACCCTATCTATGCCTTTCATAATTTTATACACCTCTATTAAGTCTCCCCTCATCCTCCGTCTTTCCAAGGAGAACAACCCCAGTTTCCCCAATCTCTCCTCATAACCAAGCCCCTCCATACCAGGCAACATCCTGGTAAACCTCCTCTGTACTCTCTCCAAAGCCTCCACGTCCTTCTGGTAGTGTGGCGACCAGAACTGGACACAGTATTCCAAATGCGGCCGAACCAACGTTCTATACATCTGCAACATCAGACCCCAACTTTTATACTCTATGCCCCGTCCTTAACTTAACATCATGCCTTTAAGTTGGTCACAGGGAATTCAAATATCTTTTTAAAAGTATCAGTGCTGACAGTACGTTTTTTTATATATATATGTATAAGTTCTCATGTATTCATGATAATCAGTGATTTTCAGTCCATGGGAGATGATTATTTTTGTTCTTTTTTCTGAGGTTTTACTTAAGCCAAGTTTTTGGTTTCTTTCATAAATCCTGCTTGTTGGTCCTTGGAGATCATCCTTAATTTAGCACAAAGCTGAGACTGCCAGCCAAACTCAGCTTGTTTGTGCAGTGACTTCCCAACTTGGCGCCTGTGTGTTTGGCATCTGGTGATATCTCCACTGTTGCATCCAGCAGCAGTGCTTTTACAACTTGCTATCATCTTTACAACATCGACATGAAATAAACCATCTAGTGCCACACTCTTGTGATTGCCACAGGGGATCATCAATAGACCTCCTTGTGGGGCTCAGTAAATATAAGCTCCCCTATTAGGCAAGTGATGGCTCGCCCAGTAGGGAAGGAGCAGCGGGGGGGGGGGGAGGGGGGGCGGTTTAAAACCAGTTAGCTCCACTCAAGCCGGCAGTCGATAAACTGGACACCGGACTGCTCTCTGTAACTATTGAAAGGTGTTCAGGTATCACCAGTAAAAGGGTGCTTGGTGATGGAAGACTGGCCTCAGTAAGATTTTTACACTGTCCCCTTCCAATTCCATCCAGCGACCTCCTCTTATCAGATAAAGGCAGAAACACAGCAGTAAACTCACTGGCAGCTCATTACAACCCTTGAAAGAGTTTGTTACAGCAGTGGCCAGAACACAATGAGAGCCATGTGTTTGTTCCAACTTCAGTTTTTGTGAATTTAAAAGAAATATTAATGTCAGAATTCAGTCCTCCTGTGCCCCATATCTACGCAATTAAGAAAATAAAAGTAGCCACAGAATCCGTACAGTGCAGAAAGAGGCCCATCAACTCTTCACCGACCACAATCCCAGGCACAGATTCCCGTAACCCCACATATTTACCCTGCTAAACCCCTGACACTAGGGTCAATTTAGCATGGCCAATCAACCTAACTCGCACATTTTTGGACTGTGGGAACAAACCAGAGCACCCGGCAGAAGCCCACGCAGACACGGGGAGAATATGCAAACTCCACACATACAGGGACCCAAGGCCAGAATTGAACCTGGTTCCCTGGCGCTGTAAGGCAGCTGTGCTAACCATTGTGCCACCGTGCCGCCCTATCAAGAGATCTCCGGAAAAGAGATGTCTAATTGTGGCCGCAATGGCAAAAGCATTTTTCTAAGCTCTGCCAGAAGTCAGAATACCATGAAGTATTATATAGGGACACTAAGGGATAATGTAGGTCAGATTCAAACTGATTCCTAGTTAGAAGCACAGAACGGAATCATTGAATGATTACAGCACAGATGGGACCAATCAACATATCATGTACATGTCAATTCACTGCCAGAGCAACTAATCTAGTCCCACACTCCCACCATTTCCCCATAGCGGTGTAATAGTTTTCACCTGAATTATACAATTCTCTTTTGAAAGTCTTGGTTGAATCTTCCTCCACCACATTCTCAGTCATTGCAAGCCACTTACTAGGTAAAGAGGTTTTTCTTCATGTTGCTGTTGCTTCTTTTGCTATTCATCCCAAATCAGTTCCCCCTGCTTCCTGATCCTTCCACCAATGGGGACAGTTTCTCCCCAACTACTCCGTTTAGATCCTTCATGCTTTTAAACATCTCTGTTGAATTATGGGTGAATTCTCCGATCTCGTTCGTTCCCACCCCACTGTCAGCAAGAATGGAGAAATTGGCTTTCAGACAAAACTCCATTCACTGCAATGGCATCAGAGACTTGCAGCCACAGACGAGGTCAGCGTTTTCCAGCAGTTGTCTTAATCTTCTCCAAGGGGAACAGCCTCAGTTTCTCCAATCTATCCATATGACTGAAGTTCCTTATCCCCAAAATCAATCTTGTGAATCTTTAGCGCAACCTCTCGACAGCCACTTTACATCACGGGTGGCACTGTGGTCAGCACTGCTGCTTCACAGCACCAGGGACCCGTGTTCAATTCCCAGCTTGGGTCACTGTCTGTGTGGAGTTTGCACATTCTCCCTGTGTCTGCATGGGTTCCTTCCAGGTCCTCCGGTTTCCTCCCACAGTCTGAAAGACATGCTGGTTAGGTGCATTGACCATACTAAATTCTCCCTCAATGTACCCGAACAGGCGTCGGAGTGTGGCAACTAGGGGATTTTCACAGTAACTTCATTGCAGTGTTAATGTAAGCCTACTTGTAACTCTAATAAAATAAAACACATCCTTCCCAAACTTAGGTTCAATAAATTATTCCCTTTAAGGCCGAGCCAGTGTTTTGTAAAAGTTCATCATGACTTCCAGTTTTTGGAAGAGTTACTAAATGGCAACTTTTGATGACTCTAAACTCTCATAGATGATGCTAATGCTCCATTAGGAGGGGTGTGCAGCACTGAATAAGGTTATTATTATAAAAATGGATGTTATCTTAGATAGATTAGGAAAGCTCCAGATTCAAGTCCAGTTAATATCCAACCAACAATGATCTAAAAGATGGAACAGGTAACCTTTTAGCCCTTTGATGATATCCTCAATAGTTCATAAAATCAGGGATAATTACCTCAGACTGGGAGCTAACTCATGTATTGAAGAAACACACAGACATATCAGATGCAGGAATTACAGGCCTATTAGCCTCACATCCATTCGTTGGAAAACGTGCAGACTCCACACAGACAGTGATCCAAGCCGAGAATCAAACCCTGGTCTCTGGTGCTGTGAGGCGGCAGTGCTAACCGCTGTGCCACCGTGACGCCCAGTTTGTGGTTTCATTAGAAAATTTAAAACACTAAATTAAGAATTGACTCCAGTTCTTAAGTCAAAAGTTATGGGTTGTGGTTTAACTTGGAGACAAGTGTCTAATGACAGTCCCCAGAGATTGATCACAGGCCCTCAACTCTTTTCAATTTTTTTAATGTCCTGGACAAAGTTGGGAATAAGGTAAATAACTCTGCAGATGATACCAAAAGAAAATATAGGAGTGTAAATAATTTTTTAAAAAAAGATGAGCTTGAAGAGTGTGCTGCATACTGGTAAATGTAGTATTATGCACGATTGTCAGACAAACACAGCACATGTTTCAACTGCATCAAAGAGTTGAGAGAAGATCTTGCTGTTATTGTGCACAGATCACTAAATGTTCATGAGCAATATAGAGGAACTGTAGTTAAAGCAAATAAGGTATTTATTAATACAACCCATCCAATGGGCAAGATTCTCCCAAAAAAATTCTAAGTGCCAAATTCACGTGAAAACTGGAGTAATTCACACTGTTTTTTCGGTGGGAGTTCAGAGAAGAATCTCCCACAGTCTGTGCGCTGCAGAGGTCACAAGAATGTATATCATTAAAAATCAGGGGTCGAGGCCTGTTCCTGCCCGGGAAGCCAACAGCTTGGCGCTGTGTGGGCCACTGCGTATGTGCCAATCTGTCAGCACCAAGGACAAAAACGTAAGAGCCCATGGGACACAGGATAATGTGGCAAACTGGATCAAAAGTTGGCTTTGTAACAGGAAACAAAGGGTAATGGTTGCTGGATGCCCTTGCAAATGGAAAGTTGTTTCAAGTGGTGTTCCATGGGGCTTGGTGTTAGCACCCTTACTGTTTGTGTTGGATATTAACAATTTGGAAGTGGAGTGGGGGGGCACGATTGGGAAATTTGCAGACGACAAAAAGATTGGCTGAGTAGTGGGTAGTGTAGAAGATAGCTGTAATCTCCAAAATTATACAGGTGGGTTCGCGGAGTGGGCGATAAAGTGGCAAATAGGTTTTAACATGGAGAAGTGTGAGGTCATACATTTAGGGAGGTCAAACAGTTATAGGGAATACACAATAAATGGGAATATACTACGTGGGGTAGATGAAGTAGGAGATCTTGGCATACAAGTACACAGGTCTCTAAAGGCAGCAGTTCAAGTGGACAAGGTTGTAAAGAAGGCATATGCAATGCTCTCCTTCATTGGCAGAGGTATAGAATATAAAAGTAAGGATATAATGTTGGAATTGTATAAAATACTGGTGAGGCTACAACTGGAGCGTTGTGTGCAGTTCTGGTCACCACATTACAAGAAGAGTGTAATTGCTCTGGAAAGAGTGCAGAGGAAGTTTGCAAGAACATTGCCAGGGTTAGAAAAGTGTAGCTATGAGAAGAGAGTGGGTAGGTTAGGGTTATTTTCCTTGGAACATAGAAGGCTGAGGGGTAACTTCATTGTGGTGTACAAAATTGTGAGGGCAAGAGATAGAGTGGACAGGATAAATTTGTTTACCTTGGTGGAGAATTCTAGAACCAGGGGACATAGATTCGAGATAAGTGGTAGAAGGTGCAGAGGGGACATGAGGAAGAATTTTTTTACGCAGAGGGTAGTGGGTGAGTGGAATTCTCTGTCCGAGTTGGTGGTGGAAGCAGAGACCCTAAACCTTTTTTTAAAGTACTCTGCTCTGCCTGCAAGGTGGGTGCTGTCTGACAGAGAGGAGTGCTTTTGGAGTTGGATGAACATAGGGAGTTAGATGAAACAGGCAGCAGAAGCTACAAGTGAGAGTGTTGATTGGTCAGTGTTTTTTCTTTTTGCTCTTGGCATTGTAGCTATTGTACATTTTGCAGATGGAGTTTAACCCTGATAAATGTGAGGTGATTCATTTTGGTAGGACAAATTTAAATATGGATTACAGGGTCAAAGGTAGGGTTCTGAAGACTGTGGAGGGATCTTGGGGTCCATATCCACAGATCTCTAAAGGTTGCCACTCAAGTGGATAGAGCTGTGAAGAAGGCCTATAGTGTGTTAGCTTTTTTTAACAGGGAGTTGGAGTTGAAGAGCCGCGGGGTTATGCTGCAACTGTACAGGACCTTGGTGAGACCACATTTGGAATATTGTGTGCAGTTCTGGTCACCTCACTATAAGAAGGATGTGGAAGCGCTGGAAAGAGTGCAGAGGAGATTTACCAGGATGCTGCCTGGTTTGGAGGGTAGGTCTCATGAGGAAAAGTTGAGGGAGCTGGGGCTGTTCTCTCTGGAGTGGAGGAGGTTGAGGGGAGACTTAATAAAGGTTTATAAAATGATGAAGGGGATAGAGTGAACGTCCAAAGACTATTTCCTCGGGTGGATGGAGCCATTACAAGGGGGCATGACAATAGGGCTCATGATGGGAGATATAGGAAGGATGTCCGAGGTAGGTTCTTTACTCAGAGAGTGGTTGGGGTGTGGAATGGACTGCCTGCAGTGATAATGGAGTCAGACACTTTGGGAACATTTAAGCGGTTATTGGATAGGCACATGGAGCACACCAGGATGATAGGGAGTGGGATAGCTTGATCTTGGTTTCAGATAAAGTCGGCACAACATCGTGGGCTGAAGGGCCTGTTCTGTGCTGTACTGTTCTATGTTCTATACTATTATAGTATTTCTGTGTAATTTCTGTGGTTTATAGTTTGAAAAGGTTATATTCGGTAGTAACAAGGAGCAAGAAAGAAGGGCCCGAGAAAATTGTATATATCTGAAACAAAACATCTTTCAAAAGTTTAATTTAAAGGGGTAAGACATGACCGGAGAGCTCCAAGCCATGGTTTCCTCCTCTTGCTCCATGTGGCAGGCTGGGGACAGTTCCAGTCCCCTGGGTCAGCATGTGTGTGGGAAGTGTCTCCAGCTACAGCTCCTGGAAGCTCGAGTTTCAGAACTGGAGCGGTGTCTGGAGACATTATGGAGCATCCACGAGTCAGAGAGTATCGTGGATAGCACGTATAGAAAGTTGGTCACACCGCAGGCTCAGACTCCACAGGCAGGAAGAGAATGGGTGACCACCAGACAGAGCAAGAGAGATAGGGAGGTAGTGCAGGAATCTCCTGTGACCATTCCCCTGCAAAACAGATATACCGCTTTGGATACTGTTGAGGGGAATAACCTCTCTAGGGAAAACAGCAGCAGCCAAACCCGTTGCACCATGGTTGGTTCTGCTGCAAAGGGGAGGGGTAAAAAGTGTGCCAGTGCAATAGTTATAGGGGATTCAATTGTAAGGGCAATAGAAAGGCGTTTCTGTGGCCGCAAACGAGACTCCAGGAAGGTATGTTGCCTCCCTGGTGCTAGGGTCAAGGATGTCTCGGAGCGGCTGCAGGACATTCTGAAGGGGGAGGGTGAACAGCCAGTGGTTGTAATACACATTGTACAAGCGTCATAGGACCTCATCCCTTTTTTTTCACCTAAAAGCAGAATACAGGAAGCTAGGAAGAAAGTTAAGAAATCGGACCTCAAAGGTAGTGATGTCAGGATTACTACCAGTGCCACGTGCTAGTCAGAGTAGAAATGAGAGGATATATCAGATAAATACGTGGCTGAAGAGATGGTGTCAGGGGGAGGGTTTCAGATTCCTGGGGCATTGGGACCGGTTCTGGGGGAGGTGGGACCAGTACAAATTGGATGGGTTACACCTGGGCAGGACTGGGACTGATGTCCTAGGGGGAGTGTTTGCTAGAGCGGTTGGGGAGGGTTTAAACTAATATGCCAGGGGGACGGGAATCTATGTGAGGAGTCCGAGAAGAAGGGAGCAAGGACAAAATGTGGGGAGAATGTTCCAACTACATCAAAAATCAGGAAAAACGTTAGAAGGAAGGAGAACTCAGGAGATGTTATTAATGGAAGTGTTAGAATTCAAAAAGATGGTACAAAAACTAGCATAAGGGCACTTTATCTGAATGCTCGTCGCATTTGAAACAAGGTAAATGAGTTGACGGCAAATGAGTATGATTTGGTGGCCATTACAGAGACATGGTTGCAGGATGGTCACGACTGGGAGTTGCATATCCAGGGGTATCAAACTGTTCGGAGGGACCGACAGGAAGGTAAGGGAGGTGAATATTTAAGGATGATATCAGGGCGGTAGTGAGAGATGATATAGGTTCTATGGAAAAAAAGGTTGAATCCATCTGGGTGGAAATTAGAAATAGTAAGGAGAAAAAGTCACTGATAGGCGTAGTCTATAGGCCACCAAATAATGACATCATGGTGAGGCGAGAAATAAACAAAGAAATAACTGATGCATGTAAAAATGGTACAGCAATTATCATGGGGGATTTTAATCTACATATCAATTGGTCAAACCAGGTCGGTCAAGATGTGGAGATGCTGGCATTGGACTGGGGTAAGCACAGTAAGAAGTCTCACAACACCAGGTTAAAGTCCAACAGGTTTATTTGGTAGCAAATACCATAAGCTTTTGGAGCACAGCTCCTTCGTCAGATGGAGTGGATATCTGTTCTCAAACAGTGCAAACAGACACAGAAATCAAATTACAGAATACTGATTAGAATGCAAATCTCTACAGCCAGCCACGTCTTAAATGTACAGACAATGTGGGTAGAGGGAGCATTCAACACAGGTTAAAGAGATGTGTATTGTCTCCAGGCAGAACAGCTAGTGAAATTCTGCAAGTCCAGGAGGCAAGCTGTGGGGGTTACTGATAATGTGACATAAATCCAACGTCCCGGTTTAGGCCGTCCTCATGTGTGCGGAACTTGGCTATCAGTTTCTGCTCAGCGACTCTGCGCTGTCGTGTGTCGTGAAGGCCGCCTTGGAGAACGCTCAGGTCGGTCAAGGCAGCCTTGAAGAAGAGTTCATAGAATGTATCCGCGACAGCTTCCTTGAACAGTATGTAATGGAGCCGACAAGGGAGCAAGCTATCCTAGATCTGGTCCTGTGTAATGAGACGGGAATAATGAATGATCTTGCAGTTTGGGATCCTCTTAGAAGAAGCAATCACAGAATGGTTGAATTTAAAATTACAGATGGAGCGTGAGAAGGTAAAATCGAAGTCTTGTGCTTAAACAAAGGAGACTATAAAGGGATGAGGGAGGAGTTGGCTAAGGTAGACTGGGAGCAAAAACTTTATGGCGGGACAATTGAGGAACAGTGGAGGACTTTCAAAGTGATCTTTCACAGTGCTCAGCAAAAATATATACCAGTGATAAGGAAGGACTGTAGAAAAAGAAATCATCCACCATGAATATCTAAGGAAATAAAGGAGGGTATCAAATTGAAAGAAAATGCATACAAAGTGGCAAAGATTAGTGGGAACCTAGAGGATTGGGAAATCTTTAAAGGTCAGCAGAAAGCCATGAAAAAAGCTATAAAGAAAGGTAAGATGGATTATGAGAGTAAACGAGCTCAGAATATAAAAATAGATAGCAAAAGTTTCTACAAATATATAAAACGAAAAAGAGCGGCGAAAGTAAACATTGGTCCTTTGGAGGATGAGAAGGTGGATGTAATAACTGGAAATGAGAAAATGGCTGAGGCATTGAACAGACATTTTGTGTCGGGCTTCACAGTGGAAGACACAAATAACATGCCAAAAATTGGTGACAGAAAGGCTTTGGCAGGTGAGAACGTAGAAACTATCATTATTACGAAAGAGGTAGTGTTGGGCAAGTTAATGGGGCTAAAGGTAGACAAGTCTCCTGGTCCTGATGGAATGCATCCCAGGGTACTAAAAGAGAAGGCGGGAGAAATAGCACTAGTGGAAATTTACCAAAATTCGCTGGACTCTGGGGTAGTTCCCACAGATTGGAAAACAGCAAATATGATGCCACTGTTTAAAAAAGGAGGTAGACAAAAGGCAGGTAATTATAGGCTGGTTAGCTTAACTTCTGTAGTAGGGAAAATGCTTAAATCTATCATCAAGGAAGAAATAGCGAGACATCTGGATATAAATTGTCCCATTGGTAAGACGCAGCATGGGTTCATGAAGGGCAGGTCATGTTTGACTAAATTGGTGGAATTCTTTGAGAACATTACATGTGCAGTGGACAATGGGGAACCTGTGGATGTGGTATATCTGGATTTCCAGAAAGCATTTGACAAGGTGCCGCACCAAAGACTGCTACATAAGATAAAGGTGCACAGTGTTACGGGTAATGTATTAGCATGGATAGAGGATTGGTTAACTAACAGATGGGTAAATGGGTGTTTTTCTGGTTGGCGATCAGTGACTAGTGGTGTGCCTCAGAGATCAGTGTTGGGACCGCAATTGTTTACGATTTACATAGAACATAGAACATAGAACATTACAGCGCAGAACAGGCCCTTCGGCCCACGATGTTGCACCGACCAGTTAAAAAAAAAAACTGTGACCCTCCAACCTAAACCAATTTCTTTTCGTCCATGAACCTATCTACGGATCTCTTAAACGCCCCCAAACTAGGCGCATTTACTACTGATGCTGGCAGGGCATTCCAATCCCTCACCACCCTCTGGGTAAAGAACCTACCCCTGACATCGGTTCTATAACTACCCCCCCTCAATTTAAAGCCATGCCCCCTCGTGCTGGATTTCTCCATCAGAGGAAAAAGGCTATCACTATCCACCCTATCTAAACCTCTAATCATCTTATATGTTTCAAAATCATCTTATATGTTTCAATATAGATGATTTGGATTTGGGGACCAAGTGTAGTGTGTCAAAATTCGCAGATGACACTAAGATGGGTGGAAGAGCAAAGTGTGCAGACTACGCTGAAAGTCTGCAAAGGGATATAGATAAGTGAATGGGCGAGGGTCTGGCAGATGGAGTACAATGTTGGTAAATGTGAGGTCATCCATTTTGGTAGGAATAACAGCAAAATGGACTATTATATAAATGGTAAAAAATTGCAGCATGCTGCTGTGCAGAGGGACCTGGGTGTCCTTGTGCAGGAATCTCAAGGAGTTAGTTTGCAGGTGCAGCAGGTAATTAAGAAGGCAAATGGAATTTTGTCCTTCATTGCTAGAGGGATGGAGTTTAAAAACAGCGAGATTATGTTGCAGCTGTATAAGGTGCTGGTGAGGCCACAACTTGAGTACTGTGAACAGTTTTGGTCTCCTTACTTGAGAAAGGATATACTGGCACTGGAGGGGGTGCAGAGGAGATTCACTAGGTTGATTCTGGAGTTGAGAGGTTTGGCTTATGAGGAGAGACTGAGTAGACTGCGGCTATACTCATTGGAATTCAGAAGAATGAGGGAAATCTTATGGAAACATATACGATTATGAAGGGAATAGATAAGATAGAAGCAGGGAAGTTGTTTCCACTGGCGAGTGAAACTAGAACTAGAGGGCATAGCCTCAAAATAAGGGGAAGCAGGTTTAGGATTGAGTTGAGGAGGAACTTCTTCACACAAAGGGTTGTGAGCCTGTGGAATTGCCTGCCCAGTGAAGCAGTTGAGGCTTCCTCATTGAATGTTTTTAAGGCAAGGATAGATACATTTTTGAACAGTAAAGGAATTAAGGGTTATGGTGAGCGGGCAGGTAAGTGGAGCTGAGTCCACAAAGATCAGCCATGATCTTATTGAATGGCGGAGCAGGCTCGAGGGGCCAGAAGGCCTACTCCTGCTCCTAGTTCTTATGTTCTTATCTGCACCTTAAGTGCTGTAAGCTACAGGGCTATGGGCCAGGTACAGGGAAGTAGAATTAGAAGGGGCACCTGGGTGTCATTGGGCTGGCATGAACAAGGTGGGCCGAATGGTCTCCTTTTGTGCTGTAACTTTTCTATGGTTCTAAAAGAGGATAGTTTTATGGTACTTAATGCAGTTTAAAAAAAAATAAAACACTCCACCTTTCACACACACAAAATTCATACTCACCCAAATAGGTTACAGTGTGGGAGGATAAAGAGAGATCCAAACTAGGACCTTGCTTCTTCAACATCTGATTTTCTTGTCCTGATCTGCAGAGAAAATAAGTGCTTAAACAGATGAAGGTTTGTCATATGATCTTGCCTCTCCACTTGTCCAGCAGATCAATTCTGTGATTCTGTGATTCAGATGACACCAAGATTGGTGGCATAGTGGACAGTGAAGAAGGTTATCTCCAATTGCAACGGGATCTTGATCAATTGGGCCAGTGGGCTGACGAATGGCAGATGGAGTTTAATTTAGACAAATGCGAGGTGATGCATTTTGGTAGATTGAACCAGGGCAGGACTTACTCAGTTAATGGTAGGGTGTTGGGGAGAGTTACAGAACAAAGAGATCTAGGGGTACATGTTCATAGCTCCTTGAAAGTGGAGTCACAGGTGGACAGAATGGTGAGGAAGGCATTCGGCATGCTTGGTTTCATCGGTCAGAACATTGAATACAGGAGTTGGGGCGTCTTGTTGGAGTTGTACAAGACATTGGTAAGGCCACACTTGGAATACTGTGTGCAATTCTGGTCACCCTATTATAGAAAGAATATTATTAAACTAGAAAGAGTGCAGAAAATATTTACTAGGATGCTACCGGGACTTGGTGGATTGAGTTATAAGAAGAGGCTGAATAGACTGGGACTTTTTTCTCTGGAGCGTAGGAGGCTGAGGGGTGACCTTATAGAGGTCTATAAAATAATGAGGGGCATAGACAAGGTAGATAGTCAATATCTTTTCCCAAAGATAGGGGAGTCTAAAACTAGAGGGCATAGGTTTAAGGTGAGAGAGGAGAGATACAAAAGTGTCCAGAGGGGCAATCTTTTCACACGGAGGGTGGTGAGTGTTTGGAACAAACTGCCAGAGGTAGTAGTAGAGGCGGGTACAATTTTATCTTTTAAAAAGCGTTTAGATAGTTACATGGGTACAATGGGTATAGGGGAATATGGGCCAAATGCGGGCAATTGGGATTAGCTTAGGGGTTTTTAAAAAAAAGGGCGGCATGGACAAGTTGGGCCGAAGGGCCTGTTTCCATGCTGAAAACCTCTATGACTCTATGACTTCAAACATGGTTGTAGTCTCGTGAATTTCAGGTACATGACTTACACAATTAGATGATGTCTGGCTAAATTCCAGAGTCCCATGTCCAAGTGACTCTGTCCAATGGCTTGTCTCCATCCAGTTGAGTACCCATGTGACTGTCTGGATGCCTTGCTAATGGGTAGGAGGTGGCCCCCATTCATACTCCTGGTGAGATTTCGCAGACAGGGTGTATCCAGTTCAATGGCTTTGGAATGTCGAAGTGATGCAAATGTGCAGCCATTTTTAATTATTTCAAGTCATTGGAATGCAGCTTAGTCTTTGAAAAATGTATTTTCCAGCCAGTAAATTTATAAAATCATTCTTTTTATAAAGTGTGGTGGCATAACACCTCTCCACCATGTGGAATGAAATGCTACAATGTTAACATCCCATTATAAGGTTGTTCTAAAAAAGCTCAAACGCAATAATACTCAGATTCACTTATCAAATTTCTTATCACCCTCAGTGCAAAGGAGTTCACCCTGCATTCTGTACAACTCTGGAGTTTTTGAAGAGGTCAAATTTCACAGGTTGTTGTGGAAAGAATTTCTCAGCTCTCAGGCTGGCTCCAAGCACATGTTTGTTAATGCAAGGTTACACTGCCTGTAGAGATCTTAACCCGTTAATTGCTGCGTCCACAACCCATGGATTTAATGGTTGTAGGTTTCTGGTACATTGATGAATCTTAATCCTGGGATGACCCTGGCTGATAAATTGTTTTAAACCCCAGTGCGGTGTCAGAGTTCTCCTCCTGCACTTTAACATTAGTGGACTCTGAAGCTTGTTCCGATCCCACCTGATGTTGCTACTGAACAAGTCAGATCCCAGAAGAGAACCTGGTTTGATAGATCCTAACTTCTATTATTGTTTAGATGCGTGGTTGAACAGAGTCACAGGGCTACCAATGAACTTTTAACGAAAGAGTAAAACATTTATTAAACAAGAAAATATTAACTATAATACACTACTCCTTGACCCCCGCTATGCTTTTACAGGTATGTACAGATTTGTAAAGATAACACAAGTTATGAAATCTATCTTATATTCTAATGTGCTCAGTAAGTAACAGTCCATATAAGCTAATTGGCGTAATGTGGTCAGACACCCGGCGCTCTGAAACCAAGTGACAGATGCCACCCAAACAACTTCTGTGGGTTTCTTATCAACTCCTCCCCAGATGCTTGTTATGCGGTGATCCCACTGGTCTCACTAGAACTCTATCGTTCACATGAGGGTTTCTAATCTCTGCTCTTGAAGAACACGCCATGGAATTTTCTCCCAAACAACGCTTTTCTCTCGGATGCCTTCACTTCCAGAATTTTAACCTCTCCGCGGTATTCCTCTGCCTGGATCACCACGGTAAGAAGTTTAACAACACCAGGTTAAAGTCCAACAGGTTTATTTGGTCGCAAAAGCCACACAAGCTTTCGGAGCCCCAAGCCCCTTCTTCAGGATCACCACGTACATTCAAGCTTCCTAGCCACACCAACAGAACACTTCTGCTTCACAGGCAGAAGTAGAAATCATAGAAATCATAGAAACCCTACAGTACAGAAAGAGGCCATTCGGCCCATCGAGTCTGCACCGACCACAATCCCACCCAGGCCCTACCCCCATATCCCTACATATTTACCCACTAATCCCTCTAACCTACATATCTCAGGACACTAAGGGCAATTTTTAGCATGGCCAATCAACCTAACCCGCACATCTTTGGACTGTGGGAGGAAACCGGAGCACCTGGAGGAAACCCACGCAGACACGAGGAGAATGTGCAAACTCCACACAGACAGTGACCTAAGCCGGGAATCGAACCCAGGTCCCTGGAGCTGTGAAGCAGCAGTGCTAACCACTGTGCTACCGTGCCGCCCTTGGGGAGGCATTGGGGAGTATAACGGTGTCACCAACCTTTTGATTACCTCTGATATCAGGCTTCTCAAATAGCTGACTTTAACGGTTCCTGCAGCTGTCTCTTTAATTGAAAGCCCCTTTTCTGCTTTTTACTTGAATTTCCCTTACAAAGGCCTTGTTCAAATTCCTATTTTTTTCCCCTTTTGACTTCACAGCATTCCTGGAACTCTTTTTGTCCCATTCCTTGGTTTCTGGGGGCATATTTTGCTCTTTTGGAAAATCCGCAGTTCCCTGCCTTGTGTCCAGCTTTTCCTGGCACTCGATCATAACTAACTCGCAAGTTCTTGTTGTTCTAGTATCCATCGCCCCTGGTTGCTAAGCAACAGTCTAGTTTCTCTAAGTCTTTGTATTTGCTTTAACATCGTAAATCCTCATGAGAATGCAGGCATCTGAACACAGTTGAAGTAATTAACCCCCTCAAATAGAGAAACAGAAAATTAAACTTTCTTAAAGTTGTACCTCATTTCTAATACCCATAAAAACAAATATAAATTATCTAAATAGTCTCTGTTTTTACCTGAGATGGAACATTTAAATTATAAAGAAAGATTGGGTAGGTTTGGATTGTTTTCTCTGGAGCAGAGAAGACTGAGGGGCGACCTGATTGAGGTGCTCAAGATTATGAGGGGCATGGACAGGGTGAATAGGGAGCAGCTGTTCCCCTTATTGAAGGGTCTGTTAGAAAGGGACACAAGCTAAAAGTGAGGGGTGGGAGGTTTAGGGGGGATTTGAGGAAAAACCTTTTTACCCAGAAGGTGGTAACAGTTGGAATGCACTGCCCGGGAGGTTGGTAGAGGCAAAATGCCTCACATCCTTTAAAAAGTACCTGGATGAGTACTTGGCATGCCATAACATTCAAAGCTATGGGCCAAGTGCTGGTAAGAGGGATTAGGTGGGCGGGTCAGGGCCATTCATGCATTGGTGCAGACTCAAAGGACCGAAGGGCCTCTTCTGCACTGTAGTAAGCTGTGAATCTGATTCTGTCACAAGCTGAATTACTGAGTTTAGTTAGAGCTGAATTTAGAACCCAACAATTTTTTTCCCCAGTCGGTAATCTCACATGGATTTCTCTTGTATTCCCATTGTGGATTCCACAAGTAGTGTTAGTCTCAGGACATACTGTTTTCCATTTCCCCTTTTCCGAGGAAATAGGTTTCCCCCCAATCTGTCCCATGTTCTCTGGGGTACATACTGCCTATCAGTTTCTGTCTAGCTATCCCCTGTGGCACTTCAACTGGGTGAGGCATCTCCTTCACTATCTGCTAGCCTGTTTGGGAAACTTTCTGGTCTCCATTTATGTCCTGGAAGAAGGTTTATCTTGGCCACACCTCTGGTGTAGTTCCTTCAACCTCTGACACTTTTAGTCCAGCACATTTGCTTTTTTGGTTTTGCTAAACTCTTTATCCTAGCCCCTTTAAATCTGCTGGCTTCCCTTTAGCTTCTTCAGTTTACTGGCTCTATCACCTCCAGTGCATCTCTGGCTCTCTCAGCCCTCTG
Source organism: Mustelus asterias (assembly GCF_964213995.1). NCBI lineage: Eukaryota > Metazoa > Chordata > Chondrichthyes > Carcharhiniformes > Triakidae > Mustelus > Mustelus asterias. The sequence continues at coordinate 34,051,420 of NC_135807.1, read as the reverse complement.
AACGTCTGAAGAATTTTGCTTATTCCCCTCAGTCTTCCTAGTCTCCTTGAGGATGGTAACTTCCAACCTCACTCCCACAACTCCCCCTCACTCTGATCTAGCCCTGTAACTAGCACATGCTGCATAAACCCCATAGGTCTGGCAGCATCTTTGGAGAGAGAAAAACACAGTTTTACACCATGAGTCCATATGGCCCTTCTGCAGAACTAAAGATGGATAGAAACGTGATGAATTACATACTTGGAGATGGGGGTGCTGTAAAATGATAGGTCAGAGCTAAGGAGAGATTGACAAAGATGCATTGGACATAAGACAAAGGTGCCATTAAGGACTGAAGACTGTTAATAGTGACAAAGGTAGAATAACAGAATGCGTTAATAGGAGAATAACGATCAGTATTCAGTGGGAGCAAAAGTGAGCAACAAAGGACAATGGCCATGTGGGGGGTGAATGGGGTTGTGCTGGGACAAGCCAGGGGAACGGAATGATGGAAAACAAAAAGAGGGAGTCAAAATAGAGGGGAAAGTTCACAGTCACAATTTGTTGAGCTCAGTGTTGAGTCCAGAAGGCTATAACATGCCTAATCGGAATATGAGGTGCCGTTCTTCTAGTTTGCATTGGGCATCACTGAAACATTGCAACAGGCTGAGGACGGACATGTCAGCATGAGAGCAAGATGCTGAATTCAAATAGCAAGTGACCCGAAGTTTGGGTCATGCTTCCGGATGGAGTGAAGGTGTTTCGCAATGCGTTCACCCAGTCTGCATTTAGTCTGCTGAGTATACAGGACACCACATTGGGAGCAGTGAATACAGCAAACCAAATTGAAGGAGGTGCAAGTAAATGATGTTTCACCTGAAATGAATGTTTGGGCCCTTGGACAGTGAGGTAGGAGGGGGTTAAGGGACAAATGTTTCATCTTCTGTGATTGCATAGGAAGGTGCCATGGGAGGGGGATGAAGGGTTGGGGTTGATAGAGGAATAGACCAGGATGTCATGGAAGGATTGGTCCCTGCAGAATGCTGATGGGAAACCTACCTCTCCAAAGAACTCTGGTAAATTTAAATGTTCTTGTGAAAAGCGTAAAGCCGATGAATCGTTTTCAGAAACCTGGGTGAGTAAAATCGCATCTGATTGCTTCCAATCTCTCCCTACCCCCCCAAAAAAAATCACCAGCAAAATGGAAAGTGCCGGGTCGTGAGCCTGGCTGCTAGAAGCAGGTCTCTGGTGCCATTGTGTCTATGCCGCAGACTCTTTCCATCCCTGAGAGTATTCAGGCCTGTGCAATTTCATTGTCCACACTGGCTGTTGAACAATATATTCATCATTCACAATCTGAAGCAATTGAAGTGAAATTGTCTGCCTGCCTCTATTTTCTGACCTTGAGTCCCTGCCCTTTACTGTGAGAGTGTAGGATGCATTGGACATAAATGATTATCTTACTGAATTAGTATTATAGAAACTGAGATGAATACCAAATGAGACAAGTTGCAAAGTGAAGTTACTAAATCTGACAATGTATGGATTATCATTAAAACATGATCAAAGCTACTGTTTGTATTACTATGAGTTCCTTCAGTCCTGCACCCTCTGGGAATTCTGCATTCCTTCAGTTCTGGCTTCCTGTGAATTCTCGATTTCCTTCATTTCTCTGTTGATAACAGTACCTGTAACTGTCTTGGCTTCAGCTCTAGAATTCCCTTTCTAAATCTTTCCACCTCTCTGTCTCCTATGTTAAGATTTTCCCTGAAATCTGCCTCTTTCGTCAACTTTTTGATCACTTATCCTAAAATCTCCTTCTTTGGTCCAGTGCCATATATTACCTGATTACCTTCCCGCAAAGTGCTTTGTGACGGGTTGTTGCAGTCATGGCTATATAAATGCACGCGTTAGTTGTTTTTCACTAAATGTTCCACAACAACAGCAAAGTGTCATCTGTACTCAGAATGGTCTATCGATCTCCACTTTGTGGTTGAAGTTTAATGCCGCAAGAGTAATAACTGTGGTACTGACAGTCTTGTCCACACCCAGAGATGCGAAAGAAATTGTGATTACATAAAATTTAAGCTCCACAAAGGACAGTGCATTTTCCCAATGACATTCAATGATTCTTTTCTATTCCTTGTTGCCGTGGTAACTTTGCTATGTCACTGTTAAATGTACATTAATCTGTGTTCCTTTGTTCACATAGATGTGCGAACCATTCTTTGTAATTAGAGAAATAGACTTAACTACCTTCCAGGCAGAATTATCTTTGTTCGAGGGATATTGTTTTGCCATTTTTAAAAATCAATTAGTTCAGGTTGTCACATTTCTAAAGGTTCCTTGCAGAACGGAGACAATTGATTTCAAAAATGCCAAACCGATAGCCCACTGTGCTGTAATTTCTAACAACCCTTTTGCAATGCCTCCAGAACTACGTGCTGATGCATAGAGCCTCTCACAGAAACTGGAAAATCAGCATTGAGAGGGTGAAACTCTCACTGCCAGAGTGAGGTAGGGAAATGCTACACACCCATTACACAATATCGTCCTGTAAAAATAAACCATAGTAATGCCATAGGTTAGGTCATGAGGCACCGACAGGATGTGTCTGTCCATAGGGTGGTTGATTTACAATTTAATTGCAGCTCTGTGGAAATTGGAAAAAAAAAACACTTGGAAATGCAATGAAACAAGAGACATTATCCTTGATATCTGCCTGTGAGTGTGTCTGGGATAAAGAAAGAACATGTATTTTTATCACGTCTTTCTTGACCTTGGGACATCCCAAAGCACTTTACGGCCCATGAAATACTTGTGAAATGGAGTCACAGGCGTAGTGTAGGAAATGAGGCAGCTAATTTGTATACAGCAGGGTTTCATAAACAGCAGTGGGATAATGACCAGATGTCGAGGTGAACTTCCCAGCTCTCATCTGAAGAGTGCCATGGGATCGTTTACTCATTAGGAAGTGCTGCGAAAGGCTAGTCATGGCACGCATCAACTCCGGTCTCCCAGATTGCCTGAATCCACAACCGCCACAACAGGTCCACATCAGACACCATCTCCCTGGCCCTACACTCAACCCTGGAACACCTGGATAACAAGGACACTTATGTCAAACTCCTATTTATTGACTACAGCTCAGCCTTCAACACCATTATCCCAACAAAACTCATCTCCAAACTGTGGCCGAGGGCTCAGCTACTCCCTCTGAGACTATATCCTAGGCTTCCGAACCCACAGACCACAATCAGTAAGGATAGGCAATGGCAACTCCTCCACGATTATCCTAACACCTGTTCCTCGCAAGTTTGTGTCCTCAGCCCCTTACTATACTGCTTATACACCTATGACTGTGTGGCCAAATTCCGCTCCAACTCCATTTTCAAGTTTGCTGATGAGAGCACCATAGTGGGTCGGATCTCAAACAATGATGAGATGGAGTACAGGAAAGACCCGGAGAGTCTGGTGAAGTGGTGCGATGACATTACTCTCTCCCTCAATGTCAGTAAAACAAAGGAGATAGTCATTGACTTCAGGGGAGGTGATGGGCGAGTGGTATTATCACCAGACTATTAATCCAGAAACTCAGCTAATGTTCTGGGGACCCAGGTTCGAATCCTGCTACGGCCGATGGTGGAATTTGAATTACATTTTAAAACTCTGGAATTAAGAATCTACTGATGACCATGAAACCATTGTCGATTGTCAGAAAAACCCATCTAGTTTAGGGAAGGAAATCTGCTGCCCTTACCTGGTCTGGCCTACATGTGACTCTAGACCCACAGCAATGTGGTTGACTCTCAACTTCCCTCTAAGGGCAACTAGGGATGGGCAATAAATGCTGGCCGGCCAGCAATGCCCATGTCCCACGAATGAACAAGAAAAATGCGGGTGGAGGACATGCCCCTGTCTACATCAACGGTGATGAAATGGTCAAGGGCTTCAAGTTTCTAGATGTCCAGATCACAATCAACCTGTCCTGGTCCCTCCACACTGATGCTATAGTTAAGGAAGCCCAAAAGTCTGAGATCACATACCAGCCGACTCAAGAGTAGCTTCTTCCCTGCTGCCATCATACTTCTGAATGGACCTACCATATATTAAGCTGATCTTTCTCTACACCCTAGCTATTACTGTAACATTATATTCTGCACCCTCTTCTTCTTCCCTATGGACTCTCTGAACGGTATGCTTTGTCTGTATAGTTGCAAGAAACAATACCTTTCACTGTATTCCAATAAATGTGACAATAAATCAGATCAAATCAAGCAAGTAGAAAGCGGCTTCTTCCCTGCCGCCATCAGACTTTTGAATGATCTTATCACACATTAAGCTGATCTTTCTCTTGACCCTGTCCATAACTGCAACACTATATTTTGCACCCTATCCATTCTTTCTCCCCTATGTACTTTATGAACGGTATGTTTTGTCTTTAACAGCTCACCACAAATCAATATTTTTCACTGTATCACAATGCATGTGACAATTGATTTATTATTTGATTTGAATCAAATCAATTCAATTCAATCCAACCAACAGGGCAGACAGAGCTTCAAACTCATCTGGGCGTCATGGTGGAACGGTGGTTAGCACTGCTGCCTCACAGCGCCAGGGATCTGGGTTCAATTCCAACTTCAGATGATTGTGTGGAGTTCGCATATTCTCCCCGTGTCTGCATGGGTTTCCTCCCACACTCCAAACATGTGCAGGTTAGATGCATTGGCCATGCTAAATTGCCTCTTAATGTCTGAAGCTGAGTAGGTTAGAGCGATTAGCGGGGCAAATATGCGGGGTTATGGGGATAGGGCCAAGGTAAGATGATCTGTTAGAGAATCAGTGTGGATCTGATTGGCCCAATGGCCTCCTTCTGCATTGTAGGGATTCTAAAACAAGCCTGTAATTGCTTAATACACATCTGAAAGATAGCACCTTTGACAGTGTGGCTTTCTCTCAGTACTCCATTGTAGTGTAGTGTAAATCTAGATTGGAATCAAAGGTCAGTATTTATCTCTAAACAATGATTATTGTTTTAGATTGAGTGCATGAAGAGATGAGCATGAAAGTTTGCGATTGTTGCAAGTGTAAGAAGCTGCACGAACCTGAGAGTCTTTGGGTTGAACGTACTTATCCTTGGTGGTATTTCAGAGTGCAGGACTCGAAGAAAGAAAATTGGACAGAAACCCAGATCCATGTGGCAATGATAATTACATATAAGAGAGGGTCCAGCAACATTGAGTGGGGGTGGTTTCAGGGGAGAGGTCAAAGAGGTCTCACTCTTGCCCGATTTCCCCACCTTCTGCATTACCATGCCGCTGATTTCAGCCAGGATAGTGGAGGACAACCTAAAGTGCTGTACTAGAGAATGCACGCGTTACATGTGTACAAGTGCATGAGTGTATGTGAGAGTTTGTGACTGCACACAGCTGTGAGGTTGCATTGAGGGAAAGCACAAGTATGGAAATTGAAGGAGATGTGACTGGGATGCATCCTTAATGCGCACATACCATATGGGACTGACAGATAAACCTAGAGGAGAGTGGCTGTGCCTAAATATGCTCACTGAGGGTAAGCTGGGAGGTGGGTCTGCAGGCGAGGACATGCTGTCGAATATTCCAATCATCTCAAAGCATTTACAACGTGTTTCCATGTAACTGATCTGCGTTGCTGTGTAAATATAGTAACCTGATTTATTTAATGCACATCAAACAATTCTGATCCCTCCTGTGACATGTGCTTGACATGAAAAAAACAACAAGCTTGGAAATCTGAGGGAGGATGTAGTTGGTAGTCCATCACTTCTAAAAGACCTTCATTGGCTATAATGTCTTCTGAGACTGATATTGTCGGTTGATGCGCAAGTTTCGAAAGAGACATACAATACAGTGTACAACTTCGAACTTGGTGAGAAAAATCGCTGTACATAACGGGAACCCTTAGTGACTCTTGGCAAAAACATAAAGCTAATTATATCACGTTATATAAAGGACATTCCTGATTCTGCTGCATGTAAATCGAAGCACTATAATGTCAAAGGTAGTTGCTGTTAGCCCCATGCTAATACCATAACATGGTGCTCTGTTATAAAGATTCTCTTCTCAGAATTAAATCTTGAGCACATGAGGTACCTTTCACCAAATGACAAAATTAATGTTCAAAACAGAAGGTGGCCATTGTGTCCATTTGAAAGAGTTATCTAATTAGTCCCACTTCCTCATGCTCATTTCCTATAATCATGTAAGTTCTTCCTTTCCAAATACACATCTAATTCCCTTTTGAAAGATGGTATTGAAGTTGCTTCCATCAATCTCTCAACAATGCATTTCAGAAAATAAGAGAAATCTTCTAATTTCCTTCTCTTTTTGTCAATTACCTTAAATCTGTATCCTCTGGGTACCAATTCTCTATTAAATTTCCCCTCACCCTTCCTTGCTGTAATGAGAACAGACCCTGCTTCTCCAGTCTCTCCCTATAACTGAAGTCTCCAATCTTTATCATTCTAGTTAGTTACCTCTGCACCTTCTCCAAGGCCTTGATGTCCTTCCTCGAGTAAGATATCAAGAATTGGACACAATGCTCACACTATTGTCTAACCGGTGATTATAAAGGTTTAGCAGAACTGCCTTGCTTTTGGACTCAATGCTTCTATTTTTTAAAAACCCAAGATTTTGTATGCATTATTAACAGTCTCATCAACTTGCCCTATCACTTTTAAATATTAGACCTTACATTGTTTCTCACAATTATAACATTTGAGCATAAATGCACGCAAGGATTTTTCCTTCCCAATATCATATATAATCTTATGAGTGAAGAAAGAGTTTATTTTTATGTAGCACTTTTCACATTCTGAAGTGCTTCACAGACAAGAAAATATTTTTGAAGTGTAGTCATTGTTATAATTTGTGCAAAGCATGTCCTGAACACTGTTGGGAGTAGCTTATAGGCCCCCTAACTCTGGTTATACCTTTGGGCAGAACATTAACCAATAAATTATTGGAGTCTGTAACAAAGGAAATATAATAACGATAGGGTACTCTAATCTTCACATAGACTGGAACAATTATATTGCCAAGAATGGTTCAGAAGACGAGTTCATAGAATGTTTTTATGATAGTTTCTTTGAACAGTATGTAATGGAGAAGGTTAGGGATAAATCTATCTTAAATTTAGTATTGTATAATGAAGCAGGGTTAATTAGTAATGTCATAGCAAAAGATCTATTGGGAAATAGTGACAAGTTCTATGTTAAGTTTGAAAGTATCATATTCCAATTGCAAACCAAAATCTTAAACAAAGCCAATCACATAGGTATGAGGGGAGAACTGGTTACGGTTAATTGGGTAAATAGACCAAAGGGCAAATGGGAGTAAATGAACAGTGGAAAACATTTAAAGAAACAAATCAGAATGTTCAATAATACATTCCACTGAAGAACAAAAACTCAACAAGAAGGACCCATCTGTGGCTAACTCAATAAGTTAAGGATAGTATTAGATTAAAAGGAGAGGCATACAATGTTGTAAAATATAGTAACAAGACTAAGAATTGACAGTGCTTTAGAAACCAGCAAAAGGCTACCAAAATGTTGATAAAAATTGAAAAAATAGAATTAGAGTAAACTAGCCAGAAATATAAAAACAGATCACAAGACATTTTGTAATTATATAAAAAGGGAGTAGCTAAAGTAAATGTTGGTCTCTTAGAAGCAGAAACAAGAGAAATGATCATGGGGAATGAGGAAATGGCAGAGGCACTGAACAAATATCTTGAGTCTACCTTCACTGTAGAAGACATAGGGTGGGATTTTCACTCCTTCCCCTCCCCCCCCGAACCAGGATAGAGACCCCCTTGTCCTCACTTTTCACCCCACCAGCCTCCGCATTCAAAGGATCATTCTCTGCTATTTCCGTCAACTCCAGCATGATGCCACTACCCAACACATCTTCCCCTCATCCTCCCCCATCAGCATTCCGCAGGGACCACTTGCCCCCGGCACCCTGGTCCGCTACTCCATTACACCCAACACCTCATTCCCTGCCCACGACACCTTCCCATCCAATCATAGAAAGTGTAACGCCTGCCCCTTTACCGCCTCCCTGCTCACTGTCCCAGGTCTAAACACCGGCTTTAGGTGAAGCAGCACTTCACATGCACCTCCTAATATCTGGTCTATTGCGTTCGCTGCTCCCAATGCGGTCTACTCTACATCGGAGAGACCAAACATAGACTGTGTGACCGCTTTGCTGAACACGTTTGGTCATCCGCAAGCAGGACCCAGACCTTCCTGCCAGTTGCCACTTGAACACACCACCCTGCTCTACTGTCCACATGTCCGTCCTTGGCCTTTTGCAATGTTCTAGTGAACCCTAACGCAAACTGGTGGAAGAGCACCTCATCTTCCGATTGGACACTTTACAGTCTTCCGGACTGAACATTGAGTTCAAACAACTTCAGAGGATAAACTCCCTCCTTCACCCCATTTCTATTTATTTTATTCCATTTCATTTAACGTCATTCATCCATTTTACCATCCTTCTTTTTCACTTCTATTTTTCCACTTCTCCATTCCAGCTCTCCTTCTTTCCACACCTCCCCCCCCGCCCACTGCCCCCCCCCCCCCCTTCCAATGCAACTGCCACATTCTCAGGCAGTCCTTTAACAATCTGTACCTCTGTTCTGCTATTCTTGCATTCTGATCACTTAATGGACATTCTTAGCACTTTCTCAGTCTTCTGTATCCTCATTTACATTCCCTTTGTCCAAAATGGAGGTTTACATTTACATTCCCTTTGCCTCAAAATGGATATTCTTTGGCCGTCAGGTACAGACCTACATTGCAAACCCGCCCACAATTGAAAAGTCAATCACTCTTCCCAACCAAGCGTCAACAAGTGGTGGCATCTATCAGATACAGTGCAGCTCCAGATTCTGTGCAGGCACTCAATCACACATTCAGAACTGCATTACCCATGCTGTATGTGGCCAGATTGCTGCACAGTGACAGTCAGTATGGAATCAGGGGATACCCTGCTCATGCTGATGGGAGCACAGTGGCGGTTGGCACCCAGCATTTGGGAGTTCAAATCAGAGAGGGCGTGTGTTATCCAACTCCACTCGATCATAGAAACACTACAATGCAGGAGGAGGCCATTCGGCCCATCGAATCTGCACTGACAACAATCCCACCCAGGCCCTATTCCTGTAACTCCACATATTCATCCCGCTAATCCCTCTAACCTACGCATCCTGGGACACTAAGGGGCAATTTACCATGGCTAATCAACCTAACCCATACACCTTTAGACGTTAGTGAAGGGTTCACTAATTTCACACCCCCTTCCCCCCACCCCCCCACCCAATCTAATAGTATAAATCTCTGCTGATTCTCTTTGCTCTTAGCTCTGACTAGACTTGAAACATTGGTTCTATTCTCTCTCCGCAGATGCTGTCAGACCTGGTGAGTTTCTCTAGCATTTTTGGTTTTTGTTTCAGATTCCAGCATTCGCAGTATTTTGCCTTTATTATAGGAGAAGAGAGTGGATGTGTGTTGCAGTTTTGGCAGACGCTTGTTTGTACATATATAAATATTGTTGATAATAAACCCTTCGTAACTTGAAGCCACGAGTTTGCCTTTGAAGTTATTAGAGAGTCGCTGCCTGGATTGCTCAGGAGGATCACTGCAATATCCTGTGGAACGGGTTAGTGTTTGTGTGCTGTGCCCTTCTCAAGCTGGCTCCCTCAAGGGGAGAAAAAAGTGAAAAAAAGCAATAAAGACTGGGTGGCTTTTCAAAGGCATTCCAATTCTGATCATGCCTTGAACCCTTCACTAAAGGCTAAAGGTGTATGGGTTAGGTTGATTGGCCATGATAAATTGCCCCTTAGTGTCCCAGGATGCGTAGGTTAGAGGGATTAGCGGGATGGATATGTGGAATTACAGGAATAGGGCCTGGGTGGGATTGTTGTCAGTGCAGACTCGATGGGCCGAATGGCCTCCTTCTGCATTGTAGGGTTTCTATGATCGAGTGGAGTTGGATAACACACGTCCTCCCTGATTTGAACTCCCAAATGCTGGGTGCCAACCACCACTGTGCTCCCATCAGCATGAGCAGGGTATCCCCTGATTCCATACTGACTGTCACTGTGCAGCAATCTGGCCACATACAGCATGGGTAATGCAGTTCTGAATGTGTGATTGAGTGCCTGCAGAGAATCTGGAGCTGCACTGTATCTGATAGATGCCACCACTCGTTGATGCTTGGTTGGGAATAGTGATTGGCTTTTCAATTGTGGGCGGGTTTGCAATGTAGGTCTGTACCTGACGGCCAAAGAACCTCCATTTTGAGGCGCCTCTGTCTTTGGGAGGCCCTGCGCACAGGCACTGTGCGTTTCAATTATTTTTAAGGTGCTTAAGATTCTGCTCTCTGTTTCTGCCCTATCTTCTCTTTGCTTCACTTTGCCACTCTTTCCTTTTCCAATTGATAAGAAATAATTTTATTGGGATACACTTAGTGAAATAGATCACTGAATCTTTTGCCGCATCCTCAAACAACCACAACAAGAGCAACTTACTGATATGTTAGAAATATGCAGTGAAAAATAAAATGCTGGAAACACTCAGTTGGTCAGGCAACATCTGTGAAGAGAGTTAGTGGTCTGGACTTTCACTGAATCGGGATGACTCTTTGCAAATGGTGGGCGGATCCTGATTCTGAGATTGATGACCCTGTATCCAGACTATCTGATTTTTGATAAAGGCTACAGGACCTTTCTGCTTTTATTTGAATTGGGGGGAAAAGTCCCACAGCGCTGAAGCAGGCCTTTTAAACAGATGTAGAGGAAAGCTGTATGAAAGGCCTACCCTCCGTGTTGTGGGCTTTTGAATGAAGCTGAATGGTATAGCATTCCTATGTGGCTGAGTGATTTATTGGACACATGAATGTGTCTTCAACTTCAGAAGAGGCGAGAAAATGGTCCAACGAGTACTGTGACCCGTTACTGAGCCTGTCTAGGAAATGTCCAGCAAAATCAACCTCTTTCTTTCCTGTAGAAATATAACAGATGGCCAAGATGACATTTACAAGACATAACCTTAAATTTCACTGTTCTGTGATATCTAATACTCTGGGCAGCAGCCAGGATCTTGTTCTCACAGACTAGTTTGGATATCAGGTAGCCTGGTCTGGATCCCATATCTATTCTTAGACGCTGGACTATATTTACTTTTCTTTTTGTTTTTCAAAGTCTGCGCCACACAAGCCTTTAAAGAATGACTGTCATCGTTAGTTAACTGTCCTAGTTACAGTTTACAGTTCCTATCTTTTTTGTTTCCTACTTGCTTTTTAAGTACAGACTCTGAGAGTAAATTCAAGTTCTCCCCAACATCAATTATTCAACCCCAGAAACAGACAATATCTTCCTCAAGTATCTTTCCTCAAGTATCTTTCCTCAAGTATCTTTTAACTAAACAGTGAATGGATGCCATTCAGACATGGGGGTGACAACCTTCATGCAAATGATTCAAGGTTTGAAAGACAGAATTGTAATGGTGGGTTGGAGGACAGAGAAGTCACTGAGTGATGAGAAATGAAAGGCGACACTCCTGAATGACATTCTTGAAGAGGAATGACAAATATGGAAAAGAACGTGAGATGTAATAAATACACATTGACTTCTTAGTCACTATGCTCTATGCTGCTGCCTCATCCTTGACATGCTTGACCTCATCCTTACCAACCCACTTGCTGCAGATGCATCAGTTGATGACAGTATTGGTAGGAATGACCACCACACAGTCCTTGTGGAGACGAAGTCCCGTCTTCACATTGAGGATACCCTCCATGTTGTGTGGCACTACCACCGTGCTAAATCTGTCTTTGGGCAGATCTAGCAACCCATTGATGAGACACTGTGGGGCAGCAGCAGCATTTAAAAAAAATTCATTTGTGGGACATGGGTGTCGCTGGCTGGCCAGCATTTATTGCCCATCTCTAGTCACTCTTGATCATCATAGAATCCCTACAGTGCAGAAGGAGGCCATTTGGCCCATCGAGTCTGCACCAACAACAATCCCACCCGGGCCCTATCCTCGCAGTCCCACGTATTTACCCCACTAATCCCTCTAACCTACATATCCCAGGACACTAAGGCACCAGTGCGCCTAACCCGCACGTCTTTGGACTGTGGGAGGAAACCGGAGCACCCGAAGGAAATCCACACAGACACGGGGAGAATGTGCAAATTCCACAGACAGTGACTCAAGCCAGGAATCGAACCCAGGCCCCTGGAGCTGTGATTAAAGGGCAGTTGAGAGTCAACCACATTGCTGTGGCTCTGGAGTCACATGTAGGCCAGACCAAGTAAGGATGGCAGGTTTCCTTCCCTCGAGGAAATTAGTGAACCAGATGGGTTTTCCCGACAAATTGGCAATGGTTTCATGGTCATCAGTAGATTCTTAATTCCAGATATTTTTTTATTGAATTCAAATTCCATCATCTGCCCTGATGGGATTCGAACCCGGGTCTCCAGAACATTAGCTGAGTTGTTGGATTAATAGTCTAGCGATATTACCATTAGGCCATCTCACTACCCCTACTCAACCACAATCTGTAACCTTATGGCCCAGAATATTCTGTACTCTGTCATTACCACCACGTCAGGGGATCAACCCTGGTTCCACAACTTTTCACACTACACATTAACGATTTGGAAGAAGGAACTGAAGGCACTGTTGCTAAGTTTGTAGATGATACAAAGGTATGTAGAGGAACAGGTAGTATTGAGGAAGCAGGGGGGCTACAGAAGGACTTGGACAGGTTCAGAGAGTGGGCAAAGAAGTGGCAGATGGAATACAATGTGGAAAAGTGTGAGGTTATGCACTTTGGAAGGAGGGATGGAGGCATAGACTATTTTCTAAATGGGAAAATGCTTAGGAAATCAGAAACACAAAGGGACTTGGGAGTCATTGTTCAAGATTCTCTTAAGGTTAACATGCAGATTCAGTCGGAGTTAGGAAGGCAAATGCAATGGTAGCATTCATGTCGAGAGGGCTAGAATACAAGAGCAGGGATGTACTTCTGAGGCTGTACAAGGCTCTGGTCAGACCCCATTTGGAGTATTGTGAATAGTTTTGGGCCCCATATCTGAGGAAGGATGTACTGGCCTTGGAAAGGGTCCAAAGGAGGTTCACAAGAATGATCCCTGGAATGAAGAGCCTGTTGTATGTGGAACGGTTGAGGACTCTGGGTCTGTACTCATTGGAGTTTAGAAGGATGAAGGGGGGATCTTATTGAAACTTACAGGATACTGCGAGGCTTGGATAGAGTGGACATGGAGAGGATGTTTCCATGAGTAGGAAAGACTAGAACCAGAGGGCACAACCTCAGGCTAAAGGACCGATCCCTTAAAACAGAGATGAGGAGGAATTTCTTCAGCCAGAGAGTGGTGAATCTGTGGAACTCTTTGCCGCAGGAGGCTGTAGAGGCCAGGGCATTGAGTGTCTTTAAGACAGAGATAGATAGGTTCTTGATTAATAAGGGGATCAGGGGTTAAGGCAGGAGAATGGGGATGAGAAGAATATCAGCCATGATTGAATGGTGGAGCAGACTCGATGGGCCAAGTGGCCTAATTCTGCTCCTATGTCTTATGGTCTTATGAAGAGTGCATGAAGGCATGCCAGGAACAATGCCAAGCATAGCTAGAAATGTCAACTTGGTGAAGCTACAAAACAGGACTACTTGTGTGCCAAAAAGCATAAGCAGCAAATAATAGACAGAGCTAAGCAATTACACAACCAATTGATCAGATCTAAGCTTTACAGTCCAATCACATCCAGCCGTGCATGGCGGTGGACAATTAAACACACTGGCGGAGAAGGCTCCACAGATATCTCACTCCTCGATGCTAGAGGAGCCCAGCAAATCAGTGCAAAAGATAAGACGGAAGAATTTTCAAAACCTTCAGTCAGAAGTGCTGAGTGGATGATCCATCTCAACCTCCTGCAGAGAACCCCAACATCACAATGTCAGTCTTCAACCACAACAAAAACAGAAGATGCTAGAAAATCTCAGCAGGTCTGACAACATCTGAAGAAATAGAACAGAATTAATCTTTGGATGAATCTTCGTTAGAGTTTTGATGAAATAATTTCCTTCTTTCTGCTTCAAACAACATTTTTCTCTAACACTCACACTCCATCTTCCTTCACACTCCATCTTCTACATAAGATGCTCCTTTGGCCTGAATTATTTAAAGATTTGTCTGGACTTGCTGTAGCCTGGAGTTTTAAAATATTTAGCTCACCTTACTGATTCTGCACACTGGGATTTGTAGCTAGACTTCCAAAGGAGCTGCGGTGGAATCTTTTGCAGCAGTAAAAAAAATTAAATTACTGCCTTAAGCTTCCAAGACTTTCGTTGGTGTGTTTTCCTCATGGCTTTTCCCCTGGAGCTTATATTTAGGTCAGACTACTTTGCTGAATTTTTCCTCAGTTTACCTCTGCATTTAAGCAAGGTTTCGGGTTTTATCCACTAGCTACCACCATGTGTGGTGTTGGTTAGAGTTTGGTAGGCTTAAAGAAGTCTTATAATCATATGAAAGATAACTGTAAGTCTTTATGAACTCTTAGACCTATTTCAAAATATATAGTAAAGAATACAAGTTAGGAGCTGTCTGCATGCATGGATCTGCACATAGCTCTGTCCAACACTAGACTGACTCTAGGTGTGGTTCATGTGTTCTCTTACATCACTGTGTGGGCAGTACTATACCCATCCCACATAAGCTCAGTCCCAGACCCTTTAACTACAACATGGACCGAGGATCTTCAGGGAGAATTCCTCCTACCTCTATATCAGCAGAAGTGTCTGTTACAGCTACATTTCACCAAGAAGGTGGTCAGTGAGTTGTTCCAGCTCCTCCAATGAGACCTACAGCTACATAGCTGGGTAACTGCCAGAGATCATAAATATCACTGTGGCCCTCAATTTCTACACCAGTGATAGGGACATGGGGTTGGGAGAAACAGGCAAAATTGCCAACTTATCACAGTTTCCAAGAATTGCTGCATTGAGGAGGTGACAGAATCCATAGAATCCCTACAGTACAGAAGGAGGCCATTTGGCCCATCAAGTCTGTATCGACCACAATCCCTATTCCGGTAACCCCACACATTTACCCTGCTAATCCCCCGACACTAGGATCAATTTAGCATAGCCAATCAACTTAACCCGCACATCTTTGGACTATGGGAGGAAACTGGAGCACCCTGAGGAAACCCATGCATACACGGGAAGAATGTGCAAACCCCTCACAGACAGTGACGAAGGCTGGAATTGAACCTGGGTCCCTGGCGTTGTGAGGCAGCAGTGCTAACCACAGAGGAGAATGGATCTCTTTCTCATATCAAACAGAATCATGATGCTTTCTTTCTGTGCTAGTCAGCAATAACCTGCCTTATTTTAGCCACCACAATGAACCAAAGACAGACTGCTTGGTAACATGCGATGCCCGTACCACACCTGGCTCATAGTTCCCCGCTGCTCTTTCGTCAGGTGATGAAGGAGCAGCGTTCCGAAAGCTTGTGATTCCAAATACACCCGTTGGACTTTAACCTGGTGTTGTGAGACTTCATAAAATGCATGAGGAGAGAATGGGGTGAGGGAAGGCAAATGGAAAGTAAGAGGTTCATGGTCACAACATCTGACACTTGCACTTCACGTCAGATAGGAGGATAAGACTCAGCCTGGATTTGAGAAGGGACATAAGGCAGTAACATAGATGAAGCTTCTTGGGAAAGCCAGTTGCAACAGCCTCATTCACCACCTTCCCTTTCATGCGGAGCACCGTCTCCACCCCAATGGGCTCAGAAATGGGGGCAGGCCTGTCCCTTTTCTAGTGGTTCTAAAACCTATGAGTCGCGGCCCCCAGTGGAATCATAGAAATGGCAAAGTCATGTGCTCCCTCTGAGGCAGCAATGACAACTACACAGAGGAGACTCTGGCAGGACATCTCTGCATCCACTGCTGCCAAACAGCAAAAAGGAGGATGGTGAATCCACAGTGTCCTTTAACCTTAGGAAACACTTTTAGCAGCAAGCACCAAGCAGGCTAGGGATGGCTGTGTACTGATTTGGTGCAGGCAGAGGTTGGAAAATGTAACACAGTCACTGGCTGAGTGGGAGAAAAACTGGGAGGTCATGTGGCTGAGCTGGGAAGGTGAACGGCTTCAAATTCAGGACTCAAAATTCAGGTTGCTTGTTTAACACACGATCCTGCTCCCATGCCCACATGTCTGTCCTTGGCCTGCTGCAATGTTCCAGTGAAGCTCAACACAAACTGGAGGAACAGCATCTCATCTTCCGGCTCGGCACCTTACAACCTTCCGGTCTCAACATCGAATTCAACAACTTCAGATGATTAGCTCAACCCCATCTCAACCCCTTTCTTTTCATTTTATTTAATTTTTAACTGTTCTCTAACTTTCATTTCTTTATTGCTTTCTTTATTTTTCTTTCCGCCAATCTTTCCCCCTATTTTATCCCCCCTTTCCTTACCTTTTCTCCCCCTTTGCTTCCTCTTTCCCCCTTTTTTCTCTATTTTACCTCTCTCCCACCCCTCGCACCCCCTGCCCCCACATCTTTATCCGTCACAGCTTACCCTCTGATTTCAGCTTCTCTGTCGTTTGGCCAAAAGAGAGAGGCAGTGGGGGCAGGGGAGCTGGAAGGGGGGCTGATTACAATGTGTGTGGGGGGTGAGTAACTAATATGTGTTGGGCAGGTTGTAGCAGAAGAGGAGCTTAATTAATTCATGTTGAAGAGACGGGGAGGAAGGAAGAGGGCTAATAACTGAGTGTTGCGAGGGGTGGGGAAGGGGCTGATTACTTTATGTGTGGGGAATGTGTGGAGGGTGGGAGAATGTGTGGCAGGTGGGGGAGGAGAGGGGCTGAATACATAGCGTGTTGGGGGCTGATGGATTGGGGCTTCATTGAATGTTCTGTCACCGAGGAATATAGGAGAGCTTGGCTAAAACCTAAAGAGTACATATAATAACATTTTTACAAAGTACTTTAAAACATTGATTTTCCTGCTTATATGAAGTATTATATTGACCTATATTGCACGAAATATTAAGGATTATGTACTGAATGATACTGTGCTTTTTTTGTTGCCATTTGGTTTCTGCTGGCCTTGGAGGTCATGATCATTTTCAAGCGTTAAAATGTGCTCCCGTTGAGAAATAGTTTGGGACACACGGTCTTAACCAGTTCACTGTTGCTCCCTTGTGTTGTGTGCAAACGTATCCTGCAAGAGAGGGGGAAGACTGTTAATGAATGGCTTGCAATGTATTTGGATGATATGCTGTCATGGCTGAACAGCTGGAAGTATGAGGAAGTTGTGGTCAAACTAGCCTTTGACCTTCTCCCTTCTCATTGTCCAAGGCCCCAAACAGGTGAAACAGCGGCTTGCGTGACTTCCTTCAATTCACTGCTCACAGTGCAGTTTTCTCTCCAATGTGGAGAGTAAACATTGATTGGATGACCACTTTTCAGAACACTTCCCATTCAGTCTGCAAGGGTGATTTCAAGCTTCTAGTCGCCTGTCATTTCAGTTCTTCACCTTCCACTCTGTTCTTGGCCTAAGTGTTTAAGTAAAGCTCAATGATAGCTTAATGAAAATTTCTTCACCTTTTAGGCATTTTGCACCTGCTTTAGCGCCATAGTACTGCTCCAGTGCAGGAGGAGGAGGCCATTCAGCACATCAAATCTGCACTGACTCACCGAAAGAGCATCCCACCCAGGACCCCCCCACCCCACCACCTCTCCCCTCCCCCTCCTGGGCATGCATCTACCATCCACCTAACCAGCACATCTTTCGGACTGTGGGAGGAAACCGGAGCACCCAAAGGAAACCCACGCAGACATGGGGACAACATGCAAACTCCTCACAGACAGTCATCCGAGGCCAGAATCAAATCCGGGTCCCTGGCACCGTGAGGCAGCAGTTCTAACCACTGTGCCACGGTACTATCCTTTCCAGACTCAGCATTGAGTTCTGTTATGATCAGATGAGGAGAAGAGTTGGTTCCCTTTCTATTCAGCCCCCATCCATTGATCACAACAAAGATTTTTAAATGTATTTTTCCCATATAAATCCATTTGCTTATTAATAAAGAGCCAATCAAACCAAGTGTCCTTGAGTTAAAGAAAGAGTAAGTTTATTATTTACACACAAATAAATAATAAAGATTTACACATGTACACGTGCACACACGCACACACACACGCACGCACACACACACACGCACACGCACACACACACGCACACACACACATACACACCATTGAGGTGTGGATTGCTGGACATTGCAGCAGTTTGAAGTTGTGGTTTCCTGTAGAATTCTGGAGTTGATTTTGTTCAGGTCCACACTTTGTTGATGATACTCTTTTTGCTTCCAGCCAGAGTGATAGAAAGATCTTTTCTGCTCTTTCACAGCAATGTTTTACATGACTCTCGTTTCTCTTTCTCTTATCACATGTTGTTTTTCCCTCTGATTCTGCTTGGCGGAACTGGTTTTTAAAACTTTTCTCTGTATATTCCCAAAAGGGAATTCAATTAGCATGCTTTGCACTCATTGTTACAGACCAAGTAATCCCATTTTCTGATCTCTTCTCTGAAATCTTTGACACATTTCAAGATATAATTCAACAGGTGATGGGGGTTATTTCATTATCCACAGGGGGCTTTGATATTATCTGCTCAAATTCTCGACACCTCCCAGGTGTGGAATTCCATGCAATCACTCAGCAGTGTAATTCATATTGGCTTTCCAGAGAAGTGGCTAATTTATCGTATCAGCAATCAGGTGACTTGTGGCAGCCATTTTTGATCAATGTCTCTCTTGCATGTTTTAAATAAACAGGTCTTCTTTACACAGTTCAATGTCTCTATGGTTAACTAGTGAAGTTGTAAGTAGCTCTCACCCAGTGACAGTTTAATCATTTCAGGCTAACCCATGCCCCCATTATGTTTTTTTTTCTCTACACATTTAGGTCTTAATCTTGTATTTCTCCTGCTTCATTTACAGGCAGCAGTCATTCATCATTCTGCCATTCACACCATCTTTAGACATGTCTTTTGTTGCTTCACTTGCTCTAATACCCTAATTACCCTTTGGCTCTGCACCAGCAACCATTTTGTCACTTGATGTTGCCTGTTTTCCCACCCTATCTCAATGATTTCATTTTGTTGTTTTTATACCGTCCTCCATTTCATCAGCTTAACACCAATAACACTTCGAACTTTTTGTGAAAGTTCATCAACCTCAAACATTATAATCCATCTTTGTTTACCATTTTGTGCATTATTATACCCAGAATCCCTACAGTGCAGAAGGAGGCTATGCGGCCCATCAAATCTGCAGTGACTCTCCAAAAGAGCATCTTACCCAGGCTCAGCCCCCATCCTATCCTTGTAACCCCAGGCATTTAACATGGTCATTCCACCTAACCTACACATTGTTAAGATCCAAGTCAGAAAGTCCAAGGTATTTTATGATGCTAACCTAGACCCAAACTTTTACATTTGATTTTGACATTAGGTTGAGCATAAAGTGTTTCACTCCAGGTATGATTCAAGCGACCCACTAGGGAGCTTTTATCAAAACACACTTTATTTAAGAACACAGTTACAATATAATAAAAAAGAATTAGCATAACTTTTACCAATTAAAATACTTGAACATAATAAAGTATAATTCTTAATAGCTCACTATCTCTATTTTTCCAATTTAGCAGTATCCCCCACAGATATGAATCTCTTCTTTAGCACCAGTTATCACAGAAAAAAAGATGCTTACAAAGGTACTAGATGTCCAGTGTTTGCCACTTCCGGAGAGTGATTCAGACACTTGTCTCCTAATTCTCATGCTGCAGCAACTTCCAGCGAAAGCTCTAGCCCCACACAGTAGAATCTCAGAGAAAGAGGCTTATTTCTTGGCAGATTCCAGTCTCCACCTCAGACAGAGTAAGAGGTACAGAAAAAGCAACCTCTCTCTCAAAATCCAAAATGCAGACTACCTTGGCCTCTCCTTGAAAACCTAGCTGTACCCTATAACACTTCAAACTTTTTGTGAAAGTTCATCAACCTCAAACATTATAATCCATCTTTGTTTACCATTTTGTGCATTATTATACCCAGAATCCCTACAGTGCAGAAGGAGACTATGCAGCCTATCAAATCTGCAGTGACTCTCCAAAAGAGCATCTAACTCAGATCCCACTCTGAAATATCCCAGGGAACACTAAAACATCAGAATAGCATTAGTTCAGAATAAAGCAACACTGCATCTGTAAGATAAATTATGTTGCTGCAATAACAATACAGTGCTGCTGGATCCAGACAAAAGAGCTCCGATAAAATGGAAGGGACTATTAAGCATATTCAGCGCAGAAACATGACCAAAGTACATTTCTTAAAGGCATAGTATTGTCACCACATCTTTGGATTGTGGGAGGAAACCAGAGCAGCTGGAGGAAATCCAGCAGACATGGGAGCAACATGCAAACTCCACACAGATAAACTCCACACAGTCACCCAAGGCTGGAATGGAACCCAGTCCCGGGTCCCTGGTGCTGTGAGGCAGCAGTTCGAACCTCTTCACAAATGCTGCCTGGCCTGCTCAGTAATTCCAGTTTTTGGTACAGATTTCCCGCATTAACTGTATTTTGCTTTTGAAAAATCTACCCAATTGTTTCTCCTTCAATCTATATTAAATAATTTTCAATTTTTATAAAACAATTATTCATTTGCAGGACATGGGCTTCACTGGGCAAGCCGAACATTTATATTGTGCTACACAGTGCACAACTAAGGGCAGTATATTTCTTTCAGAAATTTTACAGCAATCTAGTGGTTACACTTTTACCGTGACTGACACCAGCTTTTGAAACCAGATGTATTTGGTTGCCTGAATTTATTCGTCCCAGATACCATGGTGGGTTTTGAACTCACATCTTTTAGATTATTTGTCTGGGCATATGAAGTACAAGTCCAGTAGCATAACACTTAACAACTGACCTATGAAGGACTAGAGTGCTCCAGAGCCCAGACACTCAGGAGCATTGGGACAGAGCAGAGTGCTCCCGAGTCCAAAGTCCAGATGGCCCTTGAATTCAAAAGCATGATGTCAACTTATGAAAAGTGACTTCAGCACAAGGGAGAGAGCTGAGTGATAGGTAGTGGGCAATTTGCTTTCTCCACTTTAAAACTGCATTAAGATAAGAGTGACCCACAAGGAAACTTTTATCAAACCAAGTCTATTTAAGAGCATTGTTATAATATAACAAAAATAATTAGCATAGCTTTTACCAAGTAAAGCCATTTGTTAATTGGAATACTATTACAATCGCCTGCTGTTGGCGATATTGCAGAGTCTTCACTGAGAGGAAGATTTAATGACTAGTTGTTCCCATTTATATATCATGTATGGACTGTGTAAACAACGTGGACCCAAAACAGATTTCTGTGAAGTTCTACTAGTCAGCAAATCATAGCCAGGCATGGAACTAATTAGAGCAAGTTGTGCTGTGAAGGCTATGGAAGTTAGTCTCAGTCATATACTTGCACTATCCGAACTACATGGAGATGAGTTGTTCTTCATCACACGTGAACCTCCGACAATATGAAGGAAAGTTCTAGCCCCCATCATTGTCAATGTAATGACTCAGGAAGTCCAAGTCGGGCCAATCCTCCAAACCTGCATCATAAGTTTCCAGTTTCTCAAACAGCAGCATTTTCAATATCTCCCTGTCATTGTCTGACCGGGTTTGTTGACAGGCAAGGCTATCTGAAACTTTTCTTGTTTCTCATCGCCAATGTATTGACTCAGGAAGCCTGACTGGAAAGGAACATAGTTTACTACAGAAAGCAAAGTAAAACCACAACCGTGGTGTACGCACACTAACCCCTGCCTGGGACTACAGTTCAGCAGGCCCAGTCCTGGGCCTGCCTTATAAAAGGCTCAGGTAAAAGTTCCAGCTGGGCAGGCCATTTACCGGTTACTAGGGAACTCATACTCAATGAGCCCCCACAGGGAGATCAATCAGTGGTTCCCATTGGACCTTGTGGGGATTATTATAGTCTTGGATATGAAAGCATTGTTCATTGAAAAGCCAAGTCCCGTGAACCACATTGTTGTATGTTTTATTCACTTTGATTTCAGTTCGATGGTCTTTCATGGGGATTAAGATATAAAAACATAAGAAACAGGAGCAGACCTCTTGGCTCCTTAAACCTGGTCTGTCATTCAGTTACGACCATTTATTGACTGTAAAGGTACAAAGGAGTATTGGTGAAAGCATTGGACTGTGGTGTTGAGATGGAGGATCAGCCATGATCATGTTGAATGGCAGAGCAGGCTCAAAGGGTTGAATGGCCTACTCCTGCTCCTATTTTCTATTTTCCTATGGTTGATTTTCCATTCAACTCTTGTCCATCCATTCCCAATATCCCTTGATTCACCTTGAGAGATCAAAAGTACAATTTATTCAATTATGAAGAATCCACAACTCTCTGAGGAAAGAATTCCAATGATTGACAACCCTCTGAGTGAAGAGGTTGCAATTCTAAATTATTGATTCCTTCTCCTGTGACTAGTGCGGAAATTGGGGATGCCAGTGATGATGTTGGGGGGGCGGGGGGGGGGGGGGAGGTAAGGAGGGATTGGGATGCAGACAATAATCAGTTGGGGGGAGGGGAGGTGGGCAAGAATTTGGGGACAATCAGAGGGAGGAGGTAAGAGAATGCCAGGGAAGGGGTGGTGGGAAGCTCCACATACCTCCATGATGGTGGGGGGGAGGAGGGATGTGGGGCAAGGAGAGGCCCCAGATAACTCTGTGGTGGAGGGAGGGGAAGAGATGGCAGGAATCTATTATTATTTGTCACTGGGGCCCTTGAAAAAGGGCGCCAAGATCTCTGTGAAGTTGGTTCCCGGAGCTAAGAGTCCCCAGCTCACCAGAGTGACGGCACCAACCCTGCCCACTCTTTCTTTTAGATGTTAAAGCGACAAGATCTGGAGAGAAAACAAACCTGTGGATCTGGAGATCTTCACCCCAGTTTTCTCACCAGAACTGACACTTTGCCAAATTCTGGTAAGATCGCTCCAAGAGTCTTCCAATCTCTGGAGAGTGGCACCAAAGTTTTGAAGGTGTGCCTCTTCATATTTTCCATGACTAGGATGTCAAGCAGATAGCACTGGACGCTGCTCAGTCCACTCAGGTTCTGATCCATTGCTCTTTGAAACAATGCAGGAGAAGGTGTGATACCAATCTGTGGTACTGGAACAAGCCTCTGTGTCGCGATTGTCAGAAGTTCCTGTGACTTCTTGTCCCCATTCATCTGCAAATAGGCCTGGATCAGGTCAATTGTACTGAAATTTTGGCCAATCCCGCCAACAAATCCTCAATGTGAGGTAATGGGTGCTGTTCAGCAGATAACTCTGGGTTTATGGTGACCTTAAAGTCTCTGCAAATCCTTACAGATCCATCGTTCTTGATGACTGGAATGATAGGCATGGCCCATTCACTGATGGAGTGGCCCATTCCAGAACTCCAGTCAGCCTCCATCTTCAGCCTAATAGCATTTTGCATGGTTTCCTCTTTAATTTTCAGTTTGACTGTAATGTCCTTCATGCTGCCTAATTCTCCATTGAAAACAACAGTGTGCTTTTTTCAGATTTATGTAAGGCCCGATTCTCCATTGATCATCATGTTGACTTCAGTCGAATCTTTTTCAGCCATGCACGACCCAGAACGGTTGGGTAGTTCCCCTTCACTACATGTAGAGGCAAATCTACTGTTTGACCATGGAGTTGCACAGTCACTTCAATGCGCCCCTTAAGGAAACCACTTCTCCTGTGTATGTCTTCAGCGCTATCCTTGATGGCTCTAAGGGAACGCATTTTGAATTTCTCATTGCAGATAGTCTCTGGCACCAGTGAGACTGCTGCCCCAGTGTCAATTTCCATCCTTACTGCACATTCTTCCAGCATTAGAGTCACCCAATATCTGTATGTTGTACCCGCGAAGGCCAGCATGTACAATGATAACTCCCCCTCAGACTGTGAGTCTCTATGCTCTTTTCAACCCTGTTGTACAGCACGGATATTTCTCCTTTTATTTTGATTAAATGCTGTCTTGGTTTGAACTTGTTTCTTGTTTTTATTTATGGCAAGCTTCTTCTTCCTGAAGGTACGTGCCATGTGTCCCTTTATTCCTCAAGTTTGACATTCCATTTCTTTACACCACCATTCAGCAGCAGAATGCTCTGGCTTTGTACACCAGGTAACAGGTATGGGCCCCGACGGCTTTGGGTGTCGATTCAGCTGACATTTTGTGTACTTGTGTACACAAATTCAATTGCTGGCCTTCCTTTGCAGCCAGCTCCATATAAACAGTGATTCCAATGGCTTTTTGCAGAGTAAGATTACTCTCGACCAACAGACATTTTTTGTGTTGCTTCATTGCGTAGACCACAAACCAATCTTTCACGAATGGTATCATTAAGCACATCTCCAAACTCACAAGATCCTGCAAGTTTTTTAAGCGCTGCCATAAATTGTGCAATTGACTCCTCCTGCTCTTGGTTTCTTTTATAGATCCTTAAGTGTTCTGCAATCATGAAGTGTACAAGCAAAAAACATGCTTGCAAAATACCCACAATTTGCTTGTATGTTTTAGTGCCTGGTTTATCAGGTTGCACTATAGAGTCATAGAGTTACAGAGGTTCACAGTATGGAAACAGCCCCTTCATCCCAACTTGTCCATGCTGCCCTTTTTTAAACCACTAAGCTAGTCCCAATTGCCTGTATTTGGCCCACATCCCTCTACACCCATCTTACTCACGTAACTGTCTAAATACTTTTTAAAAGACAAAATTGCATCCGCCTCTATTACTACATCTGGCAGCTTGTTCCAGACACTCTGTGGTGAACCATCGTTGGTTACCACTGGGGGTTGTTCTTATGTTACTGTTGGGTTAGGGTGTTATCACTGTGGGGGTTGTATAATGTTGTTGGGTTAGGGTGTTTACCTGTGGTAAATGTTATTATGGCACATCCCGGTGGGGCCCCGCCTCCGGAGGAGAGGTATAAGACCCTCTGCTCCGGCAGGACCCCTCCAGTCTGAACTGGTGTACTCGTGTTAGTTAGTTCCATTGTTTGATAATAAAAGCCTTCGATAACTGAAGCCTTGCTCCACGTGCTTGATTGTCGCGCATCAATTTTATTATCAAACAGAAAACTCTCAGCAGTAAAAAGAGAGTATGGAACAGATTTTGAAACCAGATCGTCTGGCGCTGGACCCACGTGCGGTCGGTGCCGCTAACACCTTCGACCACTGGTGGAAGTGTTTCGAAGACTACCTGGCAGCCTCTGTAGCTATTACTACAGACAGCGACAAACTCCAAGTCCTCCACGCAAGGGTAAGCGACACGATTTATCTTGCGATTCGTGCGGCCACCACTTACCCGAGGGCCGTCGAGCTCTTGAAGAAACGATACACGAAACCACCCAACGAGATCCACGCTCGTTACCTCCTCGCTACACGACGTCGGCAGTCGGGCGAAACCATGGAGGACTACGCCAATGAGCTCCTGCAGCTTGCCAGGGGTTGCGATTGTAAAGACGTATCAGCCGAACAATACATGTACGACCTCGCCCGAGACGCGTTCGTAGCAGGGGTACCCGAACAGGGTAAAAAGCTCACTAAATGCCTTAATCACGGTGGCAGTCGACGTGTCTGCACAGGGGACAACAAACGGGAACCGGGAGTACTCATCTATTATATTGAGGAAATAGACGTTCCAGTCCGTTGAGGGAAGGGGGCCCTTAAAATCCACACTCAGCCTCTCGAAAGGGCGAGTGGCCTTGCTCAATGAGCCCTCGGATGCCCTCTCGCGCGGAACATGCGCCATCATGCAGGAGGACCGCTTGAAGGCCCTCCACAATGACCTGTGTCATCCTGGAGTCACCCGACTCTACCACTTCGTCAAAGCCCGCAACCTGCCCTACTCGGTGGAGGATGTCAGGTCAGTGACGAGAAGCTGTCGGATTTGCGCAGAATGCAAACCACACTTTTATCGACCAGACCGGGCACAATTGGTCAAGGCCACTCGCCCTTTCGAGAGGCTGAGTGTGGATTTTAAGGGCCCCCTTCCCTCAACGGACCGGAACGTCTATTTCCTCAATATAATAGATGAGTACTCCCGGTTCCCGTTTGTTGTCCCCTGTGCGGACACGTCGACTGCCACCGTGATTAAGGCATTTAGTGAGCTTTTTACCCTGTTCGGGTACCCCTGCTACATTCATAGTGACAGGGGCTCGTCGTTCATGAGCAACGACTTGAGGCAATTCCTGCTCTCATTCGGGATTGCCTCTAGTAGAACCACGAGCTACAACCCTAGGGGTAACGGACAGGTGGAAAGGGAGAATGCTACAGTCTGGAAGGCTGTCCTACTGGCACTGAAATCCAGGGGCCTTCCAGTCTCCCGTTGGCAGGAGGTCCTTCCAAATGCGCTCCATTCTATCCGCTCCCTCCTGTGTACGGCAACCAATGCTACTCCCCACGAGAGGATGTTCTCATTCCCTCGGAAGTCGTCCTCGGGGATCTCATTACCAGCCTGGTTGACGTACCCAGGACCCGTCCTTCTGCGGCGACATGTGAGGGCTCGCAGGTCCGATCCCTTGGTCGAACCGGTCCAACTCCTCCACGCCAACCCTCAGTATGCCTATGTGGCATATCCTGACGGGCGAGAGGACACTGTCTCCATTCGAGACCTGGCGCCCGCAGGGGACGTAGCAACTCCTGTCGCTCCCATACCCCCTGTCACGAATCCCCTACTACTTATTTCTTCCCCAGACGTGGCGCGGTCAGCACCGGGACCAGTGCATAACAGTTATGCTCCCATGTACAGCTTGCCTGAGACTCGGAGATCGGCGCCACCACAGAAGGTTCCAGGATCCCCTGCACCATCGCCTCACCAGGGCCAACCGGCCCGGGAGTCCTTGAGGGGACAGCCGGACGCTGTTTTGGAGAGAACGCCACCGCAAGCACCTGCTCCGGTTTCGCAACCGGTGTTGAGGAGATCACAGCGACGGTGCGGTCCTCCAGACCGTCTGGACTTGTGAATTTTGTACATATATGACCTGTTTTTTGCACCCCGCCGGCCTTTGTTTTTAAAGGAGGGGTGAATGTGGTGAACCATCGTTGGTTACCACTGGGGGTTGTTCTTATGTTACTGTTGGGTTAGGGTGTTATCACTGTGGGGGTTGTATAATGTTGTTGGGTTAGGGTGTTTACCTGTGGTAAATGTTATTATGGCACATCCCGGTGGGGCCCCGCCTCCGGAGGAGAGGTATAAGACCCTCTGCTCCGGCAGGACCCCTCCAGTCTGAACTGGTGTACTCGTGTTAGTTAGTTCCATTGTTTGATAATAAAAGCCTTCGATAACTGAAGCCTTGTTCCACGTGCTTGATTGTCGCGCATCACACTCACCACCTTCTGTGTGAAAAAATTGCCCCTCTGGACCCTTTTGTATCTCTCCCCTCTCACCTTAAACCTATGCCCTCTAGTTTTAGACTCCCCTACCTTTGGGAAAAGATATTGACTAACTACCTGATCTGTGCCCCTCATTATTTTATAGACCTCTATAAGATCACCCCTAAGTCTCCTATGCTCCAGGAAAAAAAGTCCCAGTTTATCCAGCCTCTCCTTATAACTCGAACCATCAAGTCCTGGTAGCTTCCTACTAAATCCTTTCTGCGCTCTTTCTAATTTAATAATATCCATTCTATAATAGGGTAACCAGAACTGTACACAGTATTCCAAGTATGGCCTTACTGATGTCTTCTACAATTTCAACAAGACGTCCCAACTCCTGTATTCAATGTTCTGACCAATGAAACCAAGCATGCTGAATGCCTTCTTCACTATTCTGTCCACTTTCAAGGAGCTATGAACCTGTACCCCTAGATCTCTTTGTTCTATAACTCTCCCCAACACCCTACCATATACTATGAGGAGATTAAAAGTTTTTCCTCCCCATCACTTTAAGGAAAGTGAGCACCATAATAACTTCAGCTATTTTGTTTGCCTGTGCAAAATAGTCAAAACATTTGGTATGAGAACTCCATCACTCCACAGTTTCGTCAAAACCTCCAATGATGCTGAAAACTCCCACCATTTCTTTACTAATGCTGGTTTTCCCTATGCGCACTTCAGAACATGCTTCCAGCAGCTACCTCAGTTTTCTTTCCATACAAGGTACTAATTTGAACTTCAGCCTGCTTTTGCTGCAGCCAGCTCTATAATTTGTCTGCAGAGTAGTTTTTATTCATGTCAGGACTAGTTCTCTGTAGCACGTGTGAAAAGTTCCTTTCCTGACTTTTCCTCATTAAAATTTCTGCAAGTGCACGTCCGTAGCCCTCGTCACCAGTATTTGTTGTGTATCTGGAGACATGACACTTGGGAACACTGGGTTAAAAATGAATGGATTTTTACTGTCGCATGTGATCTCTTCATTAGCTGCTGCCCATTTTACATCACTTCCGTTTGCATACAGTGCTACATTACTACAGCAAGGCTCCGCAATGAGCCAATAGGAACAAATATGTAACAATAACGAGTTTCACATTCTGACCAATCTCATAATAAAGAAAGGTGATCATATTGGCTTTATTAGTAACTGTTCGTGTTAGATTCTTATTTTCTGAGGGCAGCACAGTGGTTAGCACTGCGGCCTCACAGCACCAGGGACCCGGGTTCAATTTTGGCCTTGGGTGACCCCCTGTGTGGAGTTTGTATGTTAAATTGCATGTTTATTTGTTAGCCACAAGTAAGGCTTACATTAACACTGCAATGAAGTTACTGTGAAATTCCCCTAGTTGCCACAGTCCGGCACCTGTTTGGGTCAATGCACCTAACCAGCACGTCTTTCAGAATGTGGGAGGAAACCAGAGCACCCGTAGGAAACACACGCAAACACGGGGAGAACATGCAAACTCCACGTAGACAGTCACCCAAGCTGGGAATCGAACCGGGTCCCTGGCGCTGTGAAGCAGCAGTGCTAACCACTGTGCTACCGTGTCGTGTTCTTCCCTGTGCCTGTGTGGGTTTCCTCCGGGTGCTCCGGTTTCCTCCCACAGTCCAAGGATGTGCGGGTCAGGTGGAATGGCCATGCTAAATTGTTGCTTAGTGTCCCAAGGTGTGTAGGTTAGGGGGATTAGTGGGGTAAATACATGGGGCTACAGGGATAGGGCCTGGGTGGAATGCTTTGTTGGAGAGTTGGTGCAGACCGCATGGGCTGAATGGCCTCCTTCTGCACTGTAGGGATTCTATGATTCTGCCACAAATGGAAATGCTCTTCCTGCATCTACCCTGACCATCCTTTTATAATTTTAAAGAATTCTAACAGGTAATCTTTAAGTATTCTCCTTCTTACAAATAAAGCCCCAACCTGTTCTATTTTTCTTAAAAGCAGCAAGTTACGATCTGGAATACACTGCCTAGGGTGGAAGCAGAGTCAATAGTAACTTTTAAAGCAAATTGGATATATACCTGCGAAGCAACAATTTGCAGGGCTATGGGGAAAGAGCAAGGACTAGAAATAGCTGGTTGATTCTTTCAAAGACTTGGTACAGGTATGATAACCCAAACTGCCTCCTTCCATGCAATATAATTTCATGAAAGCTGAACACAATTTATTCACATATGTCTTCCTCTTTACAGTATTGGTTACACTACAAGACACTTAAGTATTTTTTGAAGGAAGTAATTGCCTCAGTGTGGTGTGTAACTTGGTTTCATCTGTTTTATCCTCATTAGTAGAAATATTGAACCTTACTATCCAGTCTGAATGCTTATCCAGTTCATATTGGCGGGCAGAATATTCCCTGAAACAAACGCCTTGAGAGCTAGTTTCCCTGGTACTTTAAATGCGAAAGAATCTCAGATGTGACCAAAATGGGGTCTTGAGCTGTAGTATCTAGTTATCTTACTGTTAATGCAAGGCAATAATTCAGTAAAAGAATTGAAGATGTATTTGGTGAGGTCACCCAGAGGTTGATTAAAACTCTGAAGATCAATTCAAGTGGTTCTAATTACTCAATAAAGAGGTTGCATTGCTAGCTAACAGCATTTAATGAACTCTCCATCAGGAACCAGCTGAACAAGGGGGAAGTATATATTGGTGAAGATTGAGAGTTCAACTTCCAGCCAGGCTCAGCCTTATCTGTTCACTTTCTGCTGTAAATCGGCTGACAGCATCACATTTGATGAGGACTTTCAATACACTTCAGGAGATACTTTAAGATTTAATCTGCACTCTTGTCAACATTCATTTTGCAAATTATCTGAGGACTTCAGCTAAAGAGATTGAGTTCATTTATTGTAGACCTTATAATAGTAATCAGGACAAAGGAAAGCTTCATCATGGGATCTTGCCAAGGGTTCCCCTTGGTCTGCAGCAGAAATGGAAGGAAGATAGAGCCAGCCAGACGTATTAGGTGTATTATCAGCTGCTGCAGGAAAGAGGGAGGAAGATTGGCAGCCTCCAGAATTGAGGTGTTTTGCCAATATGGCTATCATGAGAGACCAGCCATTACCACTCACATTTTTGCCAGAGAGTTAAGCTAAAGAGTTCCAAAAAGAGGAGGAACACTAAAGAGCACCAGACATGATCCAGGTAGAAGAATTGCAAGAGTCAGAGGTTTACAGCATAGAAACAGGCCCTTCGGTCCAACATGTCCATGCTGCCCCTTTTTTTAACCACTAAGTGAGTCCCAATTGCCTGTGTTTGGCCCATATCTCTCTACACCCATCTTACACATGTAACTGTCTAAATGCTTTATAAAAGACAAAATTGTACCCGCCTCCACTACTACCTCTGGCAGCTTGTTCCAGACACTCACCACCCTCCGTGTGAAAAAATTGCCCCTCTGGACCTTTTGTCTCTCTCCCCTCTCACCTTAAACCTATGACCTCTAGTTTTAGACTCCCCTACCCTTGGGGGAAAAAATATTGACAATCTAGTTGACCTATGCTCCTCATTTATTTTATAGATCTCTAGAAGATCACCCCTAAGCTTCCTGTGCTCCAGGGAAAAAAGTTCCAGTCTATCCAGCCTCTCCTTATAACTCAAACAATCAAGTTGCGGTAGCATCCTAGTAAATCTTTTCTACACTCTTTCTAGTTTAATAATATCCTTTCTATAATAGGGTGACCAGAACTGTACACAGTATTTCAAGTGTGGCCTTACCAATGTCTTGTACAACTTCAACAAGACATCCCAACTCCTGTATTCCATGTTCTGACCAATGAAACCAAGCATGCTGAATGCCGCCTTCATCACTCTGTCCACCTGTGACTCCACTTTCAAGGAGCTATGAACCTGTACCCCTAGATCTCTTTGTTCTATAACTCTCCCCAACACCCTACCATTAACTGAATAAGTTGTGCCCTGGTTCGATCTACCGAAATGCATCACCTCGCATTTATCTAAATTAGGAGGGATGCTGCCATTGAAGACCAGGTTTAAGGGGTATCCTTCACCGTCAGACTTCTTGAGTGCTGCTGCCAGGTGCTTAAACTTTCCCCGGTGGTGGATACATCAGGAGGACCACCATCTGCAATCTTTTTTTTAAACGCTGCAATGTGTTTCTATATCTGCTTCACATAAACTCACCAATCCCACACACAGGACTAATAAACAATAGTTTGGCTCATTTTATTTAAAGATGCATTGCTGAATGCCTTAGCAGATAGATCTACTTCAGCAACTATTACTCACAAGGACA
Source organism: Mustelus asterias (assembly GCF_964213995.1). NCBI lineage: Eukaryota > Metazoa > Chordata > Chondrichthyes > Carcharhiniformes > Triakidae > Mustelus > Mustelus asterias. Next base: position 34,019,591 of record NC_135807.1, on the reverse strand, counting down.
GCACAGATGCAATTCCTGCACACACTCCTTGCTGCTGGTCACCTGCTGCTTTACATCCTGGTTACGTGCTCATTTGCATTGTCCCTTGATGTGATGTCACAACATCCCTTTTTCCACCCCTTCCCCCCCACCCCCAAGATAACATTACATAGAGTGAAAATATGTGCGCAGTGGAGTGGTTGCAAAAACTATTTACACAAAAGCATTTAACAGTCTGAATAATGTACAGGTGGCTTACTAATCCTAAATCTCATGATGGTATGACCCTCCTGAGATCTAGAGTCATTACCTAGGTGTTCTTGACTTGTGGTGCGTTGGCATCCTGTGCATTATCAGAGTATTATTGTTTTTATGGTGGTCTTCCGCAATTTTACTTTGATTTCACCTCAACATATGGGACATAGCCCGGCACTGTCACCGATGCGTGACGTGCGTGCAACACAACCCTGGTCGACCCATAAAAATTAAGATGGGACACCAGCCCCGACCAAAGGGACTCTGGGAACATCTGCAAATAGATTTCACAGGGCCACTATCACAATCCCATGGCAAAACCTATTGTCTGGTTATTATAGACCAGTTCGCCAGGTGGGTAGAAGTGTTCCCTACTGCAAGTTGTACTGCTGCCACAGTGGCAAGGGACGTACTTTACTGGAAGGGTGGTAAAAACAGTGTGCCAATTGATGGGGATAAAACAAAAATTCCACATCCCTTACCACCCACAGAGTTCTGGAATGGTGGAACGTGTGAACAGAACACTTAAGAATGCACTGGCTAAAGTCATACAATCGTCAGGAAAAATGTGGACGGAAGTATTGCCCACTATATTAATGAGGCTAAGAGCTACCACAAACCGGACAACCGGATTAACCCCTTATGAATTAATGACAGGACGGGCGATGCAATTACCAGAAAGCATCATAACAGGTGGGACCGACGTAGGTCCATTAAAAGACAAAATCAAAAGGTATGTTTTGGAACTAAGCGCCCAACTAAAAGGGATGCACAAATTGGTAAAAGATAATCAGAAAGAAAGAGACGCAGAGAGAGAGCTTGAAATGCTCCCTGACGTCCCAACAGCGGGAAGTCGTGTCCTAGTAAAAACATTACCCGAAAAACCAGGGTTTGCACCAAAATGGAATGGGCCATATGAAGTTATAATTAGTGGAGCCACCTGTGCCTGTCTAGACATAAGAGGGAAAGGTGTATGGAAACACTGAACCCAGCTGAAATTACACAAAGAAATGAATGAATGAATTAAAGTGACCAGAGTGCTTTCCCCAAAACAGGTGAAGACTGCAAGCAAGAGTAACTGACGCATTCGGGTTGACAGTATAACTTTTGAAAATTGTATAACTTACAGTATTAGGATTGATACTTGCTTGTTGCAGACATGTATGAAATCGCGTATGTAACTGTATTACTGTGCATTGTCGTGACTGTAAACTTGACTGGGCTAGGGAATAACCTATTTTACAAGGCTCATATACACTTACACGGGAATTGAACTGTATGTTACCCAATCGGTAGAAGCCCTATTTGTGACCACCCCTGGGTGGACCCCCCATGACTTATATACAGTAGATATATCAGTTGCACCCTGTAAGGGACAAATTGGCAAATATAAAAGTGGTATACAGGGAAGATGTGTGGAACTTGTAAATCCCACAGATCCTGTGTGCAGGGGGCTCCAGGGGGTGGGAGGAAGAGCTTGCTCGGATAATGCAAGCTATCCGCTTTGTTTTTGGGGGCAGGGATGGGGATGTGCATATGCCTTGGTCCCCAGGAATGATTCCTGCGTACAGACGCAGTGTGTCCTCAGCACTGTCGGGTAAATAGGGGTCAGTTTACTTGCAGCTGTAATGAGCAGAAATGCCTGAATGTAACCGCGGGGAGGCAGCTCATTTGTGGACAGTGTAATGGGACTCATGTCAGCTCAGCCGAATGGACATACCCGTTTGATACTCACCAAGTGGTGGGATCAAACGGGGAGTCAAATAAACTGAGCAATTGGCGGTATAAACAAACTAATAATCAGGACACTAAATGCTACCGGGCTAAGAAGGGATTTGTATTCCTCTTCAATGGTACCTACACGATAGCAACACCAACCCTCCTGATCCGTTTTGCAGTAGGAACAATAGGACCACTCACTGTTCCATGCCCTTAGAAGGGGCATATCCGGAGAAAGATAGTAACCCGGGCTGTCAGCAAAGAATTCTGTGCTGATTGGGAAATCCCGGGCACAATGGGATCATCACTGGGATACGGGTTCCTTGGAGCCCTATCTCTTGGGGGGAGGGTGGGGTGGGGGGGGGGGGGGGGGGGAGGGGGTGGGGGGGGGTTGGGGGGGTGGGGGGCAGCAGGAGTAATTAGTGCAAAAAATAGGAATCATATTGTCTGTGGACTAACAGTTCTGGGAAACAGCACTTCAAAAGCACTGGAGGCTGTCAACAAAGAAATGGCTGAACTGAGATTGTTTCCACAGCAGACCCGATATGCAGTAGACTACCAGTTAGCACAACAGGGGGGAGTATGTACAATCATAGGAGACAAATGCATAACCCATGTCACAGACGAATTCTATAACATCACCCAAGTCATTAATAACATCAGAAAACAGCTTGATGATTTCAGACAGGGACCCAAGAAAGAGAGTAGCTGGCTGGAATGGCTAGTGGGGGGATCCTGGGGATCCTATTTAATGCATGGACTGATCATTCTCATTGCAATAGTAATTGTCTGTTGCCTAATTGTTGGATGCCTTAATGTCTGTTGTAAAGCAATGGTGACACAAATTGTGCCAGGAGCCAGTGTAACCATTGAGGAAGAATACATGATGGGAACCCCTGAAGACGTCAAGAACTACAAAGAAGGGAAGAAGAAGATGGACATCTACCTGTGAAGATACTGTTGTTGGTCTGGGGATTATTAAATAATAATCCTGACCAAAAAGGGGGAACTGTTATGGTGAAATTAAAGTGATGGACACAAAATGGTTACCTGGCACACAAAATGGACTCTGGGAAGGGACATAAAGAGGCACAGACAGTTACACAGAGTTAAAACCTGCAGTATCTGAATTGCTGCAGGAAACTGGTCAGAGCTTGAGGCACTTTAGATAAGAGCAGACCCAGAACAATGAGTTTGATAATAAGGTCAGCCACTGATGGGGACATAAATACATAAATGTAATAAGATCAGCCACTGAATGTATATATCAAAACCAGTCATTGATAGAGGACATAACTGCATAAATGTATCCATTCTATGTACAATGATGTGTTAACTGTCCATGTCCGGACCTGTCTGCTTGTAACGATGTGCTAACTGTCGATGTCCGTATCTGTCTACTCAACTTGTAACGATGTGTTAACGGCTAATGTCCGTACTGCCTATTGTCTAAAAGGTATAAAGATGGTCAACTACCATTGTGTCGTTGAGAAGGTAGCTGCCAAGTACTGCGGAGTACCAGTGCTTTCTCCCAAAGCTTTGTCCGAAATAAAACTGTTTTGTTGAACCTCCAAGTCTGACTCCGAAAGGTACATTTCCCACAACAATAGTTTCCCTTGTTCGCTTTATTCCCATATTCCCCTGATGTAACTGTGACAATATATCCTGACAAAACATTTCAGGTACAAGCACCTGTTTCCCTTTGAAAGTAACACCTCATGAAATACCTAATTCATCTCTGTATGGCCAAAAACATCAGGTGGTGTCTGACATTTCTTGTATTGTATAACCTTCTATAATGCCTTGAGTCATGGATCATTTGCTGTTACTTCCTGAAGTAAGTTGCATTTGTGTTGACCAAAACTCATCAGATTGATATCGAGTACATATATTTCAATGTCTGTGCCATCTGCTTGGATGTCTAACAAAGCATCTGCTGTCTTTTCTAGATTTGATAACTGCCTAGATTTTCTGAATGAACCATTTTGCTTTTATCAAAAGTCATAGTAATCTGGGTAGTCAGTGGTGCTTCAAATCATTTCCAATAATTTGTGGACAGCCGCCACACTGAATTATCCACTGAATAAGTATGGAGGGTGGAATCTTGTGATTCCAAATACCAAAAGCTTGTGATGGACTTTTGCTGCCGAATGCAACTGGTTTTCTGTTCTGCATAATGCACACCTCTAACTTTTTTGGAGATGCTTCGATCTCTAAGACTGTCTCTTTTCTTGCCTGTTTTGAGTGACTTGGGTGTGTCTTGATGATCTTCCAGCCATACTTGAGGGACATCCTTCCTTAAGAAATCTCTTAATGATGATGCTTTAGTTGGGTAAGTACAGCGCTAAGAAGTTGAAACATCTGAGGCATCTCTACAAGTCTTCCCTGCCCAGGGAGTAGGCATTTGACGTACATCTTTGAGTTTGCCTGGGTCAGGATGGCCCTTGAAGCTGAAAAGACAGAGCTGAAAAGGTTCACCTGACCCTCGTTCACCTGGAATTCCTTGCTGTTAAAGCTGAGTCCTTCATGATGCACTGGTGCCATCAGTAAATGTATATTTTGGTCATGCTTCTCTTTGCTTTGGCCTATCACTGCAATATCATTGGTAATCACAGAATCTCGGAAAGGTCGTAAGTAAACTTGGGAAAGGTTATTATATTTTATTTGACCCAAGAATGGGGGCAATAGAGAACATAAAAGATTTAAATATATTGTAGATAGTTGAGTTCAGAGGTGTTGCGAATAATAGTTTTGAAGATGAGAGATAAAGAAGTTATTTAAGGAAAGGTTGGGAGCTGTGTTGAGGGGATTGGTCAGGTCCTGGAGTGCACTCTGTACTGGGTCAGAGCTATGAAAAGAAGCAAAGTGAAGCAGTCTTCAATCAGCCAGAAAGAATGCCTGTTGTCTTCAGAAAGTAGGGCTTTTGTTCTCAAGCTTTTGGAATTCTCCACAGCGGAGTAAGAGAGAAAGAAGGTCTGTGATATTTGACACTTATCAGTTCTGTGACGGATAAATCTAAAAAGCGTCATTCCATCCTTTGTTTGAAAAGCCTAAGTTCAGATTTAGGATAAGAGTGGCCTTCCAATGCATCCTGGGAAATTTGATGCTCATCTTCCTGTCTCTTACATATGCTCCCAATGTGCAGAGGATTTGTAACCTCTCTACTCAATGGTGAGATTCGCCAATGCTGCTGCTATGTTTTCTTAAATTCTCATCCTTTCTTTTTACTTATGTGGTTGTAGTTCAGGTTTTTTCCCTGTTTCATGCACTTTTATCTTTTGCACAGGAATGGTACCCAATGATATCATAGTGGCCCTGCAGCCGATTCAGAATCGACTGCATATCACAACTTTGAACCGACTTGTTGCTCACACTAACCACTGATCTGGCTATTGCACAGATTAAGTATTCGCTCTTTTGCAAAGCTATGTTTGGAGAGGGACTCTGCCTCCAGGGGTTCTAATACACATAACTGCCTCTGTTTTGCAGGAAATCTTGTCTATAGCTCCCTCCTGTGGTTTACAAACTTGCATCGCTGCCACCATGTTATATTTCTGTGTTTGCTTTCCATAAACTCACCAATCTCACACACAAGACTGGTAAACTATCTGTGGGTTTTGTTTATTTGAAGATACATGGTAGCAGGGTTTCCCAAGATTTTTCCAACCACAGAACCCTTTTGACCTCCCAACTGACGGAAGCTATAAGAAACATTCTTATTATGTTGAAGAGTTGAACCACAAAAAATTGATTGTTTTAGTGAAATACGCATAAACATACAAAAACAAATTCATTAAAGTATTTTCTAATTCTTATTTGTGTACTTTTATGAAAATTAAAATTCTCTTATTCAACAAATACTTAAGTCTTACATTTTTGTCATTTTTAATGGAAGGAATGATGCTGATCTTTTGCTCACAAATTTGTTTAATGTCAGGAGTGCTACTGGAGAGCTGGATTCTCATATCAGACACACAGACTCACAGACTCTCACTCCAAAGAAGTATCCAAAAGAAGCACGCATACTTTCTTACTCAAAACACACACTCACCTTGCTCCTCTCTCCTCTCCTCTCTTACACACACACACACGTCCCTTCTCTCTCTCGGTTCCTTAGAGTGTGCCTCCTCTGGTCTCTCCTGCCCTGGCGTACCGCCAACCCAACCTCTCCTGTCCCTGGCTTTCCCAGCCTAGTCCAGCCCAGGCCCCAGCCTGGTCCAGCCCTGGTCCTTGCCTCTTTTACCCTGTGACTGTGGCCAACCTTACTCCGCCGTCCACTCCGCTATCTGGTTAGCTTTGCCCTTGCCTGTGCCTTTCAATATTGACTTTGCCAGTATTTCCAGCTCATCCAATCATAGCCCCGCTTCTCTGTGCATTGGCTCTTGGGCTGACTAGTATGTCTATCAGTAACCAACAAGGTGTGAAAACTGCCTTTTGATAAAACTAGCTGGAAGGAAGGATTTTTTTTTCAAATTTAAAACAGCAGGACCTACCATGCTAATCCCTAATGGGTTCCATGGAACCCAGTTTGGGGAAACACTGCATTATAGGATGGGTCAGCATGCATACCTACTTTAGGGATTCAGCAACTGTTCCTCACGCCTACAATTCCTACACACCCAACTAGCTGCTATTTACATCCTGGTTACTTACTCATTTGCATATTCACTTAAAGAAATACCCTTTCCCCACAAAACTACAATGAAAAAAACAATTACCAGAATCATTATTTACCTGGAGCAAAGCTTACTCACAAAATAATCTCCTGACCCCACTGGTTACCCTAAGTGGTTATCCTATAAGCGCTGTAATGCTTCTATGTCATAGATCGCAAGTGGTAAACCCCTTTGAATGAGGAGCTCAGAGTCACCATGGCAACTGTCTGAACAGCCATTGTGTTCTTCCCCTCCTCTGGTCAGGTTCTGCTGCTGCCTGTACGCGCTACCTTGTCTTGGAAGAAAAGAGTTGGAATGGTGAATGCAGACTTTGTCCTTCTGTCCTTTCAGCTTGTCCAATCAAAGGCAGTTTTCACACATACATTGGTATATGTGTATGAGAGGGAGAGAGAGAGATGCCTCACTGGGTATGGTTGAAGAGTGGCGAGATGTGTCTGAGACATGAACTGTGCCTCTGAATGATGCAATAGCATGAGATATATGAATGTTAAATGATGGATGAAGAAGTGTGTTTGTGAGAGGGAGTCTTGTGGGTAATTCTTTTTTTGCTGTACTGCATTCATGTCCTGAGGCTAGGTCATCTGGCTGGGGCCTCCTTGATGGTCACCTCCAATAGGCATTATTTTCTTCTTTGGCCTTCTCCCGGATACAGAGTAATCATTCCTACTATGTAACTTCTCTCCAGTACCATGTCCAAGAACCTTTGAGCCCTCTCCCTTGGTCCTCAGGCGGCACAGTGGTACAGTGGTTAGCACTGCTGCCTCACAACACCAGGGACCAGGGTTCAATTCTGGCCTTGGTTAACTGTGTGGAGTTTGCATATTCTCCCCGTGTCTGTGTGGGTTTCCTCCCGACACTCCAGTTTCCTCCCACAGTCCAAAGGTGTGCAGGTTGGCCATGATAAATTGCACCTTAATGTCCCAAGATGTGTAGGGTTACGGGTATAGGGTGGGGGAGACAGCCTGGATAAGATCTCTGTCAGAGAGTTGGTGCAGACTTGATGGGCTGAATGGCCTCCTTCTGCACTGTTGGGATTCTATGATTTTAAGCCATCTTGATGCATATGGTTGCTTGTTAGCCTAAACATTCCACACCAATAGTGGAAGTGTAGAGTGTGCATGGCTATGTATAGTTTCATGCAAATAGCTCCTAATCAGCATGAGTGTTCGATAAGCAGGTCTCTTAGCACCTCCAGGCTTGTTTAAATCATGTAATCTGCAATTAGCCCCAAAACTGTGGTCTAAGGCCAAACTTTTAAACAGGTATGTCCGCTCGCAATCAGTGCCTATTTCCACCCTTTCCCCAGACTAACCCCCATGTCTCTGCGCCTTGCTGTGAAATACTTGAGGGGATTGCAAACTGCATAAACGTTTTAATTAGATTCTAATTCCCGACTGAAAAGAGTTGTTATCACATTCACATCTTCTGAATTTTAGATTTTGGCATCTTATTTTTTCTTTTAAATTTTAGTTACTCAACATGAATTTAAATAGCTTAAATTTATGAAGTGATTAACTGCAAAATGCACAGCATGAGGGAAAATTGCTCCAGTCATTATGCCTTTGTGACATTGAAAATGTATCCAAAAATGAGTTCATGTTGTTGCTACTTAATTGCTTCAGGTTGGAGATTTCATGACCGTTCCAAAACTCCCCTCTGTTCCTACTAACCTTCAAACCCTCACCTCTATCTCGCCTCTATCTTTGACGCTATTCTGCTCCCCTTTATCCACACTGTGGTAAAACCAAAGAGATAATCTTAACAATCTTTCGGGTCAGAAATGGGTGGGTTGAGGTTGGTCATTTTTCATTGACTTGAATCTGCTTCCCTGTTAACCTCTGACCATATGATGTAGCAGCAGAAGTAGGCCATTCGGCCCATTGAGTCTGCTTCCCCATTCAATCAGATTATAACTGATCTGATATGATAATCCTCAACTCCACATTTCCGCCTTCCCCATAATCCTCGATTCCCTTATTGATGGAAAATCCCTCCCTCTCCGCCTCATACACACTTAACAACTCAGTCTCTACAGCTGTCTGCAGTAAAGAAGTCCACGGAATCACTAATCGCTGAGAGAAGAAATTCCTCCTCAGCACTGCCTTAATTGGGCCATCCCTTAATCTGAGATAATGCCCTCTGCTCCTAGACTCTCGGCCTGGCCAAATTTGCCATCAACAAGTCCAGGCAGTGGGTGACCGGGGGGTGGGGGGGGGGGATCATCCGACCCGACTGTCTGCCCTTTACCCCGGCTACATTCATGACCGGGTGTCCCTGGAGAGGGAACATGGGGAGTCCACTGGCACCATTGAGGCCTTCCATGTCCATTGGGCCTCGCAGGAGCTGGGATGTAATATTTATCCTTTTAATCACATTTTGGTTTGACGCTTTAAGTTTTCTGCACGCTTTGTCTTTTGGTTTGGCTGGCTCCCTTCTTTTTGGGTCTGCCCTTATTGCCTTGTTCCTGAGTTTGATTGATTTTAGTTTATTGGTTTTGCATTAAAAGAAATGCCTCTAGACTGTTCCACGTGGGGAGATAACTTAAAGTAAACAATGCTGGAATCTGAAACAAGAACAGAGGCTACTGGAAAAAAATGAGTACAGGCTCAACCTCTCCTGATTGAAAGAGGCTCATAGCATTTGAAGCCACTGGTTGGAACCGGATCCCCTCCACAGGACTGGTTTCGGCCGGGGTTCCACAGTAGCTTTTTTTGGGCATGGAATATTCAGTCCATTAGGCAACTGCCAGCTGGCCACATCTAGAGACACAGTTTCCTCCACACACAATGGGAGGAGGGAGAGTGTTGCTTTCTGATGGTGCGGAGATCCAACTTCCATGAGAAACGGCTCCTAATTTGGCCCTTAAGCGGCATAATTGGCTTCACAGGCTGCTGATTTTTTCCCCCACTCGTACCTGGGGCAATGTGCCAAGAACACAAGAAACAGGAGCATCAAGAAACAGGGTACTGAAAGAAATGTCAGAGGTAATAGCAGATGCGTTAGTGGTTATTTATCAAAATTCGTTAGATTCTGGGGTAGTGCCAGCTGATTGGAAAACGGCTAATGTTACGCCGCTGTTTAAAAAAGGAAATAGACAAAAGGCAGGTAACTACAGGCCGGTTAGCTTAACGTCTGTAGTTGGGAAAATGCTGGAATCCATCATTAAAGAAGAAATAGCAGGCCATCTGGATAAGAATGGTTCAATTAAGCAGACGCAGCATGGATTCATGAGGGGAAAGTCGTGCTTGACGAACTTGTTGGATTTTTATGAAGATGTGACTAGTGCGGTTGACGGAGGGGAACCGGTGGATGCGGTGTTTTTGGATTTCCAAAAGGAGTTTGATAAGGTGCCTCACAAAAGGTTGCTGAAGAAGATTGGGTCACATGGAGTTGGGGGTAGGGTGTTAGTCGGAATAAATGGGTGCTTTTCTGGTTGGCGGATGGTAACTAGTGGCGTGCCGCAGGGATCAGTACTGGGGCCTCAACTATTTACCATTTATATAGACGATCTGGAGGAGGGGACTGAGTGTAGGGTAACAAAGTTTGCAGACGACACAAAGATAAGTGGAAAAGTGAATCGTGTGGAGGGCGTAGAAGGTCTGCAGAGAGATTTGGACAGGCTGAGTGAGTGGGCGAGGATCTGGCAGATGGAGTATAACGTTAACAAATGTGAGGATATTCACTTTGGAAGAAATAATAGCAAATTGGATTATTATCTAAATGGAAAAAAATTACAACATGCTGCTGTGCAGAGGGACCTGGGGGTCCTTGTGCATGAGACGCAAAAACCCAGTCTGCAGGTGCAACAGGTGATCAAGAAGGCAAATGGGATGTTGGCCTATATCGCAAGGGGGATAGAATATAAAAGCAGAGATGTCTTGCTGCATCTGTACAGGGCATTGGTGAGGCCGCAGCTGGAATACTGTGTGCAGTATTGGTCCCCTTATTTGCGGAAGGATATATTGGCCTTGGAGGGAGTGCAGAGAAGGTTCACCAGGTTGATACCAGAGATGAGGGGTGTTGATTATGAGGAGAGACTGAGCAGATTGGGTTTGTATTCGTTGGAATTTAGAAGGCTGAGGGGGGATCTTATAGAGACCTATAAGATAATGAAGGGGCTGGATAGGGTAGAGGTGGAGAGATTCTTTCCACTTAGAAAGGAAGCTAGAACTAGAGGGCACAGACTCAAAATAAAGGGGGGTCAGTTTAGGACAGAGTTGAGGAGGAACTTCTTCTCTCAGAGGGTGGTGAATCTCTGGAATTCTCTGCCCACTGAAGTGGTGGAGGCTACCTCGTTGAATATGTTTAAATCACGGATAGATGGATTCCTGATCGGTAAGGGAATTAGGGGTTATAGGGATCAGACGGGTAAGTGGAACTGATCCACTTCAGATCAGCCATGATCTTATTGAATGGCGGGGCAGGCTCGAGGGGCTAGATGGCCTACTCCTGCTCCTATTTCTTATGTTCTTATGTTCTTATCAGTGGCCAGTCGAGTCCAAAACTAGAGGGCATTGGTTTAAGGTGAGAGAGGAAAGATTTAAAAGGGGTGTGAGGGGCAACTTTTTCACACAGAGGGTGGTGCATATGTGGAATGAGGAGATGGTAGAGGCGGGCGCAATTACCACATTTAAAAGACATTTGGACAGCTACATGGATAGGAAAGTTTAGAGGGATACGGGCCAAATGCAGGAATGGGACTAGCTCAGTTCAGGAAACCTAATCAGCATGGAGGAGTTGGGCTGAAGGGCCTGTGTCCGTGCTCCACAACTCTGCCCAGCACGTTGAAAAGCCACAAGTGTAACACTTCAAGAAAGGAGGAAGACAGAAAGCAGAAATTTATAGACCAGTTAGCCTAATGTCTATAATTGGGAAAATGCTAGAATCCATTCTTAAGACAGTAGCAGAACATTTAGAAAATCATTATCCAATCAGACAGTGTTTTTTTTAAAAGGGAAATTGTGTTTGACAAATCTATTGGAGTTATTTGAGGATGTATCAAGCAGAACAATAAAGGAGGACCAGTAGATGTAATCAATTTTGATTTTCAAAAGGGATGTGATAAGGTGCCACATAAAAGGTTGCTACACAAGGTATGAAGTTATGGTGTTGGGAATATTAGCAAGGATGGAGTTAAAGTTTATTTATTAGTGTCATAAGTAGGCTTACACTGCAATGAAGTTACTGTGAAAATCCCCTAGTCGCCACACTCTGGCACCTGTTCAGGTATACTGAGGGAGAATTTAGCATGGCCAATGAACCTAACCAGCACGTCTTTCAGACTGTGGGAGGAAACCAGAGCACCTGGAGGAAACTCATGCAGACACGGGGAGAACGTGCAAACTCCGCACAGACAGTAATCCAAGCTAGGAATCGATCCCCGGTCCCTGGCACTGTGAGGCAGTAGTCCTAACCACTGTGCCACCCCGGATTAACTAATTATCAGGCAAAAGGGAGTCGGGATAAATAGCTCATTTTCTGAATGGTGATTTGTAATTAGGGGAATGCCATTGGAATCTGTGCTGGGACCTCAACAATTTATGGTCTATCTTAATGACTTGGATGAAGGAACCTATTGTATTGTAGCCAAATTTGTTGACGATAGGAAGAAAGGTAGGAAAGCAAGTTGAGAAGAGGTTACAGAGAGTCTGTGAAGGGATACAGATAGATTGAGTGAATGGGAAACAATTTGGCAGATGGAGTATAATGTGGGAAAAATGTGAAGTTTTCCACTTTGGCAGGAAGAACAGAAAGCAGAATATTATTTAAATGGTGAGAGACTGCTGCAGCAGAGGGGGACATAGGTCTTTGTACTGAACCACAAAAAGTCAGCATGCAGGTGTAACGAGTAATTGGGAAAAGAAATGGAATGTTGGCTTTTATTGCAAGGGAAATTGAATATAAAAGTAGAGAAATGTTGCTGCAACTGTACAGAGCATTGTTGCGACCACACCTAGAGCACTGCGTACAGTTTTGACACCTTACTTAATGAGGGACATACTTGCAATTCAGAGAAGGTTCACCAGGCTGATTCCTGGGATAAGGGGTTTGCCTGTTGAGCAGGTTGAGGTTATACTCATTGCAGTTTAGGGAAGGGAAAGGTGATCTTATTGAAATTTAAATTCTGAGAGGGTTTAATAAGGTAGATGCTGAGAGGATTTCACACTTTCTCCTCCACACCCCCACCCTTTCAGGGGAATCTAAAACTAGGTGGTACAGATTAAGAATAAGGATTTTCTTGTTTAAAATGGAGATGAGGAGGAATTTCTTCTCTGAGGGTTGTTAGTGTTTGGAATTCGCTTCCCCAGTGAACGCTGGAGACTGGGTCATTGAATATATTCAAGGTTGAGTTGGAAGGATTTTTGATCTACAGGGGAGTCAAGGGAGGGACAGGAAAGTGGAGTTAATGACACAATGAGATAAGCCAGGAATTTATTGAATGGCAGAATGGGCTTGAGGGATTGAATGGCCTGCTCCTATTTCTTATGGTCTTAGGTTACCTTCTAGGATCAGCAAAGGCAGTGGCATAGTGGTATTATTGCTGGACTAGTAATCCAGAGAACCAGGGTTCGAATCCCACCACAGCAGATGGTGGAATTTGAATTCAATTTAAAAAAAATGGAATTAAGAATTTACTGATGACCATGAAATCATTGCCAATTGTTGGAAAAACCCATTTGGTTTACTAATGTTCTTTGGGGAAAGAGACCTGCCGTCCTTTCCTGGTATGGCCTACATGTGACTCCAGAGCCACAGCAATGTGATTGACTCTCAACTGCCCTCCAAGGGCAACTAGGGATGGAATATAAATGCCAGCAACACCCATGTCCCACGAATGAATAAAAAAATCTTCAAAATTTGCCTTCCACTCCACCACTAATTTTCCTCCCAATCTTAGCTTTTTTTATGAACAGTTAACTGTGTTAAAGGCGATATAAAAAAGTTAGTTCTGCAACCGGTATGTGTTAACTTTCTCAGTTTCAGTGTAAAACCAACCAAACCATCTTTTCACTTTGAATGGGAGAGCGTTGTACAACAACTTAACAAGAAGAAAAATCTTATTCGGCCCAATATATCCTCTCAACTGATTAACCTATCTGTCTTGTTGCCATATGCCACAATCCCTTGTCAATTCCTCCTCTATAGTTGCAAGCTGATTGAAGTGTTATCACAGAATTATCAAATTCTCAGTTATTTGGCCATGTTATTTCAGCCAAGTTATTGAAGAATACTGAGAATACTGCAAATGCTGCAAATCTGAAATCAACTCAGAAACTGCTGAACATACTCAGGAGGTCTCCCTGCAGAGAGAGGGAGAGTTAACTTTTCTGGTCGATGACTTTTCATCAATAAATTACAATTTTCCAGATTTTTTCCTCCATCATTCCTTCATCTTTTTCCTAAAGCGTTTTGCTAACTTGGTGTTGAACACTTTGATTGACTTAGTTTCAATTCAGTCTCAAGTTAGCCTAACAGCACCAGTGACCCGGGTTCGATTCCAGCCATGTGTGTCTGCATGTTCTCCCACAATCCAAAGATGTGCGGGTTAGGTGGATTGGCCATGCTAAATTGACCCTTAGTGTTCCAAGATATGTAGGTTAGAGAGACTAGTGGGGTAAATGTGTGGGAATACGGGGATCGGGCAGGTGGTGGGACAGGATAAGTTGTTTGGTTGGAGAGTCAGTGGAGAATCAATGGGCCAAATGGCCTCCTTCTACAACGTAGGGATTCTATGATTCGAACTGCTTGTATTGTGCTGTGATAGGTGGCACGGTGGCACAGTGGTTAGCACTGCTGCCTCACAGCACCAGGGACCCGGGTTTGATTCCCAGCTTGGGTTACTGTCTGTGTGGAGTTTGCATGTTCTCCCCGTGTCTGCATGGGTTTCCTCCGGGTGCTCCAGTTTCCTCCCACAGTCTGAAAGATGTGCTGGTTAGGTGCATTGACCGAAACAGGCGCCGGAGTGTGGCGACTAGGGGGACACAGTAACTTCATTGCAGTGTTAATATAAGCCTTACTTGTGACTAATAAATTAACTTTATTTTGTATTGAGTAATCTAACAAATTATTTGGTTTAAAAAAAATTTTTTGAAACTCCCCCTTTATTTTTTCATTCTAAGCTATGATTTACAGTCCCTTGCTACTGATTCACTGAACAATGGAAATAGTTGTTCACTGCTTTTTATTTATTATTTACAAATTATATATATTTGTAGGTCTTATGAGGAAAGTTTGAGGGAGCTAGGGCTGTTCTCTCTGGAGCGGAGGAGGCTGAGGAGAGACTTAATAGAGGTTTATAAAATGATGAAGGGGATAGATAGAGTGAACGTTCAAAGACTATTTCCTCGGGTGGATGGAGCTATTACAAGGGGGCATAACTATAGGGTTCATGGTGGGAGATATAGGAAGGATATCAGAGGTAGGTTCTTTACGCAGAGAGTGGTTGGGGTGTGGAATGGACTGCCTGCAGTGATAGTGGAGTCAGACACTTTAGGAACATTTAAGCGGTTATTGGATAGGCACATGGAGCACACCAGGATGATGGGGAGTGGGATAGCTTGATTTTGGTTTCAGATAAAGCTCGGCACAACATCGTGGGCCGAAGGGCCTGTTCTGTGCTGTACTGTTCTATGTTCTATGTTCTATATTTATATTAAATAATTTCTACTTTAAATATAGCCAATATCCCTGCCCAGGATAGGAGAGGGAGCATTCTGAATATATTCACATCCATCGAAAAATGAGTCACTAGCTACTCTTTCTACACACATATGCACTCTTTGGTATAATCAACAGCAGTTAATGAGAATTCATACTTCGTCTTATAAAACCATAGCACAGATCCTTAATTTATTTCTACAAAATGCAAACTGTCCTAACTGAGTCATTAACTTAATGTCACTGGGTTTTTGCAATTCAGATAGTCATTTAACACATCAAAACTAGCCAATTCGCAATGTTTTGCTTGTAATGTTTGTGTGCGCTGCTTATTAAATAATACCGTTAACTATCTAGCTGCATTTTTTTTCTGCACTAGATATGCTTGATTATTTGGAATGGTTGAAATATTTTTTCACATCAATAACATGTTCTTCACTGACTAAATGATTTTGTTTGACTTCCCTGACATTTGGGGTCAGACCAAAGAGGTAAATGCTTTTTCTGCTGTCACGATGGAGCACCCAGTAATTTCTCAACCCTTGTGATGTTTTCTAAAGCTTTCATGCTACGTTACATAAACATAATTTCTCATAAAACATCTTCAAAGTCTGAATGTTTGTGGCTTCAGATTACTGCAGTTTCACTTATCCCTTCATCTCCAATGTGCAAACTCCACGCGGACAGTGACCCGAGGCCGGAATTGAACTCGGGTCCCTGGCGCTGTGAGGCAGCAGTGCCAACCACTGTGCCACCGTGCTGCCTATTATGATGGACTGGGCAATGTGTCCAGATGGTCAAAAAGTGTCCCCTTCACTGGGTCAACTCTCAAATGGCCAAATTTCCAGGGGAGGATGAAGAAAACACTTCAAAGACACTCTGAAGTTCTCCTTGAAGCGTGGCAACATTGACATTAATGACTTGGAGGAGCTTGCTACCAATCATTTAAAATAGTGACAAATTGTCCATCAAGCTGCATCACCCGTAATGTCACATCTTAATGGTGAGGCAGAGCGGCATCAGAGAAGGAAAGAAAAAAGAAGCAAATCTTGCACTCCAGATCCTGTTACACTGGACAATCCTGTCCCATATGCCAGAAGGTCGGTGGGTCGAGAATCAACCTGTTCAACCACATGTAGATCCCTGGCAAAAACGTGTTACCCTGAGTAAGCATCATTCAACGATGATAATGATGAATATGTGTTGCCTTAGTCTGGTGCTTCCTTTAACGTGGAGATGCCGGCATTGGACTGGGGTAGGCACAGTAAGAAGTCTCACAACACCAGGTTAAAGTCCAACAGGTTTATTTGCCAGCACTAGCTTTCGGAGTCTCAGGCACCTTCAAATTGTTTAATTAAGGAGCCTGAGACTCCGAAAGCTAGTTCTGCCAAATAAACTTGTTGGATTTTAACCTGGTGTTGTGAGACTTCTTACTGTGCTCCCCTTAACTGCAGTTCAGCAGCAGGATTAAGAAAGGGGCTTCACTGATGAGAATGCATAACAGCTCTGGGAATTGCAGTGGCTCTTATTTCGAAAGAGTTATGTTCTGAATGTTGGTACTCATTGTCTCACTTTTGCTGCTGGCGGGGCATCCTGCCAGCTTTCTGGCACCTGCACAAGAGACGAGATGTGTTGGCATCCTCAAAAAAGGTCCGTCCTGCTCCTAGTACTGATAAATCATCCTGGCTGCTGTGGTATTGTGACAGACAAGTTCAATTAAACCCTAATATAAGACGCTGTAAGCAATGCCTAAGTCTGCTAATGTGGAACAGAATTGTCCACTAACACCCTGCGGCACACTGCCTGGCATGATGCCCTATGCCTAAACAATGCTTCCCACTGATACAGCATTCTTCCTTGGAAAACCACCACGTAATGCCCAATCTACAGGCTCAAAAACTAAGATAAAATGCGATGTTCTTTCTAAATTTTCTTTCTGTGAGCAGTCTACTTATTTCAAGTACATTACATGAACATAATTTCTCATAAAACATCTTCAAAGTCTGAATGTTTGTGGCTTCAGATTACTGCAGTTTCACTTATCCCTTCATCTCCAATGTGCAAACTCCACACAGACAGTGACCCAAGGCCGGAATTGAACTTGGGTCCCTAGCGCTGTAAGTGTTTTTTTTGCGCCACTGTGTTCATGCGATATCTTTAAGGGGTTAGCTTGCGAGTGGTCCATGTGGTACCTTCACAAATTCTGCATGGTGCACCTGTGGAGCTTAAAAGAAACATTGGTTAAATGTCTGCTAGTCCTCTTGAGAGTCTAATCCTCCTTAGCCATTATCACTTGTTCTGTGTACTGTGCCTGGAATCTCATTCAATGTAAAGCAAGATAAAGAGTTTGACCATTCTTAGTTCCCGGGGAAAAACATTAGCTCGGAGAGAAGGTGGTTCAATGAGTCAGAGAGTGTAATTCTCCCAAAAACTGGCAGTGTCAGGTTCAGCCATTGTTTTGAAGGAAGGGCAGGTTTTGCGCCATGATTGTGAGGGGCAAGGCATATACATGCCAACAAGCGAGAGCTCACAGGGGCCCCCCAAACGTAAATTGAACTTAAAGACACCACTCACCTCCCCGGACATCAGGGCCCCACCTCTCCCCCCCCCCCCCCCCCCCCCCCCCCGCCCCCCCCCCCCCCCCCCCCCCACCGGCCCCACACACCCCACATTCGCTGGCATAACCCTTCCATCCAATGTTCATCAACATCAGGGCCCTCCCAATGGGTCCCCCTTCAGGCCCTGCCCTTCGGCCCTGCCCCCTTGGCAGTGCAACTTGGCACTGATGTTGCTGGCAGGGTGTTTTCCCAGTGATGGCTGGGATGTGGAAAGATTGCCTGTTTCGAGAAGATGGGCATGCGGTTTAGCATAATTAAAGAAGCAATGAAAGGTCATGTTAAATGCATTTAACCCCCACAACTCCCTCCACTCCCCCCCAACCACCACCACCTCATTGGTGGCCACCAGCTAACTGGAGGTGGCCTTGGAGGCATGCCTGCAACCCCAATAATCTCACTGGGGAGGCTCCCCCTCTGGCACTCATCCCTCTAATTTTTTTTGAACATTTGTTTTAAAACTTAGCTAAATGAGTTTGTGAGGTCACCTGTACACCTCAGCCATGACCACAATTCCTGATGTTGCTGTCAAGACTTCAGAGCTGCTGGCCCTCTGATTGGGCTGGTAGGATCAGGAGCTGCCCACTACCATTAATTGGATGGTGGGTCCACAGGCAGCCCATTAACAGGCCACCTGTGGTAAATTAACAATTATTTATTTATTTGTTAGTGTCACAAGTAGGCTTACACTAACACTGCAATGAAGTTACTGTGAAAATCCCCGAGTCGCCACACTCCGGCACCTGTTTGGGTACACTGAGGGAGAATTTAGCATGGCCAATGCGCCCTAACCAGCATGTCTTTCGGACTATGGGAGGAAACCGAATCATCTGATGGAAAACCACACAGACACGGGGAGAATGTACAAACTCCACATAGCCAGCTACCCAAGGCCAGAATTGAACCGGTGTCCCTGGAGCTGTGGGGCAGCAGTGCTAACCACTGTGCCACCGTGGGGTCCTGCTGCTGGTAGGTGTGAGTTCAAGACCCAGTTTCTACCTGCTGTAACATTCAAACCAGAAAGGAGGCTTTAAAATTCCACAGTAGCTTTCGAAAACTGAGACCAAGTGACATCTCTTCATTTTGGGTCAAATTAGTGTTGGGCTATTTGATCATGTGAGGCATAGAAACATAGGAAATACGAGTAGGCCATTCAGCCCTTCGAGCTCATATCAGAACTCAGCTCAATCTTGTCCTCACCTAATGGTCACACCCGTCATAATCTCCGCTCGGGATGGTGACCAGGAGAGGAAACCTGACTGACTTTTCCACTTTCTACCCACTGGTCATGGGGGCAAGTTATACCAATTCTGGCACATTAATCATTAGCCTTGCTAAATTCAATTCACTCTTCATAGCCCAGGAGGGGAGAATTATGCCTGTGGAACCCCACAGTTACTGACATTAGTTAATCAAGAAGAAAATTGAAAATTGGAATCTGTTTACCAAGAGTTGTTAATTGCTGCCTAAGCTTCAGATTTTTACCCTGGTGTCTGTTTCTTTCATGACTTAATTAAATATTTTACTTTCTCCTCCAGTGAACTGTCCCTGATAGAGCAGTGAGAATTGCCTGAATAATCTGATCAAATGTCCAGTTTATTGATTTTTCTCTGCCGGATCCATTATTCTGTGTGACAGAGCCACTGGACCCCTGCAACATGACTCATTGTCCCAGTGTTACTGAACTAAGCACCATTTGCAAACGCTTCACTGCAGCTGAGCAACACATTGGTCAATAATTCATTCTTTCAGGTAAGATTTTAACCTGCCTTCTTGATTAGGTGAAAAATATTCCAGGGTATATTTAAAGGAAAATTCTCCTCTGGCCAATATTTATATCTCAACAAACATTACTTAAAAAAAACAGATCATCCAGGCTTTACCACATTGTTGGATCTTCCTGTGGTTAAATTGGTTGCCATATTTTGAGCGGCATAGTAGCCCAGTGGTTAGCACTGCTGCCTCACTGCACCAAGGACCTGGGTTCAAATCCGGTCACTGCCTGTGTGGAGTTTGTATGTTCTGTCCGTGTTGGTGTGGGTTTTCTCCAGGTGCTCCGGTTTCCTCCCACACTCCTAAAATGTAGGTTGATTGGCCATGCTGAATTGCTCCTTGGTGTGAGGGGTAAATATGTGGGATTATGGGAATAGGGCCTGGGTGGGATTGTGGTTTAGTGCAGCTCAATGGGCCGAATGGCCTCCTTCTGCACGATAGGGATTCTCTGAAATTTTTTACATTACAAGAGCGACTACAGTAAAAATCCTCCAGTGGTTGTCAAGTGCTTCAGAATATTCTGAAGTAGAAAATGGTACTATAAAAATGCAAGTCCTTCATTCTAATTATATTTCTGCTCAACAGTTTTTTTTTCTCAACAGTTAATGTTCTGCTTGAGGAATTTTTTTTCTTTATACCATCAACCCCATTTAATACCTTTCGCAAAGGCTCCTTTGCACCCTCTTTTACTCATTACGTAATTGCAATAGATTTCCACTGAGGTCTATTTTGAACTGGGAACCTAGGAGGACCAGCAGCCCTGATTTTGGTGCAGTAACTCTATGCTGATCACCTGACTATAATGAGCTGCCTGTTATGTTGTGTTCAGCAAAAGGTAGATAAGTCTGCCCAGCACTTAGAATCAAAATAGTAAAATAGGGCCCATTATTGAGTAACTCTATTCTATACCACCCCAGCAGAGAGGGCAGCAGAAAGGGCCATGTAACAAAATGTTCAGATCCTGTAATCCAGAATTCCTCCCCACTTCAAAAAACCCTTATATATTAAAGTGCAAAATGGTACATGTACACAAGTTAAAGACAGATGCTGGAATTTGAAACAAAAACTGAAAATGCTGGAGAAACACAGCAAGTTTGACAGCTTCTGACAAAGTGGGCGAAGTGTCATCCAGACTCGAAACATTGGCTCTATTCTCTTCTCCACAGATGCTGTCAGACCTGCTGAGTTTCCCCAGCATTTTCTGTTTTTGTTTCATGTACATATGTACCAGGAATACAATCTGACTAAACAAACATTAACAATACCTGAAAGTTAACAGGATGGGTTACATACTTGGTTTTATTGTAATCACAACCAAAACATAAATGACTAATACAAGAAGAGTAATTGACATGTTAAAAAAGTTTTATCTTAACACCAGAATGTGTTTAACAAAAATATCATCCTTTGACAAGAAATAATGCCTGACTGCAAGCAGCCATTATTGAATAACTTTATCTACACTTCTCCAACAGAGAGGGCAATATAAAATTTATTTATTAGTCACAAGTAGGCTTACATTAACACTGCAATGAAGTTACTGTGAAAATCCCCTAGTTGCCACATTGCGGCGCTTGTTCGGGTACACGGAGGAAGAATTTAGCATGGCCAATGCACCTAACCAGCACGTCTCTCAGACTGTGCGGGAAACCGGAGCCCCCGGAGGAAACCCACGCAGACATGGGGAGAACGTGCAAACTCCACACAGACAACAACCCAAGGCTGGAATCAAATCCAGATCCCTGGTGCTGTGAGGCAGCAGTGCTAATCACTGTGCCACCGTGAACAAAATACCCAGCAATTACAATATATTACACATTTGCAATTTTTAAAAAGTCTTTGGAGAGTTTTGGGATCTGGCGGCAACCTCTTGTTCTCCAATAGTTGTAATGTCCACCTCTCCCATTGTGCATGCAGACTTCCCAGAGCGCCAAACCTAACTCTCCTGGCTGTAGATTCTGCCTGCTGACCTCAGAGGCTCTCCGAGAGACTGCAGGACCTTTCAGTTGGCTGCCTTGTCCAAAATCTACGTCATGGTCATACCAGCCGCAGTTCTAGGTTCCTTATCCTTTCCTTTAATTTGAAACACTTACCTTAGTTACGTAAGAGGCGCACACTCCTGTTTACCCTTACATCAGTTCTTGACTTTAGGATTATTTTTAAGGACAAGTGCACGTGGATGCAGGGTTTTGGGCTCAACCACTAACGCGTTTATTAACAAAAAAGCACTCCTGATGCCCAAATGCGCAAGCTCGAAGCTAGTGTTATGATGCTGCACAGCACTCAAAACTACTACTTATTAATAAAAGCCTCCATTGAAAAACAAAAGGCAAAACCCCACATTTCTGCCCAACCCCTAACTTTGATACAACTCAAACGCCCTCGGGATCTAGTTGCTACCCATAACTATCCTTAAACTTCAGCCACAATGTCCCTTGGATCTGGCTGCTAGTTACAACTCCCCACATGGTTGGTCATTCCAACCATGTGAGCTGTTTGGCTGTCATAGAAATCATAGAAACCCTACAGTGCAGAAGGAGGCCATTCGGCCCATCGACTCTGCACTGACCACAATCCCACGCAGGCCCTACCCCCACATATTTACCTGCTAATTCCTCTAACCTATGCATCTCAGGACTCGAAGGGGCAATTTTTTTTTTAACCTGGCCAATCAACCTAACCCGCACATCTTTGGACTGTGGGAGGAAACCGGAGCACCCAGAAGAAACCCACGCAGACACGAGGAGAATGTGCAAACTCCACACAGACAGTGACCCAAGCCGGGAATCGAACCCAGGTCCCTGGAGCTGTGAAGCAGCAGTGCTAACCACTGTGCTACCGTGCCGCCCTGTGAATCAGGATGACCATTCCCGATTTTCCTTGGTGACTACAGTGCCAGACCCTATGGCCTTGGCCTTCTAATTACAAAACTTTATCAGAAATATCAAAGCATACTTCCTGGAGACATTCTGTTCGGATGGTCAGTGCTTAGCACCTTTTTACCCCATTTAAGTACCATGTCTCTGGCTCTCACTTTCTTATGCAAGTGATAAAGTCCATTTTGTCTTAGCTGCTGTCGCTGGTTGTTGTCTGGGGAAATCAGTACTGATAGTCTCCCTGTTTCTTTAATTGGATTGTCTAATGGCCAGTTCTGTGTCTTTATGATGATAATGTCCCTGTGTCTTTACACAGTATCAACTTGATTTTGGTATTGACATGATATGAAGATGAACCCCTTACAGTACCCTTTGTGTGTTAAGGTTTGGCCTGTTTCTTTGCAGTGTGTATATCCATGGGGTTTTATATTTAATTAAAGCTCAGCTGGAGGGGCTACTGATCCCACAGCTAGAAAGATGTTCTTGGTTTATGATCAATCATAGAATCCCTACAGTGCAGAAGGAGGCCATTCGGCCCATCGAGTCTACACTGACCACAACCTCAACCAGACCTTATCCCCGTAACCCCACGTATTTACCCTGCTAGTCCTCTTGACACTAAGGGGCAATTTAGCATGTCCAATCCACCTAACTCGCACATCTTTGTACTGAGGGAGGAAACCGGAGCACCCGGAGGAAACCCACACAGACACAGAGAGAATGTGCAAACTCCTCACAGAATTGAACCCAGGTCCCTGGTGCTGTGGGGCAGCAGTGCTAACCACTGTGCCACCGTGCCGCGATGATGTTTATAAACTAAAAAAGACACAAAGACAAATTTGACTTACGCTATAGCATTTAGGAAACTGTGGTTTGAAATTCTAATGAACACTATCTTTAGCATATTGATTAATGCATTCATATAAAATTTCCATGTGAGGTACTTTAACAAAGTTGCCTCACCATTTATTTTAGACAGGTTAATGATGATTAAAATAGCACACGTAGACTCCTCTCACAGGCATGTTAGCCAATGTGCTAAAAGCAGTACTCTGGAATTTCAATCTCATGATGGTTCACTAACATAGGAAGATTGCGAATGAGGTACATTGTAGTGGAGGGGATGTGACAGCACAGATAGGATGTTGGCTGTAGGACAATAGAAAGAGAGCAGTTAGTTTGACTGGAGAGATGTGAATAGTGCTGAGCTGCAGCGGTCAATGTCTTGTCAATCATTTGTCTTCCCAACTGTATGAATGACCTGGACATGGATGGGTGCTTGCCCAGAATGAAAAAAAGATAATTACCTGTGGAAAGGATCGTGATCAACTTCAAGATATAAGGTCCTGGTTTTAAATCACCACCTGCTCCATCCAGCATCCCCCCTCCACCACCCCACCCCAACAATCAAGCAGGAACTGCGTTGGTGAAAGTTAACATAAAGTTAACAGTGTGCACCCTGCAATCCTGCTGCCTTACAGCAGAGTCCCCAGGCAATGATGTAATTGAGATACAGAATTACAGAATCCCTACAGTGCAGAAGGAGGCCATTCAGCCCATCAAGCCTGCACCGACAACAATCCCACCCAGGCTCTATCCATGTAACTCCACATATTTACCCTGCTAATCCCCCTGACACTAAAGGGCAATTTAGTATGGCCAATCCACTTAACCTGCGCATCTTCGGACTGTGGGAGGAAACCAGATAGTAACAGCTTCCCTATCACGCAAACCTTTTGGTGATAAATGTTAGATAAAAAAGGCTCAGGCAAGAAAGTTTTAAATCTTTTTTAGGTTACTTTTTTGGGCAGGAGGAACAGGAGTTTGCCTTGCTACCCCAATTATTCTATCTGATGTACAGGGCCCAGGTTCCAGGCAGATTTTTAAAAAAATTCTTCTCTGGATGTTGGTATAACTGCCAATGTTTATTGTCATCCCCACCATTCTTAGTTACTCTTGAGAGGGTAGTGGAGGTGGGCCTTCATCTTGAATCACTTCAGTCGATGTATACTCTGAATACAATGAACTAGGGAACTCTCTGATTTTGACGTGACAAAGATGGAAGACTTAGGATTTATGTTTATATGGCGGTGTTTAAGATGGCGTGTTTGACCATAAGACATAGGAGAAGTAGGCCATTCAGCCCATCGAGTCTGCTCTGTTATCCAATGAGATCATGGCTGATTTGAGAAAATAATCCTCAATTCCACTTTTCCGCTTTATCCCCATAACCCTGATTCCCTCAGTGATTATAAAATCTATCTATTTCAGCCTTGAACATATTTAACAATGATGTGGAGATGCCGGTGTTGGACTGGGGTAAGCACAGTAAGAAGTCTCACAACACCAGGTTATAGTCCAACAGGTTTAGTTGGTAGCACAAGCTTTCGGAGTGTCACTCCTTCATCACCTGAAGAAGGAATGACACTCTGAAAGCTTGTGCTCCAAATAAACCTGTTGGACTTTAACTTGGTGTTGTGAGACTTCTTACCATATTTAACAACCCAGTCTCCACAACCCTCTGCAGTGAAGAATTCCACAGATTCACGACCTTCTGAGAGAAAAGAATCCTCCTCAGCTCGGTCTTAAATGGACAACCCTTTATTCTGAGATTATGTCCTCTGACTTTCCCACAAGGGGGAGCAACCTCTCAGCATCAACCCTATCAACCCCCTGGGAACCCTGTATGTGCCAATAAGGTCGCTTCTCATTCTTTTAATTGAAGTGAGTGTGAAATTTAAAGGTGATCCGTATGGCAATGGTGCTTTTCCTTTTGGGTTGTGGAGGTTGTGTGTTAGGGAGATGTTGCAATGGAAACCTTGGTGAGTTGCTGCAATGTAGATGGTTCTTGAAAGTAGTTCAGTGGTAGAAGGAGAGAGCTTAATGTTCTACCGTGATACTGCTGAAATCCTTTGTCTCTCTGAAGGTCTCAATGGAATATTCATTTTGATCTTTGGGTATTTCTAATCCCTTATTATCCTTTACCCCTACTATTACTACAGTATCATTAAAGATATCATCTTCAGACTGGTGTGCTCCCTCTTTCTGATGGTAGTCCTGCTGAAAGTCTCCTATGCATGCATGTGGGGCACCTCAGGACTCTACTTGGAGCCTGCTATCAGTAAATCAAAAATCAACAGTATCACAGATACGTGGGAGTATCTTTGCAACTTCACCTATCCAATTGCCTAGATGGGTGCAGCAAATAATAATGCAAAAGAAGCCAGACTGCTTCCAAAAAATATGCGATCGGCATCTCATCCATTTTCTAAATATCTACTATCGATTTAATCAGCTACTGAGAATCGGAGTTCTGGACTTGTATGAAAGATTCAAATGAAGGCACATTCACAAAGGCTTCCATTCAGTCACTTACAATTGACATTTGTGAGCTAGGAGAAACTCTGATTGAGCTAGCTCTGAAATCTTTTCAAGGACATATGCTGCACACAGTACATTGAGTGGAATCTGATTCTTATGTGCGTTAAATGAGAGCATGCACTATCGTGCCCAGTGAGAGTGTGGCCTGGCTTAGCTTCTGTAATAAGTCTTCAGAGACAGAAGTCCCTTCACCAAAATCCCTTTATTTACAAATTCTAACAGCAGTACACAGAGTGCTAATACTGAGCAGCCTATCTCGGGGGTGCAGAGGAACTGACACTGCTGGTTAAGTACAAGGCAAAGACTTCCTGATTGTCCCATTAATCAGGGAGTTCATGCTCTAATAGGCCAACCTCAATGGCCTGATTGAAGTCATTACAGCTTCCATGGTGAAGTCATTGAATATAAGATTGTTGACAACGAATGATTGATGGGAAAGAACAGGAAAAGGGTTACATAAACTCTGGGCTATGAGGAAGCCCTCCTCTTCCTCATTAGAATCATCCTCTTCATTGGCTCTTTAGTTTTTTTTCCCATAAAGCATTATAAGAAAAATACAAGGGCATCTCCAACAGTATTTTCTCTTGTTATGGAATGTCTTCATCTGCAACAAAATTCCATGATGATATCCAATTGTCAGATTACAGCTCTTGAACAGTGTGACAACATATACATGCTTTGTGGCTGTGTTAGTTGACAGGATCCATTGGCTAGAATGCAGATAAGGATGTGAGTGAACACTTGCTGGGGAACATTAGTGGTGTAAACTGCTGTATAAATCTGATATCCACTAAAATGCTTTAAGACTTCTTGAAAGGGAGGTACTTATAAGTGTTAAACACATTAGGCACAGTGTAGTAATTAAGGATAAGGATGGGCTCTCCTACCTTTGCTGATCCTGAAACCTCTTATCTGAATTACTCTCTAGTGCAAGAATTTGGGTAGATATTCAAATCTGAACCACTCCATGATCAAAAAGAAGACATTGACTGGTTGATTAGAAGCTGAAATTTATGAAGCTCAGTATGCACAAATCAATACTGAACAATGGCAGTGGTTGTGACAAGGACTTCCAGTCCTTGCTTTCCAAAGTCACTGGGGCACTGCCTTCTGGGTTATGTTCTCCTAACCATAGCCTTGTCTTCTCTTGAGGTATGCTAATGATGTCTAGGCCATATTAAGCTGCAGTTGTCTCTGTTCAGCGTGATTGGGATTGAATTACCTCTTGTTCATCCATGGTCAAGCCTTGGGCAGAAACTCAGTGCCCCACACAGATGTTTCCTATTTGTTGCTCTGTCTATAGACTACATAAGATGCACATCTGCAGGAATCAACCAATTTTTCACACTTTCCCATTTTACCATCCCTATTAATAAATCCAGTTTAAACACAAAACAAAAAAAAAACGTTTTCCAACTTTTACTTGAACAAAGGTCAATGTTTCTTGTGAGCCATGCATTATCAGGTAGATGTATCCTGCTTGTATATTTAACACTTGGCTTAAGCTTTTTCAGTCTGCCTTGCATTTACTCCAATATATTATTAGTATTGGAAATCAAATATTAAGAAAATACCACTTGAACTTTGCTTTACATGCAGTTCAAGTTAGAAGACTTACACACTCAACAACCTTACTTCATTTCTCCTTTTACAAGCCGCTGACTATGAGCTGCAACATGGGCAAAAGCTATAATTGTCTTTTGTATTTTGTGAACAATCTCAGTGATCATGCTTTACTGTTTAACTTTTAGCCATGTAGCTACTCATCAACTAGATTTGCAAAAGATTTGTTCTCACACTTATTGATCAAATCTGATCCGAGGTCTTGTGGCACAGTGATCGTCGTGCCCCTACTTCTGGACTTATATGCTCCCAGGTTCAAGTCCAATACCAGGATTTGTTGGGCCACAGAAAGAGTGCTCATAATGTGGGCTGATAATCAGCCCGGGAATACTTCTAAAACATTTCCCACCATTTTCCCCAAAGGGGGAAAGAAAAGGGTGTAAAGATATGCGAAGAAAAATTAAATCTGATTATCAGAAGTACTGATGTGGAGATGCCGGCGTTGGACTGGGGTAAACACAGTAAGAAGTTTAACAACACCAGGTTAAAGTCCAACAGGTTTATTTGGTAGCAAAAGCCACATAAGCTTTCGGAGCTGCAAGCCCCTTCTTCAGGTGAGTGGGAATTCTGTTCACAAACAGAGCATATAAAGACACAAACTCAATTTACATGAATAATGGTTGGAATGCGAATACTTACAACTAATCAAGTCTTTAAGAAACAAAACAATGTGAGTGGAGAGAGCATCAAGACAGGCTAAAAAGATGTGTATTGTCTCCAGACAAGACAGCCAGTGAAACCCTATGGGGGTTACAAATAGTGTGCCATGAACCCAATATCCCGGTTGAGGCCGTCCTCGTGTGTGCGGAACTTGGCTATCAGTTTCTGCTCAGCGACTCTGCGCCGTCGTGTGTCGCGAAGGCCGCCTTGGAGACAATACACATCTTTTTAGCCTGTCTTGATGCTCTCTCCACTCACATTGTTTTGTTTCTTAAAGACTTGATTAGTTGTAAGTATTCGCATTCCAACCATTATTCATGTAAATTGAGTTTGTGTCTTTATATGCTCTGTTTGTGAACAGAATTCCCACTCACCTGAAGAAGGGGCTTGCAGCTCCGAAAGCTTGTGTGGCTTTTGCTACCAAATAAACCTGTTGGACTTTAACCTGGTGTTGTTAAACTTCTTACTATTAGAAGTACGACAGTGATGCTTATAGCTAGGTCCTTTCATTCGCTCAGGAAACCATCATGACGAGTGTCATTTTCCAGGGCCTCACTTCTACCTAGAGAGATGCAGAAACCTCATCCATGAGGCAGTCCTTTCTCTTATCCGCTGAACTGTTTACAGATGCATTTAAACTAAGTATTGGTTTGCCAGCTAATAAGCCATGAATCCCATTCCTTTATGCTTCTTCAGGTGCTTAAATCTGGCTACTTCCGTCATATTGAGGAGCACAGTAACCATATTCACCCTTCGACGGAAACAGAAAATGCTGGAAATCTCAGCAGGTCTGACAACATCTGTGGAGAGAGAATAGAGCTAACGTTTTGAGTCCCTTCATCATAGCGGAGGCTCAATGAAACCATTGTCGATTGTTGGAAAAACTCATCTGGTTTACTAATGTCCTTTAGGGAAAGAAATCTGCTGCCCTACTTGGCCTGGCTTACATGTGACTCCAGAACCGCAGCAAATGCGGTTGACTCTCAACTGCCCCCTGAACAAGGGCAACTAGGGATGGGCAATAAATGCTGGCCAGCCAGCGATGCCCATGTCCCATGAATTAATTTACAAATTCAGTTACACTGAGTAAGCATGGTAGGTAACTCAATAATGACACTAAAGGTACACTTAGGGACAATGGGGGGAATTCAACTCTAACAAGGAGAATTGGTATAATTACAAACAGAGTTTTCGCTTTTGACTAAAAATGAATAAAATAGGAGATGAGGATAAAATAAATATTTCCTCACAAAGATGGGGCCAAACGCTTTTGAGGTGGTGTCTAACCAATGTTGCCTAAGAAGCCCCAGTGCTGTGGGCTATTATGAAATTAATGAGATTCTGGACTCATATTATGGCATGATGAAGACGGAGATTGCAATGTGAGTTGCATTCTGTGGAAGGAAGCAGTTGCCAGGTGGGACTGCTGAAGATGACAACATTCTCGAATCAAAGAAATTCTCTCAGCACTGTGTGTATAGTGTGAACTTAGAAATCAACCTTCAAAACATATTCGTAAATAAAATTTAGGCAAAGCTTTTGACCAAGACAATAAACTGACAGAGAGTTGTGAAGCTGTGGAATACCCTACCACAGAAAGTTGTTGGAGCCAGTTCATTAAATATGTTCAAGAGGGAACTGGACGTGGTCCTTGTGGCTAAAGGGATCAAGAGGTATGGAGTGAAAGCGGGAGTGGGATACTGAAAGTGCATGATCAGCCATGGTGCAGTCTCGAAGGGCCGAATGGCCTACTCCTCTGCCTTTTTTGCTATGTTTCTACAGGAATGAGGCCACAACCATGAAAATAACAAAAATAAGTAATTGCAGATTGCAAGGAAGTTCTTTTTATGGGTCAGCAGGGGAGGTTCACTGGATTTCAGTGAGATCCAGGGCGTGGTTCAGTCTCATTCAGAAATGTAGGCCAGAATGAGCGGGAAGATCCAGTCCTGCAGAGGTCGATAGCATTTTGTATAGCTCGCCTGCCCCACCGCTGGGGAACCCGCACCAGGGGGGGGTCACCTTCGGCAGGACCAGAAAATCCTGCTGGCGGGAAGGGCCGGAAAATCCTGCCCTTAAAAAAGTGTTACCAATGACATGGCAGCTATCAGCCACTTAAATGCTCCCATTTCCAGTCAATGTGATATCTCTATGAGAGACTCGATCATGTTCAGACAACATGCTGGAATAGAGGAAACAGTCACGTTCCTGGTCGTGGTAAACCTCTAGGTTGAAGCCAAGTGCCAGGCGAAGGTCATAGTAAATCTAAATCTAGCTCAGGACTCTGGAAATCCTCAATGCATGTATGATAGATATGTAAACAGAAGTTTTTTTTTATCAAGCAGGAAGATCAAGGGTAGGACTCAGTCAGAGAACAAGAAAAACAGCACATGGGAAGACAAGAGTAATAGGGCTGAAGGTAAAACTCCAACACCCACAGCAGAAATTAAAATCAGAAACTTACAACTTACTTTCATCATTGATGCAGCCGCAGCCGTACCTGTTAATTGGGAGGAGAGTGTAAGAAGTCTCTAAGTCGCATTCCTTTATGTAATACCGGTTTAAAACTGAATAGTCATTCCAATAACAGAATTCCAGTGTTTGGTCAAGTTAGGCCTATTACTTGTCATTTATGTAGTAGGAGGAGGGGACAATGTTTCCCTGAAGGAATTGGCTGAAGAAAATACAGTTAACGTGCCAAGTTATTTACAGTAGTGTGAAGAAAATGAGGAGGCAAGACAGTTTGTCATATTCAGTTGTTACAGATGAAAGAGAAGTATACAAGTGCTTTACAACTGGGGAAAAGTCATAAGTAAATAAGTCAAAGTGACCTGGAAGTGGTGGGCACAGTAAGAAGTCTCACAACACCAGGCTAAAGTCCAACAGGTTTATTTGGCATCACGAGCTTTTGGAGTGCTGTTCCTTCATCAAGTGAGGAAGTGGTGATTATAAAAGGTTTTTATATTTGGTAAAAGGTAAATTTCAAAGGAGAAAATCAATGGGAAAAGGTGAAAGAGGGAAAAAACACATTTAAAGAGGGTTGGAAGCTGTGCTAGGTGTGGCCAGGCAAGATCTCCTGAAAAAAGTGCTCTGTGAATAAGTGAAGTGAGCAGCTTTCAGTCACCCCAGAGAAGTATCTGATTGTTATGGAAAGCACGATTTTGTTTTAAAGTCTTGAATTTCCACAGGCAAGTGGGACAGAGCAAGAAACCCTCCCCAACAGCAACAGTGTGTTGTACCTTGTGATAATATCACTGGAATGTCTATCGATTAAGTATCTATGGGTACTGCTGCTTACGGGAATGTTTATCTAAAGTAAGAATCATTTGAGGGAACATTCTGTAGGACTAATTTTAACTGTGTAAATGTAATCTTGTGCGTTTGAGCTTTCTTTTCTTTTGTTAATAAATGTCTTAATTTAATGCTGTCAGACCAATTTTTCAGCATTTTCTGTTTGTGAGAAAGTTCACTTCGTTAACTGATCACCAAGCCCTTACAAATTTGCTTCAAAGAGCAGAGTACAAGGGCACATGGGGTAGCATTCATGCCTCTGAGCCAGAAGCTCTGGGTTCAAGACCCACTCCAGGTCTAGATGGCCACGGAAGGTGCATTCATAATGTGACCAAACAAGTTAAGTATCAACTTTTAAATCCTTTCCAACATAAACCTACCTCAGGCGGTAAGGGGGGAGGGAAACATTCCTGTAAGTTTAAGTTTATTTATTAGTCACAAGTAAGGCTTACATTAACACTGCAATGAAGTTACTATGAAATTCCCCTAGTCGCCACACTATGGCACCTGTTTGGGTCAATGCACCTAACTAGCATGTCTTTCAGACTGTGCGAGGAAACCGGAGCACTCGGAGGAAACTCACGCAGTCACAGGAAAAACGTGCAAACTCCACACAGACAGTGATCCAAGCCTGGAATCGAACCCGGGTCCCTAGCGCTGTGAGGCAGCAATGCTAACCACTGTGCCACCGTGCCGCCCGTAAATCATGTGATGGAAAGAAATTGGAATCTATATCATTACTATCTATAGCTCCAGATTACAACATGCATGTACAGGTGCATGTTTCCACAACAAGGCAAACTCCTTTTGGTAGGGGTGATGGGACTTTGCAAATGTGTTCTCTAAAGACATCCTATACTCACTCATCTTTAGCCACTAAGTTATCAATGAATTACACAAGTGACATGCCAGTTTCTGCTTAGTGAAGAAACTCACCAGAATGTGGTGTTCAATAACATCAATTACACCATGAATAGAATAATCCTAAAGAGTGTGATGATGAGAAATTGCAGGAATATTTCACATGTGGAAATGAACTAAATGTTGATTAAGGCTGTCTCCTATGGGGTTTAGGAATCATTACTATATCGAGATTTAGAGAGAGATTGTTAGAGGAACTTTAGAAGAGCACACGGGGCTGACCTGTATGGAAGCAGAAGCGAGAAGCAATTTTTGGCATCTAAATGTACACAATGACATTGAAGAGTTGGTGAAGAAAAATGAAGTATGTCACAGAATGTCAAAGGATCTAACCAAGGTTGCTTTCATTCCATGGTCAATTACAAGAAAGCCATGGGAGGAAGTATATGTCAATTTCTTTGAAGTGGAAGGGAAAGAATATTTTGTTTTGGTTGATAGCTACAGCAAGTGGACAAATATTGAGTCTATGCCAATACCACAGGTGCCAAAACTATTGAGGTATTGAAAAGTTGGTTTGCAATTTATGGGTCGGCGAAGTGTTGGTGTCAGTTACTGGTTCATAGCTTACATCTGAAGAGTTTGAAATACGTCTGTGTAAGGATGGAGTCAAATACATTCTAAGACCACCATATCACACAGCATTGAATGGTGCTGCAGAAAGAACTGCACATATTGTGAAGTCTTCTGCAGACATATGTGCTCAGAGACAAGCTGGACAGTAACTTCCATGTTTCTCTTTCACACAGGCTGGACAATTGTCAAGTTTTCTTGCAGAATAACTTCTCTTGCAGAAACACTCCTGCAATAGATTGCTCACCTTATGAGTTTGGGTTTAAAGGTCCTCCTAGGACAAGGATTAGCTTGCTAGAGTCTGACATCAATAGTGAAGTAAGAGAAAAGCAAGACAAAGTAAAGATGAGTCATGATAAACCAGGCTTGAATCTTAGAGAGTACTGGTCAGAAGATTATAGTTAAAAGCCGCTGAGAAGTATGTGATTGGATTTGATGTAAAGAGACACAATGCATTCACATATCTAGTGAGAGAGAGAGTGCCACATTTGCATGAAAGGGAACACATGATAAACCTCTGATCCAAATTCCTCCCACAGTCCCCATTTCCCGTATCACACAATTTGCTCTATCGATGGATTCTATCAGGGCTTATAAGACAAATAAATCAAAGTTACAGGTAGAACCATTAAGTAGAGTTGGTAGTCAAAATCAATGTTCAAGTTTGACACAGGCAGAAGTGTTAACAAAGCAGAGTCAAGCTAATGGAAATGGAAGGAGATACCCAGAGGGAAAAAAGCCAGATTGTTTAATTGTAAGTATGAAGCAGAAAGAAATCACTCTCTTCATTATCTCCTGTCAAATTATGATATTTTTGATCAGCTCACGCTGGATGAAATTTTTTTACATGTAAATTATTTTGGAAAGAATGATCTTACATGTTTTCATTCTGATTACAATGCCTGTTTCTGCTCCCCAGACCTAGAATACCTGACGCTAAAATGCCACCCTTATTCCCTTCCGCAGCAGCTTACCTCTGTTATCCTGACAGCAATTTACATCCCACCGACCATGCTTCAAGAAGACGACCATCATCCCTGTACCAAAGAAAAGCCAAGTAGAGGCCTTAATGACTATCATCCGGTGGCTCTGACATCCATCATTATGAAGTGCTTCAAAAGGTTAATCATAGCATGAATCAATTCTGGCCTCCCAGATCCACTACAGTTTGCCTATCACTGCAACAGGTCCACGGCAGACACCATCTTCCTGGCCCTGCACTCAACCCCAGAACATCTGGATAACAAAGATGCCTATGTCAGACTCTGATTTATTGATTACAGCTCAGCTTTCAACACCATTATTCCTATGAAACCCATCTCCAAACTCTGTCCCCTGGGGCTCGGCTGCTCCCTCTGGGACTGGATCCTAGACCACCTAACCCACAGATCGCAATCAGTAAGGGTAGGCAACAACAACACCTTCAATATCAGTCTCAGCACCAGTGCCCCGCAAGGCTGTGTCCTCAGCCCTTTACTATAGTCCTTAAACACCTATGACTGTATGGCCAAATTCCCCTCCAACTTGATTTCAGGTTTGCTGATGACACCACCATATTGGGTCAGATCTCAAACAATAATGAGATGGAGTACAGGAAAGAAATAAAGAATCTGGGGAACTGGTGTGATGACAATAATCTCTCACTCAATGTCAACGAAACAAAGGAGATAGTCATCGACTTCAGGAAGTATAGTGGAGGACATGCACCTGTCTACATCAATGGGGTTGAAGTGGAAATGGTCGAGAGTTTCAAGTTTCTAGGTGTCCAGATCACCAACAACCTGTCCTGGTCCCGCCACACTGACGCTACAGTTAAGAAAGCCCACCAATGTTTTTACCTTTTTGGGAAGCTAAAAAAATTTGGCATGTCTACTATGACTCTCTCCAACTTTTACAGATGCACATAAAAAGCACTCTTTCTGGCTGTATCACAGCTTGGTATGGCTCCTGCTCTGTCCAAGACTGCAAGAAACTACAAAGGATTGTGAACGAAGCTCAGTCCATCACTCAAAACAGCCTCCCATCCATTGACTCCGTCTACACTTCCTGCTGCCTTGGAAAAGCAGCCAGCATAATTAAGGACGCCTTGCACCCCGGACATTCTCTCTTCCGCCTTCTTCCATCGGGAAAAAGATACAAAAGTCTGAGATCACATATTAACCGACTAAAGAACAGCTTCTTCCCTGCTGCCATCAGACTTTTGGATGAACCTACCTTATATTAAGTTTATCTTTCTCTACACCCTAGCTATGACTGTAACACTACATTCTGCACCGTCTCCTTTCCTTCTTTATGAATGGTATATTTTGATGTATAGTTCACAAGAAACAATTTTCACTGTATGCTCATACATGTGACATAATAAATCAAATCAAGAACAATTGCAACCCAACCTATTAAATTTCAGGTACTGTTGATGTTGGTTTAGTCATATTGTACTCTGAGAAACTGTGTGTTTTTTGCCATTTTATGTTTGGCTTATATATTTAAGTGGTTGTAGATTGCTTTAAGAGCTGATCACATAACTTGATGGTAATATCATTAGGGTGTTGCACAGTCTGTTGTTTTACTTTCAGTTTGTATTCTGTACAGGCAGGAGCTCTTAAAGTAAACTTTATTGTTGTTACTTTGAATCTACGTGTTCAATCCAGAACTGCTAACCTAGTTAGTACATAACAGAAAGGCAGTGTAACGTATCGGAATATAGGCATTTTGTATTCTCAGTTGCCTGTTCTGCTGGGGAGGTATAGATAACATTGTTCAGTAGTGGCTGCCTGCATTTGAACACATGTTAGTCTCACTCAATGTTATTTATAACAAAATAAAAAGTGACCGCATCTGCCAGATCAACACTGATGATAGAGATTGCAGCCCTCTGGCATCTGCGGTGGGGAATGAAAGGGGAAATTGCTGCCCGCCACCCACCCCTGGCACTCGACCTGCCACCAGGAAGCTGCCTCCATCTATCTGTCAAGTTTCAGCCTTGGGACTGGTGGGGTTAATGTGGTGGGGAGGGGGTGGATGGGCAGAGTAGGAGTTAATTTGGCTGACCATCAGGAAAATTCCAGACAGCATCTGATGAGTGCCCTCAGTAGGTAGTTTAAATGCCCTAAATAGCTTTTGGAAAGGTGTAATTGTCAGTCCCTGAGAAGCATCCTTCTTGAAAAGGAGCCAGAGAAAGGAACATGCCAGTGGACCGGCACATTGGCCAGCTTTGCAAAATGGCTGACATGCCAACCAGCAGTCCCAGCTCCCCAGCCCAGGCTCATCCCAAGGAGTGTGTAAGACTTGGAATTGTTGTCCAGTTGGATATTCTACTGCATGGATAAGTCTGAGATTCATTCAAGATCCCGTTAGTAAAGGGGCGTGAATGGAATTTTCTTTTCTGATTAACTAAAATAGTTGAATGACCTCCTACAGCTGTATTTATTTTACCATCTGTAACATGAGCTAATACCCAATCGAGAAAGGAATGCTAGCTTTGGAATAGCTTCTGACCTCGTGACCTTTCATCTAATAAACTCAGTCCCCTTTTTACATAGCATGGAGAGGAAGATAAAAAGAGAGTTTCTTCTAAAACTAGCCAACGGTGTTTCATTAAAATTATAATTAAAGTCAGTTGGTACTTCAATTATTTTGCATCCAGACTTGTGAGACAAGACACACGTCAATTACAACCTAGAAACCAAACCATTCAGTGTAACCAATCCATGTTGATGTTTAAGAAGAAATAATTACATTTAAATAATGTTTTTCAAGACTGCAGGTTTCGTAACTCATGGTGCTTTTTTCATCTTTTGTAGGATGTGGGCATTGTTGCTCATCTCTAATGTGCTTGAGAAGATGGTGGTGAGCTGCCTTCTTGAACCGCGACAGTCCATGTACTGTAGGTATACCCACAGTGTTATTAAGAAGGGCGGCTCAGGATATTGATCCAGCAACAGTGAAGGAACGGTGATATATTTCCAAGTCAGTCGCTAGGACAATGTGCTGAGGGACGCACTAAGATGTGGGGCAACTGCCGCAGAGGCGCAATGGGGAAAGGTCGCTGTTCAAGGCCTTTCAACCATAGTGAACTGAGGGGAGCAGAACCCCCTTGGGCTGAATGACTCATTGAGTGAATATTACATATATCTCAGTTGTACTGAAGCACCTTGGAATGCAACTTGTTCTATGTGGACACCCTTTAAAATAACTTTGCAACATTTGTAAGCACCATTGTAAAATGTCTGAAATGTTTCCTTTACTGTCTTGAAGCATCACAGAATGTATGTATTTAAAGAATCTGAATATTGCTTTTTGTGTGATGGGTCATTTCAGAATGTTTGTTATGTTCTCACAGATTTAAGAATAAAGTATATTTTTGGAAAAGAAATGGTCAGGAGGTGGGGGGAGAGTTCAGATAGCGGTGCTCCCATGCATCTGTTGCCCTCAAGTTTCCAGATGCTGGAGGTCACGGATTCGGAAGGTGCTGTTGAAAGAAACTTTGTGAGTTGCTGCAGTGCATCTTATAGAAGGTACAGACTGCTGCCACTGTGCGTCGGTGCTGGATTAAGGTGGTGAACATGGTGCCAATGAAGTGGACTCCCTTATCCTGTATTGTGTCAAGCTTCTTGAATGTTGTTGGAGCCACATTCATCCAGGTGTTACAGTCCCAAATGAATCTAATACTGGACAAATCAGAGCCCAGAATGAAACCTGGCTTGGTAGATCCTTACATTTTTTTTAGAAAACATGGAAGAAAATTACTGAACAAATTCACAAGAGCCTACTAGTGAAATTTTAACACAAAGAGTAAAATATTTATTAAGCAAGAAAAATAAACAATATTACGCTAGACAAAGGGTTAGAAAAATCTCAATATAACCACAAAAAGATTATTCAAATATTCACTATTCCTTCATTCTTAGCAATATCTTTACAGACATATACAGATTTAGAAAGACAACAATTTACCATAGCTATTTTATACTCTAATATTCAGGGTAAGTATGTGGTATATGTGGATTAATGGGTGAACTGTGGTCAGATATACTACACTCCAAAGAAGTGACAGATATGACTAAAGCAGTTTCCATGGATTTCTCAATAATCCATCCAGGCGCTTGTCACGCTGTGAGACAGCCAGTCTCACTGAAATCTTTTCTTTCTCATGAGGGTTTCCAGTCTCACATTTGAAGAATACACCTTGGAATTCTCTCTAAATGCCTCTTCCATTCGGAAGGCTGTCAAAATGGCCCACTTCATAGGATTTCAATCTCTCCTCGACGAGAGAGAGTCTGGGCCTCTGGATTACTAGTTCAGTGACATCACCCCATAGTCTTCCCAAGTGTGATGGAATACTTTCCACGTGCCTGGATGAGTGAAGGTCCAATAAATAACACTCAAGAAGCTCAACATCATTGATGAAAAATCAAGCTACTTGATTGGCACCTGATCCATCACCTTAAACATTAATTCCCTCCGCAACCAACACGCAGTGGCAGCATTGTGTTCCACCTACAAGACGCAATGCAACAATTCACAAAGGCTCCTTAGGTCAGCACCTTCTAAACCCACAGGGCGGGATTTGCCGGCCACGCTCACCCCAAACCCGGAAAATCCTGCCTGAGGTCAACGGACCTTTGCATGGTCCATCCCCCCAACTCCCGCCTGCTCTGATTCTCGTGGTGGGCAGGACAGAAAAATTCCTCCCTCAAACTCTACCACCCAGAAGGAAAACAGATGCTTGGGAGCACCACCATCTGCAAGTTCCTTTCCAAGCCACACACCATTCTGACTTGGATCCCCATTTGTTTACTGCCGCTGGTTCAAAATCCAAGATCTCCTCTTGTAACAGCACTGTGGGTATATCTACAATGTTGTGGAGATGCCGGCGTTGGACTGGGGTAAACACAGTAAGAAGTCTCACAACACCAGGTTAAAGTCCAACAGGTTTATTTGGTAGCACAAGCCACTCGCTATCGGAGCGCTGCCCCTTCATCAGGTAAGTGCACTTACCTGATGAAGGGGCAGCGCTCCGAAAGCTAGTGTATCTACATCACATCAACTGCAGTGGTTCAAGAAGGTGTCCCATCATCTTTTTGAAGGCAATCAGGGATGGGCAATGAATAGAATCATAGAAACCCTACTGTGCTGAAGGAGGCCATTTGGCCCATCGAGTCTGCACCGACAACAATCCCGCCCAGGCCCTATCCCTGTAACCCCACATATTTATCTTGCTAATCCCTCTAACCTACATATCCCGGGACATTAAGGGGCATTTTAGCATGGCCAATGCATCCAACTCGCACATCTTTGGAATGTGGGAGACAACTAGAGCACCCCCGGAGGAAACCCATGCAGTCAAGGGGAGAACGTGCAGACTTCACACAGACAGTGACCCAAGCCAGGAATTGAACACCAGCCTATCCAGCAATATCTACATCCCTACAAGAATGAATTGAAGAAAATGCTTCTGCTTCGTTCACCTCTTGATGCCATTTACAATAATATTTTCATAGTTATGAGTAAGGTCCTCCCTAACCTCACTGACCTTTCCTCTTCTCTTTACTTCTTCCTGATTAGAACTGTACACGCCACTCCAAGTGAGGCCCGTCCAGTACATTGTAAACGGACAGCAAAGGCATTGCAGACTTTGCAGCTGAATTTATATCAACATTCTCCCAATCGTCCATCATCATTTCAACATTAGTTTAGCAGCAAATATAGAGAAATCATATAGATGGTGTTTGCACTCTTTCATCAAGGCTTCAGGAAACTTTCTGGCAAAATTATGGCAATTGTTTAGCATTCTATTGAAATTAATCCCTTAATACTACATTGTTCATTTTATGTTTTTCTGTGCTTTCTTAGCATTGCATGTGACATGTCCAATAGCTACTGCTATTCCCTTCATTCAGTTTTAACTTTAGTTATTAGTGTCACAAGTAGGCTCACATTAGCACTGCGATGAAGTTATTGTGAAAATCCCCTAGTTGCCACACTCTGGTGCCTGTTCGGATATACTAAGAAAAAATTTAACATGGTCAATGTACCTAACCAGCACGTCTTTCGGACTGTGGGAAGAAACCAGAGCACCCAGAAGAAACCCACACAGACACGGGGAGAATGTGCAGAGTCCGCACAGACAGTGACACAAGCTGGGAATCGAACTTGGGGTCCCTGGCGCTGAGAAGCAGCAGTGCTAACCATTGTGCCACCGTGCCGTCTTTTGTTATGATAATTGTATGCTGTTGTATAATTGAACAAAACATCATGGTTCGGCATGAACATTTTAAAGTGCACTCTACAAATATGGAAAATAATTTTTTCTGGTTTCACCTGGTCATGTCCACATGAGCTTGTCAGCGGAGGTGCTGCTTCTGATATGATCGTCTGATCCCTCTTCATTTTGTTGATTGAAGTGAATACAGTATGTGAAATCCGACCTCGTGACTGGTTCAGGTAGAATTCCAGTGATCCCTGTAACAGGTGCATGACCAGGTATGGACAAGTATTCCCTGCATTCTGCCAGGGATCTCATTTCACGCAACTTTTCCGGTAACACTTGAAGTGCCCAATTTATCAAACAATTGGTTTAAGGATTTCTAATATACTGTGATTTGTTTTCTGGTTTGTCAGCTTTCATTGCACATTGCAGGACAACTTCAAACACTGACACAAGCTCCAGTCAATACCATTCTGTAGTTTCAGCTGTGGCTAATTATGAGGCAATTGGATAATGAGATGCAGAAAACCTGGTGCATACCACACAGCTTATCCAACTTAAAATGAAAACAGGAAATGTTGTGAAGACACAGCAAGTCTAACAATATCTGACAAAGAGAAAAAATTAATGCGATGGGTGTAGTTCTGTTCTGGTGAAGGACCTACACTTGAAACATTATCCTGCCATTGGATGCCAATGGACCTGCTGTGTAATTCAAGCATTTTATTAACAGATTTGTGGTATTGTATTTTTTATTGATGATAGGGAAACATATCAAAATGCAGCACTCACTCAGTTCCCCACTGCAATGTTAGCTTCATAGAATCCTACAGTGCAGAAGGAGGCCATTTGGCCCATTGATTCTGCGCCAACCTCAATCCCACCCAGGCCCTATCCCCATAACCCCAGGCATTTACCCTAGCTAGTCCCCCTGACATTAAGGAGCAATTTAGCATAGCCAATCCACCTAACCCGCACATCTTTGGAGTGTGGGAGGAAACCGGAGCACCCGAAGGAAACCCACGCAGACACGGGGAGAATGTGCAGACCCCGCAAAGACAATGACCCAAACCAGGAATCGAACCCAGGTCCCTGGCGTTGTGAGGCAGTAGTGCTAACCACTGCACCACCATGCCACCCGTGCTTAGATTGCAAATGCTCAATTCATGAGGTAAGACCTGAAACTTCAACTTTCTCATGCAAAGGCGAGGTTGCAAACTGTGATCAAGTGTATTTCTGGAGGTTTCATCACATGAAGTTGCCCCCCATGGTCCACCCATTACATCAGTGATGGGCAACCGGGGTTAGTGAGTGGGCCGCATGAGTGGCCCTCCATCTTACTGGGCAACCCACGATTGAAATCAGGTTTGTTCACTAACCATGATCCCATGAGTACAATTAAATATATTTGATACATGCCAAATATTTCATAACAAGCTACAGAAAATGCTTTATCATTTTATATATTAATAGAACTATCAACTTCAGATGGTTAAAAACCAACTAAGTATTTACACTTTTGACACAGAGGGAATGTATGGCTCTCACAGTCAATGCTGTCTGCTTGCTTGCCCTTGCTTTACATGCATATCCCTTCAGTCATACCGGTAGGAAAATAACTTTTATGATTGGAAATCAGAGGAATGTGGCAACCCTGCGTGTGGCAACGGTCAACAAAATATCTCTTGGGTCACACTCTGAATGCTGATGAGCTCCATGTGGGCCCAGGCCACTGGTTGCCCACCACTGCGTTACATCCATCCTTGTGACAAACTATCCTCTTACACCAACTGGAAAGCAAAAAGGCTCATTACCCAATTCAATAATTAATTGTCAGCCAAGCATCCTTTTTATTTAATTCCATTTGCAATATTTTTATATCTGATGAAGAGAGATATTTAAAGAAGATGACAAAAAAGCAATCATTTCTAATGTCCCCATAATCTTTCTCTGGGATTGCGCAGAGCAGTGTCCTGGAGATTGATCTGCCAACCCGGGAGACTCCAGATGAATCTTGCTCTGCTGGTACCCGCACACAAAGACAACAGAGGCTGAACAGACCAGAAATTTATTATTAAATAATTGAAAATAAAGGATGCCTAGCTGTTTAGGGCTGAAAAATGGCAAATGGAATTTAACGCAGACAAATGTGAGATATTGCACATTGGAAGGACAAATCAAAGTAGAACGTACAGGGTAAATGGTAGGACTCTGAAGAGTGCAGTTGAACAGAGGGATCTGGGAATACAGGTACAGAATTCCCTAAAAGTGACGTCACAGGTGGATAGGGTCGTCAAGAGTGCCTTTGGTACATTGGCCTTTATAAATCGGAGTATCGAGTATAAAAGTTGGAGTGTTATGGTAAGGTTATATAAGGCATTGGTGAGGCCGAATTTGGAGTATTGTGTACAGTTTTGGTCATCTAGTTACAGGAAGGATGTAAATAAGGTTGAAAGAGTGCAGAGAAGGTTCACAAGGATGTTGCCGGGACTTGAGAAGCTGAGTTACAGAGAGAGATTGAATAGGTTGGGACTTTATTCCCTGGAGCGTAGAAGATTGAGGGGAGATTTGATAGAGGTGTATAAGATTTTGATGGGTATAGATAGAGTGAATGCAAGCAGGCTTTTTCCGCTGAGGCTAGGGGAGAAAAAAACCAGAGGGCATGGGTTAAGGGTGAAAGGAGAAAAGTTTAAAGGGAATATTAGGGGGGGCTTCTTCACGCAGAGAGTGGTGGGAGTGTGGAATGAGCTGCCGGATAAAGTGGTAAATGCGGGGTCACTTTTAACATTTAAGAAAAACTTGGACGGGTTCATGGATGAGAGGGGTGTGGAGGGATATGGTCCAAGTGCAGGTCAGTGGGACTAGGCATAAAATGGTTCGGCACAGACAAGAAGGGCCAAAAGGCCTGTTTCTGAGCTGTAATTTTCTATGGTTCTATGGTTCTATGGTTTAAATGTTACAAATAGTAAAGGGCATTTTCTGAAGATGGTGCATTAAATCTTGTCTGAAATCTGAAGTAAAACATTCAGTCAGAAAATTTAAGATGTGATTTTTCTAGTTTCACATTTCTAGTCATAAGCCTTTCATGGCTGGAATACAATTCAGAAGTTTGTGTTCATAGAATTCCTACAGTGCAGAAGGAGGCCATTCAGCCTATCGAGCCTGCACTGACAACAATCCCAAACAGGCCTATTCTCCATAATCCCACCTATTTATCCTGCTGATTCCCCTGACACTAAGGGACAATTTAGCATGGTCAATTCACCTAACCCGCACATCTTTGGACTGTGGGAGGAA
Organism: Mustelus asterias; assembly: GCF_964213995.1. Classification (NCBI taxonomy): domain Eukaryota; kingdom Metazoa; phylum Chordata; class Chondrichthyes; order Carcharhiniformes; family Triakidae; genus Mustelus; species Mustelus asterias. The sequence goes on along the minus strand of NC_135807.1, from coordinate 33,976,090 downwards.
ACCAGAGCACCCGGAGGAAACCCATGCAGACACGGGGAGAATGTGCAAAGTCCACACAGACAGCCACCCGAGACTGGAATTGAACCCGGGTCCCTGGCACTGTGAGGCAGCAGTGCTAACCAGTATGCCACCATCCCACCCTGTTGTGGATGCAATTGATTTTCCAACCACTTTAAATGAAATGTCACAAATCCTGCTTGGTATGCATCTGCATTGCTGATCCATGTTCTCAGTGAGTAAGTTCTTCACAAGAGGAGCAAAGTCAGAGAATTTTGTCATTCATTCCAATTGCTAGTTTGGACTATAAAATATATTTCATCCACAGAACTCGCAAGTCTTTGTCACTAGGGGAATATTGTACAAAAGCAAGGAATTTATGTAAAACACTGATTCGGACCCACTGGAGTCTTGTGTCCATTTGTGGGCACCATGCTTAGGGTTGGATGTGAAGCCATTAGCAAGGGTGCAGAGAAGTTTGATGAGAATGGTTCCAAGGATGTATGAAGATTGGGGAAGTTGGGATTGTTTCCTTGGAGTAGAGAAGGCTGAGATTTTATACAGGTTCAAAACCAGGAGAGGTCTGGACAGAGTAGGTCGAGAGAAACTGTACCTATTGTTGGAAAAATCAAGAACAAAAGGGCACAAGAAGCAATTGTAACATGAGAAACAAAGCCTTTCACAGAGAAAATCTGGAATGCACAGCCTGGGAGTATGGTGGGGGCAGGGTGAAAACAAGAGGTGGTGGAGTAGTGGTATTGTCAATGGACTAATGATGGAGCCAGGGTGACGCTCTGGGGACCCCCAAAGTTTGAATCCCACCATGGCAGGTGGTGAAATTTGAATTCAATAAAGAAAAATCTGGAATCAAAACTCTAATGATGATCATGAAACCATTGTCAATCGCTGTAAAAAACCATCTGGTTCACTAATTTCCTTCAGAGAAGGAAATCTGCTATCCTTACCCGGTCTTGCCTACATGTAATTCCAGACCCATAACAATGTGTTTGACTTGTAAATGCCCTCTGAAACCGAGACGCTCAGTTCAGAGTGATGGGCAGCAAATGCTGGCCTTGCCCGCGACCTCCATGTACCACGAAAGAATAAAGGAATTGAGACTCTCATAAGGGAATAGAATCATTATCTGAAAAAGAAAAAAAAATAACAGGGCTGTAGGGAAAAGGCAGGAGTGTCACTTAGGGCCTGAGTTTACCATTTTCATTCTAAGTGCTGAATCTGGGCGCAATTCAGATCCGACTTGGAAATCTGCTTTCAGGCGCCCCCATACGCACTTAGCCTGAACAAAAAATCGTGAGTCTGAATTGCACTGTGGGCGGGGCTTAGCGCGCCTGAAAGGATCGGAGCTCTGAACTGCTCTTGCGCATTATTAAAAAAATTTGAAAATCGCGCCATTGTCACATCGCTCCTGGGCTGCAAAAAGCAGATAAAGCGGCCCAGGAGCCATGGTCCCCACAGACATCACCCTTACCCCTACAACATAACTTTCCCCCTTATCCAACCACCTCCCCCGCTACCCAGACCGATCGCGACCCCTTGCCCCCTTTCCCTCCTACTGATCGCCCGCAGAGTGGCAGTGGACCCTCCCTGCCCTTGTCCCCCCCCGAGATCCATCTGGCCTCCCTCCCACCCCCCCACCAGAGATCCATCTAGCCTCCCCCCTCCCCCGCCACCGCCCCCCACCCCACAAGAGATCCCATCTGGCCTCCCTCCCAGTATATTTCACATACTCATAGCCGAGTCCTTTGACAGTTTCACTAATTAAGTGCACGTGCACTATTATAGCTGTGGAATCCCTTCCCTCTGCTGCCTGTACTTGCAAAATCCACCGAGGTACATATCCAGGCCTTTATTGAAGTTGTGTAATGAAACATAAAGGTGTGTGTACAAATAACTGTTGCTTGATTCAACAGCCTTTGCAATTGTGTTTGACAACAGCCAACTTGCAGCAAATTCTGAGGGCTACATTTCCAAGTTTAGAAGATAATTTGGGAAATGGTAATAAAATAATTTCTACTTCTCCTGAACTTGCTGGTGTAGGAAAAAAAAAACAACATTTATGGCAAGTGAAATATAATCTAAGTAGCATTTATAACAGGAATGATCAGAATTAGAAATGTGATGGGATAGAATTAACTCCCCCCAACCCCCCCCCACCCCCAGAGAAAGTTCGGGCCTCCCTCCTCCCTCCCCCTCCCTCCCCACCAGAGATACATCTGACCCGCCTCCACCCTCCCCACCAGAAAATGATCAGGCCTCCCTTCTCCCGCCCCTCCCTCACCAGAGAATGATCTGATTCGCCTCTCTCCTCCCTCCCCCCCCACCACCGATCTGAGTCAGAGAGCCGTTGGAAGCTCTGAACTTACCTCTTCAGCAGCTGGAGCGCCCAAAACAGACTTTTTGCCGAGCAGGTCTGTTTCGCAAATGCATTTAAATCGCCGTTGTGCCCTTTTCGGGTGCGAATCAGATCGCAGCCATTCCCGGGCCTCGGTAAAGTGGGCATCTGCGCGGACGCAGACATGGATCGCGTTAATGGCCTCACCCCTGACTTTACCAAGTTTTCACGCCCGAAAACGGGCGCGACGCAATGGTAAAATCGGGCCCTTAGTGAATTGCTCCTTCTGAGAACCAGCACTGACACAATGGGTTGAATGGCCTTCTCCCGTGCTGTAACCATTCACTTTCACATGAAATTGCTCATGCGAGAGAAAGGTTTGATGCTAACTGCAGTGGCAAATAGTCAAAAATTGAAACAGAAATTGAAACCCAAAATATACCTACAACGCTGGACTTTCATAAATTAATTGCTTTACCTGCCATCAGCTAGTCAAGGTTCCAGGTTGGTCGCAATGCTGTTTAAATTCATTATCACCCGCAGCTTCAGGAAAACACCTGCCCCCTCTGGATAATAAATCGTATCTGTTTTCAGGTCATGGAGTTTGCTGTTGAAACAGACACTAATATTATAGCAATAAGGTTGACTCAAACATCAGTAATGGCTGGACTAAAGTGAACACTTAAAACTATTTAACTGGAAAATAAATACAATTAAGGCCCAATGTACCCTTCCTGCTAAGATCATTGACGAATGAGCGACTACAATTCTAATACAAAAACTGTAGCCAAATTGCAAGGCACTACACTCACAGCCGAACATCACCCAAACGGAGGATGAGGGGTGACCTAATAGAGGTGTATAAAATTATGAAAGGCATAGATAGGGTGAACGGTGGGAAGCTTTTCCCCAGGTCGGTGGTGACGTTCACGAGGGGTCATAGGTTCAAGGTGATGGGGGGGAGGTTTAACACGGATATCAGAAGGATGTATTTTACACAGAGGATGGTGGGGGCCTGGAATGCGCTGCTGGGCAAGGTGGTGGTGGCGGACACACTGGGAACGTTTAAGACTTATCTAGACAGCCACATGAATGGAGTGGGAATGGAGGGATACAAAAGAATGGTCTAGTTTGGACCAGGGAGCGGCACGGGCTTGGAGGGCCGAAGGGCCTGTTCCTGTGCTGTATTGTTCATTGTTCTTTGTTCTTAAACCAGAAATCTGATCCACCATACCTGAAGAGTGAATCGCAGTGGTCAGATCATAACATTTCAAAGAGAAAACAATCTATTTATTTACTCTGAATTTATGACATCTAAGAGTTCAGAAGATTTTGGCTAAAGATGATGATTACTCATTGATTCAGGTGCAAATTTAAAAAATTTTGAATATTTAAACATGGTAAATTTCAACATTTGACCTATATTATGTTTATTGTGCTCCTGCTAAGGCAGCTATTAATCATTTGCCAAATGGATATCATTTCAGTAATATAATTTAGTAAAATAATGAAATTTGATAAAGCATTTATCATTCAAGGTGGCATGGTGGCACAATGGTTAGCACTGCTGCCTCACAGCGACAGGGACCCGGGTTCGATTCCAGCCTCGGGTCCCTCTCTGTGCGGAGATTGCACTTTCTCATCGTGTCTGTGTGGGTTTCCTCCGGGTGCTCCGGTTTCCTCCCACAGTCCAAAGATGTGCGGGTTAGGTTGATTGGTCATGATAAATTGACCCTAGTGTCAGGGGGATTAGCGGGTGTGGAGTTATGGGAATAGGGCCTGGGTGGGATTGTGGTCGGTACAGACTCGATGGGCCGAATGTACTGTAGGGATTCAGTATTCCATTTCAATTTTCAATTTTCAGTAGAGGTGCTTGTGTAACCATGACCCATTAAAAGGAAGATAAAATCTGAAGATTTCCAGCTGTTCATGCTGGTGAGATCTTCCAGTCCCACCGACGGCACAGACCCCAACCCAGCCCCTATGGGTTTATAGCGGTGAGGGGTGCATTTAACAGGAAACCCCATTGATGATCATGGGACCAAGGATCGCTCTGCTGGCCAATGATGGGCCAGCTCCATTTCACAGCGGGTTTCACAGAAAATCCGGCCCAAAGAATTTACATTTCTTGAAGTATCTTTGTTCGCCTTAAGACTTAACACAGTGCTTCACAGCAAGAGCAATTGCTGTTATAATGTGGAAAAACATGGCAGCCAATTTATGTACTTGGCCAAAATTTCTTGCGAGCGGGATCTTCCGGCCCTGTCAAGAGGCCTTCCCCTGCCCTTCTTACAATGGCACGAGGGATGTTTTATTTAAGGTGGAGCCTCATCTGAAAGACTGCACCCATAAAAGTGCAACATTCCCACAGCACGGCGCTGGACAATCAGCGAGATTCATTGGATGGAATACAAACCTTTACTATCTGACAACACAAGGACAATCCTGCATGTGCCAATGTTGCTAACAGCTGCATTCATAATTCTCCAAGTCTGGATGTAGACCTACAGGTAAGCAACGCTTTGCCTCCAGATGTAGAGGTTAAAACTTCCTTTGAAGCAGGTAGCCTTTTTTTATTGACCTGAACATCTCGCAAGGATTATCAATAAGTTTAAAATCCATGAATAGTTTGTGGTCTTTGTACAGCATTGCAATGTACAGTACATGGCATCAGTAAAAGGCATGGCAGTGGCTAAAATGTCAAGAGAGGTGACAGAATTCCCATGATAAGCAAATCACTGGCTATAGTTCTAGAGATATATGTTTCTGTGGGTCAATCTTGTGAAATGTTGTTTCACTTAACTAAGCATCAGAGGCGTGAAAGATTGGTGCCAAGGTAAGAACATGGCAGCCATCAACTGCTTAAATGAAGTAAAAGGAGCTGAAATTATGTATATGGGGAGGCGATGCTCCAGTGGTATTAGCGCTAGACTATTAATCCAGAAACTCAGCTAATGTTATGGGGACCCGGGTTTGAATCCCACCATGGTAGACGGTGGAATTTGAATTCAATATCTAGAATCAAGAATCTACTGATGACCATGAAACCTTTGTCGATTGTCGGAAAAATCCATCTGGTTCACTAATGTACTTTCGGCAAAGTAAATCTGCCATCCTTACCTGGACTAGCTTACAGAGCCACAGCAATATGTTTGATTCTCAACTGCCCTCTGAACAAAGGTGGCTAGGGATGGGCAATAAATACTGGCCAGCCAGCGACGCCCATGTCACACAAGTGAACAAAAAAATTCTCAGTGTCAGAAAGTGGAAATAAGCAAAATGGAGCTTTGCATCTTTATCCCTTTTGCCATTTAATCAATCCTACCCTCCACTCTGGCAAAGAACTTCTACTGGTTTGTTCCCTTCTCCCCAGATTTTCTCCACCCCTATACTTAGAAATGTTTACATACTGAGCTTTTCATAATTTTGATGAAAGGTTTTTGAAATGAAATGTTGGGTCCGATTGCAACTGTTCAAGTGGGTGGGTTTTGAATGGGTTAGAATGGAGCCATTAACTCTGCTTCTCCCTCAACAAATGCTGTCAGACATGCTGAGTATTTCCAATGTGCTATTTTTTTACAGCATAGTACTACAATCTTGTATCTATTACATGTTCAGGTATTATTTTGGAATGTGACAAGGCTTGATGTGTTGTTACCTCAACAAAAACAACAATCAGCACCAAATATCATAGAAATCATAGAAACTCTACAGTACAGAAAGAGGCCATTCGGCCCATCGAGTCTGCACCGACCACAATCCCACCCAGGCCCTACTCTCATATCCCTACATATTTACCCACTAATCCCTCTAACCAACGCATCTCAGGACACTAAGGGCAATTTTTAGCATGGCCAATCAACCTAACCCGCACATCTTTGGACTGTGGGAGGAAATCGGAGCACCTGGAGGAAACCCACGCAGACACAAGGAGAATGTGCAAACTCCACACAGACAGTGACCCAAGCCGGGAATCGAACCCAGGTCCCTGGAGCTGTGAAGCAGCAGTGCTAACCACTGTGCTACCGTGGTTTGAGATGTTTCGGAGAAAAGTGGCAAGGTATTAACTAAATGTAAATCTTCATTGCTTCATTTCAATACCTCTGTCTAGTTAAAATAAGCAAGTATATAATATATATATATATATCTCACCAGCACCACCCCCTTCTCTCTCTCTAGATAAATATTTTCTTGATCCATGTTGTAATTTCTACAGCTGCAAAGAGATTTCTAATATAGGGCATTATTTGGCTGGAGCCATCCACATACCTCATCAGCATGTTGTTGTATAAAGTTGATCCCAGATTATATTGCTTTCCTGTCTTGTGTGCCCATTTCAGAAGTATTCAAGCTTAAAAATGAGTACATGTTTGGGTCATGTTCTTCTGTGGCTCCAGTCTCTTGGTCCTTCTACAGTCCAAAGAAAGCTCTCTTACTTGTTCCCACAGTTCACTGTAATCTAAAGCACCAATTAGTTTCAGTCAAGAGGCTACGGCTTCTCTTGATGATGGGACAACCATTCAAAATTGTGGAGACTAAAGTCATGTGATGGCAAATTGTCTCTTCCGAGCTTAAAGTACTTCAAATTATACCTTCTTTTTCTCTGCTTGTGTATTGTTAATTTATTGGATCACAGATATAATTATTCAACCTAATTGTGCCTAAAGGGGCACTGATTATTTATTAATCTGGACCTCTCAATCAGCCTGCCAGCTCGTAAAAGTAAAGTCGCCATAGTCCCAAATGACCATAGGCGCTGACTGGTGGTGGTTTAACCTGAGGATCACCACACCTCAGGCGAAGGACAAGGTTGAGAAAGCGGGCCTTCATGAATAACCTCAGCCATTAAGGGAATTGAACACAAGCTATTTATGTCACCAACTAGCTGTCCAGCAAACTGAACTAAACCAACTCCCAACCTGCCAACTACAAAGTCAATGGATCACTGAACTTCCCACCTGGATGCTGCCGAAATCAGTTCAAATCTGGTTCCTGCTTAATCTTTAAGATTATTAATGATGTTAAGTCACTGTCAAATGTGACATGCTCCTCCATCATCTGTTCTCCAAGTATTTGCTAATATCTTGACCTGCAGAACCTAGATAGGACCTGAAACGGTTATTAATTTCTAGATTTTTTTATATTCATTAATGGAATGTGGGTGTCACTGGCCAGGCCAGCATTTATTGCCTGTCCGTAACTGCACTTGAACTGAATGGCTTGCTCGGCCATTTCCGAGGGCGTTTAAGAGTCAAGCACATTTCTGTGGGTCTGTGAGTCACATGCAGGCCAGACCAGGCAAGGATGGCCTTTTCTGTTATTAGTTCATGGGATGTGGGCATCACAGGCCGGACCAGCATTTCTTGCCCATCCCTAACTGCCCTTGAGGGGAGATTCAAGGGTTAATCACATTGTTGTGGGTCTGGAGTCACATATAGGTCAGACCAGGTAAGAATGGCAGATTTTCTTCCCTAAAGGACATTCGTGAACCAGGTGGGTTTTCATGGTCATCATTATACTCATAATTCTAGATTTTCATTGAATTCAAATTCCACCATTTGCAATGGTGGGATTCGAACCTGGGTCCCCAGAACATTACTCTGAGTCTCTGGATTACTAGCCCAGCGACAATGCCACTATGCCACCGCCTCCTCTAAAAGGACATCAGTGAAGCAAATGAGTCTTTTTTACAATAAACAATGGTTTCATGGTCATCATTAGAGTCATTAGTCAACCTGCCCTGGTCCTATAGAAAATTTGTCATAGACCGCCATTTTTGAATTTATATTTTGGTATGGAAAGACAAAAACCATTTTTAACTGTAGCTCATTCAGAAGTATATGCAATTTAAAAAGAAACTCTTTGGTTTGTTGTATCTATTATGGCGAGAGAACAACTTCTCAAATTATAACTGCAAGCTAAACATGCCATGGAAAAGGATGAGGAGTACAAGACACTGCACTTTGGGAAGGCAGATTTTGAGGAAATGGCGAATGAACTAAAGAGGTTGAATATCAATAATTTTATTACAAAAGTGTAAAATAGAGAATTGAAAGAATAAATTACAAAAATAAGAAGTATTGATGTACAACAGCAATGGAGCAGGAGTTCAGTTCATCTCAGGAAGAATATTTCATTTTTTGAGAGTGTACAGCACAGATACATCAGAGCGATGCAGACCAGAGAGAGCAGGTTGCATAAACCTGTTGAAAAGCAAAATACCGTGGATACTGGAAACCCTCTTCTTGGCTTGTTTTGTTTTTCTTTCTCTTTACACTGACAGCATACCTGCTCTAGACACAGATTATTTTTTTTCTCTTGCCCCAACTCCATTCTCTTTGGCCCTGGAGGACTATCTTTTCTATCATTCAATTTCTCCTGTTTTCCACCCTACCTGGTTGCCTCAAAACCTATTAGGTCTCCAACTTTGGCCAGTTATTACCAAGCCAGTTGACCCTGATAATACGCTACCCAATTTATAAAATGTTTAATGTGGACAGCTGGGCAGGAGAGGGCAGCTAATACATTATTTTTTATTCTTATGGTATGTCAGCACTGCTGGCTAGGCCCCATTTATTACCCACTCTTAAATTGCTCTTGAGAAGGAGGTGGTGAGCTGCCTTTATGAATCACTGCAGTCCCTGTGATGTAGGTACACACACAGTTATGTCTGGGAGGGAGTTCCAGGATTTTGACCCGAGATCTTGGTGTCAAGGTTTAAAAATAAGGCGCCACCCATTTAAGACAGATGAGGAGAAATCTTTTCTCTCAGAGGATTGTGAGTCTTTAGAACTCTGTTCCTGAAAAGATGGTGGAAGCAGAGTCTTTGAATAATTTTCAGGCAGAGCTCGATAGATTCTTGAGAGGGCGGCACGGTAGCACAATGGTTAGCACTGCTGCTTCACAGCTCCAGGGTCCCGGGTTCGATTCCCGGCTCGGGTCACTGTCTGTGTGGAGTTTGCACATTCTCCTCGTGTCTGCGTGGGTTTCCTCCGGGTGCTCCGGTTTCCTCCCACAGTCCAAAGATGTGTGGGTTAGGTTGATTGGCCAGGTTAAAAAAAAAAAATTGCCCCTTAGAGTCCTGGGATGTGTAGGTTAGTGGGATTAGCGGGTAAAATATGTGGGGGTAGGGCCTGGGTGGGATTGTGGTCGGTGCAGACTCGATGGGCCGAATGGCCTCCTTCTGCACTGTAGGGTTTCTATGATTTCTATGAGATAGGATCTACAGGCATTTAGAGAGGCAAGGATTGACTAGGGACAGTCAGCATGGCTTTGTGAGTGGAAAATCATGTCTCACAAATTTGACTGAGTTTTTTGAATGGGTAAACACGAAGGTAAATGAGGGCAGTGCAGTCAGCATTGTCTACATGGACTTTAGCAAGGCCTTTGACAAGGTACCGCATGGTAGGTTGTTTCATAAGGTTAAATCTCACAGGATCCAGTGTGAGGTAGCCAATTGGACACAAAATTGGCTTGATGACAGAAGACAGAGGGTGGTTGTAGTGGGTTGTTTTTTCAAACTGGAGGCCTGTGACCAGCGGTGTACCTCAGGGATTGGTGCTGGGTCCACTATTATTTGTCATTTATACTAATGATTTGGATGAGAATTTAGTAGGCATGGTTAGTAAGTTTGCAGATGAAGACACGGCTACAAAAAGAGTCTCGTGACAGGAGCTCAGAAGTTCTCCCTGTAGTGCGGGAAGAGCACAATCATAAAGTAGGTGCTCAGCTGGTGAATAAAACATTGTTTTTTACCAGTCTTTGTTGCCAGTGTTTCGGAACCCAACACTGCTACATGGCATCAGGAGTTCGCAGTGTGGAACAAGGACTTTCACTTCATCTTTGACAAAAACATGTCAGACGGTTGGGAAAAGTTTGAGAAGGAGTGGGTTATTTACTGCTGCGTCTCATTTTCTGACAAATCAAAAAGGTTACAAGCTTACACCTTATCAAACGTAGCAGGGCCCTAAGGCCATCGAGAAGTTCAAGTTGATTGTTTTCCAAGTGAGAACATTTGGTCTTCCAGTAAAAAATATAACCCTGGACAGGCGCACTTTTAATTCAATAAACCAAAGAGCAGATGAATCAATACAATCTCATACGGCAACATTGAAAACCTTAGTGGATAAATGTGCATTTGGCACCCTCACTGATCAGGGATTGAATATTCTGTGAGGTCCATAGCAATCTTGTCCATAAACAGCTGCTGCAAGAGAAAGATTTAACACTACAAACAGCCATTAGCATCTGCATGTTAAACGAACAGTCAGAAAAAAACAGCAGAGCTTTTAGGCGGGGAGCCAGAAATACAGGGCATTCCCTGCCTCAACTGCGGTGGCCATCACCCTCAGAACAGAACAGTATGTTTTATACGTGGCATATGCTGCAATAAATGTGGCAAGTGGAATTATTTTGCAAAATGCTGCAGATCAAAACCACAGCAGACGTCCTCTGCCAACAGCCACATTGCTGCCAGTCAGTCCTCCAAGGATAGGAGGAACAGCAAGGTGAATGGACTGGAGCTCAGCCAAAGCAGCGAAACCACTGAGCCTCCAACAACGCTCTATTGTTAGAGTGGCGACACCACCACAGAAAGTTTTTTTAAAAGTTTTTATGTAATAGTGTCACAAGTAGGCTTACATTCACACTGCAATGAAGTTACTGTGAAAATCCCTTAGTCACCACACTCCGGCGCTTGTTCGGGTACACTGAAGGAGAATTTAGCATGGCTAATGCACCTAACCAGCACGTTTTTCAGACTGTACATAGAACATAGAACAATACAGCGCAGTACAGGCCCTTCGGCCCTCGATGTAGCGCCGACCAGTGGTACCAATCTAAAACCCCTCTAATCTACACTATTCCAATATCATCCATATGTTTATCCAATAACCATTTGAATGCTCTTAATGTTGACGAGTCCACTACTGCTGCAGGCAGGGCATTCCACGCCCTCACCACTCTCTGAGTAAAGAACCTACCTCTAACATCTGTCCTATATCTCTCACCCCTCAATTTAAAGCTATGTCCCCTCGTGCTAGCCAACACCATCCGAGGAAAAAGGCTCTCACTATCCACCCTATCTAATCCTCTGATCATCTTGTATGCCTCTATTAAGTCACCTCTTAACCTTCTTCTCTCTAACGAAAACAACCTCAAGCCCCTCAGCCTTTCCTCATACGATTTTCCCACCATACCAGGCAACATCCTGGTAAATCTCCTCTGCACCCTTTCCAACACTTCCACATCTTTCCTATAATACGGCGACCAGAACTGTACGCAATACTCCAAATGCGGCCGCACCAGAGTTTTGTACAGTTGCAGCATGACCTCCTGGCTCCGAAACTCAATCCCTCTACCAATAAAAGCTAACTGTAGGACGAAACTAGAGCACCCAGAGGAAACCCACGCAGACAACATGCAGAGTCCGGACAGACAAGTGACCCAAGCTGGTTGAACCTCATCCCTGGCACTGTGAGGCAGCAGTGTGCCACCATGCCACTGTGGGTGAGAAGAGGGTGAGATCGTCACCACCAAAGAGCAAAGAAAATTACAACACAGGAACAGGACCTTCGGCCCTCTAAGCCTGTACTGACCATGCTACCCAACTCAACTAAAACCCCCTACCCTTCCGGGGACCATAACCCTCTATTCCCATCCTATTCATGTATTTGTCCAGATGCCCCTTAAAAGCCACTATCTTATCTGCTTCCACTACCTCCCTCGGCAACGAGTTCCAGGCACTCACCACCCTCTGTGTAAAAATCTTGCCTCGTACATCTCCTTTAAACCTTGCCCCTCACACCTTAAGCCTATGCCTCCTAGTAATTGACTCTTCAACCTTGGGAAAAAGCTTCTGACTATCCACTCCGTCCATCCTCAACATAATTTGCAGCAAGCAAGACTGAAGATAATGATTGACATTTGAGCAAAGAGTAATGCATAGTCCAGCCAAATGCAATGGGAATTAGACCCACATACAACACCAGACCCCAGTACCCATTGTATTGTTTGTTACAAGCTCTTGTTGTCATTGTTTGGGAGCCCAGCATTTCTGCAGAACCTAACTTACACACACTAATTTATGATTTAACTGATGTTTTATACAGCTTTACAACCTCTCTCCTTACTCTTTCGATGCCCATTTTAATAAAATCAATAATGTCTCTGATCTTTTTTTATGACTCCTTTTATCTGGGATTACACTTTCAGGAAATTATTTCTTACTTTTTCAAAGAACTTATTATTTGGCTAAAAGAAAAAGGCAGCACGAGGAAATTTCCATGATGATATCCATGAGGTAACTCCATACAGTAAAGATTTTGTGCACAGTTCTGGTCAGGTATTGATTTAATTCTACAAAGCACTGAAGCTCGGTCTGATCTGTTGACATTTTACAAATATTACAAACTAAAGGGCAGACTGAAAGACCACCTTAGACAATTTTCAACCCAGATTGGTGGAACAGACATTAATTCCCTCTGCATCGACAGGCCCAGACCATATTTCAAATTACAGGGATGGCGTCATTTGAATAAATGGAATGGGCACTCTGCATCAATAAGTGCATTTCAGTTTCACACAGCATCATCATCTGGCTGGAGTTTAGGAGCACCAGGTCTGTCTAGAGATACCAGAAGTAGCTGACAAAAATCTCCTCCCAACAGAGCAAAGTGGAGACAGAAAATGCTGGAAAAGCTCTGCATTTGTGAAGAGAGAAACAGAGTTAACACACAGTCATACAGACTCGAAAGGTTGACTCTGTTTTTCTCTCATAGAATCTCCTACACTGCAGAAGGAGGCCATTGGCCCCATCAAGCCTGTACCGATAATTCCACCCGGCCCTATCCCCAGAACACCATGTATTTACCCTGCTAATCGTCCTGATGCTAAGGGGCAATTTAGCATTGCCCATCAACCTCACCTGCGCATCTTTGGATTGTGGGAGGAAACCAGAGCACCTGGAGGAAACCCACGCAGACATGGGGAGAATGTGCAAATTGCACGCAGGCCAGAGTTGAACCTGGGACCCTGGCGCTGTGAGGCAGCAATGCTAACCACTGTGCTATTATGCCGCCGTCTCCACAAATGCTGCCAGACCTGCTGAGCTTTTCCAGCATTTCCTGTTTTTATTTCAGATTTCCAGCATCTGCAGCATTTTGCTTTTAATTTAGTCCTAAGTGAGGTGTACAACATTGTGAGGGACATAGATTGGGTGAATAGTAAGAAACTTTTCCCCTTAGTAAAGGGGTCAATGACCAAGGGCGTATTGATTTAAGGTAAGGAGCAGGAGATTTAGAGGGGACTTGAGGAAAAAATTTTACCCAGAGTGTGGTGGGAGCCTGGGACTCACTGACTGAAAGGATGATAGAGGTGGGAACCCTCAAAACTTAAAAGAAGCATTTAGATGAGCACTTGAAAGGCCATTCATACAGACCAAGTGCTGGAAAATGGGATTGGAATGGATAGGTGCTTGATGGCTGGTGAAGATATGATGAGCCGGAGAGCTTCTTTCTGTGTTGTAAAAGCAGACGTTTACCAAAAGTGGCAAAATGTGAGGGTTTGACTGAAAACTGGTGTGTTTTTCTTCAGAGAAACAGGTTTTCTCTCCAGATCTTATGACACTTTGTCCAAGAAAAACAGGGGGGCCTGTTTCACAGCGTCAGGTTGAGGAGCAGGGCCTAAACACAGAGGGTAAAGCCCGCTGCACAGAGATCAGGGCACCCTTTTTAAAGGGCACCCCAATCAGACTAAGAGGTAACTCCCACCACCACCGCCCCTCCCCCCCGCCTCTCACCCCCCCTCCCCCACCCCATCATGGAGGTCTCAGGGGATTCCACCACCCACCCAACATCAAAGCAGGTTCCCTTCCTCCCCCATCCCCACAATCAAAGGTAGCATCTCTTCCCTCCCACCGTGATCAATGCTGGCATCACTCCCTGTTTGTCTCTCTCTGCCCCCCTCTCCCAACAGTCATCGCTGGCCTCACCCTCTCTCGCTCTGTCTCCCCCCACCCCCAACAGTCATCATCACCATCATCATCATTATCAGCATCATTCTCTCCCCCCTCCCCCACCTGTGACTACACAGACATGGCCCCCGCCACCCTGCCCCCCCATGAGGCTACCACTATGGTCCGCCCGACACTGATCCCTGGTGTAGGTTGGCGCTGCCAGGAATCTGCGCCAGGGGCCATTGCCAGGGTATGTCCCTCTCCTCCGGGGGCTATTCTCACTTTGACGCCCCTGGGGGGATTCCCACGACAGGTTCAAGTCCGGGTGAACCTGTTGTAAACCTTGCCGAATTGAGATGAAGAAATCAGCAGTGGGGAGAACACAGAGAGGCAGGAAAGAAATACAGACAGGGTTAAGTGAGTTGGCAGCAAGATGGTAAATGGAGTATTATGTGGCTACATGTGAGCTCATTCACTTTGCCCGTAGGAATGCAAAAGAAGAATATTTTTCTTGCCGAGACTTGGGTGTGCTTTTAGCATACAGGTACAGCAAGCACTTAGGCAGCCAAATTGCATGTTGGCCATTATTGCAAGGGGATTGGAGTACAGGAATAACATAAGTCTTGCCACATCTGTAAAGAGTTTTGGTGAAACCATACCTGCAGCACAGTGTGCAGTTTTTGTCTCGATATTTAAGAAATAGTATACTTTCAGTACAGTGAAGGTTCCCTAAATTGCTTCTCGGCCTTTTGGCTAAGATCAAGTGTGGTATGGATCGCCTGCACTTGGTTGAGGTCATTAGGTTACGCTGAGGCTTCATATGTTTCATATGAAGCAATTTTTAAAAGCGGCATCTCGGCCTTTTGGCTAAGATGCAAATGAGCTCAAGTCTTGGAGGAGGATCCTCCTCCTTCTCCAATCAGCTTGACTCATGTAGATCAGGCCCAGGACAGGGTGGTTTTGGTCTCCCGTCCTGTCTTGTCAGCCTGGATCTGAAATGTCTCAACTTGTTGAGACTCTGAATTGGATTTGATCTGATTGAATTGGAAAAGTATAAAAAAAAAGAAGGTTCCCTAAATTGGTCCTTAAAATGATAAGATTATGCTATGATCGGGGGGCTGAGTAAAATTCTGCCCTGGGCTTACAACACTGAGAAGGGAAATTTCATACGTTGTATCAATTTCAATCTCTCCCCCAACATTTTGTTCGCCATTTGCATAAATGATTCAGACTTTGAAATATCATGACCAGATTTGATGACTCCACCAAATTGGGATGGAGAATCATAGAATCCCTGCAGTGCAGGAGGAGGGCATTTGGCCCATCTAGTCTGCACCAACCACAATCCCACCCAGGACCTATCCCTGTGACCCCATGTATTTATCCTAGCTAACTCCCCTGACATTAAGGGCCAATCCACCTAACCCGCACATCTTTGGAGTGTGAGAGGAAACCGGAGCACCCGGGGGACCCATGCAGTCACAGGGAGAATGTGTAAACCCCAAACCGGGAATCTGTGAGGCAGCAGTGCTAACCACTGTGCCACTGTGCCACCCCATAGAGTTTATCCTGAGGGAAAACTGCGAGCAAAATCAAAAAGAAAATCTTGCAAAAATTGACATGTAAATGGCAAAAGGAATTTCAGTCTATATCAATGAGAGGCAGCGCATATTATTAGGAGGAATAAGGGCACCTAGTCCTTGGAAAAGAGATGCCTAAATAGAATAGAGGAGTAAAAGGGTCTAGAAGTACTGATTCAAAATTCATTGAAATTGTCAATACTGTTAAAAATTCAAACCAAGAATATGGGATCATTGCAAAAGGAATATATAGAGTAATATAATTATATAATATAATTCAGGAGCAGAGAAGTTAATCAGTTGCTGTGCTCAGTCCTGGTCTCCATATTACAAAAAGGATAACAAACACTGGAGAGGGTGATTTACAAAGACTGAGAGATTAAAACTGACAGGAAAGATTGAAAGATTCTCTAGAAAAGAGAAGGCTGATGCATGACCATATCGAAGTCTTTAAAATTCTGAAAATGTTGACATAGAACAGAGGAGGCAATGGCCTAGTGGTATTATCGCTACTAATCCAGAAACTCAGCTAATGTTCTGGGGATAAAAACAAAATACTGCGAATGCTAGAATCTGAAACAAAAACAGAAAATGCTGGAATTTCTCAGCAGGTCTGACAGCATCTGTGGGGAGAGAATAGAGCCAACGTTTCGACTACAGATCTGACAAAGAGTCATCTAGACTTGAAACGTTGGCTCTATTCTCTTGCCACAGATGCTGTCAGACCTGCTGAGATTTTCCAGCATTTTCTGTTTTTGTAATGTTCTGAGGTTTTAGGTTCGAATCCTGCCATGGCAAATGGTGGAATTTGAATTCAATAAAAATACCTGGAATTAAGAATCTACTGATGATCATGAAACCATTGTTGATTGTCGGAAAAACCCATCTGGTTCACTAATGTCCTTCAGGGAAGGAAATCTGCTGTCTTTACCTGGCCATTTCAGATGGCAGTTGAGAGTCATAGAATCATAAAATCCCTACAGTACAGAAGGAGGCCATTTGGCCCATCGAGTCTGCACCAACCACAATCCCACCCAGGCCCTATTCCCATAACCCCACACATTTACTCTGCTAATCTCCCTGACACTAGGGTCAATTTAGCATGGCCAATCAACCTAACCTGCACATCTTTGGATTGTGGGAGGAAACTGGAGCACCCAGAAGAAACCTCCGCAGACACGGGGAGAAAGTGCAAACTTCACACAGACAGTGACCCGAGGCCGGAATTGAGCCTGGGTCCCTGGCACTATGAGGCAGCAGTGCCAATCACCATGCTACCATGCCACAGTGGTTGACTCTCAGCTGCCTAGCAAACCACCCAGTTCAAGGGCAACTAGGAATGGGCAACAAATGCTATTCAGTCAGAGACACCCACGTCACATGAATGAATAAAAAATGAGGTTAATAAATGGGGTAGCCCAGAACTAGGGGTCATAAATGTATCTCAGAAATTCTTTAAGAAGTTCAAATTCAAGAAAATCATCCTTAGTCAGAGGTAGGTTAGAATGTGAAACTAACTACTTCATGGCAATCGACTCGAATAGATACATTTTCTAGAAAGCTGGGTAACTAAGTATAATGACGCACTTTCAAAGACTTCATTAGTGAACAACAAAATATTTATTTACAAGGATCTACATGAGCAGCAGCATGTCTGCAGCTAGTTCTGGAATGCCTCTGCCTAAGAGAACTCACCTACTTGGGTGATTCCCCACTCTTGAGTCCTGCTTGGTCATCCATACCAGGTAACCTTTACTCTGCTGTGTTGCCCTTAAAGGGACAATCACCACACTATAGGATATATTGATGGGATGAGATAAAGTAAGGTGAAGGGAGGCATTTGGATTTTCTTATAATCTAAAGGGTTTTAAACCTAAAGCTACATCCTCAATTTTAAGTTAAACTACCTGGTTATGAGAGTAAGATTGGATGGGGTGCAAAACAGTGTCTGAACTGAACTGAACCCACCTCTTTCCTTCTGAGGATGTTTGGTAACAATCGGGGCTTTAGAATCATTATAATCCTCATTTCTTACTGATGCCAAGCACTGGACTTGAGATTTCACGATTTCAGACAAAAGACAAGAATGAAAAAGACATGAAACCTGTTTTTTTTAGAAGTGTTTTTGTCAACAAGGTGCTGATAATGAACAATGAACTGCATTTTGTTCCCTGAAGCAACGGCAGCTGACTTTTGTTGTTCATAAACTATGAGTTTGAGTTGTGGAATCTGATTGAAATGTTAATGATCTCCAGCCTGGAATCTCAGCTTTTGACTGGAATCTAGGAACTAAAGAGCTTTGTCGATTCACATTGGAGAACGTGTTTGCTGAAGATATCCAAGACAGATATCTGGTGAACTATTTTCACTCTAACAAAATAGCCAAATGCTTCTCGCTGTAGGGGATGCTTCCACTTAAGGATTCAATTTGACTGAGAGATGCAAATCAACAGACTAATCCTAACATTTTTATCAACAGGCTCCACGTCCCCCTGCCCAAAGAAACATTCACTTTCTCACACGTGATGTTTGATCTTATCTCTGCAATATAGCGGAGTGAAACAGGTCCTATACTAGCTTTTATTACAAAGAGTCAGGTTACCAGTCTGGTTAGTGTGCCTCCATTGGCAAGAACTAGTAAAAGGACACGAATGTAAGGTAAAAGGACATGAATGTAAGGTAATTGGCAGAAGAACCCAAGGACACATGAAGAGTATTTTAATGCAGACGTTTATTATGATCTGCTGGAAAGGATGTTGAAAGCAAATTGAATAGTGACTTTCAAAAGAAAATTAGATACCTAGCCCAACAAGGAAGATTCACAAGACAATGGAGAAAGAGCAGTGAGGTGGAACTAATTGAAAAGCTGTAACAAAGAGCCAGCACAGAAATAATTGGCTGAATGGCTTTCTTCGGTATGATCCAATGATTTTTTTTTAAACCATTCTCGGGACAAAGGTATCACTGGCAAGGCCAAACTTTATTGTCCATCTCAAAAGGCCCTTCAGAGGTTAACGGTGGACTTCCTTCTTGAGCCGCTACCGTCCATGCGATGAAGGTTGTCTGACGATGCTGTTAACTAATGAGTTTCAGAATTTTGATACAGTGGGATTTCACAGCCTCGCTCGTCCCTGGAACCCGTAAAAACCCACCCGAGGTCAATGGATCTTTCCATTGTCTTCCTCTCGCCCGCTCCGATTCCCGTGGTGGGTGGGGTGGTAAAATTCCGGCCAGTGACAATTGTGCATTGAGAATAAAGAAGAGAAAGGTTGTTTTGTAAACTGCATTTATGATTTTATTCATAAACAACTCATAACTCGCATCAAAATTCTTCAAGTTTCTAATTGGTGGAGGTCGGATGTGAGCAGGAATATAGTTCATCGAAATTACAGAAGAGGCCATTTGGTCTATTATATGCATGCTGGTGCTCATGCTTCAACAGGAGCTATGCATTCAAAGCAATCTCCCTGCTCTTCATCTCTGACTTTTTATATTCTTCATTTTCAAATCCTTCTCCAGTTCCATTTTTAAACTATGCTATAGGTGGAGATTTTGACCTAAAGACGAGTATGGTGTTCTTATAATGATATAAATCCTTGAGCTTATTTGCTGAAGCCAAACGTAAACTGGAGGAACAGGACCTCATCTTCCGATTACGCATTTTACAGCCTTTTGGACTGAACATTGACTTCAACAACTTCAGAGTATGAACTCTCTCCTCCATCCCTTTTCCATTTATTTTATTATATTTCTTTTTATCTTATTAATTCATTTTATTACTTCATATTCTTATTATACATTTAGATTTCAATTTCTTCCATTGTTTTATTTGTCCACTTCTAAATCTCGCCTTCCATTTTGTTCTCCTCCCCCATTCCCCCCAAACACCTCACTAGGGCTATCTGCCACATTCCTCAGGTTGTCCTTCAGCCTATACCTTTGTTCTGCGATTTACGTATTCCAATCTCTTAATGGACGCTCTTAGCACCATTCTCAGCCTTTATAACCACCATTTACGTTCTTTTATTCTTTTGTCTATGACATCTTGGTCAATTACGCAACCACCTGCCCCAATCTACCTAATGCAGCCATATATTGCCTCTGCCATCCAATTAAGGACTGCGGGCATGTTCCTGAGGCTACAAGTTTAATCAAAGCTTGTAGCTTTGGAAGGTCGGCATCCCACGGATAGGGCCTGAGGGTGCTTCAAAATGGTCGCTGTTTTGGAAAACTTTCAAGAATGAAGAGGGATGAAGCTGGTAGGCCCATCAAGACAGAAAGGAAATCCATTCAGAAGACATGTTTCAGGCACCAGTGCAGACTTTCCTGTCCACAGTCCCATCAGTGGGACATGGAATCTTCAGGTCATGGCCAACTGGCTGCCCACCAGATGGCCGCCTTCCACTGAGATGCAGCTTCCGATCTCAGTGGAAGTCTCCACTGGCAGTGGGAAGATTCCAGCAATGTCCTCCTCATCTCCCTCATTGGGTCTTTTATGATCAGGATGGGAGGAGTGTGTAGTTTATCTAGCCCCACTACTTTGCAGGTTGAACTATTAGTTTAGTTGACTTACCAAAGTAGTCAATTATTTACATTTGCTGCTGTGAGACTCAGAATCAAAGAGGTTTTAACCAGGCATCTTTCAATAAATACAGAATGACTAGTTTATTATAAAGCAACATTTATTTTTTAAAACAAGTTGCAAGAAATGGTGCACACATAATTGTACCCTGGAAGTATAACTTTCTATCCCGTTTTAAACATACCCCAGGGCACACATACACACATGCAAACAAAGAGCAAACAGATGGGGCCTCTGCAGACATAAGTTATGGAGGATAGTCTTTATAACACAATGGATAAAGTTTGCAGGATTTGGATTCTGTTGATCTGCTGCACACTCACGTGACTATGGATTTGATAGATGTCTGGAGGTTTCCACCAATGGAGCTTCAGCATGGAGGAGAATATAGAGCTGGATCAATTCTTCTCATCTCAACTGTTCAGTTTTCCAAATCCGGGCAAGTTATACTCTGATGCAGATTCCCTGGTAGTAGGTTGATAACTGCACATGGAAAAAGGTGAAGTTGATTTATTAGTCACAAGTAAGGCTTATATTAACACTGCAATGAAGTTACTGTGAAATTCCCATGGTCGTCACACTTTGGCACCTGTTTGGGTCAATGCACCTCACCAGCACATCTTTCAGACTGTGGGAGGAAACCGGAGCACCCGGAGGAAACCCATGCAGACACGGAGAGAATCTGCAAACTCCACACAGACAGTGACCCAAGCCAGGAACTGAACTGAGGTCCCTGGCGCTGTGAGGCTGTGCCACCATACATTAGTTAGGTACAGCAGGGAGAGGGTGAGTTAGGCCAGCCTTCCTTCTCAGCTCATTCCCTGAAACATACTGATTGGAAAAACCACAATTCCAAAACTTGAAGCCTGTCTCTATCATGTGATTTCCAGTAAATCACTAGGATTTGTCAGTTTTTTTTCCCCATCAGTTAGCGATTACAGTGCAAACATGCACATAGCTCATTCCCCCTCAAGTACTGTGTTGATCAGGAAATTTCTTGGAGAAAGACAGCACCCAGTCCAAGGTGAACTTATGACCTCCTTCAAAAAATAATCTAAGTGTCTAAATAATATATCCTTCCATATCTTAAAAGAAAAATATACTATGGGTGGCACAGTGTTTAGTACTGCTGCCTCACAGCGCCAGGGACCTGGGTTCGATTCCAGGCTTGGGTCATTGTCTGTGCGGAGTCTGCATGTTCTCCCCGTGTCTGCGTGGGTTTCCTCCGTGTGCTCCAGTTTCATCCCACAGTCCAAAAGTGCTGGTTAGGTGCATTGGCCATGCTAAATTCTCCCTCAATGTACCCGAACAGGCGGCAGAGTGTGGCGACTAGGGGACTTTCACAGTAACTTCATTGCAGTGTTAATGTAAGCCTACTTGTGACACTGATGAATAAACTTAAACTTAAACGTGTGAAAGATATGGGCAGGAATTCTCTGACCTCACCAATGGCTGGGATTTTCCAGCCCCACTGTTGTGAATGGGGATTTGGCTGGAGTGCTGAATTCTCCGTTCCCGCTGGCGGCAGTGGCGGGGCGAATGACGTTGGAAAATTCCAGCCATGATTTTTCCAATGCCTCCACTCTTAAGAAATGATGATTCAAGTTTATTTATTAGTGTCACAAGTAGGCTCACATTAACACTGCAGTGAAGTTACTGTGAGAATAGATGAGGGGGGATCTTATTGAAACTTACAGGATACTGCGAGGCCTGGATAATGTGGACGTGGAGAGGATGTTTCCACAAGTAGGAAAAACTAAAACCAGAGGGCACAACCTCAGGCTAAAGGGACAATCCTTTAAAACAGAGATGAGGAGGAATTTCTTCAGCCAGAGAGTGGTGAATCTGTAGAACTCTTTGCCGCAGAAGGCTGTGGAAGCCAGGTCATTGAGTGTCTTTAAGACAGAGATAGATATGTTCTTGATTAATAAGGGGATCAGGGGTTATGGGGAAAAGTCAGGAGAATGGGGATGAGAAAAATATCAGCCATGATTGAATGGCGGAGCAGACTCGATGGGCCGAGTGGCCTAATTCTGCTCCTATGTCTTACCGTCTGATGGTCTCATGGTCGCCACACTCCAGCACCTGTTCGGGTACGCACTATACTAGTAGCACAGTGGTTACCAATGCTGCCTCACAGTGCCAGGGACCCAGGTTTGATTCCCGGTTTGGGTCACTGTCCGTGCGGAGTCTGCACATTCTCCCCATGTCTGCGTGGGTTTCCTCTGGGTGCTCCGGTTTCCCCCACAGTCTGAATGATGTGCTAGTTGGTGTATTGGCCATGCTAAATTTTCCTTCAGTAATGAAATGCCAATTCCAAATACATTTCTTTTCAAAATGTGCAAGAAAAATGTATAAAAATTATATTCTTGATAATGCATCAGTTATTATATTATTCTTCCCAACAATCTTTAAGTTGTAAGGCTGTATTAACAAGTTCCATTGGAACAGCCTGTCATCGTGAGTCTTAAATCTTTCCACAAGGGGCTATGGGATTATGGTCGGGTATATACTCGTGTTTCTTTGCAGTCATGGCGAATATATACCTCCAAATGTTTAAGAGCCAGTAACAATGTCAGGTTTCCCTTTTCTACTGTAGAATATCGCTTTTGGTGCTGATTTAATTTGTTAGGAAAATACCCCACTGGCTTATCCTTCTTGCACTAAGACCGGACCCAGCCCCAATCACTAGCATGAATTGCCCCCTTGAAGGGTTTATCGAAATTAGGGGTATTAACACCGGTTCATTACACTAGATTGGATCGCCTTTAGCGTTTGAAAAGTTGTCTAGCACTCTCTTGACCATAACACCTTTGCTTCCTTTTGCAATAAATTTGTTAGTGGAGCAGATAATGTGCTGAAGATTAGCGCCAGCTTATGATAGAAGTCGCGCATCCCTAAAACGTTCTTGATTTCCCATTTAGTTTTAGGGACAAGGAATTCCATCAAAGCCTGTACTTTCACTGTTCTTAGCAACACGTACCTCTGCCACATGATATACCTTACATAAGTTACTCGTGCCTTTGCAAACTCAGACTTGGCAAAGGTTCATTACTGGATCTGCCAACTGTAATTGTTTAAATGGAGATACCAATTGTTTTACATGATCTTTCCACGTGTCTCTCTATATCAGTGCATCATCCAAGTAAACTATACATCTAAGAATACAAGATACAACTTGGTTCATTAGTCTTTGAGAAGTGGGTGGAGCATGTTTTAGTCCGATCGACATCACTCGGCACTGGTGTAGTGCATTCAGCATGGCAAAAGCCGATATCTCCGAAGCTCGCAACATTAAAGGTATTTGCCCATATCATAGAATCATAGAATCATCGAATCTCTACAATGCAGAAAGAAGCCATTCGGCCCATCAAGTCTGCACCAACCACAATCCCGCCCCGGTCCTAATCCCGTAACCCCAAATATTTAACCTGCTAATCCCCCTCACAGTTAGGGGCAATTTATCATGGCCAATCAACCTAATCCTTTCAATAAATCTATCTTAGTAAGGAATGTGGCTCTGCCAATCCAGTCAATACAATTTTCTAAATGAGGAATTGCTTAAGAATTTATTTTTGTTACCGTATTAAACTTTCTATAAACTATGCAGCATCTGGTTGACCCATCAGGTTTCGGAGAACTACTGGAGAACTCCCACTGCTTTCACTAGGTTCAATTAGGTGATCTTGTAACATAATTTCTTCCTTCACTCGAGCTTATTTCTCTGGATATAAATGATAAGGATGTTGCTTTATATTAGAAGATTCCCTTATATACAAATCATGCATGGCTAAAGTTGTACATCCTGGCTTATCCCGACATATTCTTTTAAAATCTATAAGTAACCTCATTAGATCTTCTTGTGTCTTACATGAAGACATAATCTAACCTAGAGGACTTGTCCCTCTGTTACTAAGAACTTTGGTTAATTTCAGAGGATCTCATGTCCATAAATTAATTAAAAAGGACTAAAACTGGTAGATTCATTCAGTGAAACTCAGAAGCAAACAAAAGAAAGTACAGTCCTATGTTCCAATCATGGGAATATTCATGACAATGATTGTTTTAGGAATTTGCTGGTATCTCTTTAAAGTTCTCTGTGCCTGTGGATAGTATGCTGCGGACTTTAACTATTTCCACCCTAACTGCTCATTGGGTGGGATTTCCAGCCACACTCGCCACAAATCCGGAAAATTCCGCCTGAGGTCAAAGGGCCTTTGCATGGTCCCCCCACCCCCCCACCCTCCCAGCCCCCAGCCGCTATGATTCCAGTGGCAGGCAGAACAGGAAAATTCCGCCCATTATGCTTTGAAAATTCTTCGACATAAAATTAGAATCTTGATTCGACTGGATTTCCATCGGTAATCTATATCGAGTAAAAAAATGGAGTTAACTTCTCTACCACTGAGGTGGATGATAACTCTAGCCCTGAATGTAGATTACCCTAGATTGGGAGCACTCTCTCAACAATCACCCTGCCTGAGATCAAGGCAGCAACTACACACAGACACTCGAAATACGAGTCTGAGAAAGTGAACCACATCTTTCCCAAGGAAAGCTACTATTAACAGATATTACCTTTTCCCAGATGGCCTGTTAAGTAATTTGTTGGCCGAGTTATAACTACTATATTATAAGGGTCCGGATGTCTCTCTTCAAAAATTGTATCTTCCTACTTTGAGAGAATACAAAAGAGGTGGGTTCTCCTATTGCATGCAGAAAACTAGAAGAGATGTTATTTAAAAGTTTATTACGGATCTACTTAACATGCAATACACTAAAATGGATAAGCATATTGCAATGTTTATGATCACAGAAAATAATAAACATAGCCCAGAACTTTCTGGCCGTTCATGTCAGCAGGATCTTCTGGCCTTGCCGATGGCAAAATCCTAGAATTCCCTCCCTAACGGCATTGTGGGTAACTCACAGCACATGGACTGCAGCGATTCAAGAAGGCAGCTCACCACCACCTTCTCAAGGGCAACTAGGGATGGGCAAAAAATGCTGGCCTAGTCAGCGACACCCATGTCCCAAGAATGAATTTAAAAAAACAGCACAAGTTTAAATGCATTGAGACACTTTGCTGTCATTGAAAAATGCATGACAAGAATCAAAGTCTCTGGACGGGATTTTCCACCCCCCAGATTTTATTGTCTGCGAGCCTATATATGGTCATGTTCTTAAATATGTCCTTAATATCTTTCCTGTTTACCTCAAGTTGTTTCTATTTTTATAATAAGTGATTTTAAACTTTTAATAGAGGAATAGGTTTTTTAAAAGCCTGCTTTCCTAATTTGCTGAGGTAAGCATTAAGAATGTCATGTGAATAGATAAGGAGAGACAATACCATCATAAAAAAATTCAAGTTCCTTTGAAAATGACTTTAGAGTTTTTCTCTTATTGTGCCTTAGTGTGAACAGGACTTGAAAGGCCCTGGTGTTACTTTATGCATGGTAGAGACAACACCTGTTTTACACCTGTTGAAAGCAAACTGTCAGCTAATGCTGCCAAGCTTTAAGACTTCTGGGTAAAAATGGCTATACATCAAAGGTGAACAACCTGTGGCCTAGGGGCCACATGTGGCCCATCAGGGTTTTGAGTGCGGCCCACAACATTTTGTTAACTGTTGTCTTTGTACAGAGTTGACACATTCCACTTGTTTCCATCCATGTAGTTTTTTTCCCGCCAGTGTCACTGAAGTGATATGCACATAAAGCAAGGGCAAGTGAAGTGAGGTTCATGCTGATTGCATACAACATTGATTGTGAGAGCCGTGCGCTCCCTCTGCATCCAATCAAAGTGTAAATATTTCTTTTGTTTTTATCATTTAGCCAATGTTGTTCCATTGTTTAAGAAAGGCAGCAGGGATAATCCAGGAAATTTTAGCCGGTGAGCCTTATGTCAGTGGTAGGGAAATTATTGGAAAAGATTCTTAGAGACAGGATTTAGAGTCATGGAGGTTTACAGCATGGAAACAGGCCCTTCGGCCCAACTTGTCCATGCCACCCTTTTTTTTTAAACCCCTAAGCTAGTCCCAATTGCCCACATTTGGCTCATATCCTTCTACACCCATCTTACCCATTTAACTGTCTAAACACTTTTTAAAAGACAAAATTGTACCCACCTCTACTACTACCTCTGGCAGTTTATTCCAGACACTCACAACCCTCTGTGTGAAAAAATTGCCCATCTGGACCCTTTTGTATCTTTCCCCTCTCATCTTAAACCTATGCCCTCTAGTTTTAGACTCCCATATCTTTGGGAGAAGCTATTGACTATCTAGCTGATCTATGCCCCTCATTATTTTATAGACCTCTGTAAGATCACCCCTCTGCCTTCTACGCTCCAGAGAAAACCATCTCAAAAACTCAAACCATCAAGTCCCGGTAGCATCCTAGTAAATCTCTTCTGCACTCTTTCTAGTTTAATAATATCCTTTCTATAATAGGGTGACCAGAACTGAACACAGTATTCCAAGTGTGTCCTTACCAATGTCTTGTACAACTTCAACAAGAATCCCCAACTCCTGTATTCTATGTTTACTCACATTTGGAAACAAATGGACTTATTAGCGATAGACAGTATGGTTTTATAAAGGGGGGAAGTGACAAAGATGACAGATGAGGGAAAGGCAGTGGATGTTGTATACATGAACTTCATTAAAGCCTTTGACAAGATCCCTCATGGTAGACTGGTACGAAAGGTGAAGTCACACAGGATCAGAGGAGAGCTGGCAAGATGGATACAAAACTGACTTGGCCATAGAAGACAGAGGGTAGCAGTAGAGGGGTGCTTTTCTGAATGGAAGGCTGTGATTAGCGGTGTTCCACAGGGATCAGTTCTGGGACCTTTGTTGTTCATAGTATTTATAAATGATTTGGAGGAAAATGTAGCTGGTCTGATTAGTAAGTTCGCAGATGACACAAAAATTGGTGGAGTTGCATATAGTGAAGGGGATTGTCAGAGGACACAGCAAGATATAGACCGGTTGGGCAGGGAAATGGCAGATGGAGTTAATCCGGACAAATGTGAAGTAATGTATTTTGGAAGGTCCAATGCATGTAGAGATTATACAGTAAATGGTAGAACCCTTAGGAATATTGACAGGCAGAGAGACCTGGGTATACATGTCCACCGATCACTGAAAGTGGCAATGCAGGTGGATAAGGTAGTCAAGAAAGCACACGGCATGTTTGCCTTCATCGGTTGGGGCATTGAGTATAAAAATTGGCAGGTCATGCTGCAGCTGTACAGAACTTCAGTTAGGCCTCATTTAGAATATTGTGTACAATTCTGGTCGCCACACTAGCAGAAGATGTGGATGCTTTGGAGAGGGTACAGAAGAGGTTTACCAGAATGTTGCCTGGTCTGGAGAGTATTAGCTATGAGGAGAGGTTGGATAAACTCAGTTTGTTCTCACTGGAACGACGGAGGTTGAAGGGTGACAAGGTTTACAAGATTACAAGATTTGGGGTGGCACAGTGAGACAGTGGTTAGCACTGCTGCCTCACAGCTCCAGGGACCCGGGTTTGATTCCCGGCTTGGGTCACTGTCTGTACGGAGTTTGCATATTCTCCCCGTGTCAGCGTTGGCTTCCTCCGGATGCTCCGGTTTCCTCCCACAGTCCAAAAGATGTGCAGGTTAGGTTGATTGGCCATGCTAAATTGCCCCTTCGTGTCCGGGGATGTATCGGTTAGAGGGATTGGCAGGGTAAATTTGTGGGGTGATAGGGATAGGGCCTAGGTGGGATTGTTGTCAGTGCAGACTCGATGGGCCGAATGACTTCCTTCTGCACTGTGGGAATTCTATGATTCTGTGATTATGAGTGGCATGGACAGAGTGGATAGTCAGATACTCTTTCCTAGGGTTGAAAAGTTAAATACTGGGGAATATCGGATTAAGGTGCATGGGGAAAAGTTTAGAGGAGATGTGCGAGACAATTTTTTTACACAGAGGGTGGTGAAAGTCTGGAACGCGCTACCCAGGGAGGTGGTGGGAGCAGGTACGATAGCAGCATTTAAGGGGTAACTAGATGAATACATGAATAGGATGGGAATGGAAGGATACGGAGTCCATAAGTGCATATGGTTTTAGTTTAGTCGGACATCATGATCGGCGCAGGCTTGGAGGGCTGAAGGGCCTGTTCCTGTGCTGTACTGTTCTTTGTTCTGTTCTTTGTTCACTTGAAGTTGATGATAGTCCGAGTATATATGAATGATTAAGCATTTTCTATAGCTTGTTATGAAATATTTGGTGTATATTAAATGTATTCAATCTTATTCAAGGATCACAGTTAGTGACTGTGCCTGATTTCAATCTTGCGCCTGCTGAGATGAAGGAGCGCCAGTCATGCAGCCCACTGACTAGTGTAGATTGCCCATCACTGCTATACAAGTGTGAATGTAAAGTTTATTTATCAGTCACAAGTAAGACTTACATTAACACTGCAACGAAGTTACTGTGAAATTCCCCTAGTCGCCACAGTCCGGCACCTGTTCGGGTCAATGCACCTAACCAGCACGTCTTCCAGAATGTGGGAGGAAACCGGAGCACCCGGAGGAAACCCACGCAGACACAGGGAGAACGTGCAAACTCCACACAGACAGTGACCCAAGCCCAGAAACGAACCTGGGACCCTGGCGCTGTGAAGCAGCAGTGCTGACCACTGTGCTACCGTGCCATTCTAGGGTGCAAAGCCCCGCTGCACTGAGATTGGGGCGCCGTGTTTAAAGGGTGCGCTGCTCAGATGAAAGAGTAACCCCTTATCCCACCATGGAAGTCTCAGGGCTTTCCCCCCCCCCACCATCCGATCAGAGCCGGCATTCACCCCTCACCACCTGCCCACCCACCCAACAGTCAGTGCCAGCATCATCACCCCATCTCCCAGAACATCGGACCCCTCCCCCCCCCCCCCCCCCCTCCAATCCCCATATCCGCATTGTCAGTGTTGGCACACCCCACCCTTCCTCCTGATTATGAGACCCCTTCCCTCCATACCCCACCCACACAATCAATGCCGGTATTCTCCCCCCCCCACCCCCTCCCCCCTGCCCACCCCAACACCACCCCAAACAGCCCACTGCCATGCCCAGCTCCCATATCTGCCCCCCACCACTACAACAACTAAATGAATCTTTCCCTCCACCATAAAGCTCCCACTGGGGTCTGCCCCAGCACTGACATAAGACCATAAGACATAGGAGCAGAATTAGGCCACTTGGCCCATCGAGTCTGCTCCGCCATTCAATCATGGCTGATATTTTTCTCATCCCCATTTTCCTGCCTTTTCCCCATAACCCCTGATCCCCTTATTAATCAAGAACCTATCTGTCTCTGTCTTAAAGACACTCAATGACCTGGCCTCCACAGCCTTCTACGGCAAAGAGCTCCACAGATTCACCACTCTCTGGCTGAAGAAATTCCTCCTCATCTCTGTTTTAAAGGATCATCCCTTTAGCCTGAGGTTGTGCCCTCTGGTTCCAGTTTTTCCTACTAGTGGAAACATCCTCTCCATGTCCACTCTATCCAGGCCTCGCAGTATCCTATAAGTTTCAATAAGATCCCCCCCTCATCCTTCTAAATTCCAATGAGTACAGACCCAGAGTCCTCAACCGTTCCTCATATGACATGGGCATGGTGCCAACCTGGCAGTGCCAACCTGTGCCAGGGATCTATGCCAGGGTACTGCCTGGCCACCTCTCTCTCCCCTGGGGTGATACTCACCTTAATGTGCACGGGAGGGATCCCCACGACAGTTCACGTCTGGGTGAACCCATTGTGAACCGCACCGATGTGACGTCACGTCAGCACGGTTTTAAAATACTCATCGGGCTCAAGATACGATGAGGGCAGGGGGTCTTTAATAATGTATGAATGTCTGGAGATGTATTGAAATCAGTTTCATATTGCATATGGGTCTGAACCTGATTACATCGCCAGTGAGGGCCAGCAAAAATCGGAAGTTGTGATCTCACCAGTGAGATTTTAACTTCTGGGTTTCGCCAGATCTTGATCCCTTCCACCATCCCGTTGGTGGAAAGCGCAGGCTGAAGATTGCCCCCTTAGATTTGGAAGATCGTATTTTCCCAACAGCCTTGATTGGTCATTATTGGCAATCTGCCATTGCTGGGCAGATTTTCACTGCTGTTGTTCACACACCTTTGGGAAAATTGCCTGAAATTTGCCCTTGTGGGTGTGTTGACCTGATGCCTTCATCTCCAAGTTTGCTTCCAGTTCTATCTTTAAACCCACCTTCAAGGAACTGATTGACTCCATCCTGTGTAAGCAGGTAGGTATATAGGGAGAATAAGCGATTGTGGAGTGAATGCAGATTATGGAGGAGCTCCAGATCACAGGGATGTCCCAATAACAGGGGCTAGCTGAACATGACAGAGGTTGTCCCAATAGTGGGGTCAGATGTCTGATGGTAGTCAATGGGGGTTCCAATTGCAGCACAAACTCCGCCAATGGTTGACATGAAGGATGGTGGGGCAAGTGTCTGATGGTGGTCATGGGTTTCTGATGGTCATCAAGGAGACCTTTCATGAGGGAGTGGAGCCGACAGATCGTGGGGGGTTTACTGGGTAGGTTGTTGGACCTGGAGAAAATATTCCTACTCCTCTTGGCCCACGAGCAGTGCTGTAAAGACACTTACCCAATAAACATTGCTATATTTACCCTCTTTAAGTTACCAAGTTTTCCAAGGTTTGGAAAATCATACTGTTCTATTTTAAACAGCAGTTAAAAATAGAATGAATATAAAAGGAAGACAATGAAGATAGGCAGCCTCATTAAAATATTCACACTCTACAAGTGGACTAGTTGTCCACCCCTTGTGCCGCCTCAAGGACTGGGTGGGATGGGAATGGTTCAGTTGCTGTTCTACAATTTTGGCCTTTTAGTCTCACACTCAAACCCCAACTCATTCGTTCCTGGGATTCAGCCCATTGTGATTGCCTCAATAGCCACTTGTGATACAGCATCGTACGTTTTAATCACCCTCTGTGTGGAACCATTTAATATGGCTTTCCTCTTCGTTCTCCAGCTGGCAAGCTCCCTGCCATCTGTTACTGATTTGCCAATCACCTAAAAATCATTCATTGTTTTGAAAGCTTCTCTTTGATCTGCTTGCTAAAGTGTATTACTTCACATTTCTTTGCATTGAATGCATCTAGCACCTTATGTGCCCCTTTGTTCTGCCCTCTATACAATTTATATACTCCTTCCCACAGTTTGCAATTCCTCTTTTGATTTTTTGATATCATTAATATGGCTTTAGCACCAAGATCCGAACCAAGTTTTGAAATTGAAAACAGAAGTTCCATCACAGTTCCACAGGCACCAATTCAAAAAATGATCCATTTATTTCTAATCTTTGCCTTCTGTGCTCTGGAATTCCCTCCATTCATGTGCTTTTTATTTTAATTTGATTTTTGGGATATCGCTGACAATCATAGAATCCTAGAGTGCAGAAGGAGGCCACTCGGTCCATCGAGTCTGCACCAACCACAATCCCAACCTATCCCCGTAACCCCATGCAACTACCCTAGCTAGTCCCCCTGACACTAAGGGGCAATTTAGCATTGGACTGTGGGAGGAAACCGAAGCACCCGAAGGAAACCCATGCAGACACGGGGAGGACCTGCAAGCTCCACACAGACAGTGACCCAAGCCGGGAATCGAGAAGATTGGTTTTTATTGCCCGCCCCCAGCTGCTCTGAGAGGATGCCAGTGGGCTGGATGGGTAAGGCTGGCAGATGCCATTCTGGAAAGAGTTTTAATGAGCCAGCTAAGTTTCATGGTAATAAAAGCAAAACACTGCAGATGCTGTAAATCTGAAATTAAAAAATAAGAAAACGTTGGAAAAACTCAGCAGGTCTGTTAGCATATGTGGAGAGAGAAACAGAGTTAACGGGCCCAAGTTTACCAAATAGCACTCTCTGACTCAGATCGGTGGTGGGGGGGAGGGAGGTGGGTCAGATGGCTCTCTGGTAGGCGGGGAGAGGGAGGTGGGTCAGATTGCTCTCTGGTGGGGGAAGGGAGGTGGGTCAGATCGCTGTCTGGTGGGGGGAGGGAGGCGAGTCAGATGGCTTTCTGGTCGGGGGGAGGGAGGTGGGTCAGATGGCTCTCTGGTGGGGGGGAGGGAGGTGGGTCAGATGGCTCTCTGGTTGCGGGGGAAGGGAGGCGGTCAGATGGCTCTCTGGTGGGGGGGAGGGAGGTGGGTCAGATGGCTCTCTGGTGGGGGAGGAGGGAGGTGGGTCAGATCGCTCTCTGGTGGGGGGGGAGGGAGGTGGGTCAGATGGCTCTCTGGTGGGGGAGGAGGGAGGCGGGTCAGATCGCTCTCTGGTGGTGGGGGAGGGAGGTGGGTCAGATGGCTCTCAGCTGGGGGGGGAGAGAGGCAGGTCAGATCGCTCTCTGGTGGGGGGAAGGAGGCGGGTCAGATGGCTTTCTGGTGGGGGGGAGGGAGGCGGGTCCGATGGCTCATTGGTAGGTGGGGGGGGTCAGATCGCTCTCTGGTGGGGGGGTGAAGGGGGGTCCTCTGCCACTCTGTATGTGATCGATGGGGGGGGAAGAGTGGCAGGGGGCCACAATCGGGCTGGGTAGTGGCGAATGGAGGGGATAAGGGGGTCAGTTATGTTGTGGGGATGGGGCAATGTCTGTGGGGGCCGGGGGGATGCATTATCGGGCTGGGAGCGATGTGGCAGGTGGGCGTTTTTCTATTTTGTTTTACTGTGCATGCGCAGTTGAAGGCTCCGATCGGAGGAGCAGTGTTTCGGCGCGTGAAGCCCCACCCATAGGCCTGTGCAATGTGATTCGGAATCGCTGCTTTTTTTTCAGGCAGAGTGCACACGGGAGCGCCTGAGAACGGATCTAAAAGTCAGATCTGAAACATTCCAAGATTCAGCACTTGGAATCCAAATGGTATAATTGGGCCCTACGTTTTGAATCTAATATGACTTCTTTAAGATTCTATGGTATTCTGACAGCTTCATAGTCAACTTCTTTGGATTATCTGTCCAGTAATATAGACTGAAAATTTCCTGTCTTGCCCGCTGCAGGAATCGTAGCAGGCAAGACAAAACATTTGGCAGATCAATTGAAATGTCCGTTGAGTTCGGGTGGGAATTTCCAGTGTTGGGGAATGCGCAGCCAGAAAATCCCGCCCAGAATCTCCACACTACATTACCCAAAGATATTTCCTTTAATGCACCGTACCAAAATCCATTCCTGCAACATTCACCATCTTTACATCACATATTATTTCTGTGATGTCCTCAACAATTGAATTAAATGAATCAGTTTGACCTTCAATTTACAAATATAGACTCACAGGGCTGAATGTCCATTGTAGAGACAGGAAACCGGCGCCGGGGAAGGGTAGAGTAAGACTCCTTTAAATGCACCATTGCAGTTATTACTGCGGCTACTTGTTGGCATAAGGGAGAGATCTATGCTTTGTGCCAAAGTGTTGCACTTCATCAGAGGGAATCGAGACATCACAAGGGAACTGGTGGGCTGGTACCCGGGGTAGGGAAGACCCTAATGTCGCAGGGTTAAGACCTCACATCATATTTTTATAAAATATATATAATATATATTGGGGAGACAGTGACACAGGGAAAGGTCTAGGGACCCAAGTTCAAATCCCACTGTGGCAGATGGTAAAATTTGAATTCAATAGAAACCTGGAATTAAAAGTTGACCATGAAACCATTGTCGATTATCATGAAAACCCTTCTGGTTCACTAATGTCCATTGGGGAAGGAAATCTGCCATCGTTACCTGGCCTGGCCTACATGGGACTCCAGATCCATAGTAATGTGGTTGACTCTCAAATAGCAGTTAGGGACTGGCAATAAATGCTGGCCCTGCCAGCAATGCTCATGCCCCAAACAGAAGACCATAAGACATAGGAGCAGAATTAGGCCACTCGGCCCATCGAGTCTGCTCCGCCATTCAATCATGGCTGATATTTTTCTCATCCCCATTCTCCCGCCTTTTCCCCATAACCCCTGATCCCCTTATTAATCAAGAATCTATCTATCTCTGTCTTAAAGACACTCAATGACCTGACCTCTGCGGCAAAGCGTTCCACAGGTTCACCACTCTTTGGCTG
Source organism: Mustelus asterias (assembly GCF_964213995.1). Lineage (NCBI taxonomy): Eukaryota > Metazoa > Chordata > Chondrichthyes > Carcharhiniformes > Triakidae > Mustelus > Mustelus asterias. The sequence goes on along the minus strand of NC_135807.1, from coordinate 33,941,506 downwards.
AAGAAATTCCTCCTCATCTCTGTTTTAAAGAATCGTCCCTTTAGCCTGAGGTTGTGCCCTCTGGTTCTAGTTTTTCCGACTAGTGGAAACATCCTCTCCACGTCCACTCTACTCAGGCCTCGCGGTATCCTGTAAGTTTCAATAAGATCCCCCCTCATCCTTCTAAACTGCAACAAGTACAGACCCAGAGTTCTCAACCGTTCCTCATATGACAAGCTCTTCATTTCAGGGATCATTCTTGTGAACCTCCTCTGGACCCTTTCCAAGGCCAGCACACCCTTCCTTAGAGACGGGGCCCAAACTGCTCAGAATACTCCAAATGGGGTCTGACCAGAGACATACAGCCTCAGAAGTACATCCCTGCTCTTGTATCCCAGCCCTCTCGATATGAATGCTGGCATTGCATTTGCCTTCCTAACTGCCAACTGAACCTGCATGTTAACCTTGAGAGAATCTTGAACAAGGACTCCCAAATCCCTTTGTGTTTCTGATTTCTTCAGCATTTCCCCATTTAGAAAATAGTCTATGCCTCTATTCCTCCTTCCAAAGTGCATAACCTCACACTTTTCCACATTGTATTCCATCTGCCACTTCTTTGCCCAGTCTCCTAGCCTGTCCAAGTCCTTCTGCAGCCCCCCTGCTTCCTCAATACTACCTGTCCCTCTACATATCTTTGTATCATTTGCAAACGTAGCAACAGTGCCTTCAGTTCCTCCTTCCAAATTGTTAATGTGCATTGTGAAAAGTTGTGATCCCAGCACCGACTGCTGAGGCACACCACTAGTCACCAGCTGCCGTCCTGAAAAAGACCCCTTTATCCCATTCTCTGCCTTCTGTCAGTCAATCCTCTATCCATGCCAGGATAATACCCTTTACGCCATGGGCTCTTAACTTATTTAACAGTCTCCTATGTGGCACCTAACCTGCACATCTTTGGACTGTGGGAGGAAACCGGAGCACCCGGAGGGAACCCACGCAGACATGGGGAGAACATGCAAACTCCACACAGACAGTGACCCAAGCCGGGAATTGAACCCAGTTCCCTGACGTTGTGAGGCAGCAGTGCTAACCATTGTGCCACCGTGCCGCCCCAAAATAGTGCTGCCCTCTCTGAGAATTGAACTCAGGAACTTCAGATTATGATACTAATGCGTTGCTTACTGTGTTAAGGAGGCATGGCTCTCTTTGTCCTTTGCTTTTAAACTGTCCTTGACTTCCCTCGTCAGCCATGGATGCCTCGTCCTTCCCTTAGCATATGAATTTAAAAAAAACTCATGGCTAATCTGTAAAATGTTAAAAATGACCAATGACCTTTTAAAATGGCTGAAGTCATGTCTGGCTATGGCCCTTGAACAAGAAGAGCTATTTGGCAGTATTGTAAAAACTTTCTCCTTGTTGTCTCTGAAAATGCACTAATGACCCCAATGGGCTGCAGAGACTAAATTCAAAGGCAATTACATGAAGGCCATCCACATTTCAAAAGCCAACTGAAGCCAATTTGCCTGCTAGGACAAAAGACCCTGCAACTCCCATTAACCATTGGTTGGAATAGGGACAATCACAGGAACCCAGACAAAGGGATACATATTCTTCGTCAAAGCCAAAGTTGAAAGGTGGATGTCATGTGACATAACACCCCCCTCAACCCCCCCCCCCCCCCCCCCCCCCCCCCCCGTCCCCACAGCTGGCGGAGTCTGCTAAGCTCAGTCTTGTCAACTTTCCATGTACCAAACAACAGCATAGTAAAGGGGCTCTGTCCAGGTTTGAATGCCTGGTCCCATCTGCACTATTTCTACTAGAACCTTTGTGCCATTGCTTACAAGACTAATTTGCTTCCACATGCCTATGTCTCCTGGAAGTCATCCCTATCAGAAAAGTGAATTATCCAGTATCAGTTCAGCCTACCAACCTCTGTGAAGGAATTCATCGTTAGACTTTATTTCTAGACTCAGGTGAAATGATGGGCGGAATTTTCTGCACAACCTGCTGCGTATTTCATGGCAGTGGAGGCAGCCTGCTATTGGCCAGCAGAGCTGGATTCACTTCTGGCCTTGGGTCCCTATCTTCAAACTTGGGTCCCGAGACCTTTCCCTGGGTCTCTGGATTACTAGTCCAGCAACAATACCACTGTGTCATTGCCTCCCCAATATATATCAAATATATTTTATACAAATATGATGTGCGATCTTAACCCTGCGACTTGAGGGTCTTCCCTACCCCGGGTACCAGCCTACCAGTTCCCTTGTGGTGTCTCGATTCCCTCTGATGAAGTGGAACACTTTGGCACAAAGCATAGATCTCTGCCTTAGGCCAGAAAATAGCCTCAGTAATAACTGCAATGGTTCATCTAAAGGTGTCCTACTCTTCCCTTCCCCGGCTCTGGTTTCCTGTCTCCATGAGGTGGAATCTTCTGATCTTGCCATTATCAATGGGGTTTCCCATTGAATGCAGCCCTTGCAAAACCAGGAAACCTGCAGCGGGGTGCACTGTCAGAAGGACCAAAAGATTCCGCCAGTGTGACCGACCAGTAAGCTCCAGCCAATAATTCTTGATGCTGACGTTTTTGCTCTGTAAATCTTTCTTTTCTGTATGCCCGTCTATTATTGTATGTATGAAAAGGGGGCAATGTTGTTCCTCCTGCCTTTGAGTGTGCACAAATAAACTAACCTTCTGAGTCTACCCTGTCTTGAGTTTGCTGTGGGATTATTAATAGAATTTGGATCAGCTCTGACTGAGGGGTTGGGAAATGTGCCACTGCTTATAAAGGTGGAAGCAAATCAAAAACCTTTCTGTATATGGGTGGGTGACAAGAGGCAAAATTATGGCTGCTTGAATTAAAAACCCTCTTGTCCGTAATTCTTGCTTCATTGATGCTAACCTGGGTCTAATATTGGAGCCTGTGATGGCGGAGAAAGAGGGTCTCTCCCAAAGCGTGTCAGAAGAAGGCCATCTTGTTGTGCGTACAGAGGTACCCTCTGTCCAACATTGTGTCCCTTTGCTCCCTCCCTATGTCCTGTTCATCCCCGATGAGCAGCCCTGTCCCAGGTCCTTACCATCCTTAAGCTCCATTGGCCTGAAGAGTTGCAGAGTGCCACAGCATTGATTCCTGGTCATTTCCAGGCAACACTCTCTTTGATGTTCAATCCTGTTTTGAGCATTTGGCCAGAGTGGCCATCCTGTCCTTTTTTCCTCTCCCATGTCCAGGCTTCTGCCCTTGCTGTTGAGGGTGCTGCTGCTCATCGCCATGGAGGCACCACCTTACCAAGTGACCAGTCCCCCATTAACCCACTCTTATGGGTCTGGGTGATGCCCAGAGGCATGCATGACTGTCTCCCCACTCCTTGCCGCCTGTATTTAGCTGGTCAGTTTCTGTGGGCATGGGTAAATCAGCCCATTTAAAAATGCAGTGGTCAACATCTGACAAGCTCTTAACAAACTTCCATCATCTGACCAAAGCATTTGACTCAGTAAATTGTGAAGATCAGTGGAATGTGAGTTACTCGCCGCAGTATTCCTAGCCTCTGACCTGCTCTTGTAGCCATTGTGTTTATGTGGTGAATCCAATTGAGTTTCTGGTCAAAGGTAACCCCAAGGATGTTGACAGTTAATTCCCCTAATCTATACATTTTGGGACACTAAGGAACAAGCTGTCAAGGCCAATCAAGCTAAACTGCATATCTATCGAGTGTGGGAGGAAACCGGAGCACCCGGAGGAAACACACGCAGACACGGAGAGAATGTGCAAATTCCACACAGACAGTGACCCAAGGCCAGAATTGAACCCTGGTCCCTGGCGTTGTGAGGCAGCAGTGCTAACCACCGTGCCGCCCATACCTGTCCTTTTGGACATATAAATAAAACACCCGCCCTCTTCATTTAGCTATTTTGAGGAAATTATTAACAGGGAAATTAACCTGAAAGTAATTTTCTCCTGCCTGGATGTGGAGAAAATCTGGACTGTGGCAAGGCTGTGTGATAGCCTCCATACTATTTACAATCTACTTGACAGTGGCTATTCATCTAAAAGATTAACCGTCCTCTGGTGTAAATATCATCTAGATGGAAAACGCTTTAACCTTGGCCGCCTCCGTGCCAAAACTAAACTGAGAAGATATAAGTGATCTATAGTTTGCAGAACACTGCAGTGTCATTGCCCACTCTGCACCAGAATCGCAAGCCACTTCAGATATCTTCATAAATGATTTTTTCTGCACAATAAACTCAGCCGGTCCTCAAATGCTGTCAAAACAAAACTCATATCAACCCACACCAGGTCTGCCAAAAATTCCGTCACCCATACATGATGAAGGAGAGACTCCAGAACAGGCTTGTGTGTTGAGGGTGATGGACGTTGGGGAGGGGGTTGGTGGTGGAATGGGCGGGAGGGGGCGTGGGGGGCACATTTCAATTGTTCTCACACTTGGCCATTGCTTTCTGAAGTTCAACATTTGGGCTTCATAATATTTTCGATATGCCACTTATGATTTCAGAATATTTAATATTACAGTCAGCAAAATGTCCGAACAAATCTGCCCGGTATCGTAACTACCAATTATAGCTAGATTTAGTTGGTCTTTTAAATTGATCTGGGTTCTGGCAGCAGTCCAATGTTTTTCTTCACTTTCCACTACCCAATTTAATTAATAGGGACTTGATCAATGAGTATGCCATTTGTTTGTGGTAAGTCCTTAAGGTTGTCCTTAAATGTTTGTCCCCTTCCTACTATCATAGAATCCTCACATGCAAAGTGAGGCCATTTGGCCCATCGAGCCAACACCAACAGCAATCCCACTCAGGACCTACCCCTAATCCCTGACACTAAGGGGCAATTTAGCATGGCCAATCAACCTAACTTGCACATGTTTGGACTGTGGGAGGAAACCGGAGCACCCGGAGGAAACACACGCAGGCACGGTGGGAAAGTACAGATTCCAGACAGACAGGCATCCAAGGCCAGAATTGAACCCAAGTCACTGGCGGTGTGAGGCAACAGTGGTAAACACTGTGCCACCGTGCCACCCTAATTAAAGTGGAGAATGTGGGCATCAATCACCTCTCACATGTGAAGCGAACGCTCTACCATTTGACTTAATTTCCCCAAGTTCCTTATTTCCACAGTGACTAAACCACAGAGATTTCTGTGCCCATCTTGTCATGAAAGGAAAAGTTGTGAGCATTTTTATTGAGTGTCATGTCTTTGAAACATCTCAAAGTGTTGTCATACAAATACTTTTGAAGCATGGTCATTCTGTAATAATAATGTTCCACAGAGCATTGATATTGGTTGAAATTAGACTGACAGCCAAAACACTGGAAGAACATTCTACCCTTTTTTGCATACTACTGCAAAGACCTTAACATTGAGAACCACCAAAAGATGGGAATCAGCGGCCTGTTATACACCAGCCCAGTTACCATTTCAATTTAAGTCATTGGAAAATCCGGGCTAGGTGTGTAATGAGCAACCGACTTGCTATTTGTCTATTTATCACTCCTCCTGCAGTTTAATTTTTAGCCCCATCTTTCAGGATCTCTTCATTGTAGAATGGAGACCAAAAATTGTACAAGGTGCTTGAGGTGTTATCGTGAGCAAACTTTTGGGATTTACATTCAATCCCACTGCTTATATATACCAAGACTGGGTTGGCTTTCATTACTGCTGGCATGGACTGCTGTTATTTTGATTGAGCTACTCAGCAATATCCATCCTCTTATGAAAAAAAATACAACTTGCATTTGAGTGTGGAATATGTCCCAAGGAATTTCAGAAAGGAGAAACCAGATGTTGAGCAGCAGTGCGAGAGCAAGTGATCAAAAGTTGGGTGGAAAAAAAGCATGAGAAAGAATGTCTCAGAAGGGTTTGTCCTTATGAAAAGAACACATGGCCAAAGGCATGCAACAAAGAACAAAGAACAAAGAACAATACAGCACAGGAACAGGCCCTTCGGCCCTCCAAGCCCGCGCCGCTCCCCGGTCCAGGATTGAATCCTGAATCCAGGATCCCCACCCAATTTTCCAGCCTATCTACATACCAATATCCTATCCACCGAGCTGTCCCTCACAGCTACGATGCTTTGTTCATTACAACCTATTAACTTACCCCCACCCCCCCATTCCAGACCATGTGATCTCCAGGGAGAGGCGAAAACCCAGAGTGAAAAACCCCAGGGCCAATATGGGGAAAATAAATCTGGGAAATTCCTCTCCGACCCCCTGAGGCGATCGAAACGAGTCCAGGAGATCACAATGGCCCCGATCGGAAAATGCTTCCCAACCCTAGTCATTTCCACTTCCACGAACACCATATGAATCCCCTGCCCCCGAGACAGGTTCCCAACTATCCGCAGTCTCACTCTGTACTGGCACCAGCAAGATGATCGTAGAATGAAGCCTTGAAACGAGAAACCAGGAACAATTAGCCCGCGCCGCTCCCTGGTCCAAACTAGATCACTCTTTTGTATCCCTCCATTCCCACTCCGTTCATATAGCTGTCTAGATAAGTCTTAAACGTTCCCAGTGTGTCCGCCTCCACCACCTTGCCCGGCAACACATTCCAGGCCCCCACGACCCTCTGTGTGAAATATGTCCTTCTGATATCTGTGTTAAACCTCCCCCCCTTCACCTTAAACCTATGACCCCTCGTGAACGTCACCACCGACCCGGGGAAAAGCTTCCCACCGTTCACCCTATCTATGCCTTTCATAATTTTATACACCTCTATTAAGTCTCCCCTCATCCTCCGTCTTTCCAAGGAGAACAACCCCAGTTTCCCCAATCTCTCCTCATAACCAAGCCCCTCCATACCAGGCAACATCCTGGTAAACCTCCTCTGTACTCTCTCCAAAGCCTCCACGTCCTTCTGGTAGTGTGGCGACCAGAACTGGATGCAGTATTCCAAATGCGGCCGAACCAACGTTCTATACATCTGCAACATCAGACCCCAACTTTTATACTCTATGCCCCGTCCTATAAAGGCAAGCATGCCATATGCCTTCTTCACCACCTTCTCCACCTGTGACGTCACCTTCAAAGATCTGTGGACTTGCACACCCAGGTCCCTCTGCGTCTCTACACCCTTTATGGTTCTTCCATTTATCGTGTAGCTCCTCCCTACATTATTCCCACCAAAATGCATCACTTCGCATTTATCAGGATTGAACTCCATCTGCCATTTCCTTGCCCAAATTTCCAGCCTATCTATATCTTTCTGTAGCCTCTGACAATGTTCCTCACTATCTGCAAGTCCTGCCAGTTTTGTGTCGTCCGCAAACTTACTGATCACCCCAGTTACTCCTTCTTCCAGATCATTTATATAAATCACAAACAGCAGAGGTCCCAATACAGAGCCCTGCGGTACACCACTAGTCACAGGCCTCCAGCCGGAAAAAGACCCTTCCACTACCACCCTCTGTCTTCTATGACCAAGCCAGTTCTCCACCCATCTAGCCACCTCCCCCTTTATCCCATGGGATCCAACCTTTTTCACTAGCCTACCATGAGGGACTTTGTCAAACGCTTTACTAAAGTCCATATAGACAACATCCACGGCCCTTCCTTCGTCAACCATTTTGGTCACTTCTTCAAAAAACACCACCAGGTTCGTGAGGCATGACCTCCCTCTCACAAAACCATGTTGACTATCGTTAATGAGTTTATTCCTTTCTAAATGCGCATACATCCTATCTTTAAGAATCTTCTCCAACAACTTCCCCACCACGGACGTCAAGCTCACCGGCCTATAATTACCCGGGTTATCCTTCCTACCCTTCTTAAATAACGGGACCACATTGGCTATCCTCCAATCCTCTGGGACCTCACCTGTGTCCAGTGACGAGACAAAGATTTGCGTCAGAGGCCCAACTATTTCACCTCTCGTCTCCCTGAGCAGCCTTGGATAGATTCCATCAGGCCCTGGGGATTTGTCAGTCTTTATATTCTCTAACAAACCTAACACTTCCTCCTTTGTAATGGAGATTTTCTCCAACGGTTCAACACTCCCCTCCGAGACACTCCCAGTCAACACATCCCTCTCCTTAGTGAATACCGACGCAAAGTATTCATTTAGGATCTCCCCTACCTCTTTGGGCTCCAAGCATAAGTCCCCACTTTTGTCCCTGAGAGGTCCGATTTTTTCCCTTACAACCCTTTTGTTCCTAACGTATGAATAAAATGCCTTGGGATTCTCCTTAATCCTGTCTGCCAAGAACATTTCGTGACCCCTTTTTGCTCTTCTAATTCCCCGTTTGAGTATTTTCCTACTTTCATTATACTCTTCCAGAGCTCCCTCCGTTTTTAGCTGCTTGGACCTAACATACGCCTCTCTTTTCCTTTTGACCAGTCCCTCAATTTCCCTGGTTATCCACGGTTCTCTAATCCTACCCTTCCTATCCTTCTTTTTTACAGGCACATGCTTGTCCTGTAGCCCTAACAACCATTCCTTAAAAGACTGCCACATACCAGATGTGGATTTACCCTCAAACAGCCTCTCCCAATCAAGAGCTGCCAATTTCTGCCTGATCCCAATAAAGTTAGCCTTCCCCCAATCCAACACCTTACCCTTGGGACACCACTCATCCTTTTCCATCACTATCCTAAAGCTAACAGAATTGTGGTCACTATTTGCCACATGTTCCCCGACCAAAACTTTGAAGACCTGACCGGGTTCATTCCCCAGCACCAGGTCCAGTATAGCCCCCTCTCTAGTTGGGCTGTCCACATATTGTTCCAACGAACCCTCCTGTACACATTTTACAAATGCCTCACCATCCAGAGTCCCTGCCCTCAGCGATTTCCAGTCTATACCAGGGAAATTGAAGTCTCCCACGACAACAACCCTATATTTCCTGCACCTATCCAGTATCTCCTGACATATCCATTCTTCCACTTCCCTTGGGCTGTTGGGGGGCCTGTAGTACACCCCCAACATAGTGACTGCGCCTTTCCTGTTTCTAAGCTCCACCCAGAGTGACTCGCTACACGACTCCTCCGAATTGTCCTCCCTCTGCACCGCTGTAATATGCTCTCCAACCAATACCGCTACTCCCCCACCTCTTTTGGCCCCTCCTCTGTCTCGCCTAAAACACTTGTACCCTGGAATATTCAGCTGCCAGTCTTGTCCCTCTTTCAACCAAGTCTCCGTCACCGCAACCACATCCAAATTCCTCGTGCGCATTAAGGCCCCAAGTTCGTCTGTTTTACCTGCTACGCTCCTTGCATTGAAGTATAAGCACTCCAGACCCCCAGGCTCAGTGAGGTCGTCCTCCCCCAGAGTGCTCTTCTTCTTTGCCAGCCTTGTCCCAGCCCCAAGCTCGTCCCCAGCCACCACACTTATAGACCTAATAGTTTGATCCCCACCCCCCTGCCACACTAGTTTAAACCCCCCCGAACTGCATTAGCAAAGCTCCCAGCCAGGATATTTGTGCCCTTCCAACTTAGTTGTGACCCCTCCCTCTTGTACAGGTGCCATCCTCTCCTGAAAACCTCCCATTGGTCTATGAAAATAAAGCCCTCCCTCCTGGACCAGTCCTTTAGCCAGGCATTCATTTGAACCAACTCCCTATTCTTATCCTCACTGGCACGAGGCATTGGGAGCAGCCCAGAGATGGCCACCCTAGTGACCCTACTTTTTAACCTATTTCCCAACTCCCTGAATTGCTCCCTTAGGACCCCCCTACTCTTCCTATCTACGTCATTTCCACCAATGTGATCTATAAATAGAGCACAGAGAGGCAGCCAGTCTCATTTGTAATTTATTACAATTCTTGTTCGCTGAGAAGAATCAATTGGTTAGGCACAAGGATAAATTCAAGGATTCCATAGAAACTAGAAGCAGGAGTAGGCCAGTCGGCCCTTCAAACCTGCTCTGCCATTCATCTTGATCATGGCTGATCTTCAAATTCAATATCCTGATCCCCCTCTTCCCCCCCCCCCCCCCGTACCTTGAACCCTTTATCCCCAAGAGTTATATCTAATTTCTTCTTGAAATCAGACAACATTTTGGCCTCAACTACATTTGGTGGTCGTGAATTCCACACATTCACCATCTTCTGAGTGAAGAAATTTCTCCTCACTTCAGTTCTAAAAGGTTTACCCCTTATCCTCAAACCATGACCTCTAGTTCTGGACTCCTCCACCATTGGGAACATTCCTTCTGAATCTACCCTGTCTAACCCTGTTAGAATTTTATAAGTTTCTATGAGATCCCCTCTCACTCTTCTAAACTCCATGCACCCAGTAAGGTCGCACACAAAGACAGGAACAAAAGTAAGTCATTCAGTCTCTCCAGCCTACCTCATCAGTCAATTAGATAATGGCTGATCTATATCTCATTTATATTTACCCCCTCTCCTTAGCTTCATTTTACTTGATAGCTTTCCCTAACAAATATTTGTCAATCTCATGTTTTGAAGTTGTTCCAGCATCCACTGTCTTTCAGGAAAGGGAAAAGAAAGACTTCTCTAGGGAAGACATTCTGTATTTCTATTATCATTTGCTCCATTCCAATGAATTAACTCTAGTGCTAAAGTAATGTCCCCTCCTTCTTGATGCTGTCACCAGAGGAAATCGAGGAGGAGATTCAATAATGTCTCAGTGTTTATTCTGTTTCCAGCTCATGATTTCATCAAGGATAATCTTGACTGAGTACTTTAGAATGGCGGATTTACCCTGTGAAGGTCTTGTCACTTGAGGTAATTAATTTGCAGCATCCTGTATCCCATTATCTGTCTACATGCATAACATATGATATGGTAATATATGGAATATCGTGTACAATTCTGGTCGCCACACTACCAGAAGGATGTGAATGCTTTGGTAAGGGTACAGAAGAGGTTTACCAGGATGTTGCCTGGTCTGGAGGGTATTAGCTATGAGGAGAGATTGGATAAACCCGATTTGTTCTCAGTGGAACAATGGAGGTTGAGGGGTGACCTGATAGAGCTTTACAAGATTATGAGTGACATGGACAGAGTGGATAGTCAGATGCTCTTTCCTGGGTTAGAAAAGTCAAGTACCAGGAGACATAGGTTTAAGGCATGTGGGGAAAAGTTTAGAGGAGATGTGTGAGGCAAGTTTTTTGCATAGAGGGTGGTGAATATCTGGAACGCACTGCCTGGAGAGATGGTGGGAGCAGGTATGATAACGGCATTTAAGGGACATCTGGACGAATACATCAGTAGGATGGGAATGGAAGGATACGGACTCCGTAAGTGCATACGGTTTTAGTTTAGGTAAGCATCATGATCGGTGCGGGCTTGGAGGGCCGAAGGGCTTGTCCCTGTGCTGTACTGTTCTTTGTAAAGAGCACAATTCCACCAATATGCTGGGGCTAATGTGAGCTATTGTAACTGATAACATGATTCTAGCTGTAATTAGATCAACTGAAAAAGGCAGTGACTTTCTGGCCGCTGAAAGAGCCATCTGCAGCTAATTAGAACAGGAAATTGCACTCCATCGGCAAAATGCTCCTTACTGATGTTCAGATTATCTTCATGAACTAATCCAAAACCTGCTCTTCAAACCTGCTGCCAAAGAGTAAACACAACCCAGGCAGTGCTAATGAATTCATATGTCGTCCACTCCTCAGAAAGAAAGACTTCGAGAAAATCAGATTACTTATTAGTCAGCCCTCAATACAACTTATTTTTTTCATGAGACACAATTTGTTTTAACATAACAAGGGCAGCATAGTTTATGTGTTCACCTCCTGGATAGTGCTCAAGTTCTACTCCAGAGACCTGAACACAGAATCTGGGCTCACTGTGGCATTGAAGGAGAGTTGCACTGTTGGATAAAGACATTCTTCAGAGAAGAGAATAAACTAAGACCCAGTCAATCGCTTCAGATGGACATTTCACACTTCAAAAGAGAAGTAAGTGCAAGGAGCTCTCCCAGTGACCTGGCCACCTTCTCTGAAACCCCAACCGAATCGGTGGCAGTCTTCCATTTCATAAGATAATTGCTGAAAAAGGCAGTGACTTTCTGGCCGCTGAGTGGTCACTTTGGCAGCAGGTAGTGGTCACCTCTGGGTTAAGCATCGCCTGGTGCAACTCAGGAATTCCACTCTGGCATGGCAGTCTCTCCCGTGTTTGCTGCAGAGGAAGGCAGTGGGCTGAGAAGGTGTATCATTTTACGGCCCCTGTTTTCTCTTGACTCTCTTCTCGGCCAGCATGAGATTTTCATTTCTGCTCACGTCTTCCAATGCCCTTCCAAACAGTCAGCACCCAGAGGTCACGGTTGTAAGCGACAGTCTCCCAGTTGTCAGCGTCAATGTCTACTATCTTCACATAGAATCATAGAATGCCTACAGTACAGAAGGAGGCCATTTGGCCCAATGAGTCTGCACCGACTCTCCGACAGAGCATCTGACCCTAACCCACTCCCATCCTATCTCCGAACACTGTGTATTTACCCCGCTAATCCTCCTAACCTACACATCTTTGGACAATAAGGGGCAATTTAGCATGACCAATCCACATGACCTAATATCTCTCTCAGGTGTCCTTGTAAAGAAGGCATGGATGCTCATGAGATCATGACCTAGTGGCTAATTCACCGTATAGAGCTGGTGAACTTGTTCTGCCAAGAGATGCTAAGGATATGTCTGAGGCAGTGAAGGTGGAAACGGGTCAGCCTTTCCTCTTGCCTAATGTATATTGTCCAGGCTCAACACCCCAGAGGAGTGAGCTGAGAATGCAGGCTTGATAAACTGAGAGATCTCCTTGCACCTCTTTGGTGCTCTCAGTCAAGTTGCTTAGACAGAGCAGTTGCAGTTTTTTGCGATGTGTGTCTTGATTTCAGAGTTAAGTGGCAGATTGCTGGTAATTGTGAAGGTTAGATATGTGAAGCTATCAACATCGAATTGTCAGTGCTGATAGATGGCAGCACGGCAACATCGTGGATCATGTCATTTGTCATTCTGATGTTGACAGTCAAACAAAACACTCGTTAGGGATGAGAAAGTCTGTCCCCGTGGCATAGCTTCATCAGCATAGGGAAACCGTCTAATGAGGGTAATATTCAATATCCTCACGCATGTACTGAGCATGATTCTGAGGCAGGAGGCCCATGTCTCAAGGTCCTCAATGTCCTTGTCCACTCTGGTGTTGAAGTCCCCCATTAGGTTTATTTACTAGTGTCACAAGTAGGCTTACATTAACACTGCAATGAAGTTACTGTGAAAATCCCCTAGTCACCACACTCTGACACCTGTTCAGGTAAAGATGTTCTGACTTCGGAATCCTGTTGATAGCAGTGTCCAGTTCCTCATTGAACTGGTATTTTGCCTCTAATGGAACACAGAGTTGGATAAATGATTTTAATGAATGATGGAGCAGTCATGCCTACCCTGCTCCTATTTCTTTCTAATATTCTTATCGGCTTAAAGTAATCCATAAATATTTCTAAATCTGCAACCTATCCTCTGAATAAAAAATCCATCACTCTCGTTTACTTGTTGAACCCCCGTTTGGATAATTGCAGGGATTATCTACTTACTATGTGCTTTGGAAATCAAGTCAGTGATGGTTCTGGGAAAAGAAATACCTTCACCATCTCACTAACTCTGTCCCGAAGGGTTTTGCATGCACACCACAGACGAATGAGAGCAGGATAGGGGTTACAAGGAGAAGATCACCTGGGGTGTGGGGAAGGAAATGGCATCACAGGAATGGACAAGGATTCAGCCGCTTTGCCCCTTGATTTGGCTTTGAACTGCCTTTGAAAGAGGGACCCCATGGGAGGCCAAAGGCAACTCAATAGGCTTTGCTGAATGGCCTTCAGGAGGGGTGGGAAACGTTGATAAATCCCTGAGTCTTCATTAAGTCCTGGTGATCTCAGGGACAATGATCTCTAAGTGGTTCACTAATTACCCCATTTAGTTAGTGGGCAGGTTGCATCAGCTCATTCTTGCCACCACTTTCTTTTATTAATTTGTGGGATGTGGCCGTCGCTGGCTGGCCAGCATTTATTGCCCATCTCTCTCTCGTTGCCGTTGACCTGAGTAGCTTGCTCAGCCATTTCAGAGGGCAGTTGAAATGGCTGCTGTGGCTCTGGATTCACATGTTGGCCAGACTGGGTAAGGATGGCAGATTTCCTTCCCTAAAGGACATTAGTGAACCATATGGGTTTTTCCGACAATCGACAATGGTTTCATGGTCATCAGTTGATTGCTAATTCCAGATATTTTTTATTGACTTCAAATTCCACCACCTGCCATAGTGGGATTTGAACCCGGGTCCCCAGAACATTAGCTGAGTTTTTGGATTAATGGTCTAGAGACAATACCACCGGGCCATCACCTCCCCCTATTTAATGGGGGAGTGGGGGTAGTTTGTCCATTGGCAGGAATGGGATGTGCGGCAGGCCCGCTGATAATACAGGCCAGCCTGCCACTTCGACTGCTCTGGTGACCTCCATTAAATCCAGCCTATGTTGCCCAAGGAATATGACCGAGCATCCTATTGACCTCTCCAGTGGCCTAGTTATACTGCATGCGGACCTTGAATCATTTATCAATCATTTCCTGATCTGTCACTTTGAGGAGCTTCTTCTCTGTACACATGGTGATTGTGATGTGGCATCTCCACATCATGACTACCATCGACACCGCAAACTGCCGGCTCCAAGTGGAGAGAATCTCCAAGAAGATCGCGCATATCGACACATGGTGATTGACCAACTGAGAATGTAGAAGCACAGAAGAAACTATCACCCCTTCTTATAGGACCCTCTTTGGAACTGGTTTTACACAATTACAGTTCCCTCCTGTCACCCACCTTCTATGCTTCTTCTTTAAGTGTTTTGTTTTGAATTCCTTAAATGATTTAACATTGATCACCAAGTGATTCACATTCCAACAACTCTGCATGAGCACATTTCCTCTCAATTCCAGCCTTTCCTGTTTTCTTCCACGTTTCCAATAACTGTCATCTCAATAGCCGACAAGCTTGTTCCCAAACAGTTACAGAGCACACACATTGAGCATATTGTTCTGCTGTGGGACAATGCATTACGCTTTGTTTTCACGGAACCATGCAGTGAATCACTACCATGTTATCATTATTCATCTGAATTGCTGTGTCTGAAATAGTTTCAAATTATACGCTGTGTTAAGGAAATGACTTTAAAATATACTCCAGTGTCGATCACACAAAAAATAAACATCGGTCTTGATCTCACTCATTCCTAACATAGTTAATGAATGCAGTGAGAAGGGCTTCAACTGGAAGACCTCTGTTTATCTCATGTAAACAATTGTACTGCGGGATCCTGCTGTGCACTCTTTGGAGTTCTTGTGCTTTCATATCAGTGGTAAGTCCAGTCCAATTGTAAACCTCCCATCTGAATGAGTTGAGCTGCTCTGTAATGCAGTTGAGCTGCCATTGCCACTCCTTGGAGCAACTCCAGCTTCACGTATTGAACCGGAATGGGAAGTGTCCAAGGAAATGTGGGAAGATATTGAAGTCGGGTGGAATCTCCTGGTTCCACCAGCAGTGGGAAGGTTGGTGTGGGGACTTTGATTTCGCGAGAGGTCAAAAGTCAGTTTCCCTACGGTTGGATGAGCTTCAGGAATTCAGTTCTGGGGGTTTTAAAGGCTGGTCAAACTTCCCGATGAACGATATCAGAAGTCCTTTTGCATGACTTGCTAATGCATGCTCTTTGAAAGGCCACCTCACCGGAATGAAGTGACCCCTCCAAATTAAGCTCCCCACCAGCAAGAAATTAGAGTATTCAGTATATATATAGATATATATATATATATAGGTGATGGCCAAATGGCATTATTGCTAGACTACTAATCCAGAAACTCAGCGAAAGTTCTGGGGAGCCAGGTTCGAATCCCGCCACGCCAGGTGGTGAAATTAGAATTCAATTAAAAAATATCTGGAATTAAGAATCTACTGATGACCATGAAACCACTGTCGATTGTCGGAAAAGCCCATCTGGTTCACTAATGTCCTTTAGGGAAGGAAATCTGCCGCCCTTACCTGGTCTGTCCTACATGTGACTCCAGAGCCACATCAATGTAGTCGACTCTCAACTGGCCCTTGGAAATGGCCTAGCAAGCCACTCAGTTCAACAGCAATTAGGGTCGGGTAACAAATGCTGGCCAGTCAGCGACACCCATGTCCCATGAACGAATTTTAAAAAAGTCAGGGTGGCTTGGTGGCACAGTGCTTAGAACTGCTGCCTCACAGCATCAGGGACCCGGGTCTGAAAATATTGTTCCTATATGTTCCGCTGTTGCTAAGCGCGGAAGGGAGGCTGGATATGGGATTACAGGTAAAGGGTGAAAGGAAAGGAAGGCAGGGAGGGAGACAACAAGGGAATGTGAGGGTTCAGGGACCTTGGGTCTGGGGATTGTGTGGTAGGGTGCAAAAGGGGGTTTTCAGGTAGTGTTGGTGGGAAATGGATGGTCTTAGAGGGCAAGGGGTGAGGTCCTGAGTTTGAACTGAGGCAGAGTGTAAATAGTCACAGTGAAGAAGGGAAGTGGGGTGTGGTACAATGTCAGGCCCAGGGTGATAATTGGGTAACTTAAAATTTCAAGGGGTGTTATCAAAATGGTCAAAACAGGTTGTTTGGAAAACAGGAGGGGAATATGAATGGAATATATTGCATGAGCAGTTTAGGAGCATATATGCTGATGGCAGCTGCTGAGCTGTCCCCAGTAAGTGATTAACAAGCGGGATGTCCTGCAAAAAATAGAAGATAGGGAGCCTGAAGTGATTGGTACACGTTACGTCACATGTACAGTCTGCTGTAGAGTCTCACAATCTAAACTCCTGTCTGACATCCCTGTGGTCTCACACACATACACTGCCTGATGGCCTTATGAGTATCAGTTTGCAGTGAGTCGACGATGCCACTTTACCTGATGGAGCGCATCAGATTGTCTATCCTCTTTCTGCACTGCTGAGCAGAACTTTGGACCTCATGGATACTACATTCCACTGCAACCTCCATCTAGGCCACTGTGGTCAGTCAGGAGCGGTGCACGGTGGCACAGCGGTTAACACTGCTGCCTCACAGCGTCAGGGACCCGAGTTCAATTCCGGCCTTGGCTCACTGTCTGTGTGGAGTTTGCACATTCTCCCCGTGTCTGCATGGGTTTCCTCCGGGTGCTCCGGTTTCTTCCCACAGTCCAAAGATGTGCAGGTTAGGTTAATTGGCCATGCTAAATTGTCCCTTAGTGTCAGGGGGACTAGCGGAGTAAATGTGTGGGGTTATGGAAATAGGGTCTGGATGGGATTGTGATCACTACAGACTCGATGGACTGAATTACCTCCTTCTGTACTGTAGGGATTCAGGAGAGCCTGCTGCTCCCAATCCGAGGAAGCAGCACCTTTCCTGGATGGGCGTGGGGGAGAATCACCAGGGAGATTTCGCTGAACCCTGGGGTCACACATTGTTGGGTCTGCAACATCCTGGCCTTGGCGGAATCCGGAGCTCCCGGCTTGCAGTGAGTGAATGGTGCTGTCTGGTGCTCTTTACAGATACCACCTAAACCTTTGACCCCATGAGGTAATGGCGGGGACAACGACATCCTGCCCAGATTCAGGCAGCTGCTCATGATGCATATGTAATGAGTTGAACAGCGCAGAATCCCTCATGTTCAGCCTTCCCTCGTAAGAACCTGCCTCCAAACCTCGGCTCCAGAATGGAAGATTCTGGCCATTGTCTGTTACCTATTATCTTGTTCAATTAATTTTGAACAGTGCGACAAAAAAAAACTCAAAAGAGATTTTTGAAAAACTGTTAAAGTCACTGTGACCTTGGAGATTGACTTCCTCAGACCTGCCCCCATTCCACTGCTCTAAGTGTACAGAAATCCCATCTGGATCTTTATTACAAAATGGCTGACCAGGGAATTGAGAAAGACAGTTGGAAGTTTAAAACCAAAAATAGATGGGAGAATTTACGGATAATAAAAGTGTATTTTTGTTACAGTGACCCAGTGGTTAGAACTGCTGCCAGGGACCCGGGTTCGATTCCCAGCTTGGGTCACTGCCAATGTGGAGTCTGTACATTCCCCCACGTCTGTGTGGGTTTCCTCCGGGTGCTCCGGTTTCCTCCCACAGCCTGAAAGATGTGCTGGTTAGGTGCATTGGCCATGCTAAATTCTCCCTCAGTGTACCCGAACAAGCACCGGAGTATGGCGACTCGGGGATTTTCACAGTAATTTCATTGCAGTGTCAATGTAAGCCTACTTGTGACTCTAATAAATAACCCTTTAAAAAACTGTATTTTGAATGAGGAATATTTGAGGTGTAACTTTGCCTGGAAATGCCCATCTGGAATTTCTATTGCCTTTTCGATTCAGCACTGATTTTACTTAATGGCAGTTGTTTTCAACAGCCCAAGGCCAAGTCAATAAAAACCAGTGGGAAAAGTTATGAAAATAAACTTTAAATTAAATCAACAGAGAGTTCACAGCAATCCCTGCTCATCTGTTATTTTGCTCTCGGACAGGCCTTTGCAATATTGAGTAACTTCAATAAACAGGAAAAAGAAGATTTGCATTTATCTTCCACCTTTTACAACCTCTGCCCTTTACAGCTAACTAAACACTTTTGAAGTGTTACTGTAATGTAAGAAACACAGCAACCAATTAGGGCAAAACCAGCTCCCACAAACAGCGATGTGATAATGGCCAGATAATCAATTTTTGTGGTGTTGACTGAGGGATAAATATTGGTCAGGTCACTGGGGATAACTCCCCTGCTCTTTTTTGAAATCATGCCAAGGGGTCATTTAAGTTTAAGTTTTTATTTATTTGTCACAAGTAAGGCTTACATTAACACTGCAATGAAGTTACTGTGAAATTCCCCGAGTCGCCACACTCCAGCGCCTGTTCGAGCCAATGCACCTAACCACCCCTTCTTACAGACTGTGGGAGGAAACCTACACAGACACGGGGAGAATGTGCAAACTCCACACATACAGTGGCCCAAGCCGGGAATCGAACCCGGGTCCCTGGCGCTGTGAGGCAGCAGTGCTAACCACTGTGCCACCATGCCAATCATTTATGCCGATCTGGAATTCAGATGAAGAGGCTTCCAGTCAATTAATGTCCCTCAGTGTTCTGTTACTCTGGAATGGAACCTGTGCCTAAAAACCTCCAACCCAGAGGTTGTAGTCCAGAGGTTGTGAATTCAAGACTAATATCAGGACATAACTCAATGGTTACAAAATGCTTTGGAGTGTCTTGAGGTTGTAACAGGTGCTATGTAAGTTCTCCTTCGAGCCACACTGTCTCCTGACTTGGCACCATATTGCCATTCCTTCACTCCACTGGGTCTGAATGCTGGAACTGTGGGTGTACCAATAACAGATGGGCCGCAGCAATTCGAGGGCAGCGCATCATCACTTTTTCAAGGGATAGGTTGGAAATGCTAACCCTGCCAGGAATGCTTACATCCCAAGGAGAAGAAATAAAAATTAAACATTTGTTTTTATTCATTTGTGGGACATGGGCGTCGCAGGCTGACCAGCATTTATTGCCCATCTCTAGTTGCCCTTGAGAAGGCGGTGGTGAGCTGCCTTCTTCAATCGCTGCAATCCATGTGCTGTGGGTTGACCCACAATGCCTTAGGGAAAGAATTCCAGGATTTTGACCGAGTGACTGCGAAGGAACAGCGATATATTTCCAAGTCAGGATGGTGAGTGGCTTGGAGGGTAACTTGCAGGTGGGGGTGTTCCCATTTATCTGCTGCCCTTGTCCTTCTAGATGGAAATGGTCGTGGGTTTGGAAGGTGCTGTCTAAGGATCTTTGATGAATTGCTACAGTGCATCTTGTAGATAGTGTACACTGCTGCTACTGAGCGTCAGTGGTGGAGGGAATGGATGTTTGTAGATGTGGTGCCAATCAAATAGGCTGCTTTGTCCTGGATGGTGTCAAGCCTCTTGAGTGTTGTTGGAGATGCACCCATCCAGCAAGTGGGGAGTATTCCATCACACTCCTGACTTATGCCTTGTAGATGTTGGATAGGCTCTGGGCGGTTCAGGAGGTGAGTTACTCGCCGCAGTATTCCTAGCCTCTGACCTGCTCTTGTAGTCACTGTATTTATGTGGTGAGTCCAGCTGAGTTTCTGGTCAATGGTAATCCCAAGGATGTTGGCAGTGGGGGATTCAGTGATGGTGACACCATTGAATATCGACAAACAGTAAATATGCTGTTAGTTCTTTCTTTAGAAATGCTGCTCAATATGATTCATTAACCTGAGGTCCCATTAACCTGTCCCCATTGTTTAGGTGGATGTGTCAGCTCCCTTGTCACTAATTGAAGCTATAAGAAGTTCCCTCTCTGCCCAGCTAACATTCCTCTACCGACCCTTACCAAAAAAAAAGATGAAAGAGCACTTTCCTCCAGAGATTCTCACTCAGCCAGATGTTTGCCCCACCTGTGATATAATCTGAAAAGTCCTGTCCCAGTGAATGTGTATTGTTTATGTACACAGCTGTTCCAGGCCCAATGCCTGGGCCTAGCTTCAGGAGGCAGGGCACGAAATAGCAGTGCTGACCATGGACTAAAGCTGCACTCAAGTCACCTACTGGAAGGGTCCATTCTGTGATGATGTACTCTGAACATATAGCCTCATGTAATAACTCCATGGAGGCAAAAGTCCCGTCACCAAGTTACTTTATTTAGACCACACATCTGTACACAGCAAGCCCTCCAGTTGCTTCCTGCTGAATGCAGCCTGGGAATCTGACACACCTGCTTTAAATAAGGAGATGGGGCTCCCTGATTTAACCATCAATTAGGACTCATCAGGTATTTCTTTCGACACCAATCAAGTAAACAAACTCAAATTAACTTAGGGACAAAGTAAAAGGGGCGGCTCCCCAAAAGGAAGGGGGGAACAGCCCGAACCAAAAACAAAGTCGAAAGGAAACTTAAAACGTCAAACCAAAAGGTGATTATCGGGGTCGATAATACACCCCAGCCCCTGCGGCGCCCAGCGGTCGCGGAAGGCGTCAACCGCGCCCGTGGACACCGCATGCTCCCTCTCCAGAGACACCTGGCCGCGAATGTAGCCGCGGTAGAGGGGCAGACAGTCGGGATGGACGGCCCCGTCGATCGCCCGCTGCCTGGACCTGTTGATGGCGTGTCTCGCCAGGCCCAGGAGCAGGTTCACGAGGAGGTCGGCATCCTGACCCGCCCCTCTCCGCACCAGGTGCCCGTAGATCAGGAGTGTGGGACTGAAGTGCAAACAAAACATCAGTAAGAGGTGTTTGAGGAAACCAAAAGGGGTGTGCAGCCTAAAACACAGAACGTAGACATGGTCCACGGACTCCACGAGGCCACAGAAAGGGCAGTCTCGGGAGCCCGTGTACCGGAAAAACCTACGGTTGCACGGCACTGCTGCGTGCAGCACCCTCCACCCCAGGTCCCCGAGATAATTGGGGGAGATCCCTGCGTAGAGGGACCTCCACTGGGGACCTCCGCCGCCCGGCGGCAACAAGGCCCGCCAAGGTGTATCCGGGCGACGGGCGAGGACGCAGTAGTGAAAGGTGTGCAGCAGCAGCCCGTACAGGAAACGCCTCCGCGCGGTGGAAAAGGGCACGGAGGGCATTTCCGCGAGGCGGCACACGCAGTGGGGCACCTGACCCGGGGGGAGAGGTCTAGGCTTCGGGCCAATGTGGAATTCCGTCCGAGCAGGGGAACGCCTGCGCCGCCTCCAGACCGCGTGCGCACTCGGGGCCGAGCACGACCGTCCTAAGGTCTCAGATGGCTTTGGCCGCGCGCCGGACGGTCACCCCCGCGCGCTCAGCCAGCACGTCGGGGCTCATCCAGCCCGCTCCTCCGCCATCCAGCACGTCCCCGATCCTGGTCACCCCGGCATCCACGGCCCTCCTCTCCGCCAGCCACCTGAAGTCGTAAGGCTGGAGGTGCGGATTCCTGAGCAGCGGCTCTCGCACGAGAGCCGCTACTCCTGACGGGGGAGAGCTGCGTCGCGAGGCGACCGTGTTCCAGACCGTGAGGAGGTCCTGGTAAAAGACGGGCAACTCCCGCAGGGAGGTGGGAATACACCCCAGGTTGATGTGCAGGAGCTGCACGTCGTAATTGAGGCCGTGCAAGTGGCGGAAAAAATACGTCGCCATCGCACGCCATCGTGGAGGAGGCTCGACGTAAAGGTATCGCTGCAGGGTCTGGAGGCGGAAGGTCGCTAGCTGCGTGCGGAGGCACACCAGACCTTGTCCGCCCTCCTCAATCGGGAGATGCAGAACCTTGGCAACGACCCAGTGCAGTCGGTTGTCCCAGAAAAACCGCACGAGGGCTTTCTGCATATCGGTGACAAAGTCAGGGGGAGGGGTCAAAGTGACCAGCCGGTACCACAGCATGGAGGCGACCAGCTGGTTTATGACGAGAACTCGCGCCCTGTAGGACAGCACTCGGAGCAGCCCTGTCCAGCGACCCAGGCGGGCGGAGACTTTGGCCTCCAACTCCCGCCAGTTCGCCGGCCAGGATTCCTCGGCTGGGCAGAGATGGACCCCCAGGTAGAGGAGGTTGGTCCTGCTCCAGGTGAAAGGCCTGAGCTCCTCCGGAAGGGGGTCCGTCTCCCACGGACCGACCAGGAGTCCGGAGCACTTGGCCCAGTTGATCCTGGCGGAGGACGCGGCGGAGTACACCGCCTGGCATTCTCGCATCCTCCGCAGGTCAGCTGGGTCCGTGAACACGAGGAGCACGTCGTCGGCGTAAGCAGACAGGACCACCCCTACGTCCGGGCCGCGCAGAGTCAAACCCGACAACCTCCTCCGCAAGAGGCGCAGGAATGGCTCCACGCATATAGAATACAGTTGGCCGGACAAGGGGCAGCCCTGCCGTACTCCTCTCCCAAAGCGAAGGGGCGCCGTCAGGGACCCGTTAACCTTAATCAGACACTCTGCGGCAGAGTAGAGTAATCGGATCCGGGCGACAAACTGCGTCCCGAACTCGAATGCCCGCAGAGTCCCGAGCAAATACTCGTGCTCCACCCTGTCGAACGCCTTCTCCTGATCTAAGGACAAGAAGGCGCTCGACAGACCAGCCCTCTGGGAATGGTGGATCAGGTCCCGGACCAGATGGAGGTTAAGGACTCATCAGGTAGTTCATACTCTAGCAAGCCAACCTCATTGGCCTGGCTGAAGTCATCACACCTCACTAGGCTGGAACACAGATCACAGATGTGTAATCATGCTACTGTCAAATGAGGGTCAGTGCCAGTCCACAGTTTTCCTGTTTGACTCTATGGGCGGGACTTTATGGCCTTGCTCATCCCGAAGCCACAAAATCCCACTCGAAGTCAACGGAACTTCCCGTGCTCCGCACCTCACCCACTCCGATTCCCATGGCAGGTGGGTCGGTAAAATTCCGGCCTATGTGTCATAGATTCTAATTGCTCAATACTTTTTTTTTAAAAAGTTAAGCACTTACACATTTTCTAATGCTCATCATCAAAATCCTACTGTGCATTAGACTGGCCAAAAACCCAATGTCAAATATTTTCAGCCATTGTAAAAGCATGAACTCTCTGTCTCCTTTCCAAATTGTACCAAATTCTTTTTTTTCAACTGTGACATTGGTTTGCTTTGCCATTTTATCATTCATGTGTCCTGCTGAGCCTTCTCTGCACCCTCTTGTTATTCACTCTGAGATGTTTTTTTCATGCAATCGGTGCAGATGTTGCTGTAATGGTGGGGATAATTTTGACCTTCCCAGGCAGGGCAATTCAACAGTGACAGAATATATATGCATGAGTCAGCTGATTTTATTGATGTAAATTCCCAACATAGAATCATAGAATCCCTGCAGAATGAGGCCACTCAGCCCATTGAGTCTGCACCGACTCACCAACAGAGCATTGTACCCAGGCCCGATCCCTGTAACCTCACGTATTTACCCTGCTAATCCCCTAACCTACACATCTTAGGACATTAAGGGGAAATTTAGCATGGCCAATCCACCTAACCTACACATCTTTGGATTGTGGGAAGAGACCAGAGCATCTGGAAGAAATGGGGAGAGGGTGCAAACTCCACAAAGACAGCAATCCAAGGCTGGAATTGAACCTGGGTCCCTGACGCTGTGAGGTAGCCATGCTAACCACTGTGTCATCATGCTGCACTCATAAAACGTAAAGCCAAAATTTGATCAATTATTCTGTTAGTCAGGACCTGCTGCTCAAGTGTACAGTGATGAACAGTAATGTGAAAAGATTAGGCGAAAAATAAGGAGAAAAGCAAAATGCGCAACAGTAAAACCATCCAGCCCTTTGAATCTGCCCCGTCATTCAATATGAATGATCTTCTACTTCAACTCCAATTTCCTACATTAACTCCGTGGCCGGAATTTTACCGTCCCGCCCGCTATGGGAATCGGAGCGGGTGAGGGGCAGACTATGGAAAGGTCCGTTGACCTTTATAGTTTTGGGACAAGCGATGCCGTAAAATCCCACCCTATAATCCCTTGATTTCCCTGATGCAACATCCATGATGCTACATTATTTTCCATTTAACAGATCTTTGCCCGCTCACTTAACCTATCAATATCTTTTTGTACCCCTTGATTCCTCATTAGAGTCATAGAGTCATAGAGATCTGCAGCATGAAAACAGGCCATTCGGCCCAACTCATCCATGCCGACCAGGTTTCTCAAACTGAACTAGTCCCATTTGTCTGTGTTTGGCCTATATCCCTCTAAACCTTTCCTATCCGTGTACCCGACCAAATGTCTTTTAAATGTTGTAATTGTACCTGCCTCTACCACCTCCTCTGGCAGCTCATTCCATATACGCACCACCCTCTGTGTGAAACAATTGCCCCTCAGATCCCTGTTAAATCTTTCCTCGCTCACCTTAAACCTACCTTTATGACTTAGCAATTTCAAATGCTTGGTCTTGGTATCCTATTTTCCAACTCACAGCCCTCACTCTTTCTGCAAGCTGAAAGCTTGTGCCCTGGACCAGACTGATACCCAGAATGGCAAGACAGATGTATGAAGAGAGATTGGATCAACTGGGCTTGTACACACTGGAATTTAGAAGAATGAGAAGGGATCTCATAGAAACATATAAAATCCTGATGGGACTGGACAGGTTGGATGCGATGATGGGGAAGCCAAGATGGAGGGGTCACAGTCTAAGAATAAGGGGTAAGCCATTCAGGACGTGAGATGAGAAAGAACTTCTTTATTCAAAGAGTTGTGAGCTTGTGGAATTCTCTACCACAGGAAGCTGTTGGGGCCAGTTCATTAGATATGTTCAAGAGGGAGCTGGATGTGGCCCTTGTGGCTAAAGGGATCAAGGTGTATGGAGAGAAAGCGGGAGTGGGCTCCTGAAAGTGCATGATCAGTCATGATCATATTGAATGGTGGTGCAGGCTCAAAGGGCCAAATGGCCTATCCCTGCACCTATTTCTATGTTTCTATGTATTCAGATGTTATATTCTGTAACACTTAGGGCAGTTCAAACATACTTCAATAGCTGTAAAGTGCTTTGGGTTGTTCTCAAGTCATGAAGTGTGTTATGTAAGTGGAAATCTTTCTCTCTTCCTTTATCTTTCAATTGATAATATAGCACATTCCATGATTTGAATTTAGTGATGGATTTATCTCTGCTTTGCTCAGCACATGGAACCTACTAGAACATTTGAATTCAACATTGCAATTCAATTAAAAATCTGGAATTGAAAGTCGATTTATGACAACAAAAACATTGTAAAAGCCTCCTTCCTTCCCAGGAAATGACCATCTTCAACAAGAGAAAATCTAGCCATCACCCTTTTATATTCAATGGCATTACCATCACTTAATCCCCCAGTCTCAACATCCTGGGAGCTACCGTTGACCAGAAACATATCTCAACGAGTCATATAAATACTGAGGCTACAAGAGCAGGTCAGGGGCTAGAAATCCTGTCGTGAATAACTCACCTCCTGACTCCGCAAAGCCTGTCCACCATTTTCAAGGCACAGATTAGGACTGTGATGGAACACTCTCCACTTGCCTGTATGAGTTCAACTCCAGCAACACTCAAGAAGCTCGACGCCATCAAGGACAAAGCAACCCAGTTGATTGACACCCCTTCTACAAACATTCACTCCCTCCACCACCGATAAACAGTGCATGTACCACATCTCACCAAAGCTCCTTTGGTAGCATTTTCCAAACCCATAACTGTTATCATCTCAAAAGGTAACGGCAGCAGACAAATGGGAACACCACCATCTGGAAGTTCCCCTCCAAGTTACTCACCATCCTGACTTGGAAATATATTGCTGTTCCTTCACTGTTGCTGGGTCAAAATCGTGGAACATCCTCCCTAACAGCACTGTGGGTGTTCCTAAACCACAGGGACAACAGCAATTCAAGAAAGCAACTCACCGCCACCTTGTCAAGGGCAATAAATGCTGACTTCGCCAACATGCCCACATCTTGTAAATGATTTGTAAAAAAACTTACCTATCCATCCTATCCCTTACGCGCTTACTTTACACACCCTACCCTCTTATCCCCTTACCTCACCCACCTCACCCCCTTATAGACTTGCCTTCTCTCCACAACATTTCAAAAAAATCTTTGGATCATTTAAACTCTTTACTTACCAGAATATGACAGCTCGTGCTGTAAAAAGGGGGCATGGCTTCTGCGTTTATTCCCTTCACTGCTGTCTCTGAAATCTCCAGGAAAATTGGAGTCAGTAATCTTTTGTCTGATCAGGGTTGAAACATTTGGGCCCTTGGCCTGGATTTTTCGTTCTTGTTCACCCTACACCGCTGCCGGTGAGAACGGTGAATTTGGCGCTCAGCCAAAACTCCATTCACTGCAGCGGGACCAGAGAATCCCAGTCGTGGGTGAGGTTGGAGAATTACGGTCCTTGTTGCCCTGGTAATGGGTTAAAAGGATTGCTGATTCATTAACAATAGCATCCCAAAAGAGGTTAATAATAGAAACAAAATAATGCGAAATATTTTAAATTCCACATGTCGACCAATCTAGCCATTTTGCTTAAAAAGTTGTGGGTTCAATTCCAAAGCCAGAGATGGGTGCTGTCTTTCAGATGAGCCATTCAACTGAGGCCCTGAGTGCTTTCTGAGGGGCCTAATTAAAGATGAATATATATATTATCTACAAGGTAGGGTAGTGGCAACGTCACAGGATTGTAATCCAGAAACCCAGGCTAAATTGGAGACAATTTAAATTCTTTTTAAAAAAATCTGGAATTGAATGCTAGTCTCAGTAATGGTGACAATGAAACCATCATCAATTGTCACAAAAAACCCATCTAGTTCACCAATGCCTTTTAGGGAAGGAAACCTGCCCTCCATACTCTACTTAGCCTACCTGTGTCTCCAGACTCATAACAATGTGACTGACTCTTAACTACCCTCTGAAATGGCCCAGCAAGCTACTCAGTTCAAGGGCAATTAGGGATGGGCAATAAATGCTGGCCCAGTCAGTGGTGCCCACATCCCATGAAAGATTAAAGGAAAGGAAAATGAATATCGCACAATTAAAAACAGAACAGGGAAGACCTCTCTCTAATCCTGACCAATAAAACAACATCATAAAAAAAAACAGATTTTCTGGTCATTACCACATTACTGTTGGCCAGGAAAGAAATTGGCTGCTGCATTTCCTATATTGCAACAGTGAATGCACATCAAAGCTACCTCACATACAGTAAAGTGCTTGGGACATCTTGCTTGTGGACAGCACTAAGTAAGCCGTAAGCTTTGCCACTTTCCCTTGTCCAAATACTGCTGCATAATCTTTAACATCCCTTGAACAGAACAATGCTGCCAAGTTGAACATCTGGAAATGCAGCAGTCCCTCAACACTGTAATGGTGTTTCAGCCTGGGTTATGTACTTAAATCCTAGAGTGGGGTTTGAACTTCCAAAGTTCTGACTCAGTGGAGAGTATTACCAACTGACAGAAGAAAAACATATCTACGAACACTGTTTGCATTCAGCATTGAGCGGTGTTTAAAATTGGCTTACAAGCTCACTGCTAGGCTAAACTGGTCAGTTAGCTACAAGCTTTGAATTGTACAAACAATAGGGTTATTTAATCATTCAGGTCCCTTGACTGTCAGATACAATGAGAGGGTGTTTACTTGTGGGTTGGAGCATCTGATTTTCTATTCCACTTGTACTGAGATCATCTGCACCAGTGACTGGATTGTGATTATTTTTTCTGCAGGACAAAAGCCTTGTCAGTGCGGGGAAAATGACAAAACAATCATCAACATATCAATGAAACAAATTCCCTCCCTAATCAATGAATGGACTATCTTCTAAACACTGTCGCTGCAGTTTATGGTATGGATTCTTTCAAACAACTTTGACTTTCTGCCAAGAATGAGTTGCAACAATTTATGCTGAAGATTTCATTTTGACCTTGACACTCAGTGGAAAGTTTGCGTTTGGGCAGGGTCTAACAGGCAGATTACGTTCCAGCCCACAGACCTGCTCTGTCTATTTTCTCCTCATAGCTTTTGGTCAGCTGGATGTCTGTCAAGCACATAAGCTCATCACTGTGCCTAAACCTTCCCACTATGTACAGTCCTGCTCCATAATCCAGGAGCTTTGGAACAGCAGTAGGCCATTCAGCCCCTTCAACCTATTTGTCATTCAAACAGTGTATTGTTGAACTGTACCTCAACTCCAACAGCCACCTTTACTCCATATTCCTTGACACTCATCACACAAACATCTCAAGTTTTTGGAGGAGGCAATAGCCCTGTAGTATTATCGCTAGACTATTAATCCAGAAACTCAGCTAATGTTCTGCAGACCGGGGTTCGAATCCCGCCACGGCAGATGATGGAATTTGAATTCAATAAAAAATATCTGGAATTATGAATCAATCGATGACCATGAAACCATTGTCGATTGTTGGAAAAACTGTCTGGTTCACTAATGTCCTTTAGGGAAGGAAATCTGCCATCCTTACCTGGTCTGGCCTACATTTGACTCCAGAGCCCCAGCAATGTGATTGACTCTCAACTGCCCTCAGGCAACTAGGGATGGGCAATAAATGCTGGCCAGCCAGTGACACCCATGTCCCACGAATGAATAATAAAAAAAGATTGACCCAGAACTTTGGAAGGATTTAACATGAAGAAATGTTTCCTGACTTCACTCCTGAAAACAGGACCAAGCCACAGCTATGAACACTGCACCCATGATTCTGGGCTCAAGTTAAAACTAGCCCTATATACTCAGTCGTGTCATACCCTGGCAATATCATCATCATGTGTTCTCTGTTGAAGGCAGGTCCTTGGCTTCCCCTGTGTTTGATAGTGGTGGTTGCCAGTGTCTTTCACTGTGCAGGATGGATTGAGGAGAGAGGCCCAAGTTTTACCTCAGCCAGATTGGGAATTGAACCCAGGCTTTGATGATATTCTAAAACACACGCTTATCCAACTGAGCCAACCGGTCATCATCCAGGAACATACTGATTCATAAACTTTACTCAAAATAAATCACCTGACATCCAAGTTATGTTGGCTGATGTAGATCTAACCCTTAATTTTCTAATGATTGCCAGAATGTAACAAAACATCTTTCTGCTACTACAAATAATATTAATTTGTGATAACATATCATACAAAATATTCATAACTTTATGAGCAACGCAACCAAGAGAGTCATCAATTCCAAAATTTGCACAAGTTTGCATAGATAATTGATAGGGCAGAGGTGCTGAAAAGTCACCTAACTCTGGCCATAATTCTCCAGTCTCACATGCCCCGGTATCGCTGCCAGCAAGAATGGAGAATTTTGCGCTCAGCCAAACTTCCATTCACTGCAACGGGACCGGAGAATCCCAGCCACGGGCAAAGTCAGAGAATTCCAGCCTCTGTTTCTCTCCACAGCTGCCTGAGCTGCTGAATGTTTCCAACACTTCTTGTTGTTATTTCAGATACACAACATCTGTTGTAGTTAGTTTTAGTTTTGGCGGTTTTGCTTGATTGGACCAGAAGAAAGAATTAATGCCCCCTTACCTCCCCCCACCCCTCCAGCTGAATTTGGAGTTAGTTTGGGGGGGTGGGGGGGTGGGGGGGAAGTGGGTTGGGGCTGTCCATTTTCCCTCACTCCAGTCAAGTCTGGGGTAGGAAGGCTTGCAGGCAGCCTTCCCAGCCGGAGGCCAACTGAAGGCAAGCAACTTGAGAGCTTTATCCTGGCCCTGCAGGTATTTGCCCAGCTGGAGTAGGACTTGCCGTTTGGGGAGGCTGCCCAGTAAACTCTGTCAGGTTGGTCAATGGCAAATAGGGAAGTCGTTCTCCTCATTCACGGGCACTGTGTGCCCGATCAAAGTAGCCAGCATCGAAGAGGGAGTACCCTCTGTAAGAAGCCACCTTCTTCCTTTGCTGCGGACCCTCCTACTCCACACTTGCAGGTCTTAATGTAGTTCCAGCACTG
This sequence comes from Mustelus asterias, assembly GCF_964213995.1. Lineage (NCBI taxonomy): Eukaryota > Metazoa > Chordata > Chondrichthyes > Carcharhiniformes > Triakidae > Mustelus > Mustelus asterias. Next base: position 33,911,099 of record NC_135807.1, on the reverse strand, counting down.
TCTACCGCTCCTTGTGACACAACCAATACCGCAGTGTTGCTGGCCTCTGATTTGCCACAGCTCTCAGGGGAAGGATCTCCAACCCACTGGGGCTGCTCAGATGGGAGGCACTGCACTGCCCAGGTAAGTGTCTGATTGGAATTAAATAACACAACCTTTCTGGAGAAAAGTAACAAGAGGGTTCCCACCAATTCTTCAACCCATGGATGTCAATGTGGCCTCACAATGTATTATGACAGAACTTTTCCTTAAATACAGTATGGCTCATACAGCATAAATGTCCAGTTCTTGGGGCATGTAATTTCCAAATGCATAAAGGTTCCTGGGTTGTAATAGGCCAGTTTGTATTGTTGATCCAATAAAGTGTTAGTCGTTTGGAAAGCAGATTGGTGACACAAGGTACATGCATGTTGCCTGTTCATACCTTCACTTAAGGTAGCTGCTGGCCTGGAAGTGTGGGATCGTTCACTTCAGCAGTAAGAAAAGAAAAGCAGAATTTTTATTTTCAAGATGGGCAATTTTTTCATGCAGAGGGTGGTGAGTGTCTGGAACAAGCTGCCAGAGGTAGTGGTAGAGGCGGGTACAATTTTGTTTTTTAAAAAGCATTTAGACAGTTACATGAGTAAGATTGGTATAGAGGGATATGGGCCAAACGAGGGCAATTGGGACTAGCTTAGTGGTAAAAATGGGTGGCATGGACAAGTTAGGCCGAAGGGCCTGTTTCCACGCTGTAAACCTCTCTGATTCACTATGACTCTGATGTGAAATGATTAAATGTTAATGGTCAGAGATATTTGGCTGTATTTGTACAAGGAACACAAAGTTAGCATGCAGATATGGGAAGCAATTAGCAAGGCAAATAAGAACATAAAAACTAAGAGCAGGGGTAGGCCATCTGGCCCCTCAAGCCTGCTCCACCATTCAATAAGATTATGGCTGATCTTTTTGTGGACTCAGCTCCACTTACCCACCCGCTCACCATAACCCTGAATTCCTTTGGTGGATGCGGTGTTTTTGGATTTCCAAAAGGCGTTTGATAAGGTGCCCCATAAAAGGCTGCTGAAGAAGATTAGGGCACACGGAGTTGGGGGTAGTGTGTTAAAGTGGATTGGGGACTGGCTATCCGACAGGAAGCAAAGAGTCGGAATAAATGGGTGTTTTTCCGGTTGGAGGAAGGTAACTAGTGGCGTGCCGCAGGGATCGGTACTCGGGCCGCAACTGTTTCCCATTTATATAGATGATCTGGAGGAGGGGACGGAGTGTAGGGTAACGAAGTTTGCAGACGACACAAAGATAAGTGGAAAAGTGAATCGTGTGGAGGACGGAGAAGATCTGCAGAGAGATTTGGACAGGCTGAGTGAGTGGGCGAGGATATGGCAAATGGAGTATAACGTTGGTAAATGCGAGGTTATACACTTTGGAGGAAATAATAACAAATGGGATTACTATCTCAATGGAAACAAATTAAAACATGCTACCGTGCAAAGGGACCTGGGGGTCCTTGTGCATGAGACGCAAAAGCCCAGTCTGCAGGTACAACAGGTGATCAAGAAGGCAAATGGGATGTTGGCCTATATTGCGAGGGGGATAGAATATAAAAGCAGGGATGTCTTGATGCACCTGTACAGGGCATTGGTGAGGCCGCAGCTGGAATACTGTGTGCAGTATTGGTCCCCTTATATGAGGAAGGATATATTGGCATTGGAGGGAGTGCAGAGAAGGTTCACCAGGTTGATACCGGAGATGAGGGGTTTGGATTATGAGGAGAGGCTGAGGAGATTGGGTTTGTACTCGTTGGAGTTTAGAAGGATGAGGGGGGATCTTATGGAGACTTATAAGATAATGCGGGGGCTGGATAGGGTGGAGGCGGAGAGATTCTTTCCACTTAGTAAGGAAGGTAAAACTAGAGGACACAGCCTCAAAATAAAGGGGGGTCGGTTTAAGACAGAGTTGAGGAGGAACTTCTTCTCCCAGAGGGTGGTGAATCTCTGGAATTCTCTGCCCACTGAGGTGGTGGAGGCTACCTCGCTGAATATGTTTAAAGCGCGGATGGATGGATTCCTGATCGGTAAGGGAATTAAGGGTTATGGGGATCAGGCGGGTAAGTGGTACTGATCCACGTCAGATCAGCCATGATCTTATTGAATGGCGGGGCAGGCTCGAGGGGCTAGATGGCCTACTCCTGCTCCTATTTCTTATGTTCTTATGTTCTTTACTATTCAAAAATCTACCTATCTTTGCCTTAAAAACATTCAATGAGGTAGCCTCAACTGCTTCACCGGGAAGGAAATTCCACAAATTCACAGATTATGCCAGAACAAACATTGCAACTACTGCAGATCAAGAAAGACCTACAAGGACAGGCCCTTAATCGCTGGCTGTTTTTAAAAATTCTATCGTGGGATATGGGTGTCGTTGACTGGGCCAACATTGTGTTTCCCGGCTTGGGTCACTGTCTGTGTGAAGTTTGGGTGGCACGGTAACACAGTGGTTAGCACTGCTGCTTCACAGCTCCAGGGACCTGGGTTTGATTCCCGGCTTGGGTCACTGTCTGTGTGGAGTTTGCACATTCTCCTCGTGTCTGCGTGGGTTTCCTCCGGGTGCTCCGGTTTCCTCCCACAGTCCAAGGATGTGCGGGTTAGGTTGATTGGCCATGCTAAAATTGCCCTTAGTGTCCTGAGATGCGTAGGTTAGAGGGATTAGTGGGTAAAATATATGTAGGGATATGGGGTTGGGCCTGGGTGGGATTGTGGTCGGTGCAGACTCGATGGGCCGAATGGCCTCTTTCTGTGCTGTAGGGTTTCTAAGATTCGAAGATTTGTTGCCCATCCCTAATTGCTGTGAACTGAATGACTTGCTAGGCCATTTCAGAAGGCATTTTAAGAGTCAACCACATTGCTGTGGGTCTGGGGTAAGGATGGCAGATCTTCTTCCCTGAAGGACATTAGTGAACCAGATGGATTTTTATGACAATCCACAATGGTTTCAAATTATCATTTGATTTTTATTTCCAGATCCTTATTATTGAATCCAAATTCCACCAGCTGCTGTGGTGGGATTCGAGCCCCAGTCCCCAGAGCATGATATTGGGTATCTGGAATCCTAGTCCAGTGACAATACCACTACACTACACTACCAACTCCCCTGGACCTTAGCTAGTCATTCTCTACCACTTTTGAGGACAGCTCACACAAACTAGGGTGGTCTTCCTAGGAATTTGGATGGTTAAGGGGTAAATTGATCCATGCTTTCCAGGACTTGAGGGTGACGGGAGCAAGAGAGAACCAGTCCATTCAGGAGTGAAATTAAACAAACAATTTTTACAAGTAAAAAGTTTGGAACTCTCTTCTACAATTGGCAATTGATCAGTTGTTAATTACAAAGGTTAAAATTAATAGAATTAGGTTAAGCTAGGGTATTAAGGAAAGTGGCACAAAGGTGTCCCAGGTGGAGTTAGGTTGCCATGATCGGCTACGAAGGCATCCAAGGGAAGGGAATGGAAAACTGGAGGGCATAGGTTTAAGGTGTGAGGGGAAAGATTTAAAAGGGACCTGAGGGGCAACTTCTTCATGCAGGGGGTGGTGCGCATATGGAATGAGCTGCCAGAGGAAAGTGGTTGAGGCAGGTACAATAGCAACATTAAAAAAAATATTTGGGTAAGTGTAAGAATGGGAAAGGTTTAGAGGGATATGGGCCAAACGCAGGTCCAAACGCAGAGGGGAGGCAATGGCCTAGAGGTATTGTCCGCAGACTATTGAACCAGAAACTTAGCTAATATTCTGGGGAACCGAGTTCAAATCCCACCAAGGCAGATGGTGGAATTTGAATTCAGTAAAAAATATCTGGAATTAAGAATCTACTGATGAAACCATTGTCGATTGTCGGAAAAACCCACCTGGTTCACCGACGTCCTTTAGGGAAGGAAATCTGCCATCCTTACCCGATCTGGCCTACATGTGACTCCAGAGCCACAGCAATGTGGTTGACTCTCAACTGCCCTTGGGCAACAGGGGATGGGCAATAAATGCTGGCCAGCCAGCGATGCCCATGTCCCACGAATGAATAAAAAAATTGGGACTGGGAGGGCACCATGATTGGCACGGACCGGTTGGGCTGAAGGTCCTGTTTCCATACTGTATTACTCCTTGACTCTATGATCTTATTGAATAGCCAAGCACCTTTAAGGGACTGAATGGCCTAGTCCTGTACTTCCATTGCTATTCTTTTGTCTTCATGACACTGGTCTTTTAACAGCACAGACAACATAAAGTATAATTAATCACACGCTGCAGAACCAGTAACTACATTCACAATAGCAGCAGCTGATTTTAATTTCACAGTCGGAATCATTTCTCTTTGCCCTACAATACACTCTTGCCTCTGGCTGTTCAAAATCTTCTGGATCCAATTTGCGCAGTGCAACAATTGTGCATTAGATGACAGTTAATAATGTGCTTCTTTAAAAAAAAAACAGATTTACTCTTTGTACATTCTTGGGACTTGGATGCTTCCTAACTGATGTAAAACTGAGCGGCCAGTAAGGTAAAGCCCTTCAGTACTGCCATAAAATCTTTTGATAAACGACCGAGATTACAAGTTAATACGGTAAATTACAGTTCATGTGGAAATCCAGCTGTGAAGTGTACCCGTTGCAATGCCGTGGTGAAACTAATGTGTAAAAAGTCCATTTTATTGATGAGGCCCTCCAGATTGTTGCAATGCCCTGAGGGAGCAGAGAAATACCCTATGCGATTTGGCAAGCGCCATTAAACAGAGGATCAAGTGCAGGAGTCAAATCGTCCTTGCCAACCTCCTGTGCTTGCAATGTTGTGGAAAAGCAAGAGTCCATTTCAAAAAAGTTGCCAAGATAAACAATGGATCTCACTGTCAGTCCCACAATGTCATATATGGGTAGGATTGTCAATTATTTTGCATTACTATATATGGTGTGACTACCAATCAGCTCGTTTCAGTAGGAAAGACTATCCAAGGAAATTTCTGTGAGGTTATGAAACGTAGTGAGGCTCAGAAAAACACACTTGAATTCGTTTAATTGAATTTCCTGAGGCTGTGAATCTAGTGCCTCACGCAACTCTCATGAAGAGATGCGGAGCTCTGGAAGTATTTGCCAGGATGTGGACTGTAGCTGTAACACCATGTAAGATTGGACAGTAGGTTCACTAAGCTTTTAGAGTTAGAAATTAGTATGTGTTGCATTTGCATCTCACGGGGTAAAACAGACATAAGGTGTATCGGTTAAGTTATTGAATTGCCTAATCTTGTGCAGGCATTTGTCTCATTGCCAAACTTGTAGGTCCAGTTTTTAGATGGCTCAGATAGACATTAAAGGATCCTTCTACAAGGTTAGTTATTGATGATTGAAGCAGGGTTTTGGCTGGTGAGTCTCCATTGAAAACATTGAGCTGGAGCTTAAGTTTCCAGAGTCCTGGGAACTGGTGAGGAGGTGGGGAGTGGTGTTGGTGTCCTGGAAGTCAGCATTGCTCATCTGTCAGTGGCTTTCTCATAGCTCTCATTACCAATATAACATACCGTTCTATCACAACGTCTAAGTTACCTGGTGAATAAGATCTTTTCAACCCCCAATATTATGTTTATGCATGTACTTGGTGTATAATTCAACCCCACCCTTTTTCAGCTGTGACATGCTACACTGGCATTAGTATTCACCCTCAATTTTTCATCCCATAAATGGATGGGCGGCACGATGGCACAGTCATTAGCACTGCTATTTCACAGCTCCAGGGACCTGGGTTCGATTCCTGGCTTGGGTCACTGTCTGTGTGGAGTTTCGCCCCGTGTCTGCATGGGTTTCCTCCGAGTGCTCCAGTTTCCTCCCACCGTCCAAATAGGTTAGGTGGCTTGGCCATGCTATTTTGCCCTTTAATGTAATGGGGACTAGCTAGGGTAAATGCATGGGGTTACAGCGATAAGGTCTAGGTAGGATTGTGGTCAGCGCAGATTTGATGGGCTGAATGGCCTCCTTCTGCACTGTAGGGATTCTATGGATATTTGACTTAGCAGTACCTGATAACTCGATGCAAGGGAACAAGCAGGCGATATGGTCTGTGTTGTGAAGGTTTGTGGGAGTTTGAGATACGTCTCTTTCATTTGAAGAAGAGTTATCCAGACTCGAAACATTAGCTCAGTCCTCTTTCCACAGATGCTGTCAGACCTGCTGAGATTTTCCAGCATTTTCTGTTTTTCTTTCAGATTCCAGCATCTTCAATAATTTACTTTTATCAAAGTGGAGTTGAGGATCAGCCATGATTGCATTGAATAGTGGAGCAGACTCGATGGGCAGAATGGCCTACGTCTGCTCCTACATCTAATGGTCTTATTTCAGATCACTAGCGTAGTATTCTGTTTTTAGTTTGCTTCATTGCCATTTCATGTTTTGCTTCACGATCAACTTGCATGAACGGAAGTGGTGATGACCCCATGAGTCGATTTCAGCTCCAGCAAAGTGATGTTCTAACCATGCAGGATGGATTTTGAATTTGGGAGCACAATGAAAGGAATTGGCAGAATGAAGTCCAGATGATCAATTCAGTGAGCCTCCCTAGGCGTAATAGTGGGGGACTGTTCAGGACCACAGGGAAATACTGTTCCTTAATGACGCAAGGAAGAAGCCTGAAATTGATAATAGAGTCTTATGGATGTACAGCTTGGAAACAGGCCCTTCAGCCCAACATGTCCATGCCACCCTTTTTTTTAACCACTAAGCTAGTCCCAATTGGCCCATATCCCTCTATACCCATCTTACCCATGTAACTATCTAAACGCTTTTTCAGACAAAATTGTACCCGCCTCTACTATTACCTCTGGCAGCTTGTTCCAGACGCTCACCATTCTCTGTGTGAAAAAATTGTCCCCTCTGGACCCTTTTGTATCTCGCCCCTCTCACCTTAAACCTATGCCCTCCAATTTTAGACTCCCCTACCTTTGGGAAAAGATGTTGACTATCTAGCTGATCTATGCCCCTCATTATTTTATAGACCTCTATAAGATCACCCCTAAGCCTCCTTCGCTCCAGTCTATCCAGCCTCTCCTTATAACTCAAACTACCAAGTCCCCGTAGCATCCCAGTAAATCTGTAAAAAAGAGACAACGTGACTGAATGATTGTCCATGAGGTCTGAGATAGCGCCATACTCTTGGATTCATTGCCGAAAGTGTCTAATATCTGAAGCAGATTGGGAAAGGGAAATACAGAGGAACGTTTTCTTAAATCCTGATGTGTGTATCAGCGCATCACCATGATAGAATCATAAAATCATAGAATGGTTACACCATCGGTGCGATTTTTTGGCTCTTCAAGCTGACGGGATCAGAAGATCCTGCCAGTGGCGCACTCCCACCATGTGTTTCCCGATGGCATGGGGTGGAATCAATGGGAAACCCTATTGATAGTGGCAGGACCAGAAGATTCCACCATCTGCCAATGGCATGCTGCCTCCTGTCACTGAGAAAATTGCCATGGGGAGGTCAGAGAATCCTGGCGATTATAGCTGTACAATGTTGGTTACAGCTCAGGAGGTCTGAAGAAGTTTTCATAGTCATATGCAGATTAATTGTAAATCATTCCTGAGAATCAGAGTATTTACAAATATAAAGTAAAGTGGGGCGGCATGGTGGCACCGTGGTTAGCACTGCTGCCTCACAGCGCCAGGGACCTGGGTTCGATTCCTGGCTTGGGTCACTGTCTGTGTGGAGTTTGCACATTCTCCCTCAGTCTGCGTGGGTTTCCCCCCACAGTCCAAAGATGTGCAGGTTAGGTGAATTGGCCATGCTAAATTCTCCCTCAGTGTGCCTGAACAGGCGCCAGAGTGTGATGACAAGGGGATTTTCACAGTGTGAATGTAAGCCTACTTGTGACTAATAAACATACTGTAACTTTAAAGAGTACAAGCTAAGAGCAGTCCCCATGCTTTTAAGTTTATTTGTTAGTGTCACAAGCAGGCTTACATTAGTATGCAATGAAGTTACTGTGAAACACGCCTCTGTCCAACACTAATCTGACCCTGGGTGTAACTCAAGTATTCTCTTACATCATTGTGTGAGAGGTACTGTGCTCAGCCCCACATTAACCCTATACATGCCTGACACTTTGTACTACACTAAGAAGACAGTCATTTTATCGATGTATTGATGCCAACCTCTGCAAGAGTAATTCAACTGGTCCCATAGCCCTGCAAATCTTTTCTCTCCATACCATGATTGAATCTGCTTCCACTGCACTCTTGGGCAGTGTACTTGGGCAGTGTAGGAGCTGCATGCTCCTATTTACACTTACTGTCAGTTCTTGACTTTAGGAATTTATGAAGGACAAACTTACAGGCACAGGCTTTAAAGCTCAACCGCAAATGTTTTATTAACAGCAAAAAATAGTCTTAATTCCTCATACAAGAGCTTTTAACTCGTGCAATGACACCGCACGGCACTCAAAACAACTGCTTATTAACGAAAACCTCCAGCAAAAACCACAGGCAAAACCTTAGGCTTCTACCCAAAACCTCAACTCAAAATCCCTTTAAACTATCTGTAAACCTTAGCCCCAATATCCCTCAGATCTGACTGATACTTACAACTCCCCATGCAGTTGATCCTTCTAGTCGGAGCTGAATGCATGAATCAGTGTGACTGTTCCTGGCCCTCCTTCATGACTACAGTGCAAGACACAACTGTCTTCCCCTTCTTTATTGCGAAAATATCAAAGCATATTTCCTGGAAACATCCTGTTTGGATGGCCAGTGCTTAGCAACTTGTAATCTCTTTTAGCCAATTCCTGCTTTAGACCAGACAAACCATTCATCATCATAAAAGCAAATTACTGCAGATGCTGGAATCTGAAACAAAAACAGAAAATGCTGGAAAAATCTCAATGGGTCTGACAGCTTCTGTGATGCTGATGCTGTCAGCCCTGTGGAGATTTTCCAGCATTTTCTGTTTTTCCATTCATCATGATGTTGTTTCTGTGACCAAAACAATGGACCTCATTTACATAGAAACTAGAAGCAGGAGTAAGACATTTGGCCCTTCGAGTCTGTCCCGCCATTTATGTCGATCACGGCTGATCATCAAATTCAATATCCTGATCCTCGCTTCTCCCCATATCCCTTGATCCCTTTAGTCCCAAGAGCTACATGTAATTTCTTCTTGAAATCACACAATGTTTTAGCCTTAACTACTTACTGTGAAAGTGAATTCCACAAATTCACCAGTCTCTGAGTGAGGAAAGCTCTCCTCACCTCAGTCCTAAAAGGTTTACCCCTTGGGCTCCTTACTTGAGAAAGGATATACTGGCACTGGAGGGGGTGCAGAGGAGATTCATTAGGTTGATTCCGGAGTTGAGAGGGTTGGCTTATGAGGAGAGACTGAGTAGACTGGGGCTATACTTGATTTCTCGAGGAATTAAGGGCTATGGGGAGAGAGCGGGTAAATGGAGTTGAAATCAACCATGATTGAATGGTGGAGTGGACTCGATGGGCCGAATGGCCTTACTTCCGCTCCTATGTCTTATGGTCTTATACTCATTGGAATTCAGAAGAATAAAGGGAGATCTTATGGAAATATATAAGGTTATGAAGGGAATAGATAAGATAGAAGCAGGGAAGTTGTTTCCACTGGCGGGTGAAACTAGAACTAGGGGGCATGGCCTCAAAATAAGGGGGAGCAGATTTAGGATTGAGTTGAGGAGGAACTTCTCAGGCGGGGATCCTGGATTCAGGATTCATTCCTGGACCGGGGAGCGGCGCGGGCTTGGAGGGCCGAAGGGCCTGTTCCTGTGCTGTATTGTTCTTTGTTCTTTGTTCTTTGTTCTTCACACAAAGGGTCGTGAATTTGTGGAATTCCCTGCCCAGTGAAGCAGTTGAGGCTATCTCACTGAAAGTTTTTTAAGGCAGGGATAGATACATTTTTGAACAGTAAAGGAATTAAGGGTTATGGTTAGCGGGCGGGTAAGTGGAGCTGAGACCATGAAAAGATCAGCCATGATCTTATTGAATGGCGGAGCAGGCTCGAGGGGCCAGATGGCCTACTCCTGCTCCTAGTTCTTATGTTCTTATCCTCAAACTATGACCCCTAGTTCTGAATTCCCCCACCATCGGGAACATTCTTTCTGAATCCACCTTGTCTAATCTTGTTTGAATTTTATAAGTTTCTATGAGATCCCATCTCACTCTTCTAAACTCCAAGGAATATAATCCTAGACAGCCCTACCATCCCACAAATCAGCCTGATAATCCTTCGCTGTACTCCCTCTCTAGCAAGCACGTCATTCCTCAGATAAGGGCACCAAAACTGCACACAATATTCTAGGTGTGGCCTCACCAACACCCTATACTATTGCAGTAAAACATGCATATTCCTATACTCAAATCCTCTCGCTATGAAGGCCAACATACCATTTGCCTTCTTTACTGCCTGCTGCACCTGCACACTTACTCTCAGTGACAGATGCATGAGGACACCAAGGTCTCACTGAGTAACCACCCCTCTCAATTTACACCCACTCAAATAATAGTCTGCCTTCCTATTATTGCTACCGAAGTGGATAATCTCCAACCTATCCTTATTAGACAACCTGTTCATCCCAGGTATCAATCCACTAAACCTCCTCTGAACTATCTCCAACACATTTACTCAAAGTCATTTGGTCCCCTTATTTCCTGAAATAAGGGGACCAAAACTGCATTTAGTGTTCGATATGTGGCCTCACCAACGTCCTTTTTAACTGAAGCATAACACCCTTCCTTTTATTTTCAATTCTTCTCATACTAGAGGATAGCATTGCATTGGCCTTCTTGATTGCATGCTCTACCTGCATACTAACTTTTTGTGACTTATACACAAGAACACCAAGATTCCTCTGCATTCAATTCTAGTCATTCAAGTAATACTTCCTGTTATTCTTCCTGCTAAAGTGAATAACTTCACATTTTATACATTATACTCCATGTGCCAGATTTTTACCCACTCACTCAACCTATCTATAATTCATCTATAAACGCAATCATGTTTTCTTCACAACATACATTCCTACCCTACTTTTGTATCGTCTGCAAATTTGGCTGCCATGCCTTCACTCCCCTCAAAGTCATTGGTACAAATGGTAAAAAGTTGAGGTCCCAGCACTCATTCCAGTTTCTAAGGAAACTAAGACGGAAAGTGAGATTGGAAACCAAAACCTCTGGGGAGTATAGAACTGGCAGAAAGCATATAAAAGGGAAAAGAGACATTGGAGGTCAGGTGGGGATTCCAATGGTAGTACAGGCAGGCTGAAGAAGATGGAGGCTTGATCCAGAAGCTGAAAATAGGCCAAGGTATAATTGCTGCTGCTGTTTCTGTTACTTAAAGATAACATTGATGGATCTACTCCATCAGAAGCATAAGACATATAGATATTCACCTTTATTAGCCAAGGCATAGAATTGGCACCCCATCTGCCACCTTAAACATTCACTCCCACCACCACTGATGCCAAAGGACAGCACTTTGTACCATCTCCAAGATGCACAGCGGCAATTCACCAAGCTCTTTCGACAGCAGTTTCCAAACTGTGACCTCTAAGACAAGGAAAGAGAAGCAGAGGCATGGGAAGACCGCCACCTGTAAATTCCCCTCCAAGCCATACACCATCCTGACTAGGAACTATATTGCTGTTCCTTCACTGTTGCTGGGTTAGAATCCTAGAGCTCCTTCCCTAACATCACTGTGGATGTACCTGCACTGCATGGATTGCAGTCATTCAAGAAGGTGGCTCGTCATCACCACTGCAATTAGAATGGACAATAAAAATGCTGGCCTAGACAGTGCCACTCACATCATGTGAAAGAATTAAAGAAACATTGTGCAAGGTCAGTGCAGAGGGCATAACTTGGATGGAATAGTCAGGTACAAGCATGGTCTTGGATTCTGCATTGTCACTAACATTGTCAAAATGGCCAAAGATTACCACCTATGCAATGTGGGTTGCACGGATTTTCCACTCTCCTCAGTTTTTAAGGCAAGGCATTAATCTGTTTCAGCACCTGATATAATCTACATTTTGTAATTTGAGTGTTATTCACGTTCCCAGTTGCATTCCAGGAATGCCCCATGGTTGATACTGGCTGCCTGCATCTTGGCATGTTAGGCATCCTGGACACAATAAACTTCTTTGGACTTTTGTGACTGATAATATTGATACCTAAGTGCCACCCAAATAATAAACAAAGAACAAAGAACAGTACAGCACAGGAAACAGGCCCCTTCGGCCCCCCAAGCCTGTGCCGCTTCTTGGTCCAACTAGACCATCCGTTTGTATCCCTCCATTCCCAGGATGCTCATGTGACCATCCAGGTAAGTCTTAAACGATGCCAGCGTGTCTGCCTCCACCACCCTACTTGGCAGTGCATTCCAGGCCCCCACCACTCTCTGTGTAAAAAACGTCCCTCCTCGCCCCTCTCACCTTGAGCCCGTGACCCCTCGTGATCGTCACCTCCGACCTGGGAAAAAGCTTCCCACTGTTCACCCTATCTATACCCTTCATAAATTTGTACACCTCTATTAGGTCTCCCCTCATTCGCCGTCATTCCAGGGAGAACAAGCCCAGTTTATCCAATCTCTCCTCATAGCTAAGACCTTCCATACCAGGCAACATCCCTGGTAAACCTTCTCTGCACCCTCTCTAAAGCCTCCATGTCCTTCTGGTAGTGTGGCGACCAGAACTGGATGCAGTACTCCAAATGTGGCCTGACCAGCGTTCTATACAGCTGCAACATCAGACTCCAGTTATACAATAAATGGCAGAGTCATCAGGAGTATAGAAACACAGAGGGACCTAGGTGTGCAAGTCCACAAATCCTTGAAGGTGGCAACACAGGTGGAGAAGGTGGTGAAGAAGGCATATGGTATGCTTGCCTTTATAGGACGGGGTATAGAGTATAAAAGCTGGAGTCTGATGATGCAGCTGTATAGAACGCTGGTTAGGCCACATTTGGAGTACTGCGTCCAGTTCTGGTCGCCGCACTACCAGAAGGACGTGGAGGCATTGGAGAGAGTGCAGAGAAGGTTTACCAGGATGTTGCCTGGTATGGAGGGTCTTAGCTATGAGGAGAGATTGGGTAGACTGGGGTTGTTCTCCTTGAATGAGGGGAGATCTAATAGAGGTATACAAGATTATGAAGGGTATAGATAGGGTGAACAGTGGGAAGCTTTTTCCCAGGTCGGAGGTGACGATCACGAGGGGTCACGGGCTCAAGCTCAGAGGGGCGAGGTATAACTCAGACATCAGAGGGACGTTTTTTACACAGAGGGTGGTGGGGGCCTGGAATGCGCTGCCAAGTAGGGTGGTGGAGGCAGGCACGCTGACATCGTTTAAGACTTACCTGGATAGTCACATGAGCAGCCTGGGAATGGAGGGATACAAACGATTGGTCTAGTTGGACCAAGGAGCGGCACAGGCTTGGAGGGCCGAAGGGCCTGTTTCCTGTGCTGTACTGTTCTTTGTTCTTTGTTCCAGCTTTTATACTCTATACCCCATCCTATAAAGGCAAGCATACCATATGCCTTCTTCACCACCTTCTCCACCTGTGCTGCCACCTTCAAGGATTTGTGGACTTGCACACCTAGGTCCCTCTGTGTTTCTATACTCTTGATGGCTCTGCCATCAAGAGTATGTATAATACACAACCCTTTTTAAAAAGTGATTTTTTCCACCAGGCTAAAGGAGACCTGATCTGTAAGATAGGCAAATAAATGTGCCTAGAAAAATAAATTTCATTTGAAGGAAGACAGAAATAAACATGTTTGCTTTCTTGTTGATAAGCATTGCAATGAGTTGCAAGACCTCTGATCTGTGGAGTAACTAAATTAAATGTTTTTACATTAACAGGATATATCACAGTTTGGTATGGCCCCTGCTCTAACCAAGACCACAATAAACTAGAAAGGGTTGTGAATGTAGCCCAATCCAAACCAGCACCCCATCCATTGACTCCATCTACACTTCCTGTTGCCTTGGGAAAGCAGCCAGCATAATCAAGGACCCTGCGCACCGTGGACATGCTCTCTTCCACCTTTTTCCATCAGGAAAAAGATGCAAAAGTCTGAGGACATGCACCAACTGACTCAAGAACAGCTTCTTCCCTGCTGCCATCACACTTTTGAATGGACCTACTTTGCAGTAAGCTGGTCTTTCTCTACACCCTAGCTATGACTGTAACATTATGTTCTGCACCCTCTCCTTACCTTCTCCCCTATGTACTCTATGGGAGGGATATTGCGATCTTGCTCAATCCAAGACCGGAAAATCCCGCCCGAGGTCAACAGATATTTCCATTGTCTGCCCTTTGCCCACTTTGATTCCGTGGGGAGGTAGAACTCCGACGTATGAATAGTATGTATAGTGTGCAAGGAACAATACTTTTCACTGTATACCCATATGTGTGACAATAATAAATCAAATCAAAATCAGCCCTGTCATTAATTTTCCATCAGCTAGCTCATATTGAGAGGTAACAGTGAAAAGTTTAAACATGGGGATTATTGTAACTCTGACATGCTGTGTTCCATGTGGTAGATCAAATGGCTTCTGCTCTCAAGCATTTATACACAAAGCATAACATCAGAGGTCATATGGCTTTAGCAAGCCTAAGTGCACAATCCACATACACTACCATCTGCAGTTGTAAGTCAGGCACATACATGATCTACAATGAAGATCATCACAGGTGTACAATAAAATGTTTGTTCATTCTAGCCTGTGCCAATTTTATCTGTCCCTGTACACACATAATGCACATTATCTTTGAAGCATTCATGTCTTCTACTGGTATGTGTATGGTTGCTATCGGCCATTCGTCTGATGTCTCATCCCTGGGGTGATATTGTCTCAGTAAGAAGTCTAACAACACCAGGTTAAAGTCCAACAGGTTTATTTGGTAGCAAAAGCCACAAGCTTTGTCAAAAGCCACAAGTGTTTACCCCAGTCCAACGCCGGCATCTCCACATCATGATATTGTCTCTCCAGGGAATATCGCTAAGTGTTGCTGCTGTGGTGATTGTTGCTTCTGATCTGTTGCCTTTCTTGGGCAACAGTTTACCTCTGGGATTGATGGTCGTTCAGTTCCTAGTGTGGTCAATGAAATTACATCTTCCTCATCAGCCGTCTGCTGTGAAGGAGCAACTTCTCCAGTTTCCATGAGTTCAGTTAGTTAATTTCTCCACTCTTAAGATCATCTGTGCTGGATGTACTTGATTTTTAATAAATGATCCCTTTGGCAATTTTCACCACTGTTTCAGCCTTTCCATTTGACTGGGGGATTGTGTGGGGGTGATGCGTACTGCTGAATTTCCCAATCATTTACAAAGCGACTGAGTTTTTCACTTGTGAACCGAGGGCCATTGTCACTTATCATAACATCAGCAATACCATGATGACTGAAATGTGTTTTCAGGCATTCTTGAATTAACTGGTGGTCACTGACATCAGCTTGTCTGACTCCCAGTAGTCTGAACAGTAGTCAATGGCAGCAAGACAGTCAGTCCCAAAGGGAGAGAAAAAGCTTACTCCAAGCTTTATCCACGGCCTGTCAAGAATGTCATGGGTCATGAGCAGATCTTTATCTTGCTTAGCTTGATGTTCATTACAAACACTGCACTGACTGATATGCTCCTTGATCTTATTGTTCAAGTTTGGCCAGTAGAACAGTTCTCTTGTATTTCTCAGACTGGAGTTAATTCTTTGATGGCTTGCTCCAGTACACCTCAGCATTTCTTTTCTCATCTCTTTTGGAATAATTAGTCTTAGTTCCTTTGTACATCCTTGTTAGCCCAAGACTCCCTTATAACAGTAAGTGTGTCCTTGATGGTTTCAGGCCATCCTTTCATCATTCTTCCTGCAGCACCAGGAGAGCTGCATCTTGTTGGGTAGTTTGCTTGATCTGAACAAGCCGCTTATCTGTCAGATTCAATATCTCTGCTGGATTAATGATTCCACGGCATGTTGTACTGTTGCTTCTTGTTGAATCAGGAAGATTTCACACACTGTACAAGAGCTCCATCAACTTTCTTCAAAAGCGTGCAGTTCTTGACAGCATTTCAGTGATGTACATCCATTTCCCCTGCTTACACTTCACTTCCAAATGAATGCTCTACAATCAAAGTCACATCCTTCATAGACACATTGAAACAGATAGAAAGGATTTGAGAAAACTGTTTTGAATGGCTTGTGGTCAGACTCTACTATCACTTTGTCTCTCTGAAGCAGATACTTATTAAATGTTCACAAACAAAGACAATAGTCAGGCACTCTTTTCTCAATTTGTGCATCGTATTGTTCAGTTTGCTTTGATCATAGAATCCCTACAGTGCAGAAAGAGGCCATTCGGCCCATTGAGACTGCACCGACCACAATCCCACCCAGGCCCTATCCCCATAACCTCACATATTTACCCCATTAATCCCCTGACATTAGGGTCATTTTAGCATGGCCAATCAACCTAACCTGCACATCTTTGGAGCGTGGGATGAAACCGGAGCACCCGGAGGAAACCCACGCAGACACGGGTAGAATGTGCAAACTCCACACAGACAGTGACCTGAGGCTGGAATTGAACCTGGGTCCCGAGAGTTGTAAGGCATCAGTGCTAACCACTGTGCCACCGTGCTGCCCTGGATTCTTTGGATGCCAATGCAATGGCTGCCCTGTCTTGCTGGCATCACACTGCAGGGTGACCTCAACATTAACATTGTAGTATTTCAGCGCTGGCATTAATGTCACTAGTTTTTTGATACAATTGAAGGCAACTTCTTGTTCTGCATCCCAAAACTATTGAACATGTTTTGCAAAGAACTTGCACAGAGGTTCACACTGATGTCAAATTGGGCACGAGCTTTAATGGGAATTTACAAGTCCAACAATTCATTCATCCTTTGCATCTCAGATGGCAAAGACCTTTGCTTTGGCAAGCTGTATCACAATTTCTTCAACAGCTGGCATGGGGTAGTGAGATCTCTTCAAAGCTTTACTGATATAATTTGAATCTTTGCACATTCAGCTTTCCAGGACTTTTGAAGCTACCTTGCTGATAGCCTAGTCTGTAGGGGTTGCTACTTTCTTGATTTCTCCCATCTGCTCCAGTTCTGCCATCATGTCTTCCAGGCTGGACTTGAGGGCAGCTGGAAATCTCCTCCCAGCCTCCCATCCATTGACTCTGTCTACACTTCCCTCTGCCTTGGCAAAGCAGCCAGCATAATTAAGACCCCCACGGACCCTGGACATTCTCTCTTCCACCTTCTTCCTTTAGGAAAAAGATACAAAAGTCTGAGGTCACGTACCAACCGACTCAAGAACAACTTCTTCCCTGCTGCTCTCAGACATTTGAATGGACTTACCTCACATTAAGTTGATCTTTCTCTACGCCCTAGCTATGACTGTAACACTACATTCTGCACTCTCTCCTTTCCTTCTCTATGAACGGTATGTTTTGTCTGTATAGCGCGCAAGAAACAATCCTTTTCATTGTATGTTAATACATATGACAATAATAAATCAAATCAAATCAAATCAAAACCTCACAAGCTTTTGAGTTGGTCTCACATTCTCATCTCCCTCGAGATGATTTTCACCAGGAAGGCACCCAGAATCTGTGAATACATCTTGGTATTTTTTTAGGATTTTTCCAGCGGTCAATCAATGGTTTCATGCTGCCCAAAATACTTGCCAGTCCAAACTTTGACTTCCTTCAGCTGAGATCAGGGGATTTTGCTTGATGCCTACTATTTGGAAGTACAAACCTCCTTTTACTTTGTCTTCTTGGGAAGAGTAACGTTCATCTCGCCTCAACTTTGTCTGTGACTGCTTCATTTTTGAGTCATCCCTTGAGCAACATCATACAGGTTTGTGAAGCTTATGCATGTAGCACGAATGTCTATCTGATACTTCATATTAACTTGATGCTCTCCTTCTGCAGTTATCATTCCAATAGTCAAACAACATTCAATGCCTTGAGAATTGAGGGTACCAACCTGTTCTCGGGTGTACGTCCTCAGTAATAGTTACATCCAGTACTCTGGCCTTGAACTTTCTGCATTCCCTTCTGTAAATAGTTCTTCCTTTTCTCCATTTTTTTGTCCTTGGAATGGCTGAGCTGCCTCTCAGCATAGTGCATAGCCTCGTCAGTGCTCCCATCAAACTCATCAGGCCTTCTGTGCATGTCAACACCATTCCTGAGCACAAGTTTCTCTTCCCGCAGCAGGATTTCCAATTTATTCTCAAATCTGTCTTCATCTCCATAGGACCCAATATTGGAATATGCAAAGCCATGCTAACTCACCCTGCAGTCAATGTCCTGTACAAAGTTGTAGACTGAAATTTCAACTACTCTCTTCTGTTTCAACTACTCTCTCCAGTGACTTTCTCTCTTCCAGCTATCAAAATCCATTCAATTTCACCTGACAAAAAATTCCAAGTGATGGAAAAAATGGCTTCTGCTCTTTGCAAACTACAGCACACAGAGGTATGCTGATTGTGAGAAAATGTAATGGTTTTTTTCACACACACATAAACCAATATTAAATGCAAACATGATAAATGATGAAAAATCATTGTAAATATGCACTTGATGATGAGTTTAATGATGATGACCATTACATTTTGGTAAGAAAAATAAAAGCATTCTGTATTCATGGCCTGGGGGCCAGTTTAGCTCGGTTGGCTGGGTGGCTGGTTAGTGATGTAGATATGACTCAACAGTGTGGGTTCAATTCCTGTACCAGCTGGGGCTATTCATGAAGGCCTGTCTTGTCAATCTTGCCCCTCACCTGAGGTGTGGTGATCCTCAGGGTAAATCACTACCAGCCTATGGCACCTTTATTTTACATTGTGTTCGCTGTTGGCCTCTTGGGGTTTGTGGAAGAACTCCCGCAGCCTCATTTGCCTGATGAATTCCTCTGTGTCCGCTGCGAGACTGATGGGGTCCATTTTGGTGGTGGGGTAGAAATTGAGCCCTCGGCTGAGAACTTCGATTTTGTCTGGCTGAAGTGCGTAGTCCGACAAGTTGACAATGGACTTCCCTGCAGTGGTACTGTTTTCTACTGTGGTACCGGGGGAGGCTTGGTTGCTGCTGGTGATGATGCCGAGTTTCTCAAGTTTCCTGTTCTTGGTGTGCATGTAGATGGCGTAGTTCTGTTCTCTCGTTTGCTTGGCAGTATTTCGCAGCTGGTCTGCGTCCTGAGCGCAAGTTGAGAATATGGACTCTATCTTGGTTTCCAGGTTGCGGCGTTTGCTATAGAGCTGGTGTATGAGGTGGTTGAGGAGTGTGAGAGAGGTGCAATGGCAAAGTCTCTCAGCGTAGTCTGTGTTATGGGTTGACCTGTGTGGGTTCGTGATCTGTAGTCCTTTCGGTATTTTGTCTGCTTTCTTGCATCTTTGTAGAAACTTTGTCAACATGCACGATCTTCTTGGAGATCCTCTCCACTTGGAGCCGGCGGTTTGCAGTGTCGATGGTAGCCATGATGTGGAGATGCCGGCATTGGACTGGAGTAAGCACAGTAAGAAGTCTCACAACACCAGATTAAAGTCCAACAGGTTTATTTGACAGCACTAGCTTTTGGAGTCTCAGGCTCCTTCATCAGGTGACTCACCATATCTGTTGGGGGTGGATGGAATGGGGTGGGGTGGGGTGGGGTGGAGGGAGGAGCACACGGTTCCCAGGGGGCATGGCACCCTTATCTGTCATGGCAATTTCTTTTGGCAATGTGTCAAAAAAATATGGTGGGTAAAGCTGGCAGTGTGGCGGACATGCTACACATTGCTTTTTCTGCCTTGTCTTGTCAAGTCATCATCGGTTTGCTTACTGATCAAGGAGTTTGGAACAACTTGTGTTTGAGGCACCTTTTCTAGCCCAATGAGTTTAATCTATTGTGTTCAAATTAAGGCAAATCATAATGAGAGTTTATGCCAGTTTCAAATTTGATGCATAATTCTGCAAGCTAAATTAAATTAAATTAATCAACACCTCCGTCTTACTGTCTGTTGGAAACAAAAACATCAATGGTGTTTACACAGCAGGTAAAAATGCAGTTAAGACTCTGCAAGGTAGCTATATACTGGAATCCAATCAGTATATCCTGCAAAATAATAAATGTAGGAGGAAGGTGTCAAGCAGTGCTAATATATCTCACCTCAGAATATAATGTCTGTAAGAAAATATAGACAATGTACGCTACATCAGAACCAGATAATGATGTATAAAACTGGTGGCAGTTAAAAAACGCACACCGCTGGGCATGCCAAAATTGGCTTAAGATTTAAGAAACAAATTGGATATATTAGCTTCAGATTAAAATGTCAAACATATATTGAAATCAATGCAAAACAATAATATGTGAGTGTGTATGTGTCTGTGTGTGGTTGAGGAAGCAGTGGCATGGGAAGGTGGGAATAAGGAGCCCAGAAATAGACCCATGATTTCTTTCCTGGGACCTAGAACTGAGTGACGTAAGATGGGCCTGGAAGTAATCAAGACCAAACAAAATGAGACAGGAAAAAATACTGCAAATATTAGAAAACTGAAACTAAAGTAAAGAAGATCAGTGAGCATTAATGCCTTTGATATGTACCCTCGCTCAAAACTTCCAGCGGCGGGCAAAGAAGGACTTGGGGCAGATGATTGAATGACTATGCCATCATGTTCATCAAGCTGGATAAAGACCAGGGATCATGAAAAGCTATACTTGAAAACACAATTGGCTGCAAGGTCCAAGCGGATCACCTGATCTACTAACATAACTTTAGCAGAAGACAACATCCCTGGATAAATAGTATTAATAGCAAATTTTCCCAAGATCTCCAGCAATTGTTTGCTGATATTATAGCAGGTGATTGAGAGAGAGTCCCACTCGCAGTTCCACCCTTATGTAACCTTTAGTACCTATCACAGAATTGTTACAATATAGAAGGTGGCCATTCAGCCAGTCGTTTCTGCACTGGCTCTCCAAATGGGCAATTCTCTCAGTACTATTTTCAGGCCTTCTCCCCACAACCCTGCATATTCTTCCTTTTTGAATAATTCTAATTCCCTTTTGAATGCTTCGATTGAAACTACTTCACCACACTCTCTCTCCGCCAGCACATTCCAGACCTCAACCACTCACTGCATGAAAATGATTTTAGCCAGAGTTCTCCGAACTCGCCCGCAGCTGGGATTCTCTCGGCCCCACTGTCAAAGAATGGAGTTTTGGCTGAACAGTAAATTCTCCGTTCCCGCTGGCAGTAGTGCTTGGCCTTTTACACATATCACTTTTGCTTCTTTTACCAATTACTTTAAGTCAGTGCCCTCTCGTTCTCGATCCATGAAATCTGTGCCCTCTCATTTTCAATCCAATTTCTCAATATATATCAGCATAGTTCACTTGACAGCACTTATATCTCTGAACAAAATGACATGGGCTTTCTGTCTTAACATGGGACTTGACTACAAAATTTAGAGTGGCATTTCAGTATTGGGCAGATGGAATGCAATACTATTGGCTGTATTGATTTTTATGGATATATTAACAAGAGGTCTGCTGGTGGCAATGAATTTCTAAAAGATTCCGCTGTAGATATATAATGCAATAACAGCGATAATGACGATAATAGGTTAAACACCAACCCCTGAGGCAATCTTTTCTGAACTATTACAGCAATTTTGCTAGCAAGAACTTTTTTTCCCCCCAGTGGCATTTTCTTAATGACCAACTCATTCCAAATGCACTGCCATTTTGCTTAAGAGATGATATTTAGGAATATTTCATTTCCAACTGCTCCAAATATAGATATATTTGCATATCGAGACCAAACATTAGATACTGATCCAAATTTCCATGAAAATCCTTATTGTTGAACAGCCTAGGGAACTGGCCAAGTCCCATAGTATTGGATTAGCAAGGCTGAAAACAATGGAAAAGAACTTCAGGTAAATGGAAACTGAGAGTGAGATTGTAGTAGTGTGGCCTCTTGAAAGGGTAATTTTGATTTGATTTTGATTTGATTTGATTTATTATTGTCACATTTATTAACATACAGTGAAAAGTACTGTTTCTTGCGCGCTATGCAGACAAAACATACCGTTCATAGAGAAGGAAACGAGAGAGTGCAGAATGTAGTGTTACAGTCATAGCTAGGGTGTAGAGAAAGATCAACTTAATGCAAGGTAAGTCCAGTCAAAAGTCTGACAGCAGCAGGGAAGAAGCTGTTCTTGAGTCAGTTGGTCCGTGACTTCAGACTTTTGTATCTTTTTCTCGAGAAGAGAGAATGTCCGGAATGCGAAGGGTCCTTAATTATGCTGGCTGCTTTGCCGAGGCAGCAGGAAGTGTAGACAGAGTCAATGGATGGGAGGCTGGTTTGCGTAATTTTTCGCGGCCACATGAGCAGGCCAGAACTAATAGAGCGCAAGCACATTAATCAGGGTCAATCAGGTGTGCATTCCCAGGCTGGAAGGCTTCAGTTGGAGTCAGGGCAAATGCCCTGCTTGGTGGTGCTGTTAAACCCTTAGTTGTACATAGTTCTTCTCAATCAATAAAACTTTTCAGTTTGTTATTTGCCATACGGAGTCATCTCGAGTCACTACACTGGTGACGGGGACAAGGAATTTTGGTAGTGGACCGGCCTGGGTGCCCAGGAAAGTTGTGGAGGAGACTGGACCAGTCTCATATATAATGGAGGCATAGGGCCGTTGAGTTAAGAAGCATGTCAACCACTTAAGCAAGAAAGTAGAGCTATCTCTGGGAGACCAGGAAGTGTGTCCCGCATCAAATTCATATGTACCAGCCTCTGAACAAGAGGTTTTGATGCCCACGGTGGGGCCAGGGGAGCTTCTGGCTTCAATAGCTGGGGCAGAAGAAGGGATCAGCAAGGGCTTAGCCTCAGAGCTTGTTAGTACATCAGTTCCATCAATGGATCCTGTGTCATTGATAAATGAAGAGTTGCAGCATTCCACAAAGCTAACATTATGAACTCTCTTTCCCTGGTGTCCCTTCTGTAATATTGTTGTTTCTCTGCCTGTGTTAACTGTTTTACTTTTCGTATTATCATAGGTAGTCCAAGACATTTGGAGGGGATGGAGTGTGGTAGCATAGCCCTTTAATGGGTGATCCTTCATGGGTCATGTGACCGGGGCAGAACCAATGGAGCACAAACAGGTGAACTGAGGCCAATCAGTTACAAGGGCATGCGTTCCCAAGGCTGGAAGGCTGCAGTTGGAGCCAGGGTATGGCTGGGAGCAGACCTGCATAGCCGTGCTGTTAAATCCTTAGTCGTACATCATTCTTCTCAGTCAATAAATCATTTAGTTTGTCACTTGCTACATCAAGTCGGCTCAAGTTACTACAGTGATGACATGAAGATTGAGTTTCAAAAGCCAGAAAATTAACTGTGGAAAGAAAGATTGGCTTAAGATTCTGGGAAGGAATCACTAAAAGTAAGAGATGGTGTGGAGCCTAGCTTTCAACACCTTGAAGATGAAGGAAAGCGGATAAGTTTTGTAGGATAGTGTATTTCAAAAGGACCACTGAACAGAGTAGTGCCCATTATTTATTCCTGATCCAGTCTTGTTTCAGATTATATCTGATCATTGCCAAAACAAAAAACACACACTTGGGTCTTGGTCCCAGACCGCAAGGGAAAATCTTCCACCGCTGCCATATTTAGAATGTGTACCCCCATATGTAAAATTCTGGATATTTTGACAAGTACGCTGTGACTCTGACAGGGGATGACGATTACATAGATTTGTCAATGGGTTGACATGTATGCAAATTTAGAAACACAGAAACATACATAGAAGATAGGAGCAGGAGGAGGCCATTTGGCCCTTCGAGCCTGCTCTGCCATTCATTACGATCATGGCTGCTCGTCCAACTCAATAGCCTAATCCTGCTTTCTACCCATAACCTTTGATCCCATTCACCCCAACTGCTATATCTAGCTGCCACATGAATACATTCAATGTTTTGACAAGAGTCTAAAGCTACATGAGGAGACACAGAATAAAGAGTTTTGATTACAGCTTGGGTTCTTTTTTTTATTCATTTGTGGGACATGGATGGTGTTGGCTGGCCAGCATTTATTGCCCATCCCTAGTTGCCCTTGTTCATAGGGCAGTTGAGAATCAACCACATTGCTGTAGGCCAGACCGGGTAAGGATGGCAGATTTCCTTCCCTAAAGGACATTACTGAAACAGATGGGTTTTTCCGACATTCGACAATGGTTTCATGGTCATCCGTAGATTCTTAATTCCAAATATTTTTTATTGAATTCAAATTTCACCATCTGGTGTGGTGGGATTGGAATACGGGTCCCCAGAACATTGTCTGAATTTCTGGATTAATAATCCATCAATGATACCATTATACCATCGCCCTTTTCTAAAAGGGTAGAGTAGTAGAATGGTTAAAATATTGGATTGATAAACCATGGGCCTGATTTTGCCATTTTCATTCTAAGTGCTGAATCTGGGCGTAATGCAAATCCGACGTAGAAATCTGATTTCAGGCGCCCCCATACGCACTCAGCCTGAAAAAGAATCGCGGGTCCCATTCACGCTGTGGGTGGGGCTTAGCATGCCCGAAATGATCGGAGCTCTGAACTGCACATGTGCAGTTAGAAAAAAATTTGAAAAAGCGCGCCCGTGTCAGATCGCTCCCGGGCCGCAGAAAGCGGAGAAAGCGGCCCAGGAGCGACAAGCGGGAGCGATGGCCCCCACACACACATCACTGTCCCCCTTATCCACCCCTCCCACTACCCACACACAATACTGTCCCCCTTATCCAACCCCCCACTACCCACACACATCACTGTCCCCTTTATCCACCCACCCCTCCGCTACCTACACACATCGCTGTCCCCCTTATCCACCCCCAACTACCCACACACATCGCTGTCCCCCTTATCCACCCCCCCACTACCCACACACATCAATGTCCCCTTATCAACCCCACCCCCGCTACCCAGACCGATTGCCACCCCTGCCCCCCTCCCCCCCCACCGATTGCCCGCAGAGTGGCAGCAGACCCCCCTTCCCCCCACGCCCCCACCAGAGATCCATCTGCACCCCCCCCCCAGAATGGTCTGGCCTCATTCACCTCCCACCCCCCTCCAGACAACGATCTGGCCTCACTCATTCCGCCCCCCCAGAGAATGGTCTGGCCTCACTCACCACCGCCCCCCCCCCCCCACCTCCAGACAATGATCTGGCCTCACTCATCCCCCCCCACCAGAGAATGGTCTGGCCTCACTCATACCCCCCACACCCCCCCAGAGGAACATCTGACCCGCTTCCTCCTCCTCCCCTCACCAACCAGACAACAATCTGGCCTCATTCCCCTCCCCCCCAACCAGAGAATGACCTGACTCGCCTCCCTCCTCCCCCCTGCCACTGATCTGAGTCATAGAGTCATTGGAAGCTCTGAACACACCTCTTCAGCAGCTGGAGCGCCCGATTCAGACTTTTATTCAGCAGGTCCATTACGGCGCGGTTCCGGATTGGCAAATGCGGTGGTAAAGTGGGAAATGCTGATAAAGTTGGGCGGGCAGTTCATTAATTCAATTTAAATGTATGTAAATGCATTTAAATCGCCGTTGCGCCCGTTTTGGGCGCAAAGCGGATCACTGCCATTCCTGGATTTCGGTCAAGTGGCAATCTGCGTGGATGCGGGCGTGGATTGCGTTAATGGCCTCACACCCGACTTTACCACGTTTTTGCGCCTGGACGCAATGGTAAAATCGGGCCCCATGAGTTCAAATCACAAACCGTCAAATTCAATTCAATAAATCTAGTAATTTATGGCTAGCACCATGGAGCAAAATTGACCATGCAAACTGTTGGGTCATTCACCAATGCTGTTTGTTGAAGGGATCCTATCTGCCATTGTGACTCCAGTTCTGCACTGTAGGGTTGACTTGTAATGCTCTGAGCATTAAACGTGAGCAAACAACTCTGCTCTAAACCATTGCTCATAGTTCAAACTATTCACACCCCACTCACACCTTCACAGGGCAGTCAGGGACAGGCAATGTTGCTCCTATCTCAAGGATTAAAAAAATAATTTGAAACCTGACTACTTAACACTTCTATTCCATGAAAAATAGACTTAGATATTTCTGGACATCTTACAGAAAACATAAAAAAATGGCCTTTGGTTAACAACTGGTGAATAAGGTAGTTTCAGTGAAGGAGTTTTGAAAGCTATGATTTATAGACTTCTATCTTTGCCATTGAAAACAGCATTTGAATAAATAAAATAACATCACTGAAATAAATGTCGCCATTAATCCTGGTATCCTATGACCATAATAGGCAAGTTAAAGAAAGACCCACAGTGTATATTGTTTTACCAGATTTTCTTCTTGGCATTGACAGATTGTGTACAGCTAATTGAAAACAGAAATGTGATTGACTCAAGAGCCAACTGTTATGATTTAATGTGAATTATTAAAGAGCTACTCTACACCTCCTAAGGACGGTTGATTGCAATTAGTAGCCTTCTGCAAATGGATGAATAAAAAACTGATACATTTCACAGTGAACAATAGAAGGCTGCTGAACATAGGATTGTTCACAAGTAAGAAGCTGTGAATGTGTTATCAGGAGTGTTATGACTACTAAGATAAACTTCAGCTCAAACAGCCTAAAGCATCTTCTATGCGTTTTTTCCATGTATGGTTAAAATCTCTCTTCTAGTTTCCTTCTTTTCTCTGGGTCACAGGTAATGGGGAAGAAGCTACTTTCACATCGCTTTCCAAAACTATCCATTTCCACACTGATAATCAGTAGTCAATTTCTGCGATGGTACGTTTCCCTTTCTCCGACACACTGGTATATTTCTTTTCTTTTTATCACACAATTAGACATGGGTGCCAAATGCGTGTGGATAAACAACTCCTTTTAATTCACTGCAGTGGTTTAAGTGACACCAGGAAAACAATGACAGCTACAACATCGAAGAAGCGGATTGTTAACATCCACTCCCTCCACCACCGATGCACGGTAAGCAGCATTGTGTACCATCTACGAGATGTAGTGCAGGAACTCATCAAGGCTTCTGGCAAAGATCAAGTGTAGTATCACTTCACGGCTTTTTGGCAAAGATCAAGCCAAGATCAGCTGCAAATCCTGTCAACTTGGATCGTGGATGTCTCTCTGGGTTTGAACTGGATTTGAATTGGATTCAATTTGAACTTGAATTGGCTTTTGGAGCAAGCAAGGAGTTGATAAAGGGCTTTTCCTGTCCAGTCTGTGCATTGGATTTGTAACTTTGAGACAGGAATAAAGTTTTTAAAAAACTCATCAAGGCTCCTTAGATAGAACCTTCCTAATCCACAAATGTTACCATCCAGGAGGACAAGGGCATCAGATGCATGAGAACACCCCCACCTGGGAAGTTTCCCTTCAAGCCACATACCATTATGACTTGGAAAGAGATCACCATTCCTTCACCGGCATGTAGTCAAAATCCTGGAACTCCCCCGCCAACAGCAGTGTGGGTATACCTACACCACATATGGATGCCATGCCAATTAAACAGACTGCTTTTCTGGATGGTATCAAGCTTCCTAAGTGCTGTTGGAGCTGCACTCATCCAGGCAAATGGAGAGTATTCCCCCACACTCCTGAATTGTGCCTTGTTGATGGAGGACTGCAGCACTTCAAGAAGTAAGAAGTTTAACAACACCAGGTTAAAGTCCAACAGGTTTATTTGGTAGCAAAAGCCACACAAGCTTTCGAGGCTCTGAGCCCCTTCTTCAGGTGAGTGGGAATTCTGTTCACAAACAGAACTTATAAGACACAGACTCAATTTACATGAATAATGGTTGGAATGCGAATACTTACAACTAATCCAGTCTTTAAGAAACAAAACAATGGGAGTGGAGAGAGCATCAAGACAGGCTAAAAAGATGTGTATTGTCTCCAGACAAGACAGCCAGTGAAACTCTGCAGGTCCACGCAACTGTGGGAGTTACAAATAGTGTGACATAAATTCTGATTCTAGGATCGCATGATAAAGACTCAGGAGGAAAAAAGCAGAAATATTTATGTGAAATAGTGTGACATAAACCCAATATCCCGGTTGAGGCCGTCCTTGTGTGTGCGGAACCTGGCTATCAGTTTCTATATTAATGCAAGAACTTCAAGAAGGCAGCTCACCAGAACCTTCCAAGGAAAATAATGATGGGCAATAAATACTGGCCGAGTCAGTGATGCCCACATCCCATAAAAAAAATTTTTCTAAATCCCCTGGATGTTACACAGCTGGACGTTACTCCAGTGGGAGGTCTGTAGAATATTTGGTCAATATATAGTAATTGACTGCCCAGTACTGTTTCTGCGGGGTTTCTGACAATTTTCCTCTGAAATTATGGCAGGATTTTGGGAGAACACTGAAAAAGTTCAATATCAATGTATTTAACCTGTATGTTATTCATCTCATATTTAATTATCTCATACTGGTTGCCTACTGTTTGATTTTCCAATTTTACTAGCCAAATTATCTAGGCTGGATTCCTTTATCTATTTTAATATTACATTATTTTCCAGATGAACACTGGATCAAATTAGGCTCTGCTTGTTATTTCCCACAGGTCCTCCCACCTTCAGCTAATGTATATATATCTTTCTTCAGGATCCAGAAAGAAGTCTCACAACACCAGGTTAAAGTCCAACATGTTTATTTGGAATCACGAGCTTTCGGAGCGCTGCTCCTTCATCAGTTGAATGGAGGATAGTGTTAAATATACAGCACATTTGAGCACATAATCTGACAGTCTGAGATAGAGTGCAGCACTGTTGGAGTCGCTTTTTCCTATACTACAATAGTGCTTGCACTTCAGTAGTGCTTCACTGATTGTGGGATGCTTTGGCTTGCTTTCAGGTCATGAAAGATGCTATATTAATGCAATAATATAAAAGTAAAGTAAAGTTTATTTATTAGTCACAAGTAAGGCTTACTTGTGACTAATTAACATAGCAAAGAAGTTACTGTGAAATTCCCCTAGTCGCCACACTCCGGCGCCTGTTCGGGTCAATGCACCTAACCAGCACGTCGTTCAGATTGTGGAAGGAAACCAGAGCACCCGGAGGAAACCCACGCAGACACGGGGAAAACGTGCAAACTCCGCACAGTGACCTAAGCCGGGAATCAAACTCGGGTCCCTGGCGCTGTGAGGCAGCAGTGCTCACCACTGTGCCACCATGTTTCCCAAAATGCTGGAATCTGAAACAAAAACTAAAAATGCATGTTCTATTTTAATGCAAGTTCTCTCTAAATTAATTCATTCATGTAAGTAGGCGCGGTACATATTTTTGAACTGATGGCAGCATTCTGTTAGTGGAAAATACCACTCACACAGCCAACACACACATACAACTTAAAGCAGATTGTTGAAAATGTTGTTCAAATTTCTGAGCTAGTGTGCCTTATTGATCAAACTTGCAAATGCATGAAACACTGCCACTTTTGGACCCGAAAAGTGTCCAGTCTATCTCAGATTACCCTAGAAAGGCAACGTATCTCGATAACAATTGAAAAACCCTCAAAAAAAAGCATCTTATAGATTTGCCTGACTTAGAAGCGACATGTATTTACACATGAGAACCCGTTCTCTGCAAACCAAAAGGAATACGTTAAAGCTTTGTGCCTTTTTTGGATTACCCAGCAGCTTGGGGAACCTATATTTCCATGTTGCTTTCTCCTTGGCAATAGCTCAGCCAATTAAACTTGACTTGTCAATCAACCAGCATTCTTTTCTTCTGTGGTATAAATTGTTGTGATAGTCATCCTTGCATTTGTCCTGATGATGCAAGGCAAAAAGCTTCGGCAACAGGTCTCTCGGAGGTGACATCTCATTTGTTGCTAATGTCATACTGTGCCATTTCAATAGGTGTCAAAGAACTCCAGCTTAAGCCATAAGATGTTTTGTGTGTGCAGTTCTAGTTGAGCGTCACTTCAAAACACAGAGAAGAAAGAAAATGCTAGGAATTATAGGCACTAGCAGGAAACACCAGTCTCCCAGCAGATCCACCTGCCATTGATTTTAAACTTAGATAAATGATCTGTTGTTGTAGAACCAGGGTACAATGCAAAAATCATTTTTATATTTATTGGACCACGGGCTGTCAACATATAAATTAAGTGTTTATGCACAGTAGGTGTACAAAAATAACACACATGGAAGATTACTGTGATTGAAACTCTGCCAATTGAAAGCACATTAGTTTATTTTTGTTACCTTAGTTTTGCACCATAAGTTTCAATTTTTTCCTTCATTTAGATGACACCTTTCACATGCTCAGAATTTTACAAAGCGCTTCGCATTCAATGGATTTCTTTTGATATCGCCTTTATATTGTAGGTAAATGCTGGAACCAATTTAAAACTGTTCTCAGAATGGAGGCATGTATTGTCCACCCTTATTTGCACTTGAGTGATTTGCTGTGTCGACTAAACTGTCTGAGAGTGGAATCACTTGTAGGTCAGATTTGATAAGGAGGACAGGTGTCCTTCCCCTAAAGAACATTAGTGAATCGGTTAGGTTTTTAACCACAATTCAACAGTTTCATGGTCACTTCCACTGATACCAACTTTATGTTTAGGGACTTTTTAAAACTAAATTCAAATTCTCAAGTTGCTATGTTGCCATGTCAGCTCCTGTTCCCTGGATTACTAGTCCTGGAATGTAACTGCCACATTACTGTAGTCATATATTTGCACATGCCAAGGTTCCACAAATGGTAATGAGCTATATGATAGGTGATTCTGTTTTTAGTGGTTCTGGCTGACAGATAAATGCTGATAAAGTCATTTTGAGAACTTCCCTAGTCTTTCAATAGCGCTGTGGGATGTTTTGCTTGAGAGGGTGGATGGATCTTCAGCTCAATGCTGAAGATGGCAATTTCAACAACGCAGTGTTCCTTCAATATTGCCCAACATTTCTCTTGAAAATAGACCTGTTAAAGGCCTTTAAGTTATGAAAGGGTTGGATGGCATACTTGTGGGCAAGAATAGAACTAGGGGTCATAAGCATAAGATGGTTTTTAATAAGAAGAATAGAGGGCGTTGGAAAAACTCAACAGATCTGCCAGCATCTATCAGGAGAGAAACAGAGCTAAGATTTTGAGTCCAAAGACTGTTTGTCTTTCAGTTCTGACGAAGAGTCTATGGACTCGAAATGTTAGCTCTGCTTTTCTGTTTCTCTCCTGGTGGATGCTGGCAGACTTGCTAAGCTTTTCCAGCATCCTCTGTTCTTGTTTCAGATTCCAGCATCCGCAGTATTTTGCTTATTTTAGTTATTAACAAATTCAGGAAGGAATTAAAAGCCTTCTTTACTCAGAGAATATTTAGAATGTGGAATCAACCACCACAAGGAGTGATGGGTGGGAGTGACGTTGATGTATTTAAGGGAAGCTAGTTAAACATATAGCAGGGAAAAAAGAATAGGATATTGTGATGGGGTTAGATAAAGAAGGGTGGGCGGAGATTCAAATGGAGCTAAACATCAGCATATACCTGTTGGACCAAATGGTCTGTTGCTGTGCAATAAATACTATGCAAAATGTGTGCAAGCCAAGAGTAGGATTTCAATAAAATAAATAATCGTTATTTTATCTTTCAATGTTGGTTGGAAGCCACGTTTGGCCAGGTTGCAGCCATCATGGTTGCAAAATTCAGCTCTGCATCATTGGTAAAACAGACACTTTGGGTACCGTCTTAGTACCAAAATACTTTGTGTGTCACACATGGTCCATCCTGACCAGTGAGGGTGTTAGTGTGGGTGTTAGAAGCATGCACTGGGAGAACAGAGTAGGTAGATCACAAAGTCAGTCAGTGTCTATCATTTGATGCTAGCATCATTCCAGTTAATGCCTTCTCTTAAACAAATGGCTGTCCATGTGTTCAGCTGTGATGTGGAGATGCCGGCGTTGGACTGGGGTAAGCACAGTAAGAAGTCTCACAACGCCAGGTTAAAGTCCAACAGGTTTATTTGGTAGCAAATACCATAAGCTTTCGGAGCGCTGCCCCTTCGTCAGATGGAGTAGTTATCTGTTCTCAAACAGTGTAAACAGACACAGAAATCAAATGTGTTCAGCAGCAGGAAGGATTCTGTGCCAACTCCATTTAAAAGAATCATCAACAACTCACAGTTTAGGTGTTGATTACTTTCTACGTGCTCTGTTTGAGTTGTGAAAGTGCTGTTTTTTTCCCCAAGAGTTGATTGCAGTTGGTGAATTTTGCAAGGAGCAATCTTGCATGGCCGGGGTGGGGGGGGACGAGGACGGGCCAACATTGACACAGATGCTGTAGTCTCCTTTCGGCTGTAATATAAGAGACAGTGCAGAGGCAGCAAAGGAAAAGAGAAGTTGCTTGCAAGGACAGGAAGAGGAGGGAGAGAAGTGCTCTCAGCAGAAGGCCCTGTTCATCTAAAATTTCACAGGAGCGCAGCTAAGCCAAAGCAACTTGTGCAACATCTGTATTCATTTATATTTATATAGCATCATTAACACAAGAAAATGTCCCAAGGTGTTTCACGGGAGCATTATAAAACAAAATATGGCACTAAGCCACATTAGGAAATATTAGGTCAAATGACAACATTTTTGGCCAAAGAGATAAGTCTTAAGGAGCTTCTTAAAGGGAATATGCAAAGTGGAGATGATAGAAAGGAATTTCCAGAGCTTAAAGCCAAGATAACTGATGGCACAGCGACCAATAGTGGAGTTATCATAATCAGAGATGCTCAAGAGGCCAGAATTAGATTATGGCAGATATCTCGGAGGGTTGTGTAGCTAGAGAAGATGACAGGGATGGGGATGGACAAGGAACAGAGGAATATAGGAATTAAGAGCAGGAGTAGGCAAGTCAGCCCTTCGAGCCTGCTCCACCATTCTATATGATGATGGCTGATCTCCACCTCATCCTAACTCCACTTCCCTGCCTTTTCTCAATAGCCTTTATCCCATGTTTGATCAAATATTTATCTATCTCTTTCTTGAACCCATTGATTGATTCTGCATCCACTGCACTCTGGGCCAGTGAGTTCCATAGATTCACAACCGTCTGTGAGAAATAGCTGCTCTTTATCTCTGTAGTGCCCAGCGGGGACCCTGCAAAACAACCACCCTAGAGTCTCCTGGCCCGCTGTGCTAAAAAGGCAGTGCAGCGGGATGGGAGAATCGCCCCCTAGGTGTTTATGCTTTCAGCTAGCTTCCTTTCATAGTCCATGGAGGGATTGGAATGCAAGGTTTAGAATTTTAAAATCAACTCATTGCTTGACGGGGAGCCAAAATAATTTGGCAAGCATAGGATTAATGAAGAAACAGGACTTGGTGTGAAGTAAGGCAGAGTTTGTAGGGTCGAATGTGGGAACCCAGCCAGGAGTGCATTGAAATGAGGCTTGAAGTGACAAAGGCATGAATGAGCTTTTCAGAAGCAGATGATGTGGGACAAGAACAAAGGCAGGAAACGTGACAGAAATAGGTGGTCTTACTGATAGCATGGATATGTGGTCAGAAACGTACCTCAGAGTTAAATATAACTTTGTGGTTGTGAATAGATTAGTTCAGTCTCAGCTGGGAGAGATGACAATTGGTAGCTAGGGAACAGAGTTTTGAACAGGAAGCAATCACAATGGTTTCAAATTGGAGGAAATTTCTGCTCATCCACTACAGAATATCAGAGAAGTAGTCTGAAAAATGAGCAGCAGTGGAGGAAGTATGGTTGGGTACGGTCAGCATACATAAGAAAATTGATGCCATGCTTTCAGATGATGTTACTGAGGGGCAGCATGTAGATGAGAAATAGAAGGTGGCTAATAATCGGGGACACCAGTGTTTCAGATTTCAACATCCACAGTAATTTCCTTTAACTTGGCATGGATAGAGGACTTGTTAGCTAAAAAGAGAGCAGAGAGTAGGGATAAATGGGTCATTTTTTGGGTTGACAAGCTGTTGCTTGTGGACTGCCACAGTGCTGGGGCCTGAGCTATTTACAATCTATATTGATGACTTGGATGGAAGGGACTGAATGTATGGTAGCTAAATTTGCTCATAACAAAATAAGTAGGAAAGGAAGTTGCCAAGAGGACATAAGGAGTGTGTAGAGGGATTTAAATAGGTTAAGTAAGGAGGCAAAAAATTGGCATTTGGAGTATAATGTGGAAATTGAGAGCTTGTCCACTTATATGTGGAGAGAGGCTGCAGAACGTTTGTGATACAGAAGGATCTGGCTGTCCTGGTACAAAAACATTGATTTGCAACTACAGCAAGGCAAATGGAATGGTGGTATTTGTTGCAAGGAAAATGGAATATAAAAGTAGGGATATTTTGTTGCAGCTGTATAGGACTTTAATTAGACCTAATCTGAAGTACAGTATGCAGTTTTGGTCTCCTTATTTAAGGAAGAATATAATTGCATTAGAAATAGTTCAAAGAAGGCTCATTCAACTGATTCCTGGGATGAAGGAATTATTTCATGAGCAAAGGTTGAGCTCATACCCACTGGAATTTAGAAGAATGAGCTGTGATCTTATTGAAACATATAAGATCAGT
The DNA here is from genome assembly GCF_964213995.1 of Mustelus asterias. Taxonomy (NCBI): domain Eukaryota; kingdom Metazoa; phylum Chordata; class Chondrichthyes; order Carcharhiniformes; family Triakidae; genus Mustelus; species Mustelus asterias. The sequence goes on along the minus strand of NC_135807.1, from coordinate 33,876,513 downwards.
GAGGAGATTTGAGAGTGTAGCTGCTCAGAAAATGTTTCTATTTGTGGGTGAGTCTAGAACCAGGCGACGGTTTAAAATGAGACTGAAATAAGGAGAATATTTTTTGTCTGAGGGTCGTTTGTCTGCAGAATTCTATCCCCGGAAATCAGTGGAGGCTGGGTGGTTTAACATGTTCAAGGTTGAGTTTGATAGATTTTGATCAACAAAGGAGTCATGGATTACGGGAAGAAGACAGAAAAGTGAAGTTGAAGTTACAATCAGATCAGCCATGATCTTACCAAATGGCTCAGGGGGCAGAATAGTCTATTCCTGCACCTCATTCATTGTGTTCTTTTGGACATGTAACATGTTCAATGTAATTCTCAATGCTTTATTTCTGTGAAACAGAACAAATGAAGGACTTATGGAAACGCCAGATCTTCTGTTATGTAATGATGGGCAGGAATGAATGTGACCCCTCTTGAATCTCCAGCTGTTCTGTCTGCCCCTCAGTTGGTGTCTGAGAGAAAGTCCTGCCAGATGCGGAGAATAAATGAGGGAGACAGTATAACATAACTCCCCAAAATGAAAGCCGCCACGTAAAAGTGCCTATCACTGTAAGAGCACCACAGGAATCTCTGTGTTTGACCATCTGTGTTTATCCTTACCCTTTGAACCTTTATTCCAATTCTTCAACAGTTATTTATTCAGCTCAACACAATGTTAATTGCTTTCTTGGGCATACGTTCCCCCCATCTACTACTGTGTGGGAGAAAATATTATGCTAAAGTTTAGACTCATTTGTCAGTATGCACTTTATCCTCACAGCTACAATAGCGGCTTTCATTTCAAGTTGTGCTCCTCTTGATTGATAAGGTGAACACAGAGATGGGAAAAATGAAAGAGAACACTCTTGGACAAGAGGCTGAAGGCATGATTGCAAGAGTTGGGTTTTAGGAAGATTTTGATAGCAAAGTGCAACAAAACAAAGAGATTTTGAAAGAAAGGCGGTGCAGAGGAGTGGGTTGCAATAAACTAAAGGGGGAAAAGGGTGGGTCAGATGATGAACATTAACCCAGCTGGAAGACTAAATAATGTATGCAGGGGCACACTGACGGAGAAGATTTCTCAGCTAATGTAGAACATAGAACATAGAAAAAAATAGAGCACAAACAGGCCCTTCGGCCCACAAGTTGCGCCGGCCATGTCCCTACCTACCTAGGCTTATATATAGGCTTAACCTATAACCCTCAATCCTATTAAGTCCCATGTACTCATCTAGACGTCTCTTAAAAGACCCTATCGAGTTTGCCTCCACCACCACTGACGGCAGCCTATTCCACTCACCCACCACCCTCTGAGTGGAAAAACTTACCCCTGACATCTCCTCTGTACCTACTCCCCAGCACCTTAAACCTGTGTCCTCTCGTAGCAGCCATTTCAGCCCTGGGAAAATGCCTCCGAGAATCCACCCGATCTATATCTCTCAACATCTTGTACACCGCTATCAGGTCACCTCTCATCCTTCATCTCTCCAAGGAGAAAAGACCGAGCTCCCTCAACCTATCCTCATAAGGCATGCCAACCAATCCAGGCAACATCCTTGTAAATCTTCTCTGCACCCTCTCAATCATTTCCACAGCCCTCCTGTAATGAGGCGACCAGAACTGAGCACAGTACTCCAAGTGGGGTCTGACAAGGGTCTTATAAAGCTGCATCATTATCTCCCGACTCCTAAACTCAATCCCTCGATTGATAAAGGCCAGCACACCATACGCCTTCTTAACCACCTCCTCTACCTGCGAGGCCGATTTAAGAGTCCTATGGACCCAGACCCCAAGGTCTTTCTGATTCTCCACACTGCTAAGAGCCTTACCCTTGATATTATACTCCTTCATCCCATTTGACCTGCCAAAATGGACCACTACACATTTATCCGGGTTGAAGTCCATCTGCCACTTCTCCGCCCAGTCTTGCATCCTATCTATGTCACGCTGCAGCTTCTGACATCCCTCCAACCTATCCACAACACCACCAACCTTCGTGTCATCGGGAAACTTACCAACCCATCCTTCCACTTCCTCATCCAGGTCATTTATGAAAATGACAAACAGCAAGGATCCCAGAACAGATCCCTGGGGCACTCCACTGGTGACCGACCTCCATTCAGAAAAAGACCCATCTACAACCACTCTCTGCCTTCTGCAGGCAAGCCAGTTCTGGATCCACAGGGCAGCAGCCCCTTGGATCCCATGCCCTCTCACTTTCTCGAGAAGTCTTGCATGGGGGATCTTATTGAATGCCTTGCTGAAGACCATGTAAACCACATCTACCGCTTTTCCTTCATCAATGTGTTTAGTCACATTTTCAAAGAACTCCACCAGGCTCGTAAGGCACAATTTGCCTTTGACAAAGCCGTGCTGACTACTTTTGTGCATACTAAACTTCTCTAAATGTTCATAAATCCTGTCCCTCAGGATCTTCTTCATCAACTTACCAACCACTGAGGTCAGACTCACCGGTCGGTAATTTCCTGGGCTATCCCTATTCCCTTTCTTGAATAGGAACCACATCCACAATCCTCCAATCCTCCGGAACCTCTCCCATCTCCATCGATGACGCAAAGATCATCGCCAGAGGCTCTGCAATCTCTTCCCTCGCCTCCCACAGTAACCTGGGGTACATCCCATCCGGTCCCGGCGACTTATCTATCTTGATTCAAAATTTTCAACACATCCTCTTTCTTAATGTCCACATACTCAATCTTTTCAGTCCACCTCAATCCTGTAGTACAACCACCCAGGTCTTTTTCCACCGTGAATACCGAGGTAAAATATTCAGTAAGCACCTCTGCTATTTCTTCCGGTTCTGTACAGACTTTCTCACCTTCACATTTTATAGGTCCTATTCCTTCACATCTCATCCTTTTACTCTTCACATATTTATAGAACGCCTTAGGGTTCTCCTTAATCTTACCTGCCAAGGCCTTCTTGTGACCCCTTCTGGCTCTCCTAATTTCTTTCTTAAGTCCCTTCCTACAAGCTGTATGCTCATCTAGATCCCTATCATCGCCTAGCTCTCTGAACCTTTTGTACGCTTTCCTTTTCTTTTTGACTAGGTTCAGCACAGCTTGTGTGCACCACGGTTCCCATAACCTACCAAAACCTCCCTGTCGCATCGGAACGTTGACATACAGAACTCCAGACAAACATTCCTTGAAAATCTGCTACCTTCGGTACTTTTCCTCGAGAATGCCTCCTTCCAATTTACACCTCTAATCTCCTGCCTGATGGCTTCATATTTCCCCTTACTCCAGATAAACACTTTCCCCGGTTGTAGAGGAGGACTATTGAGGGATGTAGAGCTATTGAGGGATGTAGAGACTATTGAGGGATGTAGAGCAAGACTATTGAGGGATTTGAATGTTAAGTTACCGATCTACATCTGCAATATGAATGCCTCTTACCAGATTAGAATGCTGCATTGTGCTCCTCTTCAATTTTCATCACCAATTCTCCAGCCGCTCACGTCCTGCCACCGCTGCAAGTGAGGATGGTGTGTTTGGCGCTCAGTCGAATCTCCATTCACTGCAGCGGGACAGGAAAATTTGGCCTTATTCTTTGAATCACCTCTCATAATCCTAGAGCCTCAAGAGATAGAATTATTCTTCTTCCTCTCTCTGAACTCCTTCCAACGAACTAACAACTATATATTCTATTTGGAAAGCAGGCAGCACATTTCTGTCGCCATATGTCACAATGTCAAAAATAAAATGAGAAAAAGAAATGGGGCTTTCATTTCTCGTTGCTTCTTCTGCTGCAGTGAAGCCAGAAGCCTATCAGTGCCTTGCCATTGCAAACTTTCCTCACCAGAAAATTATATTTGGCTGGCCTCAAAACTTTGTTTACTGAACAGAATTACATTTTTGACAACGTGAAGGCAGAAAGCAATTTAAATACTGCTCCAGTTTAGCAAAAGAGTAATACACTGTGTACTATGTGGCATAATACATATCTTCATTACAAAACAGCTCATCTTCTCACCAACAATGGGGAATGTCATGGGTGTTTTATTGACCTCACTAATTAGCTGGCTTTATAAAGCATATAAAGATCCAAGATGAGAGAATATTTCTAGCCAGTTCCATCCACAATCTATGTCGCATTATTCTATCATCGGCTGTCTCACATTCCATCCCTTTCCTCCCAATCTCTTGATTTCCTGCTTCAAGGAAGCTAAAGGGTAGATTTTACAGGACTTGGCACAGGACTTCAAAAAGTACTGCCGGGCCTGCTGCGAGTCATCCAGAATTGAAGTACTGTATGCATTTCCTGCATCCCAGGTTCCATACTAGGAGCACAGGTTCATAAAATCACCCCTTGAATTCCCAGACCTACCCGGGGAAAATAAATCAAGCAGAGATATAAATATGTTTGTATCCATCAAATCTTCCATCATAATACCAGTTGATCCAATTTTCTTTTCAAGATATTTATCGATCCCAAATCAATTACCTCCTCTTTTAGCCTGCTCCCGCATGTTCACTGCCATACTTTAAAGTTTAGAAAGTTTATTTCTTAGTCACAAGTAAGGCTTACATGAACACTGCAATGAAGTTACTGTGAAATTCCCCTAGTCGCCACACTCCGGCGCCTGTTCGGGTCAATGCACCTAATCAGCACCTAACCAGTCTTTCAGTCTTCAATGTTAGTCAAAGCATCCACAGCTTATTTTTCCCTGTTAGCTCTTTGGAAGCTGTTCCAATGTCCCTCACATTCCTCCTCAACATTTTTCTTTTAGTTTCGGCCAAACTGACTTAACTTTATGAGTAATGTTTGCTCAGACTGTACAACAAACATTGAGATCACAAGATACATATGGATGAGGATCTTTCATTTCTCCCTTCCAGTGTGCCAATCACTACCAGCTTCCCATTACCGCATCCAGCTGTTGCTTAAATGAATCGTTTACCATCCTTCCCAGCAATCTGCTTCATCTGTTAATGATTCTCTCCTGTCTCCCACCCTAAATTAGCCCATCGTAGTCCTTGGGTATTCCCTGTTCTCCTGTAACCCTGGCATAATTGAAATGAATGATCTGTGATGTTAACTACCTTACATTCTTCTCCAGGGCCTCATCTGAGAACTCTATCTGGTGTTAAAAAGCTAATTAATACTTTCCACTTCATCTTTCTTCAGAGAATCATTAAGTATGGCTTCAGGAAACTGAAAGCTTAGTGTCAGGCCTTTAAAAAAGTAACTTTCTCACTGATTTAATTCTGCCTCTTGCCGCACCATCGTGTTGCAATCATTAACATCAATAAGCATTTAGGAGGATCAGTCTTGGAAAACTAACATAACAATGAATGGGAACATAAGAACATGAATAGGCCATTCAACCCTTTGAGCCTTTTCTGACAAAAACATCATCTGCACTAAGTAAATGTACAACCTCCATATTGCCTAAACCTTTATTTGCTGATCTATAGAGTGACTAGAACTAAAGTTCATTTATTAGTGTCACAAATAGGCTTACATTAACACTGCAATGAAGTTACTGTGAAAATCCCCTGGCCGCCACACTTCTGCGCCTGTTCAGGCACGCTGAGGGAGAATTTAACATGGCCAATGCACCTAATCAGCACGTCTTTTGGACTACGGGAGCAAACCGGAGCACCTGGAGGAAACATGCACAGAAATGGGAAGATTATGCAGACTCCATACAGACAGTGCCCCTAGCCAGGAATTGAACCTGAGTCCCTGCTGCTGTGAGGTAGCAGCGCTAACCACTGTGCCACCATGCGAGCTATAGATGTATATCCGTCATTTAAGTACAATAGGATAATGCTGGGAACATCTTAGAAGCTTTGCAAGAGGGGTGTTTGACCATTTCTCAGGGCGCTCATAAACTCACACTTATTCATAGTTCTGGACATTTTTGTGTTAGTGAGACAGCTCCACAAAGCTACTTGAGCGAGCTTACTTGGCAGGTTGTGTGTGGCTGACAAAATATACATCTGTTCTTCATTAAACAAGTGTTTCCAATGTTTTATTCTTTTGTTTATTTTGTTAATGCTCTATTGAGCTTGTGAATTAATAGCTCATTACTGTTCCAAATGTTATCAGGCATCGAGTGAAGATTATTTCAAGTGTAAGTGAAAAAGGAAGCCCTCTTATGTTTAATCATTAACAGTTTAAGCCTGTTCGATGCTTCGTAGCACTGAACCGCAGTTTTGCTGTAAAAATAGACATGTGGTTGAATCTTTCTGCCTTGCATTCATCAGGACGGTTGCAAGAAAGCCAAATTGCAATGTGAGCAACAATTTAGGCTGCATGAGAAATGCGAGGTGATTGATTGGCAATTTAAATCTGATTAGTTACAGGGAATTATTGTCCCCCACACTTCAGTTTAACACAAAAAAGGTGCAACGCCTGGACATGTTACTTTTATCTGCAGAGGACTGGTCTCTGCGTATGACTATGGGCTTATCATGAATTCTGGTTGATAGCCTGGCCTCACCTAAGGATGATGTGGAGATGCCAGCGTTGGACTGGGGTAAACACAGTAAGAAGTCTAACAACACCAGGTTAAAGTCCAACAGGTTTATTTGGTAGCAAATGCCACTAGCTTTCGGAGCTGCTCCTTCGTCAGGTGGAGTGGGAGATGTGCTCACAAACAGGGTATACAGAGACACAAACTCAATTTACAGAATAATGATTAAGCCAAACACGGGACACGGTGGACAGAGTACCCTTCGTTGTTCAGTACTTCCCCGGAGCGGAGAAGCTACGATATCTCCTCCGGAGCCTTCAACATGTCATTGATGAAGACGGACATCTCGCCAAGGCCATCCCCACACCCCCACTTCTTGCCTTCAAACAGCCGCACAACTTCAAACAGACCATTGTCCGCAGCAAACTACCCAGCCTTCAGGAGAACAGTGACCACGACACCACACAACCCTGCCACAGCAACCTCTGCAAGACGTGCCGGATCATCGACACAGATGCCATCATCTCACGTGAGAACACCATCCACCAGGTACACGGTACATACACTTGCAACTCGGCCAACGTTGTCTACCTGATACGCTGCAGGAAAGGATGTCCAGAGGCATGGTACATTGGGGAAACCATGCAGACGCTACGATAACGGATGAATGAACACCGCTCGACAATCACCAGGCAAGACTATTCTCTTCCTGTTGGGGAGCACTTCAGCGGTCATGGGCATTCAGCCTCTGATCTTTGGGTAAGCGTTCTCCAAGGCGGCCTTCACAGCACACGACACCGCATGAGGACAGCCTCAACCGGGATCTTGGGTTAATGTCACACTATCTGTAACCCCCACAACTTGCCTGGACTTGCAACATCTCACTGGCTGTCCTGTCTGGAGACAATACACATCTCTTTAACCTGTGCTTAATGCTCTCTCCGCTCACATTATCTGTACCTTTAAGACTTGATTAGCTTGATTAGCATTCCAATCATTATTCTGTAAATTGAGTTTGTGTCTCTGTATGCCCTGTTTGTGAGCACATCTCCCACTCCACCTGACAAAGGAGCAGCGCTCCGAAAGCTAGTGGCGTTTGCTACCAAATAAACCTGTTGGACTTTAACCTGGTGTTGTTAGACTTCTTACTGTGCTCAACTAAGGAGGCAGAGGAGTCTAAGAAATTAAGAGAAAAAGTTGGAGACGGACTATTTAAATTGGAAGCAAAGTCAATTGCATTATAGTTCAAGCAAGAGGAAGTGGCACGAATACAGTTATCACTGAACTGGAAATGAATAGGAGTGGAACAAAGAATGTTTCACACATCCCACTTGGTATAACTAGTGTCAATGCAGATACACATGTGAGGAAGTGAGTGGGGTTGAAGAAGAGGTTATTCAATATGAGAACAAGTTCAACTAACTAGAAAAGGAGGATGGTGGTTGAGAGCAGGTTGAACCTCCATTTAAGGAAGAAACAGGACGTTCTCAGAGTATTCTGATGGGGCTTGGAGGTGTAAAGAGATTAAACATCCATAATGGAACAGAAAGAAGTCTCACAACACCAGGTTAAATTCCAACAGGTTTATTTGGAATCACGAGCTTTTGGAGCACTGCTTCTTCATCAGGTGAGTGTTGTGAGATTTCTTACTGTTCCAGTCCACCTCCGGCATCTCCACATAATGGAACAGAGACAGATAGAGCCAGGAAAGTGGAAACTATCAAAGTGACAGAGGAGATTGTCGAGGTGCAGTTGGGAAGAGACTGGACAAGGGAGAAAAAACATGTCAAGATAGGAAAGAATCAGTTCAGTTGTGAAGGAAGAGGCTGAAACTATGGGTCTTCCAGGACAGAGTTGTTTGTGGATTTTGGGAAGGAGGTATAAAGTGGGCTGTTTGTGGTTGGGGGACCATGAGGTTGGAAGGTATGCAGTGAAGATCTTCAGAGCAGCCGAAGCAAGTGACTGTCCTGGAGAGAATATCTCATTTACTCCACTGCCAGAATTACTCAATATTTCCAGCATGTTCTTTCTAATTTCAGTCAGATTGTGTGTGGTTCTTAAATTGATAACCTTAGAGGAATATCAAATGACATGGGCCGAAAACTTACCTAAAGAAGAAGTAATGGGTATGTTTACAGCAAGAAGTAATCTGTTTTCAAGAACACACACACACAGACATGAACACACACAGACATGAACACATACACACACAGACATGAACACACACAGACATGAACACATACACACACAGACATGAACACACACAGACATGAACACATACACACACAGACACACACACAAACAAACACACCCACGAACACACACACACACTGGCAAAGCTGAGGAGCTCTCTATAAGTGGCCTACTCCAATGCCAGATGCCCAAAGAGGGAGAAAATCGCCGGAATTTTACCGCCTTGCCCATCACGGGAATCAGAGCGGGCGAGGGGTGGACCATGGAAAGGTCCATTGATCTCGGGCGGGACTTTACAGTTTCAGGACGAGCGACGCTGCAAAATCCCACCCAATGTATCTGACAACACAGTAAGAAACACTGGGGTAACAGCTGTAAGTTTGACATTTATTGAGTGGTGCTCATGTATTTAGGTGCATTGAGTGCAAAGTTTAAACAGTCATGTTCCCCAAGCGTGTTTAGGTGCTTTTAAAGTGCTTCTACAAGATGCCATCCTTGCACTTACAATGGCAGTGGAGACAGGTTGTAGCTGCAATGTCCTGTGGCCAAGGATGACTTTGGTGGCCATATGTTATCTGAAGTCTGGAGAGCTCCAGATGTTGACATGCTGCAGTTCTTCATGAAGATCGCCAACTCTCAAATGGCACACAGCTGAGACATGACAGCACTTGTGGCTTTAATGGACTCTTCCATTGTCTGCTACACATAAAGCCTGGCAGCTCCACCAGATGTTCCCTTATCTCTTGCTGCAACCTGTTATAATTCAGGTCAGAAACTCCAAAGTGTTTTATGAAGTCCGCCTGGATCATAAATTTTGCAATTTGAATTTGGCTAGGGTAAGCATGAGATGCTTCACCTCAGGTATGATTCAACTGACCAAGCAGGGAGCTCTTATCAAACAAAGTTTATTTAAGAATACAGTTAACATGTATAGAAAGAAAATTAGCAATAACTTTTACCAATTACAAAGAAAGAAAAAACAACCATGATATTGTGCAACCCTTAACAAATATATGAAATGTTCCAATCAAACATACTTCCCTATACAAAACCTTTGCCACAGGCTTAGCACAGAAAATATGAATGCTCATGTGATGCTGGAACTTAGTCCCTTGGTTGGATGCTGAAGCTCTCTTGATGCGGACACAGACAAGCTTGCAGTCAGAACAGCTTCCCAAAACACCAGGGAGAGAGCAAGGGAGACTCTGGATATTAGTTAGCAAAAACACCAAGAGCAGAATTTTCACTTCAGGAAGGCAAAGCAGTCTTGCTTCCAGCTAGCCAGCAAAATTCCCAATACCAGGGAATGAGAGAGAAACATTGCTTTTCCGTCTGATGTCCACCCCCTTCTAAATAAAAACTGCAACCAGCAGATAAACTGAAAATGAAATCTTGAATTCGCGAGGAAGAAAAAAAACCTGTCCAAAACACATGACCTGCCAACCATTCTTCCTCCTAATGATGCAGGATCATAAAACAAAGTCCAGAGGAAAAATAAACAAAATCCCATTTAAATCCACTGTGCAGCAATAACAAGAATCCTAGCAGACATCCCGGCAACAATGAAACCAAAAGGCCTGCTTACAATGCAGAGAACATGATTTTAAAAAAGCATTTCTTAAAGGTACACTAACATCACAAAACCTCAGAAAATTCCATGTTGTCGACTCCAGGTGTCCTTGTCAACCTGGGGCTCAGTATGGACCTGGACTCCCACCATCCTGTGACTGCCAATGGGCTTGGCTATCACTGCCTCCTCAGTGCTGGGGTGCGCCTGCACTGTGCCCGCCAGGTTGTCACCCTGAATTATAATCACGAACGTATAACTACTGATGCGAGGTTATCGGAATGGGAAGGGGGTGGGGGGAGGATAGTGCAGGAGAATGATGAGACTGTGCACTCTCTGAGGATTCCTCCTCTTCCTCAGAGGTGGGCTGCAGGCCCTTGGTGCAGGGTCTTGCATGAGCCATTTAGGGCTCAAGGCCTTCACACCTCCTCCTCCCAGCTGATGGGGAGCTCCATGAAGGGGTGGTGGACACATGAGCTTTTTGCGTTGTCACTCTAATCTCTCCATCTGCAATTATGCAGCTGCTCAGCAAGTCATCCTGTCCAGGGCCTCCTCCTTTCCGAACAGCAGAGGCCAAACATTGGAGATGCCTTCAACAGGTTTTTCCCTGACCCTTGTTGTTGTGTGTCCATTTCTCCTCAAGTAGAGGATGGGCACGGTTACTTTTCCCAAGGAGACTGACATAACACTAATGCAGATGGCAGCTCTTTGGCCCAGGATGCAAATTCCCAAATGCCTCCTCCATACATCTACTCTCAAGGGATGTGGTGAGAATAAGCAAAAATAGACAGCTGGCTGTAACTGAGATGCCATTTGATTTGATTTATTATTGTCACATGTATTAGCTTACAGTGAAAATTATTGTTCTTGCGCACTATACAGACAAAGCATACCGTTCATAGAGAAGGAAACGAGAGAGTGCAGAATGTAGTGTTCTAGTCGTAGCTAGGGTGAGGAGAAAGATCAACTTAATGCAAGGTAAGTCCATTCAAAAGTCTAACGGCAGCAGGGAAGAAGCTGTTCTTGAGTCAGTTGGTACGTGACCTCAGACTTTTGTATCTTTTTCCCAACGGAAGAAGGTGGAAGAGAGAATGTCCGGGGTGCGTGGGATCCTTAATTATGTGGCTGCTTTTCCGAGGCAGCGGGAAGTGTAGACAGAGTCAATGGATGGGAGGCTGGTTTGTGTGATGGATTGCGCTACATTCACGACCTTTTGTAGTTTCTTGCCGTCTTGGGCAGAGCAGGAGCCATACCAAGCTGTGAAGCAACCAGAAAGAATGCTTTCTATGGTGCATCTGTAAAAGTTGCAGAGAGTCGTAGCTGACATGCCCAATTTCCTTAGTCTTCTGAGAAAGTAGAGGCGTTGGTGGGCTTTCTTAACTATAGTGTCACATAGGGGGACCAGGACAGGTGTTGGAGATCTGGGCACCTAAAAACCTGAAGCGGTAGACCCTTTCTATTTCATCCCCTTTGATGTAGATAGGGGCATGTTCTCCTCTACGCTTCCTGAAGTCCTTGACAATTCCTTTCGTTGACAATCTCCATGTATCTGAAAGCGTTGTTGGTGCCACAATTCCTTACAGTCCCTGTGTGGTCACTGCCTCCCCATGGAGTGTGCCATCCCACATTGCCACATGCAAACCCCAAAGAGGGGAGCTCCACTTCCATACCTTGCCCAATATTACATCCCAAACTCACCCTTTTACTTGTTTCATGGTGCTTATTGAGGTCCATTGAACGGATATGCAATGGGTAGAGCAGTGTTCACAAGACTTTTAGTGCAAATGGTGTGAGCCTGGTCTGGAAGTGGGCCACAGGATTTATTTAATCTGTGAATCTCTGCGGTATTACGACACACTGGGCAGCAAATGATCTGTCAAAGAGCAACCCATCTGCCTCTTCTTCCTTTATTTTCTCCTCAAGAGGAGTGATCTGCTTCTTCATTCTCATCATCCGCAAACCTTTCTGCTATTCAATGTTGTACAGGACACAGAATACCAAGGCGTTTCTGGACAGCCTCACAGTTAAGCACATTTGAATCCAGTCTTATCTAGAAACCTACAGTGCATCTTCACCAACTGGCAGCCACGTGGCTCTCATTGTAATGCCTTTGCAACTCATTGATTGAGTTTAATCACAAGTGTAGTGAGCCAATTTTGGGGGTTGGTTTAGCTCAGTTGGCTGGACAGCTGATTCATGATGCAGAGCGACACCAACAACGTGGGTTCAATTCCCATACTGAGGTTATTCACAAAGGCCTGCCTTCTCAACCTCACCCAAGGTGTGGTGATCCTCAGGTTAAATTACCACCAGTCAGCTCTCCCCATCAAAGGAGAGAACAGCCTGTGGCCATCTAGGACTATGGTGAATTATAGTGAACCAAATTTGAAGGAGGTATCCTCTGCCCCTTATGATCTGGGCCTTTAAACTGCTTTCTGAAATCCAAAGCTCAGACTTGTGGGGCCGAAGGGCCTGTTTTATGCTGTAGTTTTTTTATGTCTATGTTTCTATATTGGACTGCCAATATTATCTATTAATACATTATGTCAGCTCTCAGGGAATTAGGCAGAGATCAGCATGAAACTTTTCTTGCGGTTAAGCTGGTGGTTAATAAAAACTCCTGGCTGTTTTGATGGCATCCAGATTGCGAGACAAGTGCAGCTGAGGGCACCATCTGCTTATTAAAGTGAATCTCCTCTTCATTTTGGCTATTGTCATCACAAGGGAAGATGACATAACTCCCAGGCCTGACAAACATTCCAATCTTCATCTACTTTATGTATTTATGTGCAGTAAGGTTCCCGAGATCTCTTTGACAATGCCCCAAAAGGACCGAGAGGCAAAGAAATGAAAGGTGATGGTAATTTTCACAGACATTCGAAACGAGTGTCTATTAGCTGGATCAGGTAGCAAGTCTTCCTGTAAGAGGCTGCAGATGTCTGCAATCACTTGATATAAAAGCTTGTGGAAACAATGCTCTTCAAGTACAAACACTGTCTGTAAATCCTGTGATGTGGGAATGACTCCTGTGGTGTGTGCCTCTCTTCTGTGCACTTCCATGGATGTTAATCGCCTGCCTCTTCTGCTGTGTGAATGTAGTAACTAACAAGGTCAAAGAATCCATTTTGATACATTCATCAACACATGATGAAAGAAGCCATTTTGTTTTCTGTATTAACCACATGTATCAAATTACTGTAGGAAGGAAATAACCAATCATAAAACAGATGATTGCACAGATACTGAACATTGATTAAGTTATGGATAATGAATCAGGATTCATGTTGGAAAGACTGAGTTTTCATTCAAGATGCATTAAATTCAATTATTATGTCTCTACGCTTGTGTGAGAAACTGCAATTTCAGACAAGTTGTTCTAACAATGAAGGACCTCTGATAAGGCCCCAAGGAAATGCACATCATAATCCTTTAGTTTGACCCAGTGGATAGACATCCAGCGCTTGTACCATTCAGAACAATCCAAACCCCCACAGTCCGTAGGAAGTTGCACAGACACCACCGTCTTCTCAAGAACAATGGGGGATGGGCAATAAACACTGGCCCAGCCAATAATGCACACATGACAGAAGAAATAAAAAGGAATTCTCCAATAAACTTATGTTAGAAGGAAGAGAGAAAGCAGCTATAATAAGTAAACTTGTAGTCAGTTAAGGCAACCATGTGTTTAAATACCCACCCGAGCTGCAGTTCAATCTTGCGGCTGTTTCAATGTCAATTCTCTGAGCCCTGGGAAACTGGTGCTTGGAAAGGTTGAATTTATATTGAAGTATGACTTAATTTAAAAACACCTCTTTAATATCTCTCAATTGCTGTAATAAGTACCCACCTGCATTAATTAACATTCAATTTCAGTGAGTAAGCTACTCTCAAACATCCAAATTGTTGTCCTGTAAACTCAGAAGTGAGTGTGTTGGAGTTAGAATCATAGAATCCCTACAGTGCAGAAGGAGGCCATTCGGCCCATCGAGTCTGCACCGATAACAATCCCACCCAGGCCCTATCCCTGTAACCCCATGTATTTACCCCACTAATCCCTCTAACCTACTCACCCTGGGAAACTTAAGGGGCAATTTAGCATGGCCAATGCATCTAACCCGCACATCTTTGGACTTTGGGAGGAAACTGGAGCACCTGGAGGAAACCCATGCAGACTCACAGAGAACATGCAAACACCACACAGATTTATAATCTTATTATAATCTTATTTTATAATCTTGATGCAAAAGTCAGTTACTTTAACTAACAACCCAAGTCCATTCTTGGGAACTAAAATTCTATTCAATACTTCATCGAGTGAGTGAATGGGGTGGCACGGTGGCACAGTGGTTAGCACTGCTGCCTCACAGCGCCAGGGACCCGGTTTGATTCCCGGCTTGGGTCACTGCCTGTGCGGAGTCTGCACGTTCTCCCTGTGTCTATGTGGGTTTCCTCCGGGTGCTTCGGTTTCCTCCCACAGCCCAAAGATGTCGGGTTAGGTGGATTAGCTATGCTAAGTTGCCCTTTAGCATCAGGGGATTAGAAGGGTAAATACGTGTGGTTATGGGGATAGGGCCTGGATGGGATTGTGGTCGTTGCAGACTCGATGCACCAAATGGCCTCCTTCTGCACTGTAGGGATTCAATGCCCAATCTATGAAACAGATTCTCTTGGGAAACTATGAAAGCCATTGTATAGATTCATTCAAATATAAATTAGATTGACTTCTTTCAGCAGAGGGTGCAATATATGATAAAACTGAAATACGACAGGATAAGTGTAGCAGCCTGGATGAAGAGAGGGTGCTTTTTGATCTCTGGTTTCCAAAACTCTCCAGCATTGGTGTTTCCTCACATGTATGGGTGTGTTGTAAACTAATTGCTATTGATTGAAGGTTATGGTTGTGGTGAACCACTGTTACTACATGTATATGCCTGGACACACCCATGCTGCACCTGGCCCAAGACTCCTCCCTTTCCACCTGAGCCTCCTCCCTTTCCACCCAGAGTGGGGTATAAAGGTGATGGTCCCTCCTTCTTGCCTCAGTCTAGACCAGGTCAGCTACAAGGGTGTGCTCCTGTTCTCTGTGAATAAAAGCCTATTAGTTTCCCTCACTCACTGGAGTCTTCGTGTCATAATTGATAGTGCATCAATGGTATTGGAGCTGTTGCATAATCAGATCCTCCTTTTGCATTGCAGAGATTCTGTGATTCTATGATTCTAACTCCAACACACTCACTTCTGAGTTAACAGGACAACAATTTGGATGTTTGAGAGTCGCTTATTCACTGAAAATGAGTTTTAATTAATGCAGGTGGGTACTTATTACAGCAATTAAGAGACATTGAAGAGGTGTTTTTAAATTAAGTCATACTTCCATTCAATATTGAGTGAGCTCAATAAACCTTTAGATAGAATTTTCCGGTCCTGCCAACCCACCACCGGGATTGTCCAGCTCGCGCGATGTCTCCCACAATGGGTCCAGCTGGAAAATCCCAGCTAAGATCATCTTCTGTCCAACATGTTTTATATCCCTTCCAAGGTTCTGTTTACCCCAGTATTCTGCTGCTTAACAGTACAAAAAAGAGTCTTTACTTATAAGTTAACTTGGTTACCAACTGAATTAAATAAGTGACTGCATTTAAAAAATCCACATGGGAGCTTTATATGATTGTATCTCAAGTTTCTCAGATGAAGTTTCAAGCTGTGGGACTCTCTTCATCCAAAGTCCTGGAGTTAACACTGACATTTTTGTGCTTACTCCTCTGTGAAGAGTTAATATTCTTGTGAATTTCAGGAGTTTGACACAATTCATTCCAACTGTGCGGTCACCAGTTATCGGGACTATTATGCAATAAATAAGTTTTGGCATTTGATCAAAAGCCCTCTCGGAGCCTTGTGGAGAATACTTTCATATTGAATGGCTTCTTTTAGTAGATGGTCAATGAGTCGTAATGGAGATGTTTGAATCAAACATTACAGTCTCAAACCATTAAGCTGAATGCCACATGAAAGTTAAAAAGCAGCGGCCCCCTTGCTTTCAAACCACGGAAACCAAATCAATTTAGTTCAACTAATTTCCTTTAAGGAATTCATAGCTCTGGCAATTGAACAAACACCATTAAGTGTGAATTTGGCTGCAAAACAAAACGTGCAATTCACTTGCTTACACTAGTTCATAGAATCTCTCCAGTGCAAAAGGAGGCCATTCAGCCCATCGGGTCTGTACTGACCACAATGCTACCCAGGCCCTATCCCCGTAACCCTACATATTTACCCTGCTAATCCCCTGACATCAGGGTCAATTTACCATGGCCAATCCACCTAACCCTCACATCTTTGATCTGTGGGAGGAAACCAAGGCAACCAGAGGAAACCCACGCAGACACGGGGGGAATGTGCAAACTCCACACAGATAATGACCCAAGGCTAGAATTGAACCTACGTCCCCGGCCCTGTGAGGCAGCAGTGCTAACCACTGTGCCACCTTGCCGCCCCGTTTAATGTGGGCTTTGATTTGGGGCACTCTATGCTCCTGTCTGAAATCATGGTAGTCTCCTTGGTATATTTGAATTGTGGCCTGAAGATATGCTAGCCGTTCCCCGATTGCACATGTTCCATCCGATGGAACAGTGTGTAGAGCAGTCAAACTAGTGGATCTTAAACCACCGCTACAGGCCACCTCCAAATCAGTTTGTAAAATAAAGCTTTCTACTCCGCCTGCCCTCACTGAGGTCATTCTAACTGCTGCCTGATCTTCCGCGGTCCCTTTATAGGATTGCCACCTCCTGTTCCTCCATCTTGTTTAATGAAGAATTGTGGATGGCTCCTTGGAAGAGCTGCTAGGTTCCCCCAGCACAGACATCCACTGCTTTGCCCAGACTGACCCTGCAATGTTCTTGTGAGTAACCTGCAACAGGCCTTCCCCACGCACTGACTGCTTTTGTCCAAATCTGCTGCTAATCAGCTCATTCCAAAACAGTTCCTTTCTATCCTATACACCAGCTTACATTCATCCACAGCTTTCTCCATCTGCCTTTACAAGAACAGTCAAGGATGAGAAAAAAAATGATTTGGCCAATTCAATGTCCTATAATAGCATCCAGCTGCATTTGAATGTTCTTAATGTCTTTGCTTCCATTAACTTGTCTGATGGATTATTCCCGACATTTGTCACTGAAACACTGGGGTTGTTTTCCAAATTAAACTTTGAAATTTGCTGGTCATAAAGCTCAGATCTATGGTGGGACTGGAGGAGGTGGCGCTACGGTAGCTGTTTGCCCTCCTGGGGGTGCATGCTGTGATGTCAGCCACTTCCAGTGCAGCCCACCATCTTGAGAAGGGCACTCACAAGGGTGACTCCTGCAACTGCAAGAAGTGACTGAAGAAATCCTATTCAGACATCCACACTGACCCACCGGCTGAAGTGACATTCATTTTTCAAACAGTGGACTGTGCAGGTCCAATCAACAGTTATACACACCATTCACCAAAGTGGAAAAGGTGAATTTCCAACACTGCTTTGAATCCTTGGAGGCAAACTGACCACTATTTGAACAGTCCATGTGTACTTCTTCAGTGATACCAACTTGCATGGACCGCACAGGTAGTGGCAGGCTGTACCTGGAGAATCAACATAAGTCTACATAGCATCGCCACTTTGCAACAATTCACCAAAAATCCTTAGACAGCACCTTCCAAACCCAAGACCACTTCCTTCTAGAAGGACAAAGGTAGCAGATACATGTGAACACCACTACCTGCAAGTTCCCCTCCAAGCCACTCACCATCTTGACTTGGAAATATATCGCCGTTCCTTCGCAGTCGCTGGGTCAAAATCCTGGAATCCCCTCTCTAACGGCATTGTGGGTCAACCCACAGCATGTGGACTGCAGCGATTCAAGAAGGCAGCTCACCACCATCTTCTCAATGTCAACTAGGGATGGGCAAGAAATGCTGGCCAGACAGCGACGCCCGTGTCCCACAAATGAATTTTAAAAAAACCTCTCCTACATGTTCAGTATGAAAAGAGGACCATTGCTCAAGTTAAAGGCTGACAAGGTAATTTTTCTTATACATAAGTGTAAGTTTGCTGGACTGTTTGTGTCTTAGGTTTGACACGAAGTGTTGCTGCATCCTCACAGGGGGGCCAGTGGAGAAAGGGACTTCTCCATACAAAGGCTGCAACAGATAATGCAGCTGCATTGGCTGCTGCATCTCTAACAGGGAGATGGAGCAGAGCTATTTCTGCACTTTACCCACTAAGAGCTGATCTCCTTTCTCCTTGACGGTGTCAGGAGGTTGTGTGTCAGCCCAGTCAGTGCAATCAGCAGACTGGATTGTATTAGGGCAGTGGTAGCCCCTACATCAGGCCCGAAAGCCAGAGCAACCCACAGCTATTGGGGGATTTTGGGCTGACCTTGTAGCAAATGAGCCGCTGTTGGATCTCCCATCCTTTTAAGGGTGGGGAATGAATTGGTTTCTATCTTCTGGCAATGATTCCCTATTTGGGGATGGCTGTGCTTAATTGCCAACTTAAAGCTCGTAGGACCCAATTTAACATTAACCAGGGGCAGCCCTGTGTGAATTCAAATGCTCAGTCTCCACCATCGTTACCAGCTGCAGATATGAACACTATTATGTGGATGATCAGTCCTCTATTTAAAATCAAGATGTTATCTCAGAAGAATCATAACGTGGTGATTTTGCTCAGTTAACACCAGTGGGCATTCAGTGGTGCCCAGCATAATCACTGGAGAGTGATATGAAAATGACTTCCCTGCGTTGCTGTCCTTTTCTTGCATTTAAAGGCTGCTGCTGACGAGTGGATCTTTACGATGGGCTGTTGTCATGATTTGCAGAGCCACACAAAAGCCATTTCTTTTGGGCAAGGCTTGGTGATTTATGTTGGAGATATTGGATTCTGTTTCAGACCAATGCCTCAGAAAATTAATTGTACCATAGTGAAATAAAGTGCTTTGTGACTCAAGAAAAAACAGGCACAGTTCAGTTTCTGGTCAATGCTAAGCCTCAGGATGTTGATAATTGAGTGAATTCAGCAATGGTGATGCCATTGAGTGTCAAGGGGAGATGGTTAAAATCTTTCTTCCCGGAGAGGGTCAGTGCTTGAATGTGTGTGGTGCGAATGCTACTTGCTATTTAAGATGTTTCGGCCAATAACACTACCCTGAGGAACTCCTGCAGTGGTGTCCTGACACTGAAATTATTGATCTCCAAAAACCACAACCGTCCTCCTTTGCACTAGACATGACTGCAAGCAGAGGGGAATTTACTCCCGATTCCCATTGATCCAGTTTTGCTAGGGCTCCTTGATGTCATACTCAGTCAAATGCTGCCTTGAGGTCAAGGGAAGCCACTCTCACCTGATTCAACTCTTTTGTCCATGTTTAGACCAAGGCTGTAATGAGGTCTGGGGCTGAGTGGCCCTGGCAGAACCCAATCATATTTCAACAGACCTCAGTCTTAGGGAGAGATCTTCTTCTGATGCATTATTATTGTTGTTTTCTCAATGAAGATGCCACATCACAAGATCAAATACTATAATTTCACCTAATCTCTGTTTTAAATGGGTGACCTCTTATTTTTAAACTGTGACCCCGAGTTCTAGATTCTCCCACAAGATGAAACATCCTCTCCACATCCACCCTATCAAGATCCCTCAGGATCTTATAGTTTTCAATCAAGCCACCTCTTACTCTTCTAAACTCCAGTGGATACAAGCCTATCCTAACCTTTCCTCATAAGACAACCCACCCATTCCAGGTATTGGTCTGGTAAACCTGCTCTGAACTGCGTCAACTTATTTACATTCTTCCTTACATATGATGACCAATACTGTACTCACTACTCCAGATGTGGTTTCACTAGTACTCTGTATAACTGAAGCATAATCTCCCTACTTTTATAATCAATTCCCCTCACAATAAATGATGACATTCTATTAGCTTTCCTAATTACTTGCTGTATCTGTATACCAGCCTTTTGCGAATCAACCTCGAAGACACCCGATTCCTCTGCATTTCAAAGCTCTGCAATCTCTCACCATGTAGATAATATGCTTCTCTTTTATTCATTCCGCCAAAGTGGACAATTTCACATTTTCCCACATTATATTCCAGTTGTCAGATCTTTGCCCACTCACTTATCCTATCAATATCTTTTTGTAGCCTCCTTAGGTCCTATTCACAACTTACTTTCCTATCTAAGAACATAAGAAATAGGAGCAGGAGTAGGCCATCTAGCCCCTCGAGCATGCCCCGCCATTCAATAAGATCATGGCTGATCTGAAGTGGATCAGTTCCACTTACCCGCCTGATCCCTATAACCCCTAATTCCCTTACCGATCAGGAATCCATCTATCCGTGATTTAAACATATTCAACGAGGTAGCCTCCACCACTTCAGTGGGCAGAGAATTCCAGAGATTCACCACCCTCTGAGAGAAGAAGTTCCTCCTCAACTCTGTCCTAAACTGACCCCCCTTTATTTTGAGGCTGTGACCTTGTGGTGAACCATAGTTGGTTACCACTATGAGTGCTGAGCCATGGATGGTCAGCACTATGGGTGTTTGTAGATATGTTACTGTAGTTACTGTTGGTGTTAGGGTTGGGCTGTTCTACCTGTTGATATTGTTCTGTGGTACACTCCAGTTGGCTCCGCCTACCAGGGGAAGTATAAAGGTCACTGCACTGCCTGGTGACCCTTTAGTCTGGGATTGTATTGTATATAGTGTGCTCCATTCTTGTCAGTAATAAAAGCCTTTATTTCCCGGGTACAATCTAGCCTCCCGAGTGATTTAATCGCGCATCAGACCTCTAGTTCTAGCTTCCTTTCGAAGTGGAAAGAATCTCTCCACCTCTACCCTATCCAGCCCCTTCATTATCTTATAGGTCTCTATAAGATCCACCCTCAGCCTTCTAAATTCCAACGAGTACAAACCCAATCTGCTCAGTCTCTCCTCATAATCAACACCCCTCATCTCTGGTATCAACCTGGTGAACCTTCTCTGCACTCCCTCCAAGGCCAATATATCCTTCCGCAAATAAGGGGACCAATACTGCACACAGTATTCCAGTTGCGGCCTCACCAATGCCCTGTACAGATGCAGCAAGACATCTCTGCTTTGATATTCTATCCCCCTTGCGATATAGGCCAACATCCCATTTGCCTTCTTGATCACCTGTTGCACCTGCAGACTGGGTTTGACTATCTTTGTGTCATTAGCAAATTTGGCAACCATTCTATCCATCCCATCATCCTAGTCATTGATATAAATTGCAAACAGTTGAGATCCATGTACTGATCCCTGTGGCACACCACTCGTTACATCTTGCCAATGTGAAAAAGACACATTTATGTCTACAGTCTGCTTCCTGTTAGCCAGCCAATCTTCTATCCATGCCAATATGTCATCCCCATACCATGATTTTTCCACAGCAACCTTTGATGTGGCACATTATCAAATGTCATCTAAGTACAGTACATCCACTGGTTCCCCTTTATCTACAGTACATGTTACTTCATCAAAAAAATCCAGTAAGTTGGTTAAACATGATTTCCCTTGCACAAGACCATGCTGACTCTACCTGATTACCTTGAACCTATCCAAGTGCCCTGCTTATTTAATAATAGCTTCTAACATTTTCCCTATGACAGATGTTAAACTAACTGGCCTGTGGTTTCTCGCTTTCTGTCCCCTCCCTTTTTGAATAATCGCGTTATATTTGCTGTCTGCCAATCTAATGGGACCTTCCCTGAATCTAAGGAGTTTTGGAAATTTAAAACAAATACATCAATCATCTCATTAGCCACTTCCTTTAAGACCCTAGGGTGAAGTCCATCAGGACCCAAGAACTTGCCAGACCTCAGCAACAACAATTTACTCAATATCACTTCTCTAGCGATTGTAATTTTCATGAGTTCCTCCTGACCTTCCATTTCCTGATTTATAGCTGCTTCTGGGATGTGACTTGTATCTTCTGTAGTGAAGACTGATGCAAAATACCTGTTCAATTCATCCGCCGCTTCCTTGTTTTTCCATTATCTATTCTTCAGACTCACTTTCTATGGAACCAATGCTCACTTTGTTAACTCATTTCTTAAATATTTATCGAAACTTTTACTATCTGTTTCCATATTTCTGGCATCTTTCTCTCCTACTCTAATTTTTCCCTCCTTATTAATCTTTTACTCTGTGTTTGCTGTTCCTTAAATTTTGTCCAATCTTCTGATCTTTCAACGATCTTTGTGTAGTTATATGCTTTTCCTTTAAGTTTGATACTATTTTTAACCAGCCCTTTTGTTTTTCTCACTCACTAGAATATATCTATTCTATGTATTTTAAATAGCCCCTATATGTTTGCCACTGCATGGCTGTAGACCTGTCCCTTAACTTAATTTGCCAATTCACTTTAGTCAGGTCTGCTTTCATGCCATCATAATTGCATCTATTTAAGTTTGAGAACTCAGTCTTGGACCCACTCCTCCCTCCCTCAAATTGAATGTAAAATTCAATCATATTATGGTAGCTGCTACCTTAATGAGATGATTAGTTACTCCTATCTCGTTGCACAATACCAGGCCCAGAATAACCCTACTTTCTGGTTGGCTCCAGAACCTGCTATCCTAAGAAGCTATCCTGGAAACATTCTATGAACTTCTCATCTAGGTTACCTTTGCCCATCTGACTTTTCCGGTCTATATATAGATTAAAATCTTCCATGATTATCGCCATGCCTTTCAAACAAACTCCCATTGTTTCTTCCTTTAGATTCCGACTTATCTTGTTATTATTAGGAGCTCTGTACATGTGCTTTCTTGCCTTTACCATTTTTCATCTCTACATAAACCGTTTGCACATTTTGGTTTCCTGAACTTAGGTTATCCCTCTCTACTATGCTAATACTGTCATAAGCTAATGGAGCCACCCCTCCATCTTTCCCTCGCTGACTGTGCTTCCTAAATATCTTGTATCCTTCGATAGTCAGGTCCCAATCCATATCCTCCTGCAGTCATTGCTATCAAATCTTATTTATTTATTTCTATGTGCGCTCTCCATTCATCTGTTTTGTTTCAAATGCTCCATGCATTCAGATACAGAGTTTTACCCTTTGATTCTTTTAATAACCTTTAGTCTCATCTGTTGATTTCCTGTTAAATTTATGTTCTCTATCCCTTCCTGTCATGGTCTAGTTTTCATTTCCCGTCATAATACCTTTCTCTTTTGCCTTGTCTTTACTCTTTGATTTACCACGTCTTCCCAAATTTGATTGCTTGCCCCCACTACTTAGTTTAAAACCCTCCCTACATCCCTAGTTCAAGAAGGTGAGGGAAATCAATGCATGGCTAAAGGTGCAATGTCTGGAAGAAGAATTCCACTTTGTTGGCTGTTGTCAACAGTTTTAAAGTAGCTGGGAGCTATAATGCAATGAATAGGCAAGGAATGCACGCTGACAAAGTGGTTAAATAAGGAAGAGATTGTTCCAGAGAGTGACTGACAAGCTGGGAAAGTCAAGTTAGCTTGGATTAGCTAAAGGTGAAGGCAGAAATAGATGAGTATACACTCAGCGGGAAATAATTTAGCAGAATAAATATGGCACAGAGGAATGAAGTCAAATTAACTAGCTGAAACAGAGAGAAGTCATGGGAAAGATAGTAAATGGTTAGAAACATAGAAACATAGCAACTAGAAGCAGGAATAGGCCATTCGGCCCTTCGAGCCTGCTCCGCCTATCATCTTGATCATGGCTGATCGTCGAATTCAATGTCCTGATCTTCCCTTTCCCCCATAGCCCTTGATCCCTTCAGCCCCAAGAGCTTTATCTAATTCGTTCTTGAAATCAGACAACATTTTGGACTCAAGTACATTCTGTGGTAGTGAATTCCCCACATTCGCCTCTGGGTGAAGACATTTCTCCTCAGCTCTTATCTTGAAACTATGACCTCTAGTTCTGGACTCACCCATCATTGGGAACATTCTTTCTGAATCTACCCTGTCTAACCCTGTTAGAATTTAATAAGTTTCTATGAGCTCCCCTCTCACTCTTCTAAACTCCAGTGAATATAATCCTAACTGACTTAACGTTCAGTCAGTGCAATGCGCAGAATGTGGGGAATAAACTGAGGCACTTAATTTACAGGAAGATCTAGACTGAGTAACAATAAAGGAATCTGGGTACAAAATGGAGATGGGCAGAAAATAAACATATCAAGATATATATTTAGGAGGGATAGAAAAGCTAAGAAAGTAGGTGGAATGTCAATATTGGTAACTTGATGAAGAGAAAATAAATGAAAATAACCAGGACTGACTTCAAAAGGGACAACTATGTTTTCTAACCAGATGGAATTCTTTCAGGATGTAATGGATATGGTAGGTGGAGGAAGTGCAATAGATCTAGAAGACCAAAGGCAATGAGAAAGAGATATAAATAAAACGCAAAGCAAGGAAAAATAAATATCCAAGGAACTAGAAGAGCTCTGAAAAGCAAAAAAAATGATATGAAGAAAGTAATAAGAATTGCTAAAAGGAATATTAAAAAAACTCGCAAGGGGTATCAAAGCTTTCTGGAACAGTTTTTATAAATATATTAAGGGAAGGGGTAGAAATGGAAATGTGGAATGTAGGTTCATTAAAGAAAGATGCAGGAAAGACTATAATAGGCAGTCAGAACATTAATTATTTTTTAAATGAATACTTTGAGCTGAATTTTTATGTCAAAGGCAAGAACTGGAAGACAAGACTAATCCCTCCCCTGTGTTGAGATTGTTGGCAGCTGGGATCTCCCAGGAGTCCATGGGGATAGGTGGCCTGCGTCCAGAGTGGCCAAGTTAAGAGACCTGCTTGTATTCCCTAATCACTTCAGCCCCAATACTTCTGAGGCAATCCGTGGATCACATAAGTATAGTTGAAAATTCTGAACAATTGAAAACCCCCTCACCCTTTCACCCCTCGTCCATTATCTAATTTATGAACAGGACTCACAAGCTCTACTACAACAGTTGGTAGCTATTGAACAGCACATAAATCCCCATGAGTAAACAGTCTTCAGAACTGTTATCTCAACAGATGTCTAGACTGCATGCATTAAAGCAATGGGAAAAAGTGAATCATTTATATCTGATGATCATTCTACCAGGCTACACTTCCAACAATGTGAAATGCAGGCAATGTTTTAATTCACCAGATGAGCTTTATTAACTCATAGAAACATAGAAAAACATAGAAAAATTATAGCACAATACAGGCCCTTCAGCCCACAAAGTTGTGCCGAACATGTCCCTCCCTTAACGATTACTAGGCTTACCTATAACCCTCTATCTTACTCAGTTCCATGTACTTATCTAAAAGTCTCTTAAAAGACCCTATCGAATCCGCCTCCACCACCGTTGCTGGCAGCCCATTCCATGCACCCACCACCCTCTGAGTGAAAAACTTACCCCGACCTCTCCTCTGTACCTACTCCCCAGCACTTTAAACCTGTGTCCTCTTGTGGCAACCATTTCAGCCCTAGGAAAAAGCCTCAGAGTGTCCACTCGATCAATACCTCTCAACATCTGATACACCTCGATCAAGTCACCCCTCATCCTTCGTCTCTCCAAGGAGAAAAGGCCGAGCTCACTCAACCTATCCTCATAAGGCATGCTCCTCAACCCAGGCAACATCCTTGTAAATCTCCTCTGCACCCTTTCTATGGCTTCCACATCCTTCCTGTAATGAGGCGACCAGAACTGAGCACAGTACTCCAAGTGGGGTCTGACCAGGGTCTTATATAGCTGCAACATTATCTCACGACTCCTAAACTCAATTCCTCGATTGATGAAGGCCAGTACACCATATGCCTTCTTAACCACAGCCTCAACCTGCACAGCTGCTTTGAGCGTCCTATGAACTCGGACCCCAAGATCGTTCTGATCTTCCACACTGCCAAGAGTCCTACCATTAATATTACATTCCGCCATCCTATTTGACCTGCCAAAATGAACCACCTCACACTTATCTGGGTTGAACTTCATCTGCCACTTCTCCGCCCAGTCTTGCATCCTATCAATGTCTCGCTGCAACTTCTGACATCCCTCCACACTATCCACAACACCTCCAACCATTGCGTCATCAGCAAACTTACCAAGCCATCCCTCCACTTCCTCATCCATGTCATTTATAAAAATCACAAAGAATAAGGGTCCCAGAACAGATCCCTGGGGCACTCCACTGGTGACCGAGCTCCATGCAGAATATGACCCATCTATAACCACTCTTTGCCTTCTGTGGGCAAGCCAGTTCTGGATCCACAAAGCAATGTCCCCTTGGATCCCATGCCCCCTCACTTTCTCAAGAAGCCTTGCATGGGGCACCTTATCAAATGCCTTGCTGAAGTCCATATATACTACATCTACTGCTCTTCCTTCGTCAATGTGTTTAGTCACATCCTCAAAAAATTCAATCAGGCTCGTAAGGCATGATTTGCCCTTGACAAAGCCATGCTGACTATTCTTAATCATAAGAACATAAGAACATAAGAAATAGGAGCAGGAGTAGGCCATCTAGCCCCTCGAGCCTGCCCCGCCATTCAATAAGATCATGGCTGATCTGACGTGGATCAGTACCACTTACCCGCCTGATCCCCATAACCCTTAATTCCCTTACCGATCAGGAATCCATCCATCCGCGCTTTAAACATATTCAGCGAGGTAGCCTCCACCACCTCAGTGGGCAGAGAATTCCAGAGATTCACCACCCTCTGGGAGAAGAAGTTCCTCCTCAACTGTCTTAAACCGACCCCCCTTTATTTTGAGGCTGTGTCCTCTAGTTTTAACTTCCTTACTAAGTGGAAAGAATCTCTCCGCCTCCACCCTATCCAGCCCCCGCATTATCTTATAAGTCTCCATAAGATCCCCCCTCATCCTTCTAAACTCCAACGAGTACAAACCCAATCTCCTCAGCCTCTCCTCATAATCCAAACCCCTCATCTCCGGTATCAACCTGGTGAACCTTCTCTGCACTCCCTCCAATGCCAATATATCCTTCCTCATATAAGGGGACCAATACTGCACACAGTATTCCAGCTGCGGCCTCACCAATACCCTGTACAGGTGCATCAAGACATCCCTGCTTTTATATTCTATCCCCCTCGCGATATAGGCCAACATCCCATTTGCCTTCTTGATCACCTGTTGTACCTGCAGACTGGGCTTTTGCGTCTCATGCACAAGGACCCCCAGGTCCCTTTGCACGGTAGCATGTTTTAATTTGTTTCCATTGAGATAGTAATCCCATTTGTTATTATTTCCTCCAAAGTGTATAACCTCGCATTTACCAACGTTATACTCCATTTGCCATATCCTCGCCCACTCACTCAGCCTGTCCAAATCTCTCTGCAGATCTTCTCCGTCCTCCACACGATTCACTTTTCCACTTATCTTTGTGTCGTCTGCAAACTTCGTTACCCTACACTCCGTCCCCTCCTCCAGATCATCTATATAAATGGTAAATAGTTGCGGCCCGAGTACCGATGCCTGCGGCACGCCACTAGTTACCTTCCTCCAACCGGAAAAACACCCATTTATTCCGACTCTTTGCTTCCTGTCGGATAGCCAGTCCCCAATCCACTTTAACACACTACCCCCAACTCCGTGTGCCCTAATCTTCTTCAGCAGCCTTTTATGGGACACCTTATCAAACGCCTTTTGGAAATCCAAAAACACCGCATCCACCGGTTCTCCTCCATCAACCGCCCTAGTCACATCTTCATAAAAATCCAACATGTTCGTCAAGCACGACTTTCCCCTCATGAATCCATGCTGCGTCTGATTGATCGAACCATTTCTATCCAGATGCCCTGCTATCTCCTCTTTAATAATGGATTCCAGCATTTTCCCTACGACAGACGTTCATCATATTATACCTCTCCAAATGTTCATGAATCCTGCCTCTCATGATCTTCTCCATCAACTTACCAACCACTGAGGTTAGACCTCACTGGTCTATAATTTCCAGGGCTATCTCTACTCCCTTTCTTGAATAAAGGAACAACATCCGCAATCCTCCAATCCTCTGGAATCTCTTCCGCCTCCATTGATGATGCAAAGATCATCACCAGAGGCTCAGCAATCTCTTCCCTCGCCTCCCACAGTAGCCTGGGGTACATCTCATCCGGTCCCGGCGACTTATCTAACTTGATGCTTTTCAAAAGCTCCAACACATTCTTTTTCTTAATATCTACATGCTCAAGCTTTTCAGTCCGCTGCAAGTCTGCACTACAACCACCAAGATCCTTTTCCATAGTGAATACTGAAGTAAAGTATTCATTAAGTACCTGTGCTATTTCTTCCGGTTCCATACAAACTTTCCCACCGTCACACTTGATAGCTCCTATTCTTTCACGTCTTATCCTCTTGTTCTTCACATACTTGTAGAATGCCTTGGGGTTTTCCTTAATCCTGCCTGCCAAGGCCTTCTCATGACCCCTTCTGGCTCTCCTAATTTCCTTCTTAAGATCCTTCCTATTAGCCATATACCCTTCTAGATCTCTAACATTACTTAGCTCCCTGAACCTTTTGTAAGCTTTTCTTTTCTTCTTGACTAGATTCATTACAGCCTTTGTATACCACGGTTCCTGTAACCTACCATAACTTCCCTGTCTCATTGGAACATTGCTATTCAGAACTCCCTGAAAATTTGCCACATTTCTTCCATGCATTTCCCTGAGAAAGCTTCTTTCCAATTTAAGCCTCCAATTTCCTGCCTGATAGCCTCATAATTCCCCTTACTCCAATTAAACACTTTTCTAACTTGTCTGATCCTGTCTCTTTCCAATGCTATAGTAAAGGAGATAGAATTATGATCACCATCTCCAAAATGCTCTCCCACTGAGAGATCTGACGCCTGACCAGGTTCATTTCCCAATACCAAATCAAGTACAGCCTCTCCTCTTGTAGGCTTATCTACATACTGTGTCAAGAAACCCTCCTGAACACACCTAACAAACTCCTCCCCATCTACACCCCTTACTCTAGGGAGATTCCAATCAATATTTGGGAAATTAAAATCTCCCATCACGACAATTCTGTTATCATTACACCTTTCCAGGATCTGTTTCCCTATCTGCTCCTCAATCTCCCTGTTACTATTGGGCGGCCTATAGAAAACACCCAGTAAAGTTATTGACCCCTTCCTGTCCCTAACCTCCACCCACAGAGACTCTGTAGACAATCCCTCCATGGTGTCCATCTTTTCTGCAGCCGTGACACTATCTCTGATCAACAGTGCCACACCCCCACCTCTTTTGCCTCCCTCCCTGACCCTTCTGAAACATCTGAAACCCGGCACTTGAAGTAACCAGTCCTGTCCCTGAGTCATCCAAGTCTCTGTAATGGCCACCACATCATGTTTCCAAGTAGTGATCCACGCTCTAAGCTCATCCACTTTGTTCACAACACTCCTTGCGTTAAAATAGACACATCTCAAACCTTCGGTCTGAGCGCTCCCCTTCTCTATCACCTGCCTATCCTCCCTCTCACACTGTCGGCAAGCTTTCTCTATTTGTGAGCTAACCTCCTCTCTCCCAGTCACTTCAATTTGATTCCCACCCCCCAACCATACTAGTTTAAACTCTCCCCAGTAGCCTTAGCAAACCTCCCCGCCAGGATATTGGTCCCCCTGGGATTCAAGTGCAACCCGTCCTTATTGTACAGGTCACACCTGCCCCAAAAGAGGTCCCAATGATCCAGAAACCTGAATCCCTGCCCCCTGCTCCAATCCCTCAGCCACACATTTATCCTCCACCTCATTCCATTCCTACTCTCACTGTCGCATGGCACAGGCAGCAATCCCGAGATTACTACCTTTGTGGTCGTTCTTCTCAACTCCCTTCCCAACTCCCTATATTCTCCTTTCAGGACCTCTTCCCTTTTCCTACCTATGTCATTGGTACCAATATGTACCACGACCTCTGGCTCTTCTCCCTCCTACTTCAGGATATCTTGGACGCGATCAGAAACATCTCGGATCCTGGCACCAGGGAGGCAAACTACCATCCGAGTTTCTTGTCTGCGTCCACAGAATCACCTGTCCGACCCCCTCACTATAGAGTCCCCTATTACTACTCCTTCCCCCTCCTTTCCCTACCCTTCTGAGCTACAGGGCTGGACTCTGTGCCGGAGGCACGGCCACTGTTGCTTCCCCCAGGTAGGCTGTCCCCCCCAACAGCACTCAAACAGGAGTACTTATTGTTAAGGGGCACAGCCACTGGGGTACTCTCTAGTACCTGACCTTCCGGTTCCCCTTCCTGATCGTGACCCACTTGTCTGCCTCCCGTGGCCCCGGTGTGACCACCTGCCTGTAACTCCTCTCTGTCACCTCCTCATTCTCCCTGACCAGACAAAGGTCATCGAGCTGCAGCTCCAGTTGCCTAACCTGGTCCTTTAGGAGCTGCAGCTCGATGCACCTGGTGCAGATATGGACGTCCTGGTTGCTAGGAGACTCCAGGACCTCCCACATCTGACACCGAGAACAACAAACTGGCCTCACGCTCATAATTCCCCCTTTCTTCAAATAACACCGGAAACAACTAAGAACTAAACCTACCCTGCCTCGCCCGTTTCCACCTAAGCCCGTTGAGCCAAAGCCCTTCAGCCTTCACTCTGCTACCTGCTCACTCCGCTGCCCGCTGGATAGTGCGGCCTGCTTTTTAAACCTCACGCGCACTACTGGCTGACTTCAGGCACCTGCGCAGTCTAAAGAAAAAAAAAGATAAACCCTTCCCAGACTACTCCGCGGCCCCCTTCCGGATTACAGTTTAAAAAAAACAAAAAACTCCGCAAAAAAGAAAGGTAAAAACCAAGAATAAATCTCTTACCTCCTGCTACAAATCACTCCCTCTCCGCCTTGCTCCGGTCGAACAATGATGACATTTCTACATTTATTGCTATGGTAAACCACTGTTATCTGTTATCTGTTACCTGTATATGTGGCACATCCCTGTCGGTTCCGCCCAAGTCTCCTCCCCCTGGTCTGGGTATAAAGACGGTGGCTCCTCCCCCCTTGCTCTCTGTTCAGACCAGATCACCGACAGGGATGGCTCCAAGTTCTTGCCAATAAAAGCCTATTTGTCTTGCTCACAACTAGTCTTGGCTCGTTTGATAGTGCATCAATTGCGTTGATCATTTACTTGACAGTTTGCCAGATGGCAGAAGTACCAGTTTGGACTCGATTTTATTTGTCCCTATCAGGCATGTTTTTGGGGTGGTGAGACCAGCTCAGCACCTTCCCACCCACCCTGGTCTGGTCCCCATAATACACTAGGTGGGTAAAAGCAAATTACTGCAGATGCTGGAATCTGAAACCAAAAGATAAAACACTGGAAAATCTCAGCGGATCTGGCAGCATCTGCAAGGAGAGAGAAGAGCTTACGTTTCGAGTCCAGATGACCCTTTGTCAAAGCTTCGAAACGTCAGCTATTTTCTCTCGTTACAGATTCTGCCAGACCTGCTGAGATTTTCCAGCATTTTCTCTTTAGGATACACTCGGTGGGAGTGTGCTGAAATTGTCAGCCCACGGCACGGTGGCACAGTGGTTAGCACTGCTGCCCCACAGCTCCAGGGACCCGGGTTCGATTCCCGGCTTGGGTCACTGTCTGTGTGGAGTTTGCACATTCTCCTCGTGTCTGCGTGGGTTTCCTCTGGGTGCTCCGGTTTCCTCCCACAGTCCAAAGATGTGCAGGTTAGGTTGATTGGCCACGTTAAAATTGCCCCATAGTGTCCTGGGATGCATAGATTAGAGGGGTTAGCAGGTAAAATATGTAAGGATATGGGGGTAGGGCCTGGGTGGGATTGTGGTCGGTGCAGACTCGATGGGCCGAATGGCCTCTTTCTGTACTGTAGGATTTGTATGATGATTCACCCATCTTCTTTAAATTAATAATCAAGCTTGTTAGTAAGCCTAGTGACCTGAATAATACGCTACCTACATTAAACTATGGTTGACATGGGCAAGCTGTGGTGGATAACTTTCTGGGCTCAGTGTATGACTCTTCCAGCACAGTTACTGTGGATATTACAGTGGACAAAACCTTCCTGCCGCCCCCCCACCCACCCCCCAACCCCATGGGAATTCTCTCCCTTTCCCTAGTGACATAGAGTTTCTACTTTGATCCCCCGTGCAATGAAGTAGTGCTTACCATTATAGCGATGTTTCATAAGCGCTTGTGATATTTATAAACTTGTTTCTGCAATATGCGTTGTGGAAAAACGATAAAGCATGCAAGTAATTCACGACTGACAGTAACAGCAGTCAAATCCAATGCTCAGCTCAATAAGTACATCAGAGACGCAGAGATCCTTTGCAAGTCCTCAACTTAAGCTCCTGCACTGGTGAGAGAAGTTGCACTTGGTCAAGCCATCCAATCACAAGTTGAATGCCAGCAAGTGTAGTAAATGTTCACTCCCCCGTGTCTCAGTATATATAATCAATCATGATAAAAAGCAAGCGGAATTCATGGCATTGCTTTCCAGCTCTGCTTTTGCAAAGGCTGTATCACAGCAACACAACTGATGGCCTTATTTGAAATGTATTTCGTTCTCAAGATATGGGCAATATTCTCATCAGCGATGTTTCACTTCACCAGCCCATAAATAAGCAGATTTATTAAATGCAATTTCATAGCTTGCTAGAATGGAATTTGAACCCATAGCTGCTGGGAACTGCAACCATTAGAATCCCATATCTTTCACACATGCGTGAAGCACCAGTACGTGGTGGGTCACCCCATAAAAATAAGAGGGAGCAGATTTAGGACTGAGTTGAGGAGGAATTTCTTCACCTAAAGGGTTGTGAATCTGTATCTTATAAACTTGTTTATAAGAATTCCCTGCCCAGTGAAGCAATTGAGGCTACCTCATTGAATGTTTTTAAGGCAAGGATAGATACATTTTTGAACAGTAAAGGAATTAAGGGTTATGGTGAGCAGGAGGGTAAGTGGAACTGAGTCCACAGAAAGATCAGCCATGATCTTATTGAATGACGGAGCAGGTTCGAGGGGTCAGATGGCCTACTCCTGCTCCTAGTTCTTGTGTTCTTATGGGTTGAGAAAGATGCAGCAATTTCACACCACCTGGGGTTTTCTGCACTCTCCTCATGTTCTATACATTTGTTGCTGCAAAGCCTCCCCCTTATTTCACCTGCTGGGAATTAAAGTTAAAGTTTATTTATTTGTCACAAGTAGGCTTACATTAACATTGCAATGAAGTTACTGTGAAATTCCCCTAGTCACCACACTCCGGCGCCTGTTCAGGTACACTGATAGCATGGCGAATTCACCTAACCAGCACATCATTCAGATTGTGGGAGGAAAGCGGAGCACCCGGAGGAAACCCACGCAGACACGGGGAGAATATGCAGACTCGGCACAGACAGTGACCCAAGCTGGGAATTGAACCTGGGTCCCTGGTGCTGTGAGGCAGCAGTGCTAACCACTGTGCCACCGTGCTGCCGTTAAATTTTAGTTAAATCGCGGCACCATGCAGAAAGCTAAATTGTATATTTAGGACAGTTCCCATCCCTTCCTGTTACTGGAATGCCAGCTTTCCTCTGATCAAAATCAAAGTTAATACTGAAGGAGTAATTTAGTGGAATTTTGAGCTGGGCAGTTAGAAGACGACCCACAAAAGCATGTGATATCAACAGAGATGAGAAAAATGTCATTTTAACATGCAATTAATGTGTACACTTGCTCTAATGCAAAGAAGGTTTCTTGGAATCAGTGAACATGAAAACTGGGTCAATAACAGGTCATGCACAATGCGTAGACATTGAGAGTGTCTTCCCTCCACCTTTCCTACGCCCTCACCAATTCACTGAGTCAAAGCCCTCAGAAAGTGAGCAGTGAGGCATGGGAATGTGGTGATTATATTACTGGAGTCTAAATTCAGAGATCTGGACTAATAATCCATAGGATGCAAGTTCATCATTCTGCCATGACAGCTTGAGAACTCGAATTAAATCTGTAATCAGCAAAAAGACCATTGCGCTGTTGTGAATTGTTATAAAGGCACACCGAGTTTGTAAAGGTCCTTTAGGAAACCTGCTTGTCTTGTCTGTGGAACTCCTGTCCCATACAATGTGGATGATTCTGAAATAGCTCGGCAAAATCAGATTCGCAGAGCAGGCGGGGATAGACGATAAAAGGCAGGTCCTGCTATGAAGATCAGATCCCAAAACAGAATTTCAAATATAAATCAACAATCCGGTGGTCAACCTGTCCAAGGCAAGGAACGTGAAGAGAGACACTCATTGAGTTGATGGTAATAAATCAGAAAACATTTCACAAAACTTTCAAAAGGTCGTGAATGTAGCCCAATCCATCACGCAAACCAGTCTCCTATCCATTCACTCTGTCTACACTTCCCGTTGTCTTGGAAATACAGCCAGCATAATTAAGGACCCCACGCACCCCGGACATTCTCTCTACCATCTTCTTCCGTCGGGAAAAAGCTACAAAAGTCTGAGGTCACGTACCAACCGAGTCAAGGACAGCTTCTTCCTTGCTGTCATCACACTTTTGAATGGATCTACCTCGCATTAAGTTGATCTTTCTCTACACCCTAGCCATGACTGTAACACTACATTCTGCACTCTCTCCTTTCCTTCACTATGAATGGTATGCTTTGTCTATATAGCGCGCAAGAAACAATACTTCTCACTGCATACTAATACATGTGACAATAATAAATCAAATCAAATCAAATCAAAACAGCACGCAAGTCAGAAGATTTCTATTTCTCCGATGTAATATCCCACTTTTCGGAGCAGCCACTGAAGACTTGACTCCCATCTCTAAAGAAAAAAATGAAAAGAATGCAGCTAATGTTTTCCGCTCTTCTGAGATGACAGCTCATTGTGACGGGAGCGTGCTGCCTTGTGGAGCCTCAGCCTCGGGAGACGGTAACTTTTGCACATAAACAAACCTCTGTCATACTCCTCATGCCAAGTTGACTGCCCTATGCATGATTGAGTACATCTCAGTTGCTTCAAAGGCTCCTTAAGCATCTTGCGAATCATGCTTTTGCGGCGAAAGGTTAAGTATATAGAACGTTCCAAAACAATCGGAAATGCAGCATTAGGCAGTGAGCAGATACAGCTGGTGCAGCACTTGTTTTAATGGAGAATAATGACAAATATTCTCACTCTCATTGTTAACTCCCGAATAATTGAGTGTGAAAACCACTGAGGGGAGTTTTCGGCATAATCCAGTTTGATGTAACTAACAACTGACAGAAATGTCAAATAATTTCAAACGACTTCTTGTTGCTGAGGGGAAGAGGTCCGGTCTCAACCAATTAGTGATCAGGCAACCATTAACTGTAGAGTGAACATGCCTACTGGAGTCAGGCTTGTCCCTGTTTTTTATGAATGGGTGTGGAATCACTGCCACCAGTGTAAACTACAGCCCATAGCCAGAGTTTTACACACCCTGTAACGGGGAGGGGTGTAAAATCACATAGCTGGGATTCCCCCTGGATCCTGCCTAACCTGACCTGGACATGATTTTATGGGAGGCCGACAAGGCCTCAGGCAGAAAGCCCACCCAAGCCTTTATTAAGGCCCACAAGTGACCATTTAATGGCCATTTAAGGCCCTTTTCTCTCACAGTCTCAATTTTTAGGCTAGCAGGTGCTTGATGACTGAGGGTGGGAAACATAAAAAGTCCTCATACTCAATCTTGGGTGGGAAGGGAGAGGGAGCCTCCATTGGAAGGCTCCCCTCAGACTGAAACGTTCTTCCCTTATGGACTGGAGATCTTTGACCCTCCTCCCCTACCCCTGCGCCAGCCCATACCCAACAGTGAGATTGGCCCTTCGGTGACGTCCCAGGTCATCCACTACCTTCACCTCCCTCGGATCCGTGCTACTTGATACCAATGCAGTTCCTGGAATTTTATCTCAGGCATAGTGCTGCAATACCTTTTCCAGCCACTACAGCACTGAGACTGGATGAGCTGGAGAGCTGTTGGCCAATCTGATTTGCCGACAGCTCTCCAAGACAGGTTTCTTCCTAGATGTGGACAGTAGTCCTGCTTGCTGCCAATCAATGCTCATTAGAGCACAAAATAGCCTTTCTGAGTTAGCGGGGTGGTGTGTTCTGCTGACCTTCTGGATGATGGGCATCGAGGGTTCACCATCCTGAATATTCAAGCCATAATATTTGTTCACTGAATAAAGTTGCTGAAGGATAGAATGGCAGCCTAATCGATACTTATTTTTATCAGCTTTTAAGTACAGAGATACACATAAGAAACATGCACACTCCTTACCACACAGCTACAATTTCAGTCTGTTCCTATTGAAAGTACAAGTGAATCTCCAGTAAATCACCATCACCTGCATACAATTATAATTAGCACTGCTGCCTCACAGTGCCAAAGACCTGGGTTCAATTCCGGCCTCTGGTGACTGTTTGGGCGGAATTTTCCCATCCCACCGGTCACAGGAATCATAGCGGGCGGGACACAGTTTGAATCATAGAATCTCTACAGTGTAGAAGAAGGCCATTCGACCCATCGAGTCTGCACCGACCACAATCCCACCCAGGCCCTATTCCCATAACCCCACATATTAACCCTGTTAATCTCCTGACACTAGGGTCAATTTAGCATGGCCAATGAACCTAGCCCGCATGTCTTTGGACCATGGGAGGAAACCAGAGCACCCAAAGGAAATCCATGCAGACACGGGGAGAACGTACAAACTGCACACAGACAGTGACTCGAGGCCGGAATTGAACCTGGAACCCTGGTGCTGTGAGGCAGCAGTGCTAACCACTGTGCCACCGTGCCGTCCATGCACGAACCATGCAAAGGTCCATTGATCTTAGTCGAGGTTTTCCAGTCTTGGGGTGAGTGCGGCTGGAAAATCATGCCCTCTGTGTGGAGTTTGCACGTGCTCCCAATGTTTAAGTGAATTTCCTCCAGGTGCTCCGGTTTCCTTCCACAGTCCAAAGATGAGCGCTTTAGGTTGACTGGCTATGCTAAATTGATCCTTAGGGCGGAATTTTACATTTTCACTCGACCCAAGACCAGAAAATCCCGTCCAAGGTCAACGGACCTTTTCATTGTCTGCCCCTCGCCCGCTAAAATTCCCATGGCGGGCGGGGTGATGGAATTCTAGTGTTAGTGTCGAGGGGATTAGCAGGGTAAATACGTGGGGTTATGGGGGATAGGGCCTGGGTGGGATTCTTGTTGGTGCAGGCTTGATGGGCCGAATGGCCTACTTTTGAATTGTATGGATTCTATGATTCTATGATAATAGCAATTAATATACAATTAACAGATTCCCTATCCTCTCTAAATATGAATTTCATATATACAACAAAAGTTTCAAATCAAATTCAATCAGGCTTCCCTATTCTGCCCGAAGAAATTATTGTGAGATGCCTCCCTCCACAGGGAGCCTGAACAATTTATTTGAACATGCATTTCCTACTGTGAAACAAGCAGACAGTTAATGGCTTGTATTGACCCATTTAATTTTAGAGACCTCATTTCACCCCAGCATTTTTTTCAAACTAGCAATATGTAACCTTTTCGCACACACCTTTTCAAAATATACATTATCACACAATGAACAATTTTTAAATGATATTCAATGTGTTTAATATCTTCAGTGTGCCCACGGTACAGAATCTCTCTTGAAATGTTTGACAAATGGAATTCCATATCCACTACCTCCTCAAGACCCAGTGAGAACTCTCAGCAGTGAGAGTTCATTTAACGGCCCTTTTTATTTTCTTAACTTAGAATCATAGAATCCCCGCAGTGCAGAAGGAGGCCATTCAGCCCATCGAGTCTGCACCGACCACAATCCCACCCAGGCCCTATTCCTGTAACTCCACATATTTACCCTCTTAATCCCGTAAAACTCGGGTCAATTTAGAATGGCCAATGAACCTAACCCGCACATCTTTGGACGGGGAGGATGTGCAAACTCCACACATAATGTGACCCAAGGCCGGAATTGAACCCAGCTCCCTGGCACTGTGAAGCAGCAGTGTTAACCTACTGTGCCACCGTGACGCCCCCAAACATCCCGAGCTAAGGCGCAACAATTCACTATTTCACTATGACGCTCTGCATCAAGAAGATTAGCAAAATGATGAGCTTCATGATCTATGGGGTCACCTAAGGATGGGAATTTAATTACACATTTATCCAGATTAATTTTCTTAATGTTTTATTTGCCATCAAACATTTTCTCTTCCTTGTTACTTTAATGCATCAAAATTAGCATCAGGTCTCGTCTGCGCATGTAAGCAGTTCAAATGACCAATCAAGCTTTGCAAATTTTTTTTGACTCTTTAGGTTATAGCATCACCTGTCTGTGATGACCTTGTTCAATTAACCAGGATGGGAGCCTCACGGTGCCAGGGACCCGGGGTCGATTTCTGGCTTGGGTCACTGTCTGTGTGGAATCTGAACGTTCTACCCGTGTTTGCGTGGGTTTCCTCCGGGTGCTCCTGTTTCCTCCCACAGTCTGAAAGACATGCTGGCTAGGTGCATTGGCCGTGCTAAATTCTCCTGCAGTGTACCCGTAGAGGTGCCGGAGTGTGACAACTCGGTGATTTTCACAGTAACTTCATTGCAGTGTTAACGTTAGCCTACTTGTGACACTAATAAATAAACTTTAAATAAATAAACTTTAGTAACAGCTCTAAGTAGGATTGTTGACTTAAATTTATTCTGGAACTGCTTTGTCTAATTTCTAAAGCAATATATTTAAATTTGGTGGACCTGACACCGAATTTGAAATGCAACTCTAATGTTCGCAGTGACACAATTCTCAAATTCCACAGCACCAATCCATATGAAATCATCAACATTTGTTATGAAGATGCCTGAAAACCCTCCTTTCTGATACCATTGCAGGATCTGCTTTTAATTGAACACAATATGTTTTTGCAAGTCACTGAACAAGACCAGGAAGCATCATTCAGTCCGTAAACATATTTATTTAGTGCCATAGTTTTTCTTTTGCATCCGTTGCCTCTTTAGGTGGTTTTAGAAACACTCCTCTCTTTAAAGTATCGTCCCATGGAAATACGTCCTTATATTTATTGACCTACGCTCCCATGAATATTTTGCCAAAAGAGCGAAAAGGATTCTCAAGATTACTTTTTCCAGCTGTGGGACAGTCCACTCTAACATCTGTACTAGCTACTAGCACTGCATTAACTTTGAAAGTTCCATCTACAATGACTTTTCAATGCAAATCCATTTATGTGGCAAAGCTGATTACCCCTTCCTTGGCATCTCAGAATAAATCGCAAATCTCTTCATCTCCACCTTCTTTTGTCTTACTTCTCATTAACTTATTTTCAATATTGTTAGCAGCCATCAAAGCATCACAATCACGAGGGCCTCTGCCTCTTGTTATGTTACAAGAATGTTACTTTGGTCCTTTTTTCATTGTCAAATCTATTCTAAGCCTCTATGTCTGTCAAAGACTATGGCTGGAATTTTACCGCAACCTCCGCCCCGGAATCGGGCAGGCGCAGCTCGCAGAACAGAATTCTCTGTTGGCCTCGGGTGGGATTTTAAAAGCCTCGCTCGAGCGAGGTCGTAAAATGGCAAGATTTCCATCTTGCACTCAAACTTTTTTCTGGTGCAAGAATCATTTCTGGGCTCCACGTCAGTATTAGAACATAGTATTTTCACTGCACTTTCTTAGGATGGAATCTTCCTGCCCATAAGAAGCTCACCATTGGCCACCAGCAGGATCATCCCATCCCATCAAAAACTGCGGCATTTGACTGTAGGGGAACACGCAGCAGGGGTCGACTTTGGTGGGACTGGAAGATCCCACTGGCAGGAAGGGCTAGAAAGTCCCATCCTTACTTTCCATTCTTTCACCTTAATCTCCCAATTCATGGACCCCACCTTTTGGACATCACCCTCAACATTTAACCAATACTTAAACTTGCCAGTAGCTTTTCTTGCATGTCCCACAATTGTCACATCCCTCCATTTATTAGACCCTTTAGGAATATATGTCAGCAAAATATCTACTGTGGACAATTGCCCTGCAGACATGGTGGGTGGGATTTTCCGACCTCACTTGCCCTGAAATCGGAAAATCCCGCCCGAGGTCAACGGACCTTTCCATGGTCTGCCCCTCGCTCGCTCTGATTCCCATGGCGGGCAGGACGGTAAAATTAACCCCAGCATCTATTGTCATGTATGCCATGTTCTCTCCCAGTGCCACTGTCCAGCCCTTAACCTGCTGCATTCTGTTTTTCAGGCCCCACACCACAGAATACATGAGCATTTGAGGTACTTTTATCAGCTGCTCAGTGTCCGAGGTTCTGCAATCATCAGGAATAAAGTTTAATAGTTTACTGATCATGTTTGATAAATACTGTCTTTTGTCTTATGGTCATTATGTTTGATTTGAACTTACAAGGGCCTTCCCATTCCCTCTGACCTTGTCTTTTGCAGTTTACTAAATCTCCTGAATTGAACTTTATCGCTGAAGGACTTAGACGATACTCGGTATTCAATAAAAATTGCTTGAGACCTCAACCTTGATGACAGCCTGTCACCTTGCAGGCAAAGAATAACTAGTTGTAGTAGCTTCTAGAGAACTCACAGAATCAAAGAATCCCTATAGTGCAGAAGGAGGCCATTTGGCCCATCAGGTCCACACCAATTCTCTGACAGAGGATCTTACCCATGCTCATCCTCGCCCTATTCCCGCAACCCCATTATTCCCCTAATCTACACATCTTTGGACACTAAGGGCCTGATTTTACCATTGAGTTGTACCCATTTTCGGGCGGGAAAACTTGGTAAAGTCGGGTGTGAGGCGAGTAGCGTGATCCATGTCCGCCTCCTCACCGGTTCCTCCTTTACCAAGGCCCAAAAATGGCCACGATTGGGACCGCACTTGAAACGGGTGCAACCGCCATTTAAATGCATTTGCCTGCATTTAAATAGGCTTCATGGGCTCCTTTCACATATAGTAATGTCCTACCTTACCGGCACTTCTCCTTTTACCACCGTGTTCGCCCCATTCAGAATCGGTGCGGAACAGACATGCTCCACAAAAGTCCAATTCGGGCGCTCCAGTTAGTGAGGAGGTAAGTGCTGAGCGTCTGACGGTTCTCTGCTTGATATCGGTGGGGGGGAAGGGGGGTCCACTGCCACTCTGCCTGAGATCATTGAGGGGGAAGGGGGAGTCCATTGCCACTCTGCTTGAGATCAGTGGGG
This sequence comes from Mustelus asterias, assembly GCF_964213995.1. Taxonomy (NCBI): domain Eukaryota; kingdom Metazoa; phylum Chordata; class Chondrichthyes; order Carcharhiniformes; family Triakidae; genus Mustelus; species Mustelus asterias. The sequence continues at coordinate 33,835,012 of NC_135807.1, read as the reverse complement.
GTGAGGTGGGGGGAGGGGCCTGCAATCGGTCTGAGTGGTGGGGGGTGAGGAATAAGGGGTTCAGCAATGTTGTGAGGGTGGGGCAATGTCTGAGGAGGCCAGGGGGAGGCATTATCCGGCCTGGGAGAGTTGTAGCAGGGAGCAGCATTCTATCATTTTTTGTCTGCGCATGCGCAGTTGTAGGAGCTGATCGAAGCTGCAGGGTTTCGGGCGCGTTAAGCCCCACCCGCAGGCTTGTGCAGCACTATTCAGAATCGCTGATATTTTTGCAAGCAGAGTGCGTGTAGGGGCGCCTGAGAACGGGTCTAAAAGTCAGATCTGAAACACTCCCAGTTTCAAGTCCGCCCAGCACTTAGAATCAAAATGCTAAAATAGGACCCGAAGGATCAATTTAGCATGGCCAATTCACCAAACCTGCACACCTTTAGACTGAGGGAGGAAACCAGAGCACCCAGAGGAAACCCACGCAGACAGGGGGAGACCATGCAAACTTCACGCAGGCAGTTACCCAAGGCCAAAATTGAACCCAGATCCCTGGCGCTGTGTGGCAGCAGTGCTAACCACTGTGCAACCATGCCGATCTTTCTTAAGGGCAACATGGTGGCTCAGGAGGAGGAAGACTATTGTAAAAAACAAAAGGAAACTTGGGATTTTATCCTTAGACTATTTGATAAGGATTATATCCTCCAACCATCAGAGCAAATTCTTTATGTGAAAGATCTACGGCAAGCACTTGTTAATTTAAAGTCATGTTGATCAGTTGGATTTTATTCAGCATTTGATCAATCTCAGCACGATCCCTTTCACATATAATAATGCTAAAGGGACGCATGATTGCCATACTCAAGATTGTGACAATCAGATTTTCACACACGTCTTTAAACTTGTTATTAGCAAATTCTCCTCTATCAGTCAGAAACTTTGCTGGCGTTTCAAGTCCAGTCGCTATCCATTTTTGCATTATTTTGTCCTTGGTTCCCTTGTGCCCTCACTATCTTTAACCACAGAAGTACTAAAGCTGGTTGCTAGATCGAGAAAATGTAGAATGAATATCTTTGTGTCTTTTTGTCTCTTAACTTTGCACCCAGAATGATCACCTTGCTAATATCACGTGCCAATGGAAGACATGGCGATGGATTTCATAATTCTCACTAATCTCTCTTAGTCTCATATACTCTTCAGTAACTAGACCTGCAGCTTTTACCTGGATTTGTCACCATAACAAGTAGGATGATCAGATTTTCTTAGTAACTAAGATAGCTTTTTTCTCTCTCACTCTCACCATCTGATCCCATGAGTTACTTATTTAACACTCTGACAAGAAACGTCAGGTTTTGTTAACTCTTTCGTTATTTCATGGGATGTGAGTATTGCTGGTAAAACCAGCATTTATTGTTTTCACTGGAAAGACAGAGGCTGGGGGGAGACCTGATAGAGCTCGATACAAAATTATGAGAGGCATAGGCAGGGTGATAGTCAGAGGCTTTTTCTGAGGGTGGAAGTGTCAATTACAAGGGGGCACAGGTTCAAGGTGAGAGGGGGAAAGTTTAAGGGAGATGTGCGGGGGAAGTTTTTTACTCAGAGGGTGGTGCATGCCTGGAACATGCTGCCAGAGGAGGTGGTGGAAGTGGACACATTAGCAATACTTAACAGGCATCTGGATGGGTGCATGAATAGGGAGGGAATAGAGGGATATGGACCGAGTAAGTGCAGAAAGTTTTTTTTTAGTTTAGTTAGGACATCATGATCAGCACAGCCTTGGAGGGCCGAAGGGCCTGTTCCTGTGCTACAATTTTCTTTGCCCTTTGTTCGTTATTTGTTGTCCATTTGTAAGAGGATGCAGGATCGTACAATAAAGCTTGACAAGGTAAACTACAGACCAACTGACTTTCAAAAATGATTGCCTTATCATGCATCATGACCTGATAGAGGTTTACGTGACCTAAAAGAGGTTTACAAGATGTTGAGAGGTCTGGATAGGGTAGACTCTCAGAGGCTATTTCCAAGGGCTGAAATGGTTGCTACGAGAGGACACAGGTTTAAGGTGCTGGGGGGTAGGTACAGAGGAGATGTCAGGGGTAAGTTTTTCACTCAGAGGGTGGTGGGTGAGTGGAATCGGCTGACGTCGGTGGTGGTGGAGGCAAACTCGTTGGGGTCTTTTAAGAGACTTCTGGATGAGTACATGGGATTTAATGGGATTGAGGGCTATAGATAGGCCTAGAGGTAGGGATATGATCAGCGCAACTTGTGGGCCGAAGGGCCTGTTTGTGCTGTGGCTTTCTATGTTCTATGTTCTATGTTCTATCATGTAAATTTAATTTGTGTTTTCTTCATAGAAGGTTTTTGTTAACAGTATAGATATCTCTCTGCAGACTATATTAGTACTTAACTTACTTCAGCTCTTAACACGTAATTACAATCTCTTTAATGCCTCAAGGTGTTGTCACCATCAAATCTCAAGCACGTAGTACTTTTATATTCACTAACCATGTGTCGATCCTCACTACTTAGTGATTCAAGATAACATTTTAACCTATCTGCCAACATATGTCGAGGTGCGAGTAAAGGGGTCTGCGACTAATTTGTTTATCACAGGACTAAAACTTGTGACCAGCATAATTTGTTCAGATTTACATTGTCGTCATCAGCTTCCTCAGAATTTTCTTGTTGTGTGTCATTTTGAGGCTCCTGTCTCTTACCTTTGAGCATTTCATCACATAATAATACTTTGAGTCACAACCGAAACTTGGATTAATTGTTCCTCAGACATTTCTGGAAGCCATTCCTTCATTTGAGGTCCCTATTTGCTTCAAGAAGGCGACCATCTTCCTGGTACCAAAGAAAAGCCAGACAGCGTGCCTTAATGACTATTGTCCGGTGGCTCTGACATCCATCATTATGAAATGCTTCGAGAGGTTAGTCATGGCACAAATCAATTCCAGCCTCTCAGATTGCCTGGATCCACTACTGCTGTAGACTACTGCTGCAACAGGTCTACAGCAGATGCCATCTCCCTGGCTCTGCATTCAACCCTGGAACACCTATATAACAAAGACATCTATGTCAGACTCCTATTTATTGAATACAGCTCAGCCTTCAACACCATTATTCCTACGAAGCTCATCTCCAAACTGCGTGGCCTGGGGCTCAGCTCCTCCCTCTGCGACTGGATCCTGAACTACTTAATTCACAGACCACAATCAGTAAGGATAGGCAAAACATCTCCTCCATGATCATCCTCAACACCGGTGCCCCACGAGGCTGTGCCCTCAGCCCTTTACTATACTCCTTATTCACCTTATACATTTTGTGGCCAAATTCCCCTCCAACTCGCTTTTCAAGTTTGCTGATGATACCATCGTAGTGGGTTGGATCTCAGAGTTGAGACAGAGTGCAGGAAAGAGATAAAGAATCTGGTGAGCTGGTGCAATGACAATAATCTCTCCTTCAATGTTAACAAAACGAAGGAGATAGTCATCGACTTTGGGAGGACATGCTCCTGTCTACATCAATGAGGACGAAGTAGAAATGGTTGAGAGCTTCAGGTTTTTAGGTGTCCAGATCACCAACAAATTGTCCTAGTCTTTCCATGCCGACACTATAGTTACGAAAGCCCACCAACGCCTCTACCTTCTCAGAGACTAAGGAAATTTGGCATGCCCGCTATGGCTCTTACCAACTTTTACAGATGCACCATAGAAAGAATTATTTCTGGTTGTATCACAGCTTGGTGTGGCTCATGCTCTGCCCAAGACCACAATAACTATAAAGGGTCATGAACAAAGCCCAATCCATCACTCAAACCAGCCTCCCATCCATTGACCCTGTCTACACTTCCCGCTGCCTCAGAAAAGCAGCCAGCATAATCAAGGACTCCCTGCACCCCAGGACATTCTCTCTTCCACCTTCTTCCATTGGGAAAAAGATATAAAAGTCTGAGGACACATACCAACCGACTCAAGAATAGCTTCTTCTCTGCTGCCATCAGACTTTTGAATGGACCTACCTCGCATTAATTTGATCTTTCTCTACATCCTAGCTATAACTGTGCCACTACATTCTGCACTCTGTCCTTTCCTTCTCTGTGTACTGTGGTAGCCATGATGTGGAGATGCCAGCATTGGACTGGGGTGGGCACAGTAAGAAGTCTCACATCACCAGGTTAAAGTCCAACAGGTTTATTTGGAATCACCAATTTGGAATCACTCTGTGATTCCAAATAAACCTGTTGAACTATAACCTGGTGTTGTGAGACTTCTTACTGTTCTCTATGTACGGTATGCTTTGTCTGTACAGCGTGCAAGAAACAATGCTTTTCAGTGTATACCAATACATATGACAATAATAAATCAAATCAAATTATTATTATTTCTATTTTGTCTTCTGCTGCAACAGCCAGATCGGCTGAAAGGTGCTTATATCCTTATTCTACCTGCCATAAATTCCTTTGTATTGCTCCTTCGTATTGTAGTGTCCACTATTTCAAAATCTTTCATTCATTGAGTTCTCTATGCTTTGTGCCATTTATTCTATAAAGGCAAGGAAATGATTATTTCCTCAGGAATTTTTTAAAGTATCAGACATCTGAACTAACAGGATCTCCTTGTCTACGAACTGAGACTTCAGTACATGTTAATATTCCATCCCCTTTGCAACAGAGGCCAATATTCCATTTGCAGTACCTTCGGTTGACCTTTTGACATTTATGTAATACAGCATTCTACAGTCCCCATTTAAATAATATTATACTTTTCTATTCTTCCCACCAGAGTGGACAACCTCACATGACAAAGGGACATCTGGGCTTGAAACATCAGCTCTTTTCTCTCCTTACAGATGCTGACAGACCTGCTGAGATTTTCCAGCATTTTCTCTTTTGGTCACACATTTTTCTGCATTCTGCATTCCTGTTCTAGGGATTTAGTAAAGTAAAGTTTATTTATTAGTCACAAGTAGGCTTACACTAACATAGCAATGAAATTAATGTGAAAATCCCCTGGTTGCCACTCTCCGGTACCTGCTCGGGTACGCTGAGGGAGAATTTAACATGGTCAATGCACCTAACCAGCACATCTTTTAGACTGTGTGAGGAAACTGGAGGACACGGAGGAAACCCATGCAGACACGGGGAGAACATGCAAACTCTGCACAGATAGTGACCCAAGCCGGGAATCAAATGAGGCAGCAGTGCTAACCACTGTGCCACCGTGCCACCAGTAATATTTGATTGAGAGGGGGAGGAGACTAGTTTTGAGATAGAAAGGGAGCTGGAAATGGAATGGGGTGGATGGGGGATCAACATCAAGAACTCGTATTCATATAGCACCTTTAGTGTAATAAAGCGTCCCAAACAGATCACAGGAGTATTATAAAACAAAATTGCTGAAACTGAGTCATGTAACGTGATATTGCAGCAGTATATTATGGGGGAATACCTAGAGTGAATACTCAGAAGCTGTGCCTCTTAGTTGAAGGGTTAATCACAAGGACATAGGTTCAAGATGAGGGGCAGGAGGTTTAGGGGGGATGTGAGGGAAAACTTTTTTACCCAGAAGGTGGTGACCATCTGGAACGCACTGCCTGGGAGAGTGGTAGAGGTGAGTTGCCTCACATCCTTTAAAAAGTACCTGGATGAGTACTTGGCACATCATAACATTCAAGGCTATGGGCCAAGCGCAGGTAAATGGGATTAGGTGGGAGATCAAGTGCTTCTTGCATGTTGGCGCAGACTCAATGGGCCAAAGGGCTCTTCCGCACAGTATAATTCTATGATTCTATGACCAAAAGTTGCTCCAAGTGGAGGCTTTCAAAGAGTTAAGAAGAGTGTGGGTGAAAGGAGAGGTTTTAAAGGGGGAAAAAAGCAAGGTAGAAAGGTAGAGATATTTAGGGAGGGAATTCCATAGCTTAGTACTGATGAAGCTGAATGCTTGGGCATTATGAGGGGAGTGATTAAAATCAGGAATGCTCAAGAGGCCAGAATTAGATGAGCGGAGGTAATGGGGTTGGAAGAGATTAAAAAGATAGGGAGAGGTGAGGCCATGGGTGAATTTAAAAACAAGTATTAGTATTTTAAAAGTTATTCTTTGTTGAACCCAGAGCCAGTATAGGTCATTGAGCACTGGAGTGATTGATGTGCGGTACTTAGTGCAAGTTAGGGCACTGACATCAGATTTTTGGATGACCTCAAATTTGGGGAGCAGGGCAAGGGTATAATGTGGAAAGCCAGCAGGAGTATCTTAGAATAGTTAAGACTCGAGGTAATGAAGACACGGATGAGGATTTCAGTAGCAGGTGAGCTGAGGCAGGTGATATTCCATTCCCTGCCACCCTGCTCCCCTCCCTCCCCCCAACCCCTTCCCTGCCTCAATGCTTCCTTTAAACTTGACATGTCTCCACCTCCTTCCACTTCTCATGAAAGATCACCAACCTGAAACAGGAACTCTGCTTCTCTCTGCACAGATGCTGCCAGACCTGCTACTTCAAGCATTTTCTGTTTTTATTATCTTTGACCAAGCATCTGCCCTAATATCTCCTTGAGTGGTTCAGTGTCAAATTGTATTTGATAATGCTGCTGTGAAGCACCTTGAGACATTTTAGTACATTAAAGGCACTGTATAAATACAAGATGTTATTGTTTTTTAAGGCATTGCGTTTGTTTGAGGTCATTAAGCTTCCATATGATAGGACCCCACAGATAATCCCACGGCGGCACAGTGGTTAGCAGTGCTGCTTCACAGCTCCAAGGACCCGGGTTCAATTCTGGCCTTGGGCGACTGTCTGTGTGGAGTTTGCACATTTTCCCCGTGTCTGCGTGGGTTTCCTCTGGGTGCTCCGGTTTCCTTCCATGGTCCAAAGATGTGAGGGTTAGGTTGATTGGCCATGAAAAATTGTTCCTTAGTGTCAGGGGGATTAGGAGGGTAAATCTGTGGGGTTATGGAGATGGGACCTGGGTGGGATTGTTGTCGGTGCAGGCTCGATGGGCCGAATGGCCCCCTTCTATGATAATTTCATGATCTTTATTAGAATAAGTAGCAGACAGCCCATAGCGTTGTTAGCAATGGTCCAACTGATAACACTGCACCTCGGAGTCAGATCTCAGGTTGTCAGTTCAACTCCCACTCCAAAGACTTTGATACAGTATCTAAGCTGACACTCCAGCGCATTGCCGAGAAAATGCTGTACTGTTGAAGATGGCATCTTTCAAGTCAGGGATTAAACCAGGGCACAGTCTGCTCTCTCATAAAAGATCCCATGACACTGCTTTATAGATCAACACTGGCATTCTCACTGCTGCTTGAATTGATATTCATCCTGCAATTAACTGGAAAAAAAAAACATTATCTGAAGATTATTACTAGGATGCGACCGGGAATTGATGGATTGAGTTATCAGGAGAGGCTGAATAGACTGGGACTTTTTTCTCTGGAGCGTAGGAGGCTGAGGGGTGACCTTATAGAGGTCTATAAAATAATGAGGGGCATAGACAAGGTAGATAGTCAATATCTTTTCCCAAAGGTAGGGGAGTCTAAAACTAGAGGGCATAGGTTTAAGGTGAGAGAGGAGAGATACAAAAGTGTCGAGAGGAGCAATTTTTCACATAGAGAGTGGTGAGTGTCTGGAACAAGCTGCCAGAGGTAGTAGTAGAGGCGGGTATAATTTTATCTTTTAAAAAGCATTTAGATAGTTACATGGGTACAATGGGTATCGAGGGATATGGGCCAAATGCGGGCAATTGGGATTATCTTAGGGGTTTGAAAAAAAAAGGGCGGCATGGGCAAGTTGGGCCGAAGGGCCTGTTTCCATGCTGTAAACCTCTATGACTCTATTACATTGTTGTTCATTGGATTTGAAATTTGGCTGATTTGTTTTTTAACATTGTCTCAATTGCTACACTTTGGGCATATTTAATTAACTTTAAAATTTTGGGGACGTTCTGAGATCCTAAAAGCCGTGGTACAGTTCAGTTTTTTTTTGTGGCGAAGATTCGAAACGTTGGTTCTATTCTCTCTCCACAGATGCTGTCGGACCTGCTGAGATTTTCCCGCATTTTTCTGTTTTCGTTTCAGATTCCACCATCTGCTTTTATCTTTTTTGTTGTGTATGGATAGGTCAGCACTGCAATTGTGATGTTGCTCTCACGTTTCTAAGGCTATCTCTTTTTAATAAACAGATCCGGCTAACTGCTGATCCTCTTAAATTGTCAGTCAAATTGCTGCTGCCATTGATTTTAAAATTTAGGTTGCTTGTCAACAACTGGCTCTTATTTCAAAAGATTTTGGTTGGTCTTTGGTCAAGTGTGACATTTTGAGGTGAGGCATCTGGCATATGATGCACAAGTACAAAACTTGCAAATACGCTAATGGACTTCCCACAACTCAGCTCACAGCAATTGAAAGGATACACAGTGTTAAGTGACTTTACGAAGACTTGTCAGGAATATAGGGGCCGATTTTGAGCCTCTGCTCTCCATCAGTGGGAATTGCATCGTGCACTCAAAATCCAGAGAGACTTGGAACGTGCGATTCATGCCAGCAGGATGAGTTCCGATCTTCCAGTGCCCCCCTGCCCCCTTCACTGGCAGAGTAGTGTGAACCACGCCATAGGATTCCAGGAAGCTCATTTTAATACATTAGCATCTCATTAGTGAGCACTCTCTCTGGGACTTCCCCCCACACCGGGCATTCAGCGGGTGCTAGCATGACATCACGCCGGCACCTTTTGCAACAGGTTCACCTCGACGTGAACCTATTGTGGGGATCTCACCAAGGACATAAAGGTGAATATAGCCCCCGGGGTAGAGAAACATGGCCAGGCAGTGGGCTGTCAATGCTCCCTGGCAATGTCCCTTGGCATAGGTTGGCACTGCCAGGTTGGCACTATGCCCATGCCAACCTGGCAGTGCCAACCTGACAGTGCCAAACTATGTCATGGGGCAGACCCCAATGGGAGCCTCATGGGGGTAGAGGATTCGTTCAGATTTGGCTGATAGCTGGGAGCAGAGGGAGGAGCTGAGGATGCCAGCAATGGCCGTTGGGGTGGGACTTGGGGTGGAGGTGGGTGCAGGGTGGGTGCAGGCTCTGTGAGTGGAGAAGAGAAAGGGGAGAAGGGGCTGGTGTTTGGGGGAAGGGAGGAAGGGCTGATGATCGGGGTGAAAGGGCTGATGATCAGGCAGAGTGGGAGGGGGGAAAGTTCCTACTCCGATCGGGGATTGGTAGGCCTGGACCTCTGTGGTGGGTAAAGATGGTGCCCTGATCTCAGTGCTGATGACCTGAAAAACAGCTCCTTGATTTTTTGGCATTGTGCCATAAGTTCTGGCGAGGAAACCTGCAGAAACACACCAGTTCTCTCGCCAGAAACAACACTCTGCTATTTTTTGGTAAGATTATCCCCCATGTGTGATTTCAGTGTATGTATTGTCTGATGTCGCTGTTGCTGTTCTTGTTTTTAATACTGTGCCTGTGTGCTTTGCAATAAAGATAGATAAATAACATGGCACAAAACTTAAATTTATTCATCAGTCCAGTCTCCTTCGACCTGACTAAGAACAAAGAACGCTGCAAGCTGGACCAGCTGCTCAAACAGTTGCTCTGTGCTCTGGCACTTGAAGCTAAGCTGCAGTTTTAAACTATGTCAGTGAGCTCAGCAACTACACAGCCAGCTCAGCAACAAACTGCAGCCTGCTTCAATTGTGGAAGGGGTGAGGGAGACACAACACAGGCATTAAAAAACAACTGTCAGTTCAAATTCTGTGGGCCTGTAGCTGATTCACTCTCTCCTACTCATACCTTTCTCATTGAATCCTCTCTTCTGCATGTGGCCACTGTTTCGTCACATGATTATTTCCCTTTTGGTTCTCTGTGTATTCTTGTCAGACATTCTCTCTCTCTCTTTCTCTTTCCCATTTCTTTGGTCAAATATTTTCCTGAAACTGCTCCCATTCGACTGATACGACTTTACGAAAATGCAATGGAAAGTGTAGGATTCGAGTGTTTGGTACTGCAAGGGTTAATGTGTGACTGGGAAATCAGCACATTATGGCGTACAGAGTCACGTGGGAATGGTAGAGTGTAGCAGTGAGCGTGGTAGAAGTCAGCATGAGGATAGTCCCCAGTCAGGACTGTATCTTCTATATAAATATATAGTTATGTGTTATTGCATTGCTGCCTCACAGCACTAGGTACCCAAGTTCGATTCCCAGCTTGAGTCACTGTCTGTGTGGAGTTTGTACGTTCTCCCCATGTCTGCGTGGGTTTCCTCCTGTTGCTCCGGTTTCCTCTCACGGTCCGAAGATGTGCTGGTTAGGTGCATTGGCCGTGCTAAATTCTCCCTCAGTGTACCCGAACAGGTGCTGGAGTGTGGCGACTAGGGGATTTTCACAGTAACTTCATTGCAGTGTCAATGTAAGCCTACTTGTGACACTATTAAATAAAGTTAAACTTATTAATCAGACAGCACTGGCAGAATGATTGTGAGGGGGAAAGAGGAGTCTTCACTATTAAATCTTCCTGAAGAAAAATGATTACTTTCCGATGATGCTTTCGACATATAGATCCACCCCACTAAAATGTGAATCATCCCAATCAGAGCTGCAGAAAGCTTCACATTCAACTTCCCAAGCAGCCAAAAGAAATTAATGCCAGGTTTGGCAGTCAGGGACCATCAGAATGTTCAGGACTGAGAACGGTCCTACAGACAGTGACAAGCTTCCACTTACAATAGAAGAAATTATGCTAGAAACTTGCTCAGACTAAACAGAGGTGACAAGGTTTGAATCAAGGATCTTGACAGCGAAGGCTTCATTGTCTTGAAGGATGAAAATCAAAAAACAACAGTCGTGCTTGATACACACCCTCGAAAGTGCAGTCAGACAGAGGAGGAGCAGTATCCTCATTCCTCACAGTGAACCTCCTATCATACATTTGAGTGAACCAAATGTTCAAATATTTGAAACACCAAGTACCACCACTTCACTTCCAGACCAACAAAGTCAGCCCAGTAAACAGTAAAATGGGGAAATAAGAATACTGGTCTGAACCGGTCCTGTATATTTTATAAGGAAACATCAATAAAACGGGGAAATAAGAATACTAATCCAAACCATATTTTTCCTTCTGGGGAAGGAACGAGATATGGGAGACTCATAAAGCCACCAGACTGTCGAAATCTGTAAAACCAGAGACTTGGGAGGGGAATGGGTAGCATGTAACTATTATTGTAAAAACAATAGGGTGAAGTTTTGTGGGGGAGGGAAGGTGTAGTATTAAGAAGTTCAGTGGGTTTCCTCCGGGTGCTCCGGTTTCCTCCCACAGTCCAAAGATGTGCGGGTTAGGTTGATTGGCCATGCTAAAATTGCCCCTTAGTGTCCTGGGATGCATAGATTAGAGGGATTAGTGGGTAAAATATGTAGGGATATGGGGGTAGGGCCTGGGTAGGATTGTGGTCGGTGCAGACTCGATGGGCCGAATGGCCTCTTTCTGTACTGTAGGGTTTCTATGATGATTTCTATGATTTCTATGATGAGGACCATAAGGGTTAATGTAAAGGGGAGGCAGTAATGAGGAGGCAGTGTCGTAGTAGTATTATCACTGGACTTGCAATCCAGAGACCCAGGGTAATACTCTGGGGACCCGGTTTCGGATCCCACCATGGCAGACAGTGAAAATTGAATTCAATAAAAATATCTGGAATTAAAAAGAGTAATGATGACCATGAAACCATTGCTGATTGTCATAAAAACCCATCTGGTTCACTAATGTCCTTTAGGGAAGGAAATCTGCCATCCTTACCTGGTCTGGCCTACATGTGACTCCAGAGCCACAGCAATGTGGTTGACTCTCAGCTGGGGATGGACAATAAATGATGGCCCAGCCAGCGACACCCACATCATGTAAAAATGATTTTAAAAATTTGAAGGAATGGGGAAATAGAAGCACCCACATTATGACATTGAGAGTCACAGGGGAGTAGTACAGTGCAGTGGTGAATCGAGTAGAAGTCAGCATAAAGATAGCATCTATTCAGCACTATATGTTGCATTTATGTAAATAGTTATGTGTAATTAATAAACAGTTATTGTTTAACCATACAAACCTCTAGATCTCTTCACGAGACAACATACCTTATATAATCCAGGTTGACATTTCAGTGCAGTCCTGAGAGCGTATTGTAATGTTCGAGGTGCCATATTTTGGCATTAAGCCAAGACACCAGCTGCCCTCTCAGGTTAATGCAAAAGATCTCATGATAATATATGAATATGAGCAGAAGATCTGGTATTCTGGGCAATATTCATACAATAGATATAACTAAAACAGATTGTCCAGTCATTCATCTCATTACTGTTTGTGGACCATTGCTGTGTATGAATTGGCTGATGCATTTTGCTACATTATAACAGTGGCTACGATTCAAGAAAGAACTTCACTGGCTCTGAAGCACTTTGGAACCTTCTGTGGTTCTGAAAAGTACTTCAAAAATACACATTCTTGTTTCCCTTAAATGAAGACACGGTTTGGTTAATAAAGATGTGTTGGATAAAGGAAAAAAGCCCTGGCACAAACACAAGCAAGAATTATTTTTCAAGCGCTTACTGCATACTGGAAATATTGCTTTATTTTGATTGCTCATGCATTTTGTTATTTACAAGTCTTGAGACTGGGTAACAGTGTGCTCTGAGAATAGTTTCAATATCTGGAGAATGACATCTTTCTGTGAATAATAATTGTTTTTTGAATTCCAAGTATAAGCTTAAAAACATTCACAGGTGCTATAAATCATCTGTCTATTCTTGTACATACTGGTCTCTGAGCCAGAATGAGATTAGCAGTTGACGATGTGAAATATTGCCCAGTTCTTCCTCCCATTTGCAACCCGTTTTTTGGGTGGCTTCCATGCAAGCAGCAGAGGGAAACAAACCAAGGAGACTAGCACTGCTTCTCCATCCATCAACAAAGATGCGAGGCACACTCCCATACACCTAATGCAAATACAACTGAAACAAAGCAATAATACATCCTGCTTTACTTCCTTTGCTAACTCTTGAGGCCCCCTTACAGAAATAAACACCTCAACACTAGGATAAAAGCAAATTACTGCGGATGCTGGAAACAAAAACAGAAAATGCTGGAAAATCTCAGCCGGTCTGGCAGCATCTGTGGAGAGAGAATAGAGCCAACGTTTCGAGTCTGGGTGACCCTTCGTCAGAGCTGAAGACAAAGAAAATAGGATGGGGTTCATACTGTTAGGGTGGAGGGTGGGGTAATTGACAAAGATGTCATAGGCTAAAAGACGAAGGGAATGTAAATGGTAGTGATCATGGCTAAGAAGGGAGCTGGTAGCGGCACATTAAGAGATCAGATTGTGTAAATGGCAACGGTAAGCAGAGTGTCAAAGGATAACCTGAGACATGTAACAGAGGCCCTACTGGGGTGGGGAGAGGGGGTGGAAACAAGATGAAAAGCGAGATTTTTAAAACAAATACTCCTAATGGGCCGTTTCCTTCTCAGCCATAATCACCACATATTGTCTTTTCATCTATAACTTGTTTGTCAATTATGCCCATCACCATTACATTATAAGTCTCGTACTATTTTCTTTGTCTTCAGCTCTGACGAAGGGTCATCCAGACTCAAAATGTTAGCTTTATTCACTCTCCACAGGTGCTGTCAGACCTGCTGAGATTTTCCAGCATTTTCTGTTTTTGTAAACACTTAAACATTTTCCTTTGCCTTATCCATGGTGCTTTTTCTTCTTGGGATAGTATTAGCAGTACAGCACTCCACAGAGAAGAAGGAAGGGTGTTTCGGTTAGCAATTCCCTTTTGCTGCACTTACAATGGAGAAGCAAATGGAGGATATGGAAACTCAAAATATATGGCCACAAAACCATGTCAGTAACCATGGGAGGCATGTGGTGCCAAGCCCAGGTGCTCATCCCCTTACAGCTACTACCTAGGCCGATCACTCTGTGGATTTAGCAATGAGCAATGAGTGAAGTCTACATTTCTGTCAGCAGGTTGCAGATGACAGACTTGGAACTAAAACTAGAGACACTGAACTGGTGACTGTCAAAGGTCTTGGGGATGATTCTCCCCAAAAAATTGTAAGTGCTGAATTGGCAGGAAAAATGGTGTAATTCACGATTGTTTTTTCAGTGGGAGTTCAGACTCAAATCTCCCACACCCTGTGCAATGCAGAGGTCACAATCATGAATATCGTTAAAAGTGTGGGGGGGCAGGGCCTATTAACGCCAGAGGTTGATGGTTCTAGGCCTCTGAGCATGCGCAGTGGCCCCAAACTGTCAGCCTGCAGTTTGCTGGTCAACTCGATCACTGGCCAGCCCGGGACCCTCGCACTGCAGCCTCCAACACCCCCTCCCCCCCACACATGGCCCGATCACAGCCCGATTGCGGCCTGCACAAGTATTCCCGGGCCAGCCCTCACCCCCCCCCCCCCCCCCCCCCCCGTCCTGTCCCAGAGCATCGCAATCTCCAGCCCCGCGCCACTCCCAGCAGTGGCGATCCCCCCACCCCCCCTGGCAGACCCCCCCCCCACCCACCCCGCTGACCCCACCGCCACCCCGGGAAGCAAACCCCCCATGGGAGGCAGACCTCCCCCAGCAGACCATCCCCCCAACCCCCCCAGCCCACCCCAATCACTGGCCTCTTTCCAGCTCTGACCAATCCTATCTGCAGAGTGACAGCGGAAACCCCCACCGATCGCCCCCGAGACCCCGCACACAATAGTCTCTGTCTCCTTGCCGCCGCCCCTTGGCCCATCCCCTTGGCACTGCCTGATACTCAGTGGGCAGTGCCAAGGTTCCCCTTGGACGTGGGCACTTTGTTCCTTGGGCAGTGTGAGGGAGCACAGGCTGGCACTGCCAAGGTGCCCATATCCACGGGGCACCCCCTGCCGCCCGTCCCCCTGGGGGGCCCCAATTGTCCCCCCCTTCACTCCAGCGGGGTCTCCCACTAATTCCCTGAATGTGGGAAACTACTCTAAACTGGAGTGAAATACTCCTGGCAGGGTGGGAGATGCTGTCCGGCCTGGAGAATTCAATCCCAGGCCCAATAATGACATTTAGATTACATAAAAAACAGATTAAAATCACTTACCTGGTCTTCCCGCTGGTTTCCAGCATGGTCTCGATTGCACCTGCTCTCCAGCTGTGGGAGACGCGCATGCGGATGCGTGGGGATGCATGCCGGATACCAGCGAATTGGCCAGCATGCGCATCTCCCAACCCGACGCGCCAAAACACACGCACATCACGACTGGAGAATCGGGCCCATCATGTTTAGGGGAGGCGATGGTCTTAGTGGTGTTATTGCTAGACTAGTAATGCAGAAACTCCGCCAATGTCCTGGGGACCCGGGTTCAAATCCCGCCATGGCAATGGTGGAATTTGAATTCAATAAAAAAAAATAACTGAAACTAAGAATCTACTGACGACCATGAAACCATTGTTGATTGTCGGAAAAACCCACCTGGTTCTCTAATGTCCTTTAGGGAAGGAAATCTGCTGTCTTATCTGGTCTGGCCTACATGTGACTCCAGAGCAATGTGGTTGACTCTCAACTGCCCTCTGAAATGGCCAGCAAACCACTCAGTTTAAGGGTAACTAGAGATGGGCAACAAATGCTGGCCAGCCAGTGACGCCCATATCCCATGAATGAATGAAAAAAACCTCCCTGGTCAGAGTTCACAGTCAATGGTGTGAATTATATTGTATTTTGCTATGTTTTTAAGTCATGCTATTCCTTACCTCAGAATGTCTGGTGTAGATGCCAGGTAATAAAAAGTATAAAAATATCTTACTGGCATCTATCATGTTGATGGCATTGCAGTTCTCCTGGCATCTGTAATATTTAAAGCAGTTAAGCATCATAAATCATGAATATGCTACATTAGTGGGTCAGGTACAGTTTTAAAGTGTTAAATTTGATTTTCTTTTGCAAGTATGACCCTGTGCGAGTTGACTTCTTCGGGCTCAACAGCGTGTGAGTAATATTGAAGTTCAGACGTAAAAGAAGTGCATTTACCGTGATCAGAGGCAGTAAATCCTAGATATTGTGGGTTAACGGTGGAAATATCTGAAAGGTGAGACAGAGCTGGAAGAGTGGCATTAATGTGACTAATGCCAGTGATCTTGATTCTCAGGAAAGATTGTATCAGATTGTTTGTAACAGAAAGGCAAAGGACCATGGAGACATCAAGGAAAGGAGCTGAAAGTTTAACATTGAGTTAGATTAAAAGCAGGAGCAAGTTTTCAAGAGTCCCCAGGACCAAAATACTCTGAACCCTGGAAGTCTGAAATAAAGCGGGTAATTTTCCCGTCCTGTCTGCCACTGGAGTGGGAGGGCAGGCAGTCCATGTAAAGGTCTGTTGACCTGAGTGGGATTTTCCGGTTTTGGGGCAAGTGCCCCTGGAAAATCCCACCCAAAAAACAATGCATGCTGGAAACACATAGCAGGGCAGGCAATACCTGCAGAGTGTGGAACAGGGTTAACAGGCTGGATTTTAATGGGCAGCACCATTTGGGTTTGGGAGCCAAGTCCAACGCATTGGTTTTTCCTGCAGCAAGTTCCTCCAGTTTCCTCTCACAGTCCAAAGATGTGCAGGTTAGGTGCATTGGCCATGCAAAATTGCCCCTCAGTATCCCAAGATGTGTGGGTCAGGGGGATTAGCAGGGCAAATATGTGGGATTACTTGTATAGGGCCTGGGTGGGATGTTCTGTCGAAGAGTCAGTGCAGACTCAATGGATCGAATGGCCTCCTTTGCACTGTAGGGACTCTATGATCCTTTGATTCTCAGCATAAATAATATTAAATATTGGGTTAAAAATGATGAAACTGGGAAGCCCGATTGCAATTGGTCATTAGGCCTTCTTTTAATAGGGCTGGCAAGCTGTACATACCCACTGTGTATTCCCAGGCAACATGCTAGCAAAGCGGAAATCAATTTCAAGATGCTGCAATGCCATTACTGACCCTCAGGCAAATGCTGGGGGCATGGGAAAGAAAATAGCATGTTGGAAATTGTGGACCAGAAAGCAGACCTGAGGAGTATTTTGATGATATTTTAATAAGAGGAACCTTTCCATTAGGTGGCAGCGGTTTGTTGGGTGACATTACTCTGAGAGGACTGAACAGAGCTGGCCTGACTCAGTGAGGAGTCAGGACCACCCAATTTTAGCCAGTGTTTTTAAACAAGCAACTGGCTCCACGTTACAACATGCAAGGGGACTAACACCTATTGACGCCAGGAGCCAAAATGTGGTTATGTGTGTGCCTGATGATATCCGAATGCAGGAAGTCATCCACTAAATTGGACCTCATTCCGTCTAGAAAATGATGAAACAAAGTCCAAATTTTATCCCACCGTGTTGCTCAAGAGAAAAGTATTCTGTCTTCCCCATTTTGTTTTTTTAATTCATTCATGGGACATGGACGTCGCTGGCTGGCCAGCATTTATTACCCATCCCAAGTTGCCCTTGGAGGGCAGTTGAGAGTCAACCACATTGCTGTGGCTCTGGAGTCACATGTAGGCCAGACCAGGCAAGGATGGCAAATTTCCTTCCTCAGAGGACATTAGTGAACCAGGTGGGTTTTTTCCAACAATTGACAATGATTTCATGGTCATCAGTAGATTCTTAATTCCAGATTTATTTTTTACAATCAAATGCAAATTCCACAATCAGCCGTGGTGGGATTTGAACCTGGGCCCCCAGAGGATTAGCTGTGTTTCTGGATTAGTAGTCTAATGACATTACCACTAGGCCATCACCTCCCCATATCAACAAGGTCGACAGTGCGGTTTTTGTCCCTTGCTCTGCTGGCCCTAGCAATGTGGGATTTGAGGTCTAGTGATTCCATCTGCTCATGTTAGCCAGCTTCGGTCTCTGTGAAAGCTTCATTCGCGGAAGGGAAGAGACCAGCTGGATCCCTTGACTGCAAATGAACTGGTGCAGCTGCAGAGCAGATTCTGAACATATGGAGCCTTGGGGCGAACGACAAGTAGATCTGTTTCAAATGTTCAAACTTCATGATTTGAAGAGTTATTATGCATAACAATCATTTTTGAATAACAAAGAACAAAGAATAAAGAAAATTACAGCACAGGAACAGGCCCTTCGGCCCTCCAAGCCTGCACCGACCATGCTGCCCAACTTAATTAAAACCCCCTACCCTTCCAGGGACCATATCCCTCTATTCTCATCCTATTCATGTATTTGTCAAGATGCCCCTTAAAAGTCACTACCGTATCCGCTTCCACTATCTCCCCCGGCAACGAGTTTCAGGCACCCATCACCATCTGCGTAAAAAAATCTGCCTCGTGCCTCATAAATTAGAAAAAGATGTTGGATATCAATATGGAGGCAACAGAGCCTCAAAGGGCTCCAGAAAAACCCGCCATAACGTTCGAAAACCATAGACACAGGGAGAAATTAGGATGGTGTTGGTACTGTGAATTATCCTTATGGGAAATAATTTGACTGCTTCTAAACACATATGTATTATATACATATATATAAATACTTATATTCATATATAATATATACATCTCCAAAGATATGCAGGTTAGGTTGATTGGCCATGCTAAATTGCTCCTAAAGTGTCAGAGGCACTAGGAAGGTAAATATGTGGGGTTACGGGGATAGGGTCTGGGTGGAATTGTGGTTGGGGTAGACTCGATGGACTGAATCGCCTGCTTCTGCACTGTGGAAACATAGAAGAAGAAGATACATAGAAGATAGGAGCAGGAGGAGGCCATTTGGCCCTTCGAGCTTGCTCCGCCATTCATCACGATCATGGCTGATCGTCCAACTCAATAGATAGAAACATAGATTCTACATTTCTATAATTCTATATTCATTTTATATATATGTAATATATTATTTTATAAATATAATAGAATCAAGCTGGTAAGGTAATGGCTTATCAGTAAAATACAGCGAGCTGTGGATATGGACTCCCTCTTTCTTGTGGGACCTGAAATGCTTATCTGCTTTTCATGTGCCCTAAACATTACTTGGATGGTCTCTATGTCAAGCCAGTGTTGCAAACCCCAGTTCAATCATTCAGATCAAACTGCTCATTGGAATCATTGTGTGGCCCTTCAACCCCTCAGGGATTAAAGTACTAGAAAGACCAACAAAAAGGGCTCAGCTGAAAGTCCATTAACTCCACTGCAGCCGCTCCCTGGAGGAATCTGTCTTTATCTCCTAAGTCCGAAATAGTGCGCTGGCAAACTTTCAAAGTGCAGTTTCATTGCAACGTTTTGACAACAAAATTGATCTGGATTAATCTGACAAGGCTGCTTTAAAACACGGCCAAATAACTGGATAATGTTACACCAAGATATATTCAGTTACTAGTTCGGCTGCCGAATAAAGGCTAAGATAGAAAAAGGAGCATTACTTTTTCAGATAATTCTGCTGAATGTGGGTGTCGCTGAAAAAGTCAGATTTATTGCTTATCTCTAGTTGCTTTTGATATAGGAGTAATAAGCTTCCATTTCAGGAGGATAGCCATTGCCCTGTTTTGCTTTAGTGAGACTAGGGGTAGGGGGGGATGGAGGGGCAGGGGGGGTGGATTCCCTTCCCTATTTACAGCGGGGAGGGCCAGGGAAAGCTGGAGAGGGTGGAACGTCCACTGGGAGTCCCAAATGACTTTTACACCAATAGGATTTCCCACCGAAATATTCTCCACTCCCGTCAATGATGCAATAGGGTTCCTGCCGTGAAAGGTTGGGAACCCCATTGCCACACATTTAAATGTCATTAGCGGGCCTTCCTGTTGTATTATACCCCCATGGAAGAAGGACGGCAGGGTTTACAGCATGTCTGGGCAAAGAGAAGCTGGCAAAGAGTACCCACTGGGACGCTCAGATAAATTCAGCCCCACAGGGGGAGAGGGTCATGCCCTGTCCCTGCTCCCTGTCACAGCCCTGGTACTGTCACCTGGAGCTTCTGTTGGGAGGTTCAGGGTGCGGGGGATTTCCGGGGGGGGGGGGCGGGGGACACACTTCTCCGAGGGCTAGGTTCCTCTGTCCATGGAGAGAACCCATGTTTGTGATGAGAGGGGGGGGGGGGTGCATGTCCACGGGGGTTTCCTTACACAGTAACACAGAGGTTAGCACTGCTGCCTCACAGCTCCAGGGACCTGGGTTTGATCCCCAGCTTGGGTCACTCTCTCTGTGGAGTTTGCACTTTCTCTCCGTATCTGCCTCACAGCTTCAAAGATACTTCATTGCTCATAAAGTGCTTTGGGACATCTCCTACAAGAGACAATGGACCAGACATTGTTGGAGAGAGGCATCTTGCACCATGCTCCATTACTCTACTCATTTAGCTTTTAAAAATCTTCAGCCGCAAAGTTTCGGCAATGCCAGCTGATAGTGGCACAGAGGCAGCATCAAGGCATCTGAAACATTGGTGAACAACAGGGCAGATTACTTCCATAACAAATTAGATTTCAGGATTGAGAGGTAAACAGAGGAAGTAATGAGAAAATGGTGAAATAGGATGGTCAAGTCAGCTACAGAAAGAGGGATAAAGTAGATAGAATCATAGAATAGAATCCTACAGTGCAGAAGGAGGCCATTCGGCCCATCGTGTCTGCACTGACCACAATCCCACCCAGGTCCTATCCCCATAACCCATGCATTTACCCTAGCTAGTCCCCCTGACGCTAAGGGGCAATTTAGCATGGCCAATCCACTCAACCTGAACGTCTTTGGACTGTGGAAATGTTAAAAGATAATATGGAAAAGTTAAAAAAGTAAATGTTTAAAATTTCTAATTTTTAAAATTGCTGAAACAATTTGCTGCCTAGACAAATTTGACTCCATAATTATAATTGTAATTACAGTTGTTTATATATGGAGTGTAACAAGTTAATTGGCAGCCATTAACAATTATCACATTGTTAAAATGGCACTTACTAATAATTGCTAAATTTATATATTTTGGGGCAGTTAATGGGCCATTAATGTGCAAATACAGCATCTTTGGGAAACACACAGGAGGATTAAGTGTGAGATGTCGCTTTCACGGAGCTAAGTCCAACAGAAAAATGTGTAAGTGCAGCATTTGCAATTCACAGGGTATCTCTTTCTCAGTGCAGGTTCACAGCTGATTTGTGCATCAATGGCAGCCCGTATCATTCAGATACATTTCCTTTTCAGTAAAATCAGGCCCTAAACAAATACAAGCTCTTCTTTAACAATAATTTAATTTATGCAATAATTTCAGTTGCCGAAAGGATATTTGAAGGTTGTGAGAAGTTCACAATACATTGGGACGAGTGCCTCATGTTTACAGGGAAATGGAAAGTTCAACGGGAGCAGCACTGCATTATGTATGCAGCTCGCAGTGCTGAAAAGTTCAGGTAAAGCAATTATTGTCAATCCCATTCAACAAACAAAGGGCAAAGCAGTAGAAGGCAGGTGACTGGAATTGGAACGGAATGTAATTAGTGAATGTGACCTGTCACTGGCATTGGACTCAAAGATGCATCTTTGTCAGTGTCAACACACAAGCAGACTTCTCATAGTGTCAGCTGTGAACAAAGAATAAAGAACAAAGAAAATTACAGCACAGGAACAGGCCCTTCGATGCAGGTCCATCGCATCTCTTGTGGGAGATGTCCCTAAGCACTTTACAAGCAATGAAGTATCTTTGAAAAGTCCAGGCCTGCACTGACTATGCTGCCCGCCTGAACTAAAACCCCCTACTCTTCCAGGGACCATATCCCTCTATTCCCATCCTATTCATGTATTTGTCAAGACACCCCTTAAAAGACACCATCATATCTGCTTCCCCTAATTCTCCGGCAGCCAGCTCCAGGCACCCACCACCATCTGTGTAAGAAAACTTGCCTCGTACACCTCCTCTAAACCTTGTCCCTCGCACACTAAACCTATGCCCCTTGTGGCTTGTTTAGTGGCACTCTTGCCTCAGAATCACAAGATTGTGTTTTCAGGTCCCACTCCCACTGAGTGGGATAGAATTGTACAAGCCCCTAAGGGAGGGAAGACCCATAAAAGTCTGCAGGTGACTTGCCCATTGCACACCCTGACCTCATTGCAATCCTGCAGGTGGCAGCCGAGGCCCACTGGGGCGGTTTTTCCAGTAGTGGGGCAGCCTGTTAAATCACCTGATAAATTCTGTCCCAGGTCACGAATACTAAAGTTTAAAGTTTATTTATTGGTGTCACAAGTAGGCTTACATCAACACTGCAATGAAGTTACTGTGAAAATCCCCTAGTCGCTACACTCTGGTGCCTGTTTAGATACACTGAGGGAGAATTTAGTATGGCCAATGCACCCAACCAGCATGTCTTTCAGACTGTGGGAGGAAACTGGAGCACCCAGAGGAAACCCACGCAGACGTGGGGAGAATGTGCGGACACCACACAGATAGTGACCCAAAGCCAGAATCGAACCCGGGTCTCTGGTGCTCTGAGGCAGCAGTGTTAACCACTGTGCCACTATGCCGCAAGGTTGATATTCCAATGCAGATCTGAGAGAGCAGCTATCAGTTGAGCAGAGTTGGCAGAGCAAGTGGCCTCTGTGCACTCAGAGAGTGGAGGGGCGCATGACCCTCCTGGGATTGCGGGGACACAAGAGGGGCATCCAGTAATCATTGTGAGTGCTTCTGACTGCAACAGCAACAGCTGGACATGGGGTTAAGATGCTCAAACAAATAGTGATGAGGTTCAACATCCTTAAGAGAAGAAGCAGAGCCCCCAGCCATGACGGAGGCAGTGTAGAGGAAGGAGATGCAGACAACAGAGACCATACCCTCAGCAGCCAGTGTATCACCAAGGAAGAAGTTACCTGGATCTATCAGAGAATCAGTGTCACAGGATACTGTGCATGTCTAGGCAGATGGTGACTAAGATTGTGCCTTGTTTGAGGAAGATCTTAGGCCTCTCAGCACAAAAATAGGTGAGGATGACCCATGAGCAGGTTGAGTGAGTGGGCAAAATCTTGGCAGATGGAATATAATGTTGGAAAATGTGAAGTTGTGTATTTTGGCAGGAAGAATAATGGATCTGAATATTATTTAAATGGAGAAAGAATGCAGAAAGCTGCAGTACAGATAGATTTGGGGGTCCTTGTGTATAAATCACAAAAGCCAGCATGCAAGGTCAGCAGAGAAGGCAAATGGAATGTATAAAAACAAGGATGTCTTGCTAAAACTATACAAGGTACTAGTTAGACCACACCTGGAATACTGTGAACAGTTTTGGTCCCCTTATTAAAGGAAAAACATACTGGCATTGGAGGCAGTTCAGAGAAGGTTCACTAGGTTAATCCCAGATATGGAGGGATTTCCTTATGGAGAGGTTAAATTGGTTGCGCCTGTGCTCATTGGATTTTAGAAAAATAAGAGGTGATCTTATTGAGACATATAGGATTCTCAGGGCGGCATGGCGGCACAGTGGTTAGCACTGCTGCCTCACAGTGCCAGGGACCTGGGTTTAATTCCAGCCTCGAGTAACTGTCTGTGTGGAGTTTGCACATTCTGCCCACGTCTGTGTGGGTTTCCTCTGGGTGCCCAGGTTTCCTCCCACAGTCCAAAAAAGTGCGGGTTAGGTGGATTGGCCAGGCTAAATTGACCCTAACGTCAGGGGGATCAATGGGGTAAATGTGTGGGGTTACGGGAATAGGGCTTGGGTGGGATTTGTGGTCGGTGCAGACTCAATGCGCCGAATGGCCTCCTTTTGCACTGTAGGGATTCTATGACAGGGTAGATGCTGAGAAGTTGTTCCCCTTTGTGGGAGAGTCTAGGACTAAGGGGAATTAACTCAGAGTGAGGGGTTTTCCATTTAAGACAGATGAGGAGGAATTTCTTCTCTCAGAGGTTAATGAATCTTTGGAAAATCAAATAATTTTTGATTATGCTATATCTGTACTTCAAACTAACATTTAATCTCGGCACATTTCCTGAAAAAGATTCACCAAAAGCTTGAAAAATCTTTAAATAACAACACAAAAAAAGACTCAGAGATCACACAGTGTAAATGATTTGGTTTTGGAGCAATTTCCAAGTTGCCTACAAGCTTGTATGAGGCAGGACAAAAGTCCTGAGAGGAATATATCTTTCTGAAGCCCAATACTGTGGAAGAAATGAATAATTTATTTTGCCTTTCAACCATCGTTATGATAAGACTTAATGTAAAATGTTTTTTAAAATATTCTGCAATAATTTGAATGAGAGTGGGAAAATAAATTCTACATGAAAAAAAACCCAATCTTCTAGCAGACAAGAAATTATTTTGCCCTAAGGTCACCTCTTTGAAGAATTTCTCACGGTCTTCTATGAGTTTAACATCTGCAGTGTAATAAATAATATTTTCACTACCTTCTGCTACACTTTTACCTCCTAGTTACATTTTCACATCCTGAAGTTCTTTTATGTCATAATTATATTTTCTCTATCATGTGAAGTACTTTTACGGCCTTGTTACATACTTGCTGCCTCTGGTAATTATTTTACGCCATAGTCATTTTTCACATTGTTGTGAAGTTCTTTTCTATCTTATTATTTTATTATTTCTGTTTTTGCGAGCAAATCTCCCATGACATTTCTGATAGTAATTTGGGGATCATTTTCTGAGAATTTCAGTGGGGGGGGGGGGGGGGGGGCGGGGTGGGGGCAGTGGGGGGCTGTGTGCGAATCTACTGCTGTGAGCCTGGAGAAATAGCCATTCATGTTCTGTTGTTATTTATTTATTTGTTCATAGGATGTGAGCATTGCTGGCAATGCCAGAACTTGTTATACATCCCAATTTGCCCTTTGAGGACAATTAAAAATCAACCATACTGCTTCGGGTCTGGAGTCACATGTAGGCCAAGCCAGGTAAAGGCGGTGGATTTCCTTCCCTATATTAATGAATCAGGTAGATTTTTACCAGTTAGATGTGTGGTCACATAGTCACTATTATATAAACAAACTTTCATTCCATTTTCTAAATTAATATTGTGATTTTTAAACCCATGCCCACAGTGCATTCACCTGGGTCTCTGCATAACAAACCAGTGAAATTACTACTAAGCCATTGTTTCCCACCATCTTTTTGGGGTGCACACCAAGCCTCCAACAAAGACATGGAAGAAGATCAAGAGAGACCTATGGATGTTCACTCCCAACATGTTTTATAAGGGCACGATCATTATTGCATGAGGTACTGTGTATTATTCTGTAACTAAGGCACTGTATCCCATAATAGCTGCAATGTCTAATTGTTAGAAATAGGCATAACCCCAGATCAATAAAGTTGAGGTCATTTTCTAGATTGGTCATTGCTTTCGAATTCCTGAATTCTCCACAAGATCAGAATAATGTTTTTAAAAAATTGTTATACATCTGTAACAAAAACTAAAGAAGCTGCACACCATCCAGGACAAAGCAGCCGGCATGATTCCCCCTCCCTCCAGAAACATTGACTCCCTCCACCATCGACATACAGTGGTAGCAATGTGTACATCTACAGCACTGCAGGGATTCACTCTGGCTCCTTAGGCAGCACCTTCAAAACCTACGACCCCTACCATCTCGAAGAACAAGTGCAGCAGACACTCACCATTTTGACTTGGAAACATAGCACCATTCCTTCCTCTCACTGCGTCAAAATCATGGAACTGCCCCCTTACCAGTGCCGTGGGTGTACGTTCACCATAGGAATTGCAGCGGTTCAAGAAGGCAGCTCACCACCACCTTCTCAAGAACAATTAGAGAAGGGCTATAAATGCTGGCTTAGCCAGCAATGTCCACACAAAATGATTTAAAAAAAATAATTTTTATAATTTTATATTTTGGTATTTCTCAGGTGGAAGCTCTTTAAATGCATCGTGTAGTGTACAATGATTTATTCTGCTGAATTGGAGTGGGTCTCTGCTGTAAGCTGAGATAAAGTCAAATTGAGCTTCATTGCTCTTTGGTCAGACAGAGATGCTTATAAATTGACAAATGGTTGTCAGTTTAGAACAGCAGCTCAAAAGTAGCCAGCTTTTTAAGTTTGTTTTTTCACAGTGCATCTGTGATGTTTATAAACACCCCAGGACATAAGAATGGTGGAAGCAGAGATGTTTGATAATTTTAAAAGGAAATTGGATGGGCATTTGAGGAAAGTTAGCTCGCATAACTACTGGGTTAGAGAAGGAGAATTGGACAGACTGGTCTGCTCCACAATCTGTGCTATAAATGAATTGAAGACTGCAATTCTATAATTAGGTGCATTTTCCTCTGACATGTACAGTGTGCCTGGGAGTAATTTTCATCGATCACTTTGTTTGTTAGTGTACCCAAAGTCCACTCAATGCAATTTTGAATATAATATTTACTATTCACATTAATTTAAACTTATGTGCCATTATCTTATTTGTCTATTTATTTTGGATTTAGTATATCTATATCATTTAATACATTACATGAGTAAATGAAATTCTCCATTTCCCACCTTCTCTCAGGGTTATGAAGCTTAAACTGCTCCATTATTCTCTCGTGGATCATGGATTTCATAAGCAGTATCTCTTTCTTTTTTTCTTTGTGCATCCTTTATAATATCATCCTTATAAGACAATACTTAGTATTGTCCCCACAGAAATTATGGTTAGCTGTGGAGACACTGGGCGATTCAGGCACACAATGCATTCAAACATCCTCTAGTTTTCCAAACTGAAGTTACGTTCAAGTTTCACGTGAACTCACTTGCATAATTAAAATATTCAAATTTCAGTATCTGAGGGATCGTAAATGGTGCTGAACATTGTGCAATCCTTGAATATCCCCACTTCTGACCTTATAATGGAGGGAAAGTCATCGATGAGACAACTGAAGATGGTTGGCCCTAGGATGTTTGGCCTCAACTCAAACACAAGGCTCTTGGTTGTCTTAAATTCCCATGGTGTGAAAAGCCATAACACATGAAGTTTGCTGGTCTAACACCCTACCTTATTTGGAACAGGGCTTTTGATTTGTATCAGGTCACATGGATGAGGCCGCCATGTTTGTGACCTGCTTTCAAAAATAACGGCAAAAAACTGTCAGAGCCACCATGTCAGGTACTATTGGAAACATAATCTAAACCATCAAACCAGCTGTGAGACAACTGTGCAATATACAACAACACCTTGAAAGTGTAAGATGGATTGTCACCCAACCAGTTCCCATTTCAAGTTCACATGAGAGCTGACATCTTGACAATTCCACTACAAGATGCCTCACAGCTTATTGAGAAATTGCTCCTCTTACAAGACCTCCAATCCAGATAAAGCATTAATTCATCTAAGAAACTACAGGCCTTCTACAAAAGAGACTAAAATAATTCCAGATTGTAATCATAATGTTTTAATCTTCATCTGTATATACATTTTTGTGCATGTGAGACAGTGTATGTGGGATGTTGTGTCTCAAACCTCCAAGGCAAATATGTGATAATAAATAATTTTCTTTGAGTGGGATTCTCTGCACTACCACCCCCCTCCCCCCAACCCCGCAACCCCCACAGTTCTCGGCAGTGGGAGGCAGCCCACAGTTGGCCAGTGGTGGGATCTTCTGGTCCCAGCACTGTCAATGGGATTTCCCATTAAATCCACAGGAAGGTCTCATCAGCTGGAAGGGTGGGATTCCCCCCAAAAAATTCTAAGTGCTGAATTCATGTAAAAGCTGGAGTAAATCCTGTTGGTTTATTCATCGGAATTTTCAAAATGAATCTCCCACACTGCACCACAGAGAGCCCTAGTGTGAATCACGCTAAAATTCAGGGGGCGGGGCCTATTCCCACCCGGGAAGTTGGCAACATAGCGCTGAGCGGGTCACTGTTGATCTGTCAGTGCCAAGATCGGCGCATGCACAGTAGCCTACACTGGCGGCTTCCCGATTGCTGGCCAGCCCCATGACCCCCCATCGGTGGCTGTGCAACTACCCCATCCCCCGATCGCAGGCCTCCCGATCATGTCCGGGCCAGCCCAACACCGCCCCAGGCCTGCCTCGATCTCCCCCTGCCGTGCAGTCCTGACACGCCCCCCCACCCTGATGTCCGACCCCGATATCTGGCCTCCCTCCCTCTGTCACTTATCTCACTGTAAAGTGGCAGCAGGACTCCCACCCCATTGACCTCCCCCCTAGAGGCCCTGCCCGTTCTGGGCCCTTGGCACTATCTGATGCCTGGTGGGCAGTGCCAAGGTGCCTCCTGGGCATTTCCACCTTGCCTTTTGGGCAGTGCTGGGGCCAACCTCCTTCGGTGGCTTCCATGGCCCCCTTTCACTCCTGCGGGGTTGGGCAGCCAGCTCCCTACTATTGGGGAGTTGTTGTAAACCCCACTGGAGTGGAACACTCCTGGTGAGTGGGAGACACTAGGGGGCCCGGAGATTTCAGTCCCAGGCCCGCTAATGAGATTAAAGTCAGCATTAATGTAATTTATACAGCTCTGTACCGATTTCTGGTACAGAGCTGATGACAGAGGCCGTGGCGCCCAGCGGGATGCCCACTACATGGCCTCTGCACCGCTCTAGCTGGGAGAATCACCCCCATTGTTTTAAAATTCACAAAAGCCTGCTGCTGGAAATCATTTAAATTTGGTACAAATCACTAAGGATAGGAAAAGACACTAATTTCACACATTAAATAGTTTTGTCACACACAACAATAAAACATTTTAATTCTATCCATGGCACTTGCATTAGAAATATTTCTAATGCTTTTAAAGTGCTAATCTGATACAGTTTATTAATACAGAAAATAGACTCATCGTGAAAAATAGGCATCTTAATCAGTGTCCAGATTGCCACCCCTTTTTAATAAATAAAAAAGGACTTTGAAAAAACTATAAAGAATTTCTAATTTCATTCATACAGACTCGAAGGTTTCTTAGTAAATTAAATAATTTTCAATATTCATACATTTTTCAAAAGTGCCCATATCCACAAATAAAAAAGTTTACTTTAAAGCACTACAAACAGTAACAATGAACAGAAATGTGCTGTAATGATTAGATCGCAGAATCGCAGAATAATTGCAGTGCAGAAAAGGCCCTTCGAGTCTGCACCAACGCTTGAAAGGTCCTGACCTGCCCACCTAATCCCACTTGCCAGCACATGGCCCAGAGCCTTGAATGTTATGGCGTGCCAGGTACTTTTTAAAGGATGTGAGGCAACCCGCCTCCGCCACCCTCCCAGGTAGTGCATTCCAGACCGTCACCACTCTCTGGGTAAAAACATTTTTCCTAAATTTTAACTTGTGTCCCCTCGTAACTGACCCATCAACTAAGGGGAACAGCTACTCCCTATCCACCCTGTCCATGCCCCTCATAATCTTGAACACCTCAATCAAGACACCCCTCAGTCTTTGCCCCAGAGAAAACAACCGAAGCCTATCCAACCTCTCCTTAGAACTTAAATGTTCCATCCCAGGCAATATCCTGGTGAATCTTCTCTGTACCCCATCTAGTGCGTTCACGTCCTTCCTATAAGGTGGCGACCAGAACTGCACACAGCACTCCGGCTGTGGCCTCACCAAAGTTCTATACAACTCCATAATGGCCTCTCTGCTTTTGTAATCTATACCCCGATTGATAAAGGCAAGTGTGCCCATTTGCCTTTTTCACCACCCTATTAACCTGCCTTTCCGATCGATTTGTGGAAGGGATGACCATTTAGGGCAATGTGTTTTAACCCAGTGAGAACGATTGCTGAAATTTGATTTGAACCGGTGGCACAGTGGTTAGCACTGTTGCCTCACAGCACCAGAGACTCAGGTTCAATTCCTGGCTTGGGCCACTGTCTGTGCAGATTCTGTGTGTTTTCCCCATGTCTGCATGGGTACCCTCTGGATGCTCCGGTTTCCTCCCACAGTCCTAAAGACGTGCTGGTTCGGTGCATTGGCCATGATAAATTCTCCCTCAGTGTACTCGAACAGGAGTGTGGCACCTAGGGAACTTCATTGCAGTGTTAGTGTAAGCCTACTTGTGACACAAATAAATAAATTTAAAAAACATGCTCTCCGGAAGTGCATTCCAGATTACAAACACTACCTACATGAAACCTACCACTCGATATGATTTATTATTCTTGAATAAAGTACTTCATTAATGTAATGATTTGATTTCTTATTTGGCACATAGGGAAGGGCTAATGTTACTGGCACAGATCTGATTTACAAGCCTGTCAATTGGAATTAAGGTTTCCCAGGCAGGGATATACTTTGCACATTGGGGGAGAATCTAATGCACAGCTGACATGACATGAGGGCAGCAGAATGAAGTTAGCAATTGAATGAGGAAAACCACTCCAGCAATGCTGCATTTAATTCTTTCAAACTGTGCGCTGTGTTGTTCTAAGATAAACTTGCCTGGGTGAGATTAGAGGCACATTTGGGAAGCCTTGTCCCGACAATATCTTAGTAAGAAGTTTAACAACACCAGGTTAAAGTCCAACAGGTTTATTTGGTAGCAAAAGCCACACAAGCTTTCGAGGCTCTGAGCCCCTTCTTCAGGTGAGTGGGAATTCTGTTCACAAACAGAACTTATAAGACACAGACTCAATTTACATGAATAATGGTTGGAATGCGAATACTTACAACTAATCCAGTCTTTAAGAAACAAAACAATGGGAGTGGAGAGAGCATCAAGACAGGCTAAAAAGATGTGTATTGTCTCCAGACAAGACAGCCAGTGAAACTCTGCAGGTCCACGCAACTGTGGGAGTTACAAATAGTGTGACATAAATTCTGATTCTAGGATCGCATGATAAAAACTCAGGAGGAAAAAAGAAGAAATATTTATGTGAAATAGTGTGACATAAACCCAATATCCCGGTTGAGGCCGTCCTTGTGTGTGCGGAACCTGGCTATCAGTTTCTGCTCAGCGACTCTGCGCTGTCCGCACACACAAGGACGGCCTCAACCGGGATATTGGGTTTATGTCACACTATTTCACATAAATATTTCTGCTTTTTTCCTCCTGAGTTTTTATCATGCGATCCTAGAATCAGAATTTATGTCACACTATTTGTAACTCCCACAGTTGCGTGGACCTGCAGAGTTTCACTGGCTGTCTTGTCTGGAGACAATACACATCTTTTTAGCCTGTCTTGATGCTCTCTCCACTCCCATTGTTTTGTTTCTTAAAGACTGGATTAGTTGTAAGTATTCGCATTCCAACCATTATTCATGTAAATTGAGTCTGTCTTATAAGTTCTGTTTGTGAACAGAATTCCCACTCACCTGAAGAAGGGGCTCAGAGCCTCGAAAGCTTGTGTGGCTTTTGCTACCAAATAAACCTGTTGGACTTTAACCTGGTGTTGTTAAACTTCTTACTGTGTTTACCCCAGTCCAACGCCGGCATCTCCACATCCCGACAATATCTACCATACACTTACAGAGCTAGCTAATCAACTTTACCCAGGCGAGCTATGAGTCATATGAATAAGACTTTGTAAGTCAACAAAATTTCTAGCGTGCAGGACAGTTATCATCACCAGATTCCCGTACTGCAGCGAAGCCTGGACTGTGTATCAGCAACACATAAAAGTCTCAGAGAAATTCCACCAGCAAAGCGTCTGTCGCATCCTCTGGATTTAATGCAAGAACAGTTGGATGTACACTAATGTCCTTCCTGATGCCACCTCCATAAGAATTCAGGCAAGAGTCCTGCAAAACAATTTGAATGGACTGGACACTGTGGGAAGGAATACTGTGTAACTGGCACACTCTTTTGCACTTTCCCATATCCCATGTGATCCTAAATAAAAATCTAAGTTCCAGAAGCCTGCACTGAGAAAATGTGCAATTCCACAGCAGGGGAAGCTTTCCATTGGTGAAACACGCTGTCAGTTGACAAAGCTGCAGCTACTGATGTCTATGAAAGAGCTTCCTGAATAAAAAGAGAGGCTTTACATCATGGCCCCAAGTTCACTACCAAATGCCACTGCCCACTTTCTATTTTGCCTTCCTTTGATGGCTCCATGCAGAGCTGCCTCCCCCTCTGGTGCTGCCTGCTACTGGCATTTTGTAGCCCCTGTTGTTGATGAGCAAGAACCCTCCTTTGTCAAATCCTCTCAAAGAACAAAGAATAAAGTGCAGCACAAGAATGCGCCCTTCAGACATCCAAGCCTTTGCCAATCATGATGCCCTAAGTAAACTAAAAAGA
Source organism: Mustelus asterias (assembly GCF_964213995.1). Lineage (NCBI taxonomy): Eukaryota > Metazoa > Chordata > Chondrichthyes > Carcharhiniformes > Triakidae > Mustelus > Mustelus asterias. Next base: position 33,802,856 of record NC_135807.1, on the reverse strand, counting down.
ACCTTCTGCCCTTACTTGGTCCATATCCCCCTATTCCCTCTCTATTCACGGACCTATCCAGATGCCTCTTAAATGGTACTAATGTGCCTGCTTCCACCACCTCCTCTGACAGCGTGTTCCAGGCACCCACCACTCTCTGTGAAAAACTTCCCTGGCACATCACCCTTAAACTTTCCCCCTCTCACCTTGAACCTGTGCCCCATGTAATTGACACTTCTATCCGAGGAAAACACAAGCCCTGGAAAATATTCAGACTTGGGCTGAAAAGCGGCAAGTAACGTTCATGCCACACATGTGTTAGACAGGTGACCATCTCCAACACAAAAGAATCCTACCCTTTCCCTCTGTCCTGAGGTTGAAGGGATATATGGGCGCATGAGACTTTGAGGGATTCCAGTGTGAAGATGTTAGACAGTGTTATGAGAATATGTATGTCCATAGATTTCACTCACGGAACTGATGAGCAATGAAATCTATAGCTCAGCCTTCAACACTATTATTCCCACGAAACTCATCTCCAAATTCCATGGCCTGGGCTTTGGCACCTCCCTCTGCGACTGGATCCTGAACTTCCTAACTCACAGATCGCAATCAGTAAGGATAGGGAACAACACCTCCACCACGATCATCCTCAACACTGGTGCCCCACAAAGCTGTGTTCTCAGCCTCCTACTCCACTCCTTATACACCTATGACTGTGTGGCCAAATTCTCCTCCAATTCGATTTTCAAGTTTGCTGACGACACCATTGTAGTGGGTCGGATCTCAAACAATGATGAGACAGAGTACAGGAATGAGATAGAGAATCTGGTGAACTGGTGTGGCAACAATAATCTCTCCCTCGATGTCAACAAAATGAAGGAAATTGTCATCGACTTCAGGAAGGGTAAAGGAGAACATGCCCCTGTCTACATCAATGGGGACAAAGCAGAAAGGGTCGAGTTCTTCAAGTTTAAGGTGCCCAGATCACCAACAACCTGCCCTGGTCTCCCCATGCTGACACTATAGTTACGAAAGCTCACCGACGCCTCTACTTTCTCAGAAGCCTAAGGAAATTTGGCATGTCAGCTACGACTCTCACCAACCTTTACAGATGCACCATAGAAAGCATTCTTTCTGGTTGTATCACAGCTTGGTATGGCTCCTGCTCTGCCCAAGACTACAAGGAACTACAAAAGGTCATGAATGTAGCCCAATCCATCACACAAACCAGCCTCCCATCCATTGACTCTGTCCACACTTCCTGCTGCCTCGGCAAAACAGCCAGCATAACTAAGGACCCCATGCACCCCAGACATTCGCTCTTCCACCTTCTTCCGTCTGGAAAAAGATACAAAAGTCTGAGGTCACATACCAACCGACTCAAGAACAGATTCTTCCCTGCTGCTGTCAGACTTTTGAATGGACTTACCTTGTATTAAGTTGATCTTTCTCTACACCCTAGCTATGACTGTTACACTACATTCTGCACTCTCTCGCTTCTTTCCCTATGAACGGTATGTTTTGTCTGTATAGCGCGCAAGAAGCAATATTTTTCACTGTATGTTAATACAGTAATAAATCAAATCAAATGAAATCAAATCTTCAAATCTTTCCATTGTCCAAAATTCCACCCACCACACCCAGGATGCTAAGCCCTTCTATCTTCCACTCCTCAACCTCCCCAACCCCCTCCACAAGCGCCACCCCTTCACCATCCTAACCTGTTCTTGCTGCTTCCAAGCCTCTGTGCAAGCTGCCGTTCTCCTCTCCTTCATTGTGCAGCACAGAAGACCACAATGACTATTACAACCGTCGAATTGGGTGACTGCTGCACATCAAGATGCCACAAGATTCTCATGCACTGCTGGTTTTATCCTGAAGGTAGGATGCTAAAAAGTGTTCATGGCAAACATGTGACAGTAATGAATCTATCACATGCCATCTAATGTGCGTGTGCGTGTGTGTGCGCGCGTGCATTTTTTTTATTCCTTCATGGGACATGGGCATCGCTGGCTGGCCAGCGTTTATTGCCCATCCCCAATTGCCCGAGGGCAATTGAATGTCAACCATATTGCTGTGACTCTGGAGTCACATGTAGGCCAGACCAGGTAAAGACGGCAGATTTCCTTCCCTAAAGGACATTAGAGAACCAGAATTTTTCCAATAATCAACAATGGTTTCATGGTGTCATAGAAATCATAGAAACCCGACAGTGCAGAAGGAGGCCATTCGGCCCATCGAGTCTGCACCGACCACAATCCCACCCAGGCCCTACCCCCACACATTTACCCGCTAAGCCCTCTAACCTACACATCTCAGGATTCTAAGGGGCAATTTTTAACCTGGCCAATCAACCTAACCCGCACATCTTTGGACTGTGGGAGGAAACCGGAGCACCCGGAGGAAACCCACGCAGACACGAGGAGAATGTGCAAACTCCACACAGACAGTGACCCGAGCCGGGAATCGAACCCGGGACCCTGGAGCTGTGAAGCAGCAGTGCTAACCACTGTGCTACCGTGCCGCCCCACTGTTAGCAGCAGTGCTAACCACTGTGCTACCGTGTCAGTAGATTCTTAATTCCAGATATTTTTTATTGAGTTCAGATTCTACCATCTGCTGTGGCGGGATTCAAGCCTGGGTCCCCAGAACATTGGCTGAGTTTCTGGATTAATAGTCTAATGATAATACCACTAGGCGATCACCTCCCCATGCGTGTGTGCGTACACGTGCGTATGTGTGTGTGTGGTCACACCGACACCTTTTATTATTTTCCATTGGGTTTACCAACAAAGAAACTCACTCTTTCATTGACTCAAGAAAACATGGCTTGATTGGCTCCTTATTAAAAAGTAAATACATTTGGGTTGGAAAAGGCAGCCACAGGAAAAGGAAATATTCACAAAAAGCCCTTTGTTGCAACCAACCGAGGAGGCAGAATAAAGGGGGGACAGGTGACTCACCCTCACTCAATCATAACAAAATGAATAGAAACCACAGAAACCATAGAAAAATTACAGTGCTGAGAGAGGCCATGCGGCCCTTTGTGTCTGCACCAGCCAATAAAAGAGAAAATAGCCATTCATTTTAATCCCACATTCCAGCACCTGACCTGTAGCATTGCAGGTTAAAGCACCTCAGGTGGAAGCCCAGGTATCTTTTAAATGAGTTGAGCATTTCAGCCTCAACCACCAACTTAGCCGATGAATTCCAGATGTCCTCCACCCTCTGGGTGAAAAAGCTTTTTCCTCACATCCCCTCTAATCCTTCTATCAATCACCTTAAATCTATGGTAACTGGTTAGGTGCATTGATCTGAACAGGCGCCAGATTGTGGCCACGAGGGGAATTTCACAGTAACTTCATTGCAGTGTTAATGTGTAAGCCTATTTGTGACTAATAAATAAATTTTAATAAAGAATATCTGGAATTAAGAATCTGATCCCTCAGCCACAGGGAACAGGACTTTCCTTCCCACCCTATCTAGACCCCTCATCATTTTATACACCTTAATCAAGTCAGCCCTCAGCCTCCTCTGTTCTAAAGAAAGTAACATCCATCTAACAACAGGGTCCAAAATAAAATGAAGAGCAAAAGGACAGTGACTGGGAAATCCAGCAGAATAATCCAGGAGTCAGCCTGATGTTGTTAAAATGAATATTCCAGCTCAAGGCATGTAGAGTGTCCAAGAGGAAGATGAGCAGCTGTTATACAGGCCACAGTAAGCAGAGTCAATAAAATACACACTTAGAGAACAAGGCCAGAATGCAGAACTTCGAAAATGCATATATTGGTCACCTAACCTTTCTAGGTTATTCATGGGAATTGTTGCTTACACTGACAAGGAATATTTACTTAAGATTGATGCCTCAGTAGCCAACTATAGATACAGAATTCCAGTATGATCATTCCTAAAATGATCTTAATCATGGGCAAGATTTTAACTCACTTAAAATCCATCAGGCTCTTTATCTTGAGTGGATTTGAGGGAATGATTAACAATGCATCAGGAAGATTCTCTTTCTGCATCTGTACCTGTATTTGACAAGGAGAGTGAAGTCAATGCAGCTCTGTCACATTTTTCCCTTAGTAATAACAGACAGTGCATTAGGGTCTCACACACCAGATATGAAAGGGCTCTTTGTCCTGGGTTATTGCTGGCAGCAGGATAGCCTCACCAGCTGTCAGTGCCTGTCAGAAGATCACAGGCAGCACATCTGCAGTGTAACGATCAGCATGTATTTGGAAAATGTAGCATTAAGTTTGTTTCCTCTCCATGCAGTTCAGCACTATCAACAGATGGGTGTAGCCAATTTCCAACAGCACAGTATTTCCAGTTCCCCGCACCCCATAGATTGCGATTCCCAAATAGTGATGAAATCATACAGTGAAACCTTTTTGTTAGGCTCTAAGAAATGAAGCAATTTAATAATTGTATTTAGTTAGGAAAAGAGGAACAGAAGTGGCGCAAATATCCACTCAAGCCTGTTTTGCCTTTCAGTTAGGTCATGACTGATCTGTACTTCAACTTCAGTAACCTGTGTTGAATGCATATCCCTTGATATCGTTGTTTGGCACAGATCTATCCATCTCAGTCTTGAAACTCAAACTACTATAACCTTATAGATCCAGCTCTAATTTAAAGGTTATTCCCCTTTGTTCTGGTGTCCCTTGCCAGAGAAAATGGTACCTCTCTATCTATCCTATCCAATCCTTTAATCACCCTAAGCACTTTAGTTAGATCATCATTTAATCATAGAATCATAGAATCATACAGCGCAGAAGAGGTCCTTTGGTCCATTGAGTCTGCATCAACACATTAGAAACACCTAATCCCATCTACCAGGACTTGACCCATAGCCCTGAATATTGTGATGTGCCAAGTGCTCATCCAGGTACCTTTTAAAGGATGTGGGCAACCCGCCTCTACCACTCTCCCAGGCAGTGCATTCTAGACTATTACCACCCTCTGAGTAAAAGAGTCTTTCCTCACATCTCCCTAAACCTCCTGCCCCTCACCTTAAATCTATGTCCCCTTGTGACTGACCCTTCAACTAAGGGGAACAGCTGCTCCTTATCCACTCTGTCCATGTCTCTCATAATCCTGTACATCTTGATTAAGTCGCCCCTCAGTCTTCTCTGCTCCAACGAAAACAAGCCAAAACTATGCAACCTCATTTCACAATGTAAATGTTCCACCCCAGGCAGCATCCTGGTGAATCTCTCTGCACACCGTCCAGTGCAATCATATCCTTCCAATAATGTGGCGACCAGAACTGACACACAGTGCTCTAGCTGTAGCCTCACCAAAGTTCTATACAACTCCAACATGACTTCCCTGCTTTTGTAATCTATGCCTCGATTGATAAAGGCAAGTGTCCCATATGCCTTTTTGACCACCTTACTAACATGCCCTTCCGCTTTCAAAGATCTGTGGACAAACATGCCAAGGTCCCTGTGTTCCACAGAATTTCCTAGTGTCCCACCATTCATTTAATACTTTCTTGGCAAATTGCTCCTTCCAAAATATATCACTTCACACTTTGCAGGGTTAAATTCTATCTGCCACTTATCTGCACATTTGACCATTCTGTCTACATCTTCTTGTAGCCCAAGATACTTCACCTCACTGTTAACTACCTGTCCAATCTTTGTGTCATCTGTAAGCTTACTAATCTTACCCCTCACATAGTCATCAATGTCATTTATATAAATGACAAATAAAAGGGGGCCCAACACAGATCCCTGTGGTACACCACTGGACACTGGCTTCTCATCACTGAAGCAGCCTTCTGTCATCATCCTGTCTCCTAAAACTGAGCCAATTTTGAATCCACTTTATCAAATTACCCTGTATCCCATGTGAATTCACCTTCTTTACATGTCTCCTATGTGGGTCCTTTTCAAAGGGTTTGTTGAAATCCATATGAACTACATTAACTGCACTACCCTTATCTACACACCTGGCATTTGGAAGGCAGTAGTATAAACAAACAAAGTCAGCAAGGATTTACAAAAGGAAAATTGTGCTTGACAAATCTATTGGAATTTTTTGAGGATGTAACTAGTAGAGCTGACCGAGGAGAACCAGTGAATGTGATATATTTAGACTTTCAGAAGACATTCGACAAGGTCTGACGGAACAGACTAATATGTAAAGTTAAAGCACATAGGATTGCAGGTAATGTCTTGAGTTGGATAGAAAGCTGGTTAGAAGATTGGAAGCAAAGAGTTGGCACAAACGTTTTTCTGATTGACAGTCAGTGAGTAGTGGGGTTTCGCAGGGATCTGTGCTAGGACCCCAACTGTTCACATTATATATTCATGATTTGGAAGAGGGAACTGAATGTATTATCTCCAAATCTGCAGTTGATACAAAGTTGAGTGGGAGGGTGAGCTGTGAGGAGGATGCAGAGATGCCTTTGTGTGATTTGGACATGGCAGATGCAGTATAATATGGATAAATGTGAGGTTATCCACTTTGGCAGCAATAATAGGAAGACAGATTATTACTTAAATGGGTGTTAATTGAGAGAGGTGGATACTCAATGAGAACTCGGAGTCCTCATATATCAATCATTGAAAGTAAGTGCGCAGGTACAGCAGGCAGTGAAGAAGGCAAATGGCATGTTAGCCTTCATAGCGAGAGGAATTGAGTATAGGGATAGGGATGTTTTGCTGCAATTGTATAGGGCATTGGTGAGGCCACATCTGGAGTATTGTGTGCAGTTTTGATGTCCTTATCTGAGGAAGGATGTCCTTGCTATAGAGGGAGTACAGAGAAGGTTTACCAGGCTGATTCCTGGGATCAAGTCTGTCATATGAGGAGAGATTAATTTGGTTAGAATTGTATTCACTTGAGTTTAGCATAGTGAGAGGCGATCTTTTAGAAACTTATAAAATTCTAAAAGGGTTAGATAGGGTAGATTCAGAAAGAATGTTGCCAATGGTGGGGGAGTCCAGGACGAGGGGTCATAGTTTGAGGATAACCTTTTAGAACTTAGGTGAGGAGAAATTTCTTCACCCAGAGGGTGGTGAATGTGTAGAATTCACTACCACAGAATGTAGTTGAGGCCAAATCGTCGTCTTATTTCAAGAAGAAATTAGATATAGCTGTTGGGGCTAAAGAGATCAAGGTGTATGGGAGGAAGGGGGGATCAGGATGATGATCAGCCATGATCAAGATGAATGGCGGAGCAGGCTCAAAGGGCCAAATGGCCTACTCCTGCTATTAGTTTCTATGGTCACCAACTCAAAATGTTCAATCAAATTTGTTAGGCATGACCTCCCTCTGACAAAACCATGCTGACTATCCCTGATCAAGTTTTGCCTCTCCAAGTGTTGATAGATGTGCTCCTTCAGAAGTTTCTCTAATAATTTCCCAACCACTGATATGAGACTCATTGATCTGTAGTTCCCTGGTTTATCTCTGCAACCCTTCTTAAATGATTAGCTGTTCTCCAATCATTTGGCATCTCTCCTGTGACCAGAGAGGTATTGAAAATTTGTGTTGGAGTTCCCGCAATCTCCTTCCTTGCCTCCCACAGCAGCCTAGGGCACAATTCATCTGGATCTGGAGATTTATTCACTTTTAAGGCTGCCAACACTTCCAATACCTTGTCCTTCCCAAGATTTGCTCAAGAAACTCACAGTCTCTCTCTGTGAATTCCATAAAATTGTCCTCATTCTCTTGGGTGAAGATGGATGTGAAGTATTCATTCAACACTCTACCAATATCCTCTGCTCCATCCACAGATTGCCCCTTGGTCCCTAATGGGCCCTATTGTTTCCCTGGTTATCCTCTTCCCATTGATACACTTGAATATCTTGGGATTTTCCCTCACTTTTACCAGCCAGAGCTTTCTCATATCCCCTCATTGCTTTCCTAATTGCTTTCTTAAGCTCCACCCTGCACTTTCTATACCGCACTAATGCCTCCACTGACTTGCTCCTCTTGTACTTTTTAAAAGCCTGTCTTTTCCTTCTCATTGTATCCTGAATATCTCTGGTCATCCATGGTTCTCTGGGCTTGTTATTCTTCCTTACCACCCTAGAGGGAATATGCTGGGTTTGCATCCTCCCCATTTCCTTTTTGAATGCCCCCCACAGCTGTTCTGTAGATTTTCTCATTAGTAGCTGTTCCCAGTTTACCTTGGCCAGATCTTGTCTTATTTTACTAAAATCCACTCTCCCCAATCCAAAACTTTTTTTTGCAGTTGTCGATTTCCTTGTCAATAACAAGCTTAAATTGTACCATGATGTGATCGCTATCACTAAAATGTTCCCCACCACCATCTCAACCACCTGTCCGTCTTCATTCCCAGAATCAGGTCCAGCAGAGCTCCCTCCCTTGTTGGGCCCCCCACATATTGATTTAGAAAGTTCTCCTCTACATTCAGTGGGATGCAATCCTAATGGGGTGCCCATTGTCCTAATAATTTAACCATTATAGCCCTACTATCATTCGAGTGAATCTGCACTGCAACCCCTCCATAAGGCCAGTTTATCCTTCCCAAAGTACTGTGCCCAGAGCTGAACTCAGCGTACTAGATGTGGTCTGACTAGAACTTTATATAACTGTAGCATGGCATCCATCGCATTGCATGCCAGTCACCATTGAGCTGATGGCTATCATTCTATTATCCTCTTAAATCTTAAATCATGGGTAGCTATCTGTGTGGAGTTTGCATGTTGTCCCCGTGTCTGCGTGGGTTTCCTCCGGGTGCTCCGCTTTCCTCCCATAGTCCAAAGAAGTGTGGGTTAGGTGCATTGGTAATGCTAAATTGCCCCTTAGTGTCCCTGGATGTGTAGGTTAGAGGAATTAGTGGGGTAAATATTTGGGGTTACGGGTCTAGATGAGATTGTTGTTAGTGCAGCTTTGATGGGCCGAATGGCCTCCTTCTGCACTGTAGGGTTTCTATGATTCTATGAAATTATTTTTTGAACTTCTTTGCCCACTAGTTTTTAGGGAATTCTGGATGTGGATCCTAAAATTGTTCTGTTCCTTCGCAGTTCCAGCCGTCTCAGTATTTAATTGAAATACCTCAAAGTGTTTTCATATTGCCTTTTGCAATAGATTGGCTGTTACATAAGGAAATGATTCAGCCATTCTGCACCCGAAAGTAACCATGGACTGCATTGAACAAAGTTAATCTGTTTTCAGCGGTGCAGTCTGAGGGAGGAGTGTTGCCCAGGAAACGGATGCTTTTCTGAATAGGGCCAGGTGCATTGTTAACATCCACCTGCATCATCAATACAGTTAGGTAAGACCTTGGTTTAATGGTTCATTTGAAGCAAGGCACCTCTGGCAATGCAGGACTGCCTCAGCAGAACACTAGAATGGCAACCTAAATAGTGTACTCAATCTAAATGTGACACCAGGCCTTTGAGGGGAAGGACAAAATCACTTACACAAACGTGAATCAATTTTTAATTCACAGGGCTGATTTTACCAATGCAAGATCCTAGTTTATAACTTGCTTCAACAATGCAGACATTGTTGATCTGGAAGTTCCTAATCAGTCAGCAAAGAGGCTGGCTCCTTCCTCCAAGGCACTGCCAATGATTTGAAAGAAAGATGATCCTATTTGGCTCAGGCCACAATCACATTGCTGCCGGCTACTTCCATTCAGATAACACTGGGGTCAATCCAAGAGTCGGCAGGGAATGCATCCCCACCGATACTGGCTGTCCACAGCTCTTGAATACTCCAAGGAGAAAGCCCTGCCTGAGAGAGCTGCTAGCCAATCTCGTTGCTTGACCCAGCCAATCTTATTGCTTGACAGTTCTATCGTCCCAGTAGAGCAGTGGCCATGACTGGAATTACAAGCAGGCCCCAGGACCAAGTATGTGAGGGTGGTCCCACAGTGGGGAGGGGAGGTGAGGTGAGTCTCACGATAGGTATGGATCTTGATGGGGAGACCAGGGGAGTGTGATGGTCTTATAGGGGTACCCAAAGTGAAAAAGAGGCCATTGAAAGAGGTCCCCTTCCTGCCTGAGGCCTGAGCATTGACTTTCCATGGGCCGGCCATGGCCAGATGAGAGGCTGCTGTTCAAAGCAAGCCTTCTGTCAAAGAGTGCTTCATGACAGGAGTTTTGAAATTTATTGGAAGGCCATTCACCAGTTCAGTATTTCACCTACTTCCAGCTGCACGGTGGCACAGTGGCTCCCATGGTGGCACAGTGGTTACCAAAGTGCAACAGTGGTTATCACGGTGGCACAGTGGTTAGCACTGCTGTCTCACAGCTCCAGGGACCTGGGTTCGATTCCCGACTTGGGTCACTGTCTGTGTGGAGTTTGCACATTCTCCCCGTGTCTGCATGGGTTTCCTCCAGGTGCTCTGGTTTCCTCCCACAGTCCAAAGATGTGCGGGTTAGGTACATTGGTTATGCCAAATTGCCCCTTAGTGACCCAGGATGCGTAGGTTAGAGGGATTAATGGGGTAAATGTGTAGGGTTATGGGGATAGAGCCTGGGTGGGATTGTTTTCAGTGCAGACTCGATGGGCCGAATGGCCTCCTTCTGCACTGTAGGGTTTCTAGATTTTGCACGAAACACTGACTGAGAATACACAATTGCCTTCTCTTTAGAGCTTTCAATTTAATTTATATTTATAAGCAACAACTGAAGAGAAATATGTCCACTCACTGGCCTATGGGACTAAATTCATGGGGAAGAGTTATGACAAACACAATCTTCCATTGATTACCTTGATTCAGTTACATTTTGTATACATTTGAATTGATTTGTACTCTATATTTAAAGCCAGGGTTATGTTTCAATCAATGAACTTGAAAGCATCTTGGAATGATTCCAATTTGAATGCTCCGATAAGCATGCCACTGGATAAACCAACTCTCAATAATCTCAGGCGAATTAAATCGCTATCGAAGTGTCCCCAATCATTAAACAATCATATTCAAGGTAAGAATCTTTTAACTAAATGTATGACTGGAGAGCTCAGTCCTGCATTTTGCACGGTCTGCAACATGTGGGAATTACTAGCCATTCCTTGCAATCCGGATGGCCACATCTGCTGGGAATGTCACCGGCTTGACCAATTTGAGAGCCGGATTTCGGAGATTGAGCATCGGCTGGATGCAGAGCGGGGCATCTGTGAGGCCTCTGGGTGAAGAAATTTCTCCTCACCTTAGTTAGCAATTAAACTAAATTCATGAGTTTAAATGATGAGCTAATCCCTTTAGTAATTGCCACTGAACCAATGAATAAATCTGCCAGCCAATTTACTCAAAACAATTGACAGCCTTAATTCTTATTAAGTATTTGGTAATCCGTAGTTTGAAGAGTGGCTCAGATTTCAAAATATTGCATTCAATAGTCTATTTTGGTCTTCATTAAGTAAACTATGGACATATTTTAGTATTTGCTCATTTATTAAACTAAGGCTGTTCCGTAGTAACACTGGAGTGTACCTGGGGCTCTAATGCCAGGCCAGGGCATATAAGCAACAAACTCATAACTCCAGCTGATGGAGTTCATTAACAGACCTTTGCTGAGGGGCTATAGCTATTTCAGTGTGGCCTAATTATTGGAGACCTCAGATGAGTTCAGGAGTGACAGTGCCCTGATTGCTTGTGGTCCTATTGAAAAACTTATGATATCCCTAATTGATTCTGGTACAGCCTGAAGAGGTGTAAAAGGAGAACCAAGTATTTATATTGAGGCTGAAATTATGTGAGGTCTTGGACAGTTAAGCTGTTGTGATGCCAAAAAGGATTAGGGAAAATTGTGATCTAGCACTTCAGCTTATGTTTTAGATTTTGAAATGTAATCAGTCTGATTGACACATTTGGTTTTCCTTAGTTTTGTGACTATGCCAAAAGGCTGCCTCTGAAAACAGACACCTTAAGAATCATAGAATCCCTACAGTGCAGAAGGAGGCCATTTGGCCCATCGAGTCTGCACCGACCACAATCCCACCCCATATATTTACCCTGCTAATCCCCTGACACTAGGGTCAATTTAGCATAGCCAATCAACATAACCCGCACATCTTTGGACTGTGGGAGGAAACCGGAGCACCCGAAGGAAACCCATGCAGACACGGGGAGAATGTGCAACCTCCACACAGACAGTGACCTGAGGCTGGAATTGAACCTGGGTCCCTGGCATTGTGAGCAGCAGTGCTAACCACTGTGACACTGTGTCGCCCCACTAAGACCAGTTCAATAAAGCCTCTCATTGAGACAAGACACTGATAAAAACTGTTCTCATTATATATCAAACATGGTGTCAGGCAGTGAAGGATGAAATAGATTTTTGAGCTCCGGAAATGATGCAGAGATGATATTGAGAACCCAGGGTCAAAGAAGGGTTCAAATTTTTTAAAACAAATTGTTAAAAAAGGACAAAAAAGAAAATCTGCAAATGAAATACCAGTTGCAGATAAAAGACACAGCTAAGAAAGATATGCAGAAAAGTTAAAAGCTGCAGACAGCTACTGCAAAATGATTATAAAAAATAACACAAGCAATTACTGAGTGAGTAAAAATGGCTGCAGTAAATTTTCCACTTCCAGCTCCAGTCAAAATGAATGACGATCCATGGCAAAACTGGCAGCTTTACCACTTACAATGGCAAAACTATGAGATAGCAACAGATTTCAGTAACAAGTCTGAAAAGATAGGACTATCTGAAAAGCAGAGAAAACAGACAGCATTACTTGAGCATATAATTTGAATCCTGGGTGAACATACATATGGACGATATAGAACATAGAACATAGAACAGTACAGCACAGAACAGGCCCTTCGGCCCACGATGTTGTGCCGAGCTTTATCTGAAACCAAGATCAAGCTATCCCACTCCCTATCATCCTGCTGTGCTCCATGTGCCTATCCAATAACCGCTTAAATGTTCCTAAAGTGTCTGACTCCACTATCACTGTAGGCAGTCCATTCCACAACCCAACCACTCTCTGCGTAAAGAACCTACCTCTGATATCCTTCCTGTATCTCCCACCACGAACCCTATACTTATGCCCCCTTGTAATAGCTCCATCCACCCGAGGAAATAGTCTTTGAACGTTCACTCTATCTATCCCCTTCATCATTTTATAAACCTCTATTAAGTCTCCCCTCAGCCTCCTCCGCTCCAGAGAGAACAGCCCTAGCTCCCTCAACCTTTCCTCATAAGACCTACCCTCCAAACCAGGCAGCATCCTGGTAAATCTCCTCTGCACTCTTTCCAGCGCTTCCACATCCTTCTTATAGTAAGGTGACCAGAACTGCACACAATATTCCAAATGTGGTCTCACCAAGGTCCTGTACAGTTGCAGCATAACCCCACGGCGCTTAAACTCCAACCCCCTGTTAATAAAAGCTAACACACTATAGGCCTTCTTCACAGCTCTATCCACTTGAGTGGCAACCTTTAGAGATCTGTGGATATGAACCCCAAGATCTCTCTGTTCCTCCGCAGTCTTCAGAGCCCTACCTTTGACCCTGTAATCCACATATGTATGCAAAACTAGAGTTCAGAGTGAAAAGGAAATCAGTGAGTGAACAGTATATGACAGTAGCAATGCAACTGTCAGAGTCATGTGAATTTGGACAGCTGAAAGATGATCTGATTAAAGACAAATTACTCTTCGGTGTGAGAGACCCCTCATTGTGAGCATGTCTACTGAAAGAGTAAAAACTGACGCTAAAGAAAGCAATAGAAATGTGTTGCAATAAGCGAATTATGAAACATTAGCTGGAGCATAGCATGACAGAGCAAACCAGAAGATAAATTACGCTGAGAGATAGTCCAAGCTGACAATGGGCAGGATGCAAACACTGGACAGTATGCAGATGAAAACAAAGGTTGTCCAGCATTGAGAAAGTATTGTTTTAACTGCAAGTAACATAATCATTTTGCACACAAGTGTTGAGCTGGAAAGAAGCAAGACAAGCAGATGGCCATGGGAGAGAAAACAGCAGATGAATCTGATGAAGAATGCTGTACTTTACAGCACTTTACGGTTGATTCAGTCAAATCTAGAGGAGACAAATGTATTGTGACTGTTACAATTATAAACATGGAGGGAGATTATCAAGCCAACAAGGAATGTCAGATAGACAGAGATGCACCATACAACACAATGACCTTCACAGATCTGTGTGAAATGGCTCAACATTGACATCTGAAAATTAAGCTCTCTTTGGAGAGGTTAAGGTTAAGGCTATATGATGGCACGATACCCATGCTGAGAGGACAAGTTATCCTCAGAGTCCAATACAATGACAAGAAGGAAGATCTTGAGTTCCAGATCATAAATGGGACGCAACAACCACTTGTCACAGCTGGGGAAAGTCTGAAGCTTGAGCAGATAACCCTAAACGTGCCAATAGAGAAAGGGCAACAGATGACCCCAAAGAAAGGGCAGGAATAAAAGTAAAAGGAAGCCCGAGATATCTCTGTTATTGGGCGGGGTGGGTGAGGGGAGGAGGCCCCCAATACCTCTGTGGTGGGTGGGGGGGGGGGGGGGGGGGGGGGGGGGTTGACATTTATTCTAATTTGTAATCAGGGCACCCTTTATAAATGATGCCCCAGTCGAGTTCCTGGCTCAGTGAATCCCTGCCCTGCCAGAGTGATGATGCAAACCATACCCATTCTGTTTTTCAGATGTTAAAGTATCAAGAACTGGAGAGAAAACAAGCCAGTGGAGCTGGAGAGCTTCATGTCAATTTTCTCACCAGAACTGACACTTTGCCAAATTCTGCTATGATCGCCCCACAAGTCTGCAATGCATGTTCAGTAACTGACTAGCAGCACAAACAGTTGTTAATGCAAGAGTACATTGGGTGTAGAACGAGTAACGTGGATAACTCAGTCACACCGGATCATGCATGTAAATGTGTCTTTTGTTTGATATGAAAAGTGGGATATTAGGGTTTGAAATGCAGTCAGTCTGACTGACACATCTGGCTTTCCACAATCATATGATTGTGCCATGAGGCTGCCTCTGGATGCAGACATCTTAAGACCAATTAAATAAAGTCTCTCACTGAGACAAAACACTGACAAAGACTGCTGCCTCTATACATGGAACAGGTTATATTTCACAATCACACTAAAGACAAATTTCCTGATCTCTCTAACAAAAAATAAATATTGATGTCTTGAGGAGTGTACATATTACAGAGAAGGAGGTCCTGGAAGTCTTAAAGCGCATCAAGATAGATAAATCCCCGGGACCTGATGAAGTGTATCCCAGGACATTGTGGGAGGCTAGGGAGGAAATTGAGGGTCCCCTAGCCGAGATATTTGAATCATCGATTGTCACGGGTGAGGTGCCTGAAGATTGGAGAGTGGCAAATGTTGTGCCTTTGTTTAAAAAGGGCTGTAGGGAAAAGCCTGGGAACTACAGGCCAGTGAGCCTCACATCTGTGGTGGGTAAGTTGTTGGAAAGTGTTTTGAGATACAGGCTCTACAGGCATCTAGAGACGCCAAGGATTGATTAGGGACAGTCAGCATGGCTTTATGAATGGAAAATCATGTCTCACAAATTTGATTGAGCTTTTTGAAGGGGTAACTAAGAAGGTAGATGAGGGCAATGCAGTTGCTGTTGTCTACATGGACTTTAGCAAAGTCTTTGACAAGGTACTGCAAGTAAGTTGTTGCATAAAGTTAAATCTCACGGGATCCAGGGTGAGGTATCTAAATGGATACAAAATTGGCTTCTTGACAGAAGCCAGAGGGTGGTTGTAAAGGGTTGTTTTTCAAACTGGAGGCCTGTGACCAGCGGTGTGCCTCAGGGATCAGTGCTGGGTCCACTGTTATTTGTCATTTATATTAATGATTTGGATGAGAATATAGGAGGCATGGTTAGTAAGTTTGCATGATACCAATATTGGTGGCATAGTGGACAGTGAGGAAGGTTATCTCCAATTGCAACGGGGTCTTGATCAATTGGGCCAGTGGGGCTGACGAATGGCAAATGGAGTTTAATTTAGACAAATGCGAGGTGATGCATTTTGGTAGATTGAACCAGGGCAGAACTTATTCAATTAATGATAGGGCATTGGGGAGAGTTACAGAACAAAGATATCTAGGGTACAGGTTCATAGCTCCTTGAAAGTGGAGTCACAGGTGGACAGAGTGGTGAAGAAGGCATTTGGCATGCTTGGTTTCATTGGTCAGAACATTAAATACAGGAGTTGGGACATCTTGTTGAAGTTGTACAAGACATTGGTAAGGCCACACTTGGAATACTGTGTGCAGTTCTGGTCACCCTATTATAGAAAGGATATTATTAAACCAGAAAGAGTGCTGAAAAGATTTACTAGGATGCTACCGGGACTTGATGGTTTGAGTTATAAGGAGAGGCTGGATAGACTGGGACTTTTTTCTCTGGAGCATAGGAGGCTGAGGGGTGATCTTATAGCGGTCTATGAAATAATGAGGGGCACAGATCAGCTAGCTAGTCAATATCTTTTCCCAAAGGTAGGGGAGTCTAAAACTAAAGGGCATAGGTTTAAGGTGAGAGGGGAGAGATACAAAAGTGTCCAGAGGAGCAATTTCTTCACACGGAGGGTGTTGAGTGTCTGGAACAAGCTGCCAGAGGTAATAGTAGAGGCGGGTACAATTTTGTCTTTTAAAAAGCATTTAGACAGTTACATGGATAAGATGTGTATAGAGGGATATGGGCCAAATATGGGCAATTGGGATTAGCTTAGGGGTTTAAATAAAAAGGGCAGCATGGGCAAGTTGGGCCGAAGGGCCTGTTTCCATGCTGTAAATCTCTGTGACTCTATGCCAGTGCAAACATAAGAGGCATATTAGAAGGATGAGAGGGGATCTCATTGTAACGTATATTACACACATCTAACAATCTCCCCTTGAAATTCAGTGACATTGCCATCATCGAATCCTCCACCATTGACAACTTAATGGTTACCATGGACCAGAATCTGAACTGAACCAACCATATAAATACTGTGGCTGCAAGAGCAGGTTAGAGGCTGAAAACTCTTCTGAGCATAATTCACCTCCTGACTCCCCAAAGCCTATCCACCATCTACAAGGCACAAGTCAGGGATATTCTCTACTTGCCTGGGTGAGTGCAGCTCCAACAACACTCAAGAAGCTCGACACCAACCAGGATAAAGCAGCTAATTGGGTCAGCTCCCCATCCATCATCTTAAACATTCACCCCTTCCAATATTGGTACACAGTGGTGGCATTATGTACTGACCACAAGATGCAATTCTGCAACTCACCAAGCCTCCTTTGACAACACCTTCCAAACTCACAACCACCACCACTTGGAAGGACAAGGACAGCAGGTACATGCGAAAACCACCTCCAAGTCACACACCATCTAGATTTTGAACTATATCACCGTACCCTCACTATTGCTTGAATAAAATCATGGAATCCATTGTCTGATAACAAGGTAGGTGTACCAAGACAACATGGGCTGCAGCAATTCAAGATGGTGGCCCACCACCAACTTCTAAAGGACAATTAGGGATGAGCAAAAAATGCTGGCCTTGCTAAAGATGCTCACCTCCTCAGGAAGAATAAAAAAAGGCAAAAATGCAGGGACACAATCAACATCACTTCCTAAGTACAGACTTCTAATGAACTTTTATTTATCTCTTTCCCTTCACATTTTAAAACACTTCATTCACTGCAATGCTTTCCTGTCTTTCCAGATAAATATCTTAGGACCCCTGACTTTAATCAACATGGAAAACCCACAGAAAAATTCTTCAGACACAGAATGGCTTTCCTTGTAAGCGTATGGGTCTATGCCATTAGAATGAAGGAGAAATTGCAGCACCACACTCAATACCACGAAGGCACTGAAGGGGATAGCAGACAATCAGGTGAGATGCACATGAACAGCCACGTAGATCCTCTGATGACCTCTGCAAGGAGATTCGCACTAACAGACAATGGGCGGAATTTTCCCGCCACGGGAATTGTAGCGGGCAGGACATGGACCATGCAAACATCCGTTGACCTCGGGCAGGATTTTCCGGCCTAGGGGCGAACATGGCCAGGAAATCCGGCCCCATTAACTATTTTGAAGCGCCGTTATTGTTGTTTAATCAGTAACCAGTTTTCACACTGCAAAGTCTAAAAAAAACAGTGATCGGATTAAATGACTCATTAATCTACATTAGAGTCATTGGTTGAAGGATAAATATTGGCTAAGCGCTCAGAGAATTCCCTGCTCTGCATCAAATAGTTCCAGACTCCCTGAGTAGGCAGATGGAGCCTCAGTTCAACATTATTGCCAATAATCACAAACTGATGAGATCTAAAAACAGATTTTGACTCTTGTCAGATTATGAACTTAAGGCTCATTACTTGTTTCTCCAGATCTTCCTAAGGGGGCAGATTTAAATTATGAAAGTTAAATCCATGTATTCTCTTACCAAAGGAGAGCTTGCAACCTTGCCAGAATTTTTCTATTACATGTTTGTAAGACTTCACTATAAAATCCTGTTTCTTCATTGGTGTGAACTGGCACCACTGCGCAGGGTCTTTGATAGCTGTTATTATAGTGCAACCATAAAAATGCTGAAAATTCTCAATATTATGAAAATATAGGAGCTTCTGAGAGCTTTATGTTCAGCTCCTGCTTAAATAAAAATGCTCAAATAAAAACTCTTACTGTGTTTACCCCAGTCCAACGCCGGCATTTCCACATCACAAATAAAAATGTAGCAGGGGTGCGAATTAATCTATACTAAACATCATAATAGTTCCATTGGAAGAAAATCAAGTTGGGGGAGGATAGGTTGCGAATGGACTCTTGGGGTATAGTATTTCCAGGAAAGGTAGGTGGATTTGGTTACATGTGGGAAATCAGCCTCCCCAAAAGTGATGAAGAGTCCTGACATCACTCCATCTGCTTCTGAGTTTCACCCGGACTGGTCTGCAGACAAGCAACACTTGGGGCCTTCAGGTAGGTCGTTTACTTGTTCTGCTAGGTAAATAAGTACTATTTAACCAAGCATTCTAGTGTTAGAGTGTTAGTCAGCGCACATATTCACAGAGCTGTCAGCAATTTGTCAAGAGTCACCAAAGGGAGTGAGCAATGGTGACAGCCTCTTCAGTGAAACTGACAGGCTGGGAAAGTTTTTGGATAGAATTCTCTGGCTGCGATGGTCCAAAAGCCGGAAATTCCCACCCGACCGTCAATGGCGTTCTCCGCAACCTGCTGTCTAAAACTCCAGTGGCGGGCAGGATGGGAAAATTCCAGGCAATATCTGTGAATCTGAAGAGCTGCAGCCCTGGCCAGGTGAGCAGTTGCTGGTCACAGAACTTCATCTCAGCAAATCCATTCACTGCTTCAGCGGTAATTCCCAACTTCATCTGTCTTGCATTTCTCTGAACTCCAGCTGAAGTTCCTCACTGCTAACCTTCACCATGGCCTGGGTGAGGAGGCTGAGTTTTCCTGACAGATTGGTGATGACTTCTGTATTCTCCTGGAACAAGACGTCCTTCCCACTGACCAGGCAGGACACATTGTCAGTCGCCATCAAGGTACACAGGAGGTCCATCCCTGCCGCCTCCTCCAACCAGCTGAATCACTACCAAATGGCCTCCTCCTGCTCCTATCTTTTATGTTTCTATGTAATTCACAACCTTCAGATTCCCAGTGATCCAAACTGATGCTGAGGCAAATTGGTTTTTAAATCACCAACCGAAGCTGACTAGAATTGAAGAAGAGAGTGCGCAGCAAGCATCTAGAAATAATTGAGCAGATTATATGCATTTGTAATGGGTTATCAAAGCATAAATATTGATGGGAGAACTCCCTGCTTTCATTTAAATAGTGGGACCTTTTCCATACATCTGTGAGGCAGTTCAATGTATGATCTGAAAAATAACACCTCTGACAGTGCAGCACTCCCCCAGCAACGCGTTAAAGTGTCAGCCTAGGTGATGTGCTCAAATCCCTGGAGTGGTATTTTGAGTCCCAAGTTTCTCACTCCGGGTATTGCCACTGGGGTCATTGCCACTCTTCCGAGAACTTCTTGACGCCGGTTCTGAACTCACCTTTGCCCTGCATTGTGGCGAGGTTAAAATAGTGTTGCAAATTGACTTTTTCTTTTATTCTTCTCAGTGTCTCATTAAGGACCCCACATTCACCTCCTTTCAAGGTTTAATATTCTGAAAGCAGGTTGAGAAAAATTCATCCTTGGTGCTAAGCCCAGTTTTCAATGACACTGCTGATTTACTGATTTCACTCATCCAAACCTGTGCCATGTTCAATAGCCGTGGATCTAGTTCAACTTGAAATAAGTCCAGATTGTGATCGAAACTTGCATAATTAACCGCAGTGTTGATTTTGAAAAAAAACAGTCACTCTTCAGTTTTACTTTATACTACTGAGTTGGTAATTTGGCAATTACATTTTGAACAGCATTTCTTTCCCTTCTTTGTCTCATGATCTTTCATGCTGATTTTAAAAAAAGATATCAAACTGATTCTAGGGGTTATTAAGTGCGAATCAGCGAATTTGAATCAGCATGCTTACTGGAGGGACGCAGGAGTTGAGAATTAATAAAGAAATCCTGGGATTGAGGAAGAAATTGGAGAAATGGTTTAAGTTCAGCTGGAACTGAAAGCAAAATATTTCTAGTTCTAACTTTCTTTTTCCATAAGATAGTAAGTACAGTGAGGTACGCTGTTAGTAATGGTTTCCCTCACACTGCTAGAATGTAAGGGAGGTTGCATCCATACAGATTGAGTTAATAAATAGGAAGAAATCCCTGGTATGAATTACAGGCTAACACACAATGGGGAGTAAATGAAAGGAGAGATCAGCAAACAGTCCGGAGAGAACTGTAAGAGCAGCAGGCAAAAAATACTGCATGATTCTAATTAGCCCAACATACACTAGAAAGAAAGTAATCATTCTTGGTACTTGTGCCAGAACTAGGCGGTCATCATTTGAGGCTAAGGGGTAAACCTTTTAAAACTGAGGTGAGGAGAAATTTTTTCACCCAGAGAGTGGTCAATGTGTGGAATTACCACAGAAAGTAATTGAGGCCAAAACATTGTCTGATTTCAAGAAGAAATTAGATATAGCTCTTGGGGCTAAAGGGACCAAGGGATATGGGAAGAAGGGGGGATCAGGATATTGAATTCGATGATCAACCATGATCAAAATGAATGGTGGAGCAGGCTTGAAGGGCCGGATGGCCTACTCCTGCTTCTAGTTTCCATGATTCTATGTTTCTATGTGCCAAAATTGGGGTAGCTGTCTCACAGACAGCCTGACATCATTGTATTTGCACAAACCTCCTGCTGATTATCATATACTACCATCCCCCTCCACCCCTCAGATGATATATCAGTACTCCGCCTTGTTGAACACCACTTGGAGAATACTCGCACTGAGGGCGGCGAGGGAATAAAAGGTACTCTGGGCGGGAGACGTCAATGTCCATCACCAAGAGTGGCTCGGTAGCACCACTACTGACCAAAGCTGGACAAGTCCTGAAAGACACATCAGCCAGACTGGGTCTGTGGCAAGTGTTGAGAAAACCAACAAGAAAAGAAAATCTACTTGAGCTCACATATGCCAACCCACCTGTCACTGGCACACCTGTACACGACAATATTGATAGGAGCGACCAGCGCACATACCACGTTGGATACATGAACCAGGATTCTCCCCAAAAAATTCTAAATTCCCAACTTGTGGGAAAATGGGAGTAAATCTCGCTAGTTTTTTTAGCGTGATTTCCAGAATGAATCTCCCACACTCTATGCATTGCAGAGCATCCTAGCATGATTCACTCTGAAAATCATTGGGCCGGCAGCATAGCACTGAATGGATCACTGCGCTTGGACCAACCTGTCAGCGTAGAGATCGACACACGCCCTGTGGCCTTGCATTGCCGGCCTCCCGATCGCTGCCCTTCCTAATTGCTGGCCTTACAACAAACGCCCCCCCCCCCCCACCCCCAGCCAGCCTCCATCTCCCCGACCCCCCTACCCCCGCCCCCGGACAGTCCCGATCTTCCCCAACAGTCCCGACCTCCCCCGATAAGCCCTCTCCCCACCGATGACCAGCCCCAACCCCCTGACAGTCATACACCCTGCTCCCCCCATGCCAGAAGGCCATCTCTGATTGCCCTCTTCCCTCCATCTGCCAGCAATCCCAATACAGATTGGCAGCGGTTCCCCCCACCCCCACCGATCGGCCCCTATAGGCCCTGCCCCCTCTGGCCCCACCCCCTTGGCACTGTCTTATGCACAGTGGGCAGTGACAAGGTGCCCCTTGGCAGTGTCAGTTTCCCCTTGGGCAATGCCACGGGGCCAGGCATCCTTACTTACACCCACATGTACTCCCAACCCCCTGGGGGGGGCCTCAATGGCCTTTTTTCCCTCCAGCGGAGTTGGGCCGCTTGTTCCTGTTAGTGGGGAGCAGGAGTAAATCCTGCTGGAGTGAACCACTCCTGACGGGGGTGGGGAAACATCAGCGGGCCTGGAGACTTCACTCCCAGGCCCGCTAATCAGATGCAAATGCCAATTTCAAAATTGAAATCAGCTCCACGCTGGAAATCAGTGTGGAGCTGATTACGCTGAAAATCTTGGTCACGGAGGACGTGGCGCCCAGCGGGAAACTCGCGAAACAGCCACCGCTGATGTCTTTCAGCCCACTGCACTACTAGAGCAGCATAGTAGGCGAGGAGAATCACCCCCATGGACCTATCTTCAGAATGAGGATACCATCCATTGTGTTGTGTGGCACAACCACTCTGTCCAAATGGATAGATTTAGAACAGATTTTGCAGCTCAAAGCTGGGTATCGATGAGCTGCTGCAACATTTTAGAATTGGAGAATTGTTTGTTGGAATTGATTTGATTTATTATTGTCAGATTGTATTGTATTGAGATACAATGAAAAGTATTGTTTCTTGCGCGCTATATAGAAAAAACACACCGTTCATAGAGTACATAGAGGAGAAGGAAAAGAGAGGGTTCAGAATGTAGAAACATAGAAACATAGAAAAACTACAGCACAAACAGGCTCTTCGGCCCACAAGTTGTGCCGAACACATCCCGACCTTCTAGACCTACCTATAACCCTCCATCCTATTAAGCTCCATGTATTCATCCAGGAGTCTCTTAAAAGACCCTATTGAGTTTGCCTCCAATGTAGTTTGATTTGATTTATTATCATCACCTGTATTGGGACACAGTGAAAAGTATTGTTTCCTCCCACAGTCCAAAGATGTGCGGGTTAGGTTGATTGGCCGTGCTAAATTGTCCCTTAGTGTCAGGGGCTGAGCAGGGTAAATACATGGGGTTACGGGGATAGGGTGTGGGTGGGATTGTTGCCGGTGCAAACTCAATGGGCTGAATGGCCTCCTTCTTCACTGTTGGGATTCTATGATACCTCGTAGGACAAATGTG
Source organism: Mustelus asterias (assembly GCF_964213995.1). Lineage (NCBI taxonomy): Eukaryota > Metazoa > Chordata > Chondrichthyes > Carcharhiniformes > Triakidae > Mustelus > Mustelus asterias. Next base: position 33,779,481 of record NC_135807.1, on the reverse strand, counting down.
CATGGATCATTAACACCTCCAAGTTACATACCATCTTGACTTAAAATCATATTGCCCTGTCTTTTGTTGAAATTCTGGAGCTCTTGACTTAACTGCACCTCAATGATATGAATAACAGAACTATTAGTTTCTGAAGGGAAAGAAATACGCACATGATCTAAATGGGAATTCTGACTTGCGCTCAGGGCATCGGTAAAAGGGATGTTTAAACCAATTTTAAATTGTAGGTTTCAAGATCGCCTGCCCGAGGCATTGTTGTCCACCTTAAATATGCAGATCAGTTCTGATCACATCATCGGGGCCTACTCTGTAATTTTGGCCTGAAGCCTGAGATTGGAAATACTGGGTGCTGTACCCGGTGAACCACACCCTGCCAGAAGCTGCATTGTGGACCAGATGAGGCAGCTAAGTTTTGTTTTGGGTTTCCTTGTGGGTCAGGAGGCAGGAGTGACCCTCAACACCTCACGAAGAAGCCTTGGGCCTCTTTGTCCTGGGCTTTGCCTAATGCCTTCCCTTTGCCGTTGAACTGACTCCTGTTGACCATTCCCGCAGCTCCTCCATAGGGTCCTCCTGAATTTTGTTAACCGGTCAGTCAGTGCTTCCCTGCTTCCAGTTTCAGGTTCATTAAAAGCAGCAATGTCAGTTTTTATGCCTGAGCGACAGTTTGCAAGTCTACCACGCTGAATGAGCCAATAATGAGTGGGTAGGTTTAAATGACAGAATAAATAATAGTGATTACAAAGGCAATTCAGCTGTGTCATTGGATTTCAGCAATAGCTGTTTGCTGATTATAAATTTACAGTTGAGATCATTGCTAGAGATGGATATAAGTTGCTGAGTTTAAATTAGCATCAGTACCCCTTCATGGCTGCTTACTGGATCACTACCAACGTTATATAGCCAACCTATAGATTAAAGTCTATGGGGCAATTCTCCCAGCTGGCTGCACTGCTTTTGTAGTGCAGTGGGCCAGGAGACTCAAGCGGAGGCCGCTTAGCAGGTTCCTAATGGGCACCACGGCCTCCGCGAGTCTCCAGGCATCGGATTTGCAGTGCCATCAGCTCCGCGCCAGAAATCAGTGTGGAGCTCATAGAGTCACAGAGGTTTACAGCATGGAAACAGGCCCTTCGGCCCAACTTGTCCATGCCGCCCTTTTTTTTAAACCCTAAAGCTAGTCCCAATTCCCACATTTGACCCTAAAGCTAGTCCCAATTCCCTCATTTGGCCCATATCCCTCTATACCCATCTTACCCATAAAACTGTCTAAATTCTTTTTAAAAAGACAAAATTGTGTCCGCCTCTACTACTGCCTCTGACAGCTTGTTCCAGACACTCACCACTCTCTGTGTGAAAATCTGCCCCTCTGGACCCTTTTGTATCTCTCCCCTCTCACTTAAACCTATGCCCTCTAGTTTTAGGCTCCGCTACCTTTGGGAAAAGATAATGACTATCTAACTGATCTATGCCTCTCAATATTTTATAGACCTCTAAAAGATCACTCCTCAGCCTTCTACGCTCCAGAGAAAAAAGTCCCAGTCTATCCAGCCTCTCCTTATAACTCAAACCATCAAGTCCCGGTGGCATCCTAGTAAATCTGTTCTGCACTCTTTCTAGTTTCATAATATCCTTTCTATAATAGGATGACCAGAACTGTCTCCGGGCCGGCTAGAATCTCTCCCCTCCACCAGGAGTGTTTCACTCCAGCAAGATTTACAACAGCTCAACACTTGCAGGGAGTTAGCGGCCTAACCCCGCTGGAATGAAGGGGAGCCACCGAGGCCCTCCAGAGGGTCGGGGATAAGGGGTGTGCCCTGGGCATTGCGTGCTTCGCAGTGTCAGCCTGGCCCCCAGCACTGCCCAAGGGGCAAAGTGGCAATTCCCACAGGGCAGTGCCAGGGAGGAGGGGCCTAGTGGGGGGCAGGGTCTCGGGAGGGGGCGGGGGGGCAGTGTGATGTGTGGGGGTCCCGGTGGTGACAGAGGGAGGGAGGCCAGCGATCGGGCCTAGCCATCAGGGTGGGGAGGAGGAGTGTCAGGAGTGCGGGGGGGGGGGGGGGGGGAGGGGGGGTGGCGTTGGCGGTTGGTGCTGTTGCTGGGGTGGAGGGAGAGGGATTGGAACATAGAACATAGAACACTACAGCGCAGTACAGGCCCTTCGGCCCTCGATGTTGCACCGACCAGTGGAACCAATCTAAAGCCCCTCTAATCTACACTATTCCAATATCATCTGTATGTTTATCCAATGACCATTTGAATGCTCTTAGAAGATCGGGGCTGCCGAGGGGGTAGGAGGGGGAGATCAAGGCGGGCCAGGGATGTCGGTCGGGGGGGGAATCGAGGCTGGCCCGGACACATCCGGGGGGGCCAGCGATCGAGCCATGGGGGCGGGGGGGGGGGGGTGGGGGGGAGTCTGTGTGCCAGCGATGCAGAGGTTGCGGGGCTGGCCAGCAATCGGGAGTCCGGCAGTGTGGGGCTACTGCACATGCACCGATCTCAGCGCTGACAGATTGGCACATGCTCTGTGGGCCGCTCAGCGCTATGCTGCTGGCCTCGTCAGCGGGAATAGGCCCCACCCACTGATTTTTCACGTGATTCATGCTGGGGCTTCCTGCAATGCTCAGAGTGTGGGAGATTCATTTTGAAACTCCCATTCCCGCAGTCCAAAGGTGTGCAGGTTAGTTGGATTGGCCATACTAAATTACCCCTTAGTGTCAGAGGCACTAGCTAGCGTAAATGCATGGGGTTGTGGGGATAGAGCCTGGGTGGGATTGTGGTCAGTGCAGACTTGATGGGCCAGGTGGCCTCCTTCTGCACTGTAGGATTCTATGATTCTATGATTCCCGCTGAAACAACCAACGGGATTTACTCCAGTGTTTACGTAAATGTGACACTTGGAACATTTTTGGGAGAATTTCCCCCTATATGCTTGCAATCAGTAATATTTCATAGAATAGAAATATAGAATCCCTACAGTGCAGAAGGAGGCCATTCAGCTCATCGAGCCTGCACCGACTACAATCCCACCCAGGCCCTCTCCCCATCAACTCACATATTTACCCTGCCCTGACACTAAGGGGCAATTTATCATGGCCAATTAATCTAACCTGCACATCTTTGGATTGTGGGAGCAAACCGGAGCACCCGGAGGAAACCCACACAGACATGGGGAGAATGCACAAACTCCATACAGACTGTCACGCAAGGCTAGAATTGAACCTGAGTCGCTGGCGCTTGTGAGGCAGCAGTGCTAACCACTGTGCTACCATGTTGCCCTGAAATTTATGCAATTTGTATGAGCTGCTATGGGTAAACTGGTTGTCCTACCTTCCTCTGGGAAATATTTTTGACTATCCGAGACATCAGGCAGTTGCACCTTCATCTGTAGAGGTGCAATCCATCCCATCTATATCCTTTGCACTTAGATAAATGTGCTTTCCATGCTTTATCTTTATCTGTATCTGAATCTGGACTAACTGGTTGACATCTCATCTCCCTTCAGCTCACATCTAAATGACATGCTTATATCTGTCTGATGTCAGTGTTTACTTAAATTATTTAAATTTAAATTCTCTTTCAGAACTGTGTTATTTGATTTTACAGAGACATTTGCTTACATGTATGAGACAAAAATCATAACTTGTACTTCAAAAACTACTACAATTAAGAACTAAAGAGTGCAGACTGCTGATTAGTGTCAAAATATTATTCTTTATATTTTTAATTTTCAAAGGAAGTGCCAAGTTCCATTAACAAGTCTGTATGCCTCCTGTTACAAGACTTGAGTTTGTTTGGTATCAATCACCTATCATATTTGGATGTTCCTGATAACCTCCACATTATTAAAACACCAGCATCTCGACATGCCATGGCGCATATTTACTTGCTAGCTTCTGAGATCTTTGTTAAGAATGGAGTCGTACAGAGGTTCTAATCAGGAATGTGCTCAAATTTAATTAAAGAATTTCTCTGTGTAATGACTTCAATCAGGCCATTGAGGTTGGCCTATTGGAATATGAACTCCCTGATTAAGGAGTCAAGGGGGTCGTCCAACCTGACTGTCTACCCCTCTACCAAGGCTACATTCACGGCCGGGTGTCCCTGGAAAAGGAGCATGCGGTGTCCGAGGGCACAGTTGATGCCTTCCGTGGCTGCTGGGCACTGCAGGGACTGGGGTGCATTATCGACCCCTTTAATCACATTTTAATTTGATGTTTTAAGTTTCCTTCCTGCTTTGTCTTTTGTTTCGGGTGGTTCCCCTCCTTCTAGGGAGCTGTCCTTTTTGAGTTGTTCTTAAGTTGGTTTGATTTTATTTATTTGGTTCAACACAAAAGATATCCCTAATTAAAGAGTCAATTGATGGGCCAATCAGGGAGTCTTTTCCTTGTATTTAACTGGGAGTGTCAGTTCCTCTAGCATTCCTGAAGGTAGACTGCTGACAGATAGCACTCTGTGTACTACTGTTGGAAGTGTAAATAAAGGGATTTTGGTGAAGGGACTTCAGCCTCTGAAGGCTTATTACAATCTGGATGTGTAATCTTGATGATTTATCTCTGATAAGGAATAAAAACAGAAAATACTGGAAATACTCAGCACGTCTAGCACCATCTGTGGAGAGAGAAACACGGTTAAAGGGTTGAAGTCTTGTCCCCATAGTGGGGTGAGTAGGACCTGGTTGGCATGAAAATGCATGTTGCCAGCCAGCACTATTCTGTCCCCGCAACTGGAGGCAGGATGGAGGTCAGAATGGTTACTCACATCCAACCAGCTGCTAGAAAATTGAAGTCGGCTAATTGGCCTTAATTAGCTATTTCCGATAAAATGCAATGTAAATTTTCCAGTCAGCCTGAAGGACACCTGAGGCATGGAAGACTAGGCCATCTATGAAGAGGTCTCTGCCTGATGGCAGGGCTGGGGAGACAGTGCTCCAAGTATGTTATGAGGCCCTCCCTGCTTGCCTGGCCTCAGCTGCGATATGCAGCTCCCTCGGTGGAGGTTTTCCCACCTCACAGTGGTGCTGAAGCTATTTTTAAATTTAAACATTTTAGAATGTGCAGAGAGGGCACCCTTTCTCTCTTTCACAAACTGCATGCTTCAACATCTTCCATGCTGGAGGGCCTCATTTATTAGATAGCATTCCCTCTGGCCACTAATTTGCCAATTCAGGGAAATCAATGCTAGGTGTCTGATTCCCTCACGGTAAGAGAAAGCAACCCCTATTTTATCCAACTTCAAGAATTCCGACCCAAAAGATAAAATCCTGCCCAATCTTTCAGATCTGTGACTTTTCAACAGCTGAAGGAGATTTGCCCAATGGCAAAGGCACAACAAAAGGTACAATAAAATAAGAACTTTACTGGAAAGGTGTTTACTTTATAAGCTGTTAGGGTAAACTGCCCATTTGCCCATGCAAACTGCCAATAATGTCATCTGTACATTGCATGAACGGTCCCCTAAAGTGCCCTTGTTCCAACTAGGAACAACATCAATACACAACAGCATGATACTTTCTCTGATCATTAAAATTAATAGTTGGAAAACTGCTAAAATTGCCACTATATTCCCGAGTGGGCAAGGTTCTCCGCTTGAAATGAAATTACTGATGAAATTACCCTTATACTCCATGTTGAGATCGCAGAGGAGTGAAATTGGTCTTTCTAATGATGTGAAATGGATGACAGTGAATTGTGAGTCCATTTTATAACTTGTCTGAGTTTTACCATCAAGTAAAAGCCAACATCAAATTGTTTATGTAGCATAATTCTAGTACTTAATGGTTCTATTAATATAAACAACCTTATTTGCTCTCTCTGTCTCCATCCTACACTGTTGATAAACTTCTAATGAATGAACATATTACCTCCAGGACCTTTTTCTGGATTTATTTTCTTTAATTGCGATCCGGCATAACATAAACATGTCTGGACTTTCCGGACCTCAAGATGATGACAGTTCAATTGTTCACATTAAATAACATCTGACACACACGATTCCAACCATTTAACATCCAAATTAGCCGACAGCACAATGGTTTAGCGTGAGTTACTAACTTCATTCACATTTTAATATCTATAAATTTAGAAATGGTTCTCTTTAAGCCCTTTAGACCATGATGAAAATAATGAAAAGCAGTGGACCTATTGGAAGCCCCTCAGGGCTCCGTAATCAGATCTATTGCCATTAATAACAACTGTTTGCTTACATTATTTCAATCAGCTATCTATCCAGCATAATTATCATCATGTAGCCCCATGAGATCCAATTTCTCTTACTATTTCTATGCTGTGATTTATCAACTGCTTTTTATTGAAAGCAAATCGTACAATATCGACCAAAATAACATCATGCGCTAGTCTGGTCACTTCCACAAAGAACTCAGCCAAGTTACTGAGCCAAAACTTCATTTCCTAAAGCCAACCTAGCCATCTCTAATAACTGCCAAATGCCCCCAGAGATCATCAATCATATCCCAGCGAATGCTATCCGAGAGCTTTGCTTTTTACCAAAGGCAAATTCACAAGCCTGTAAATTTCCAAGGGCTGGTGACCCATGTGTGACCTCCTCCATTTCCCTTTGCACTCCGCAGTAAATTGCATCAGGTCCTCCTGTAGGCAAGGTAATCTAAGCTAAAGACATCCCTGCAGTTACTTCTAATAAAATAATTTTAGTTACAACACTACCCAGCACCATGTTCAGAAATGAAAACTGACATGAAGTATTTGTTTAGTTTATCAGCCAGATATTTCTCTTCATGAATAACCTGCTTCTTTACAGGCCCAATACAGTCTGACTCAACAATACTGATGCCCTTTCCATCAGACCTACCATTATCCCCTTTCCTTATCTTCCATTCCTTTGTTAACATTCCTAATAATTAGGTTAGTTATTCTCAGCAGGTTTATGCTATCTCTACTTTCATAACCACGGATCATTTAAATCCAAAAATAAAGATATTTTATGCTAATTTGTCTACAAATAATCCAGTTTGGCCATTACGGCTTCACATTCTTTTGAATCCTTTCTTCCACTAGGATATATAAGATCCATAATCCTTTAACATTCATTTACAAATAATCCATTTTTTCTCTTCACATCAGTTATTACTACCCAACCACTGTCAAATTGCATTCCAGACTACATTCTGCACTCTCTCCTTTCCTTCTCTATGTACGGTATGTTTTGTCTGTATGGCGTGCAAGAAACAATACTTTTCACTGTGTACTAATACATGTGACAATAATAAATCAAATCAAAAAATACATTAAGCGAACCAGGGGATATGGGAAGAGGGCAGTACAGTTGGGCAGTTGACTGATGTCAACTTCAGCCATGATTTTATTGAATGGTGGAGCAGGTTTTATAGAATTATCATCATAAAATCCTACAGTGCAGAAGGAGGCCATTCGGCCCATCGAGTCTGCACCACAATCCCACCCAGGCCCTCTCCCCATAACTCCATGCATTTACCCTAGCTAGTCCCCCTGACACTAAGAGGCAAATTAGCACGTCCAATCCACCTAACCCACACATCTTTGGAGTGTGGGAGGAAACCGGAGTACCCGGAGGAAACCCACGCAGACACGGGGAGAATGTGCAAACTCCACATAGACAGTGACTCAAACTGGGAATTGAACCTGGGTCCCTGGCGCTGTGAGACAGCAGTGCTAACCACTGTGGCACAGGCTTGAGGGGCTGTCTGGTCCACTCATGTTCCTACATCTTATGCTACTGCTTTTCTCCGAGTATTCCTTCATAAGTGAAAATATGGGCCTCCTGACATTATACACTAACATTAAATTAGCAGCAGTCTTCATTTGACTCATCAAGCATTCACAATTACCCAGAGGCTCCTCAACAAAAAGAATGAATACTGTCTCTGGATCACTGATAAGCACCAATTGATAATAATTTGAATTCTCTGTGATGTATTGCTCGAGAAAGCAATTATTAGCAGCTTCACTCACAAAGTCTTGCCTCCCTCCGTATGTGGCTGCTCCATATTGGACCACTTAATGAAAAGGAAGATAAATCCCCAGTGATAAAAATGCGACGCTTCTAATTTGATCACAAAGTTAACTATCTTACTCAATCTGTTGCCTCAGAGGTCTACAACACGTGCCAAAGAACAATCTTGGACCAACACATATTTCAGTTGCATCCTTTTCATCATTTTGAATCTCACACGCTGGCCGATCCCTGTGGTGAACCATAGATGGTTACCACTATGGGTACTTGTACATATAGAACATAGAACATAGAACATTACAGCGCAGAACAGGCCCTTCGGCCCACGATGTTGCACCGACCAGTTAAAAAAAAAACTGTGACCCTCCAACCTAAACCAATTTCTTTTCGTCCATGAACCTATCTACGGATCTCTTAAACGCCCCCAAACTAGGCGCATTTACTACTGATGCTGGCAGGGCATTCCAATCCCTCACCACCCTCTGGGTAAAGAACCTACCCCTGACATCGGTTCTATAACTACCCCCCCTCAATTTAAAGCCATGCCCCCTCGTGCTGGATTTCTCCATCAGAGGAAAAAGGCTATCACTATCCACCCTATCTAAACCTCTAATCATCTTATATGTTTCAATAAGATCCCCTCTTAGCCGCCGCCTTTCCAGCGAAAACAATCCCAAATCCCTCAGCCTCTCCTCATAGGATCTCCCCTCCATACCAGGCAACATCCTGGTAAACCTCCTCTGCACCCTCTCCAAAGCCTCCACATCCTTCCTGTAATGTGGGGACCAGAACTGCACACAGTACTCCAAGTGCGGCCGCACCAGAGTTGTGTACAGTTGCAACATAACGCTACGACTCCTAAATTCAATCCCCCTACCAATAAACGCCAAGACACCATATGCCTTCTTAACAACCTTATCTACTTGATTCCCAACTTTCAGGGATCTATGCACACATACACCTAGATCCCTCTGCTCCTCCACACTATTCAAAGTCCTCCCGTTAGCCCTATACTCAACACATCTGTTATTCCTACCAAAGTGAATTACCTCACACTTCTCCGCATTAAACTCCATCCGCCACCTCTCGGCCCAACTTTGCAACCTGTCTAAGTCTTCCTGCAAACTACGACACCCTTCCTCACTGTCTACCACACCACCGACTTTGGTGTCATCAGCAAATTTGCTAATCCACCCAACTATACCCTCATCCAGATCATTAATAAATATTACAAACAGCAGTGGCCCCAAAACAGATCCCTGAGGTACACCACTTGTAACCGCACTCCATGATGAATATTTACTATCAACCACCACCCTCTGTTTCCTATCCGCTAGCCAATTCCTGATCCAATTTCCTAGATCACCCCCAATCCCATACATCTGCATTTTCTGCAGAAGCCTACCATGGTGAACCTTATCAAACGCCTTACTAAAATCCATATATACCACGTCCACTGCCTTGCCCCCATCCACCTCCTTGGTCACTTTCTCAAAAAACTCAATAAGGTTAGTAAGGCACGACCTACCTGCCACAAAACCATGCTGACTATCACCTATCAATTCATTACTCTCCAAATAACTATAAATCCTATCCCTTATAATTTTTTCCAACATCTTGCCGACAACAGAAGTGAGACTCACCGGTCTATAATTCCCGGGGAAGTCTCTGTTCCCCTTCTTAAACAATGGGACAACATTCGCTAACCTCCAATCTTCTGGTACTATACCAGAGGCCAACGACGACCTGAAGATCAGAGCCAGAGGCTCTGCAATCACTTCTCTTGCCTCCCAGAGAATCCTTGGATAAATCCCATCCGGACCAGGGGATTTATCTATTTTCAGACCCTCCAGAATATCCTGCACATCCTCCTTATCAACTGTAATACTGTCTATTCTACTCCCTTGCAACCCAGTGTCCTCCTCAGCTATATTCATGTCCCCTTGCGTGAACACCGAAGAGAAATATTGGTTCAATGCTTCACCAATCTCCTCCGGTTCCACACATAACTTCCCTCTGCCATCTATAACTGGCCCTAAACTTGCCCTAACCAACCTTCTGTTCTTGACATACCTATAGAACGCCTTAGGATTCACTTTAACCCTATCCGCCAAAGTCTTCTCATGTCCCCTTTTAGCCCTTCTAAGCTCGCTCTTCAACTCCCTCTTAGCCAATCTAAAGCTTTCTAGTGCACTACCCGAGTGCTCACGTCTCATCCGAACATAAGCCTCCTTTTTCTTTTTAACCAACAAAGAAACTTTTTTGGTGCACCACGGTTCCCTAGCCCTACCAATTCCTCCTTGCCTGACAGGGACATACCTATCACAGACTCGCAGTAGCTGCTCCTTGAAAAAACTCCACATGTCGGACGTTCCCAGTCCCTGTAATCTCCTAGTCCAACCTATGTTTCCTAATTCTCTCCTAATAGCCTCATAATTACCCTTCCCCCAGCTAAAACCACTGGCCCGAGGTTCATGCCTATCCCTTTCCATCACTAAGGTGAACGTAACCGAATTGTGGTCACTATCACCAAAATGCACACCAACCTCCAAGTCTAGCACCTGGTCTGGCTCATTTCCCAGCACCAGATCCAATATAGCCTCACCTCTAGTTGGCCTGTCTACATACTGAGTCAAAAAACCTTCCTGCACGCTTTGAACAAAAACTGACCCCTCTAACGAGCTAGAGCTATAACAATTCCAGTCAATATTAGTCAAGTTAAAATCCCCCATAACAATTGTTACTCTTGTTACTGTTGGGGTTAGGGTTTGGGTGTTCCACCTGTTATCATTGTTTATGTGGTACACTCCGTTTGGCTCCGCCTTCTTACAGGAGTATAAAGGTCACTGCTACTTTCTAGTAGCCCTTAGTCTGGGATAGTATTGTTAAGTAGTGAGCTCCAATCTTGTTGTGAATAAAAGCCTTCATTCCCGGGTACGTCCTAGCCTCCCGTGTGAATCAATCACGCATCAATTTTATTCACAACAAAATACTGAAAATTTTGTTCGAAAAAAAAATGGAGCAGATGCTAAAGCCCGATCGGCTAACCTTGGATCCGCGTGCCGCTGGGGCGTCGAATACTTTTGACCATTGGTTGAAGTGCTTCGAGGATTACGTTGAGGCCTCGACAGCAGTCCAGTCCGACGCTGACAGATTGCGGGTCCTTCACGCCAGGGTGAGCGACACTTGTGTATGCAACAATTCGCGATTCCCAAAATTACAAAGATGCTATCGAATTACTCAAGAAGCTGTATAATAAACAGCCAAACGAAATTCATGTTCGTCACCTATTAGCCACTCGACGGCGGCAGCCCGGCGAAACTACGGGACAGTACCTGCGCGAACTTCAACAGCTAGCCTGAGCCTGCAACTGCAAGGAGATGTCGGCTACTCAATACACCAACGATCTTAATTCGGGACGCGTTCGTGGCGGGAATCGGCTCATCCTATATTCGCCTGCGGCTGCTAGAGCAGGGTAACCTGGACCTGGCTAAGACGGTTGAATTGGCCGATGCAATGGAAACGGCCTCCAGAAGTCTCGAAACCTACCTCACCGACCACGTGGGTGAGCACAGCCACCGCCTCAACTGTACTCGGCGGCTCCTCGGAACTGCGCGATAATGCTCCCAACTTCAGACCTGACGGCTGCGGCAGCTCCTGGAGGCCCACGGTGCTATTTCTGCGGATTGGCGAAGCATCCTCGCCAGAGATGTCCGGCCAGGACGGTGTTTTGCTCCGCCTGTGGAAAGAAAGGGCACTATGCAAAAGTGTGCCGAGCAAAGACCCCTTCCAAGCCCAGCACTGCTGTGTGCGACTCCCCAGGATCCATCTCCTCATCTCCGGCCTCGTCGATGTCTTCAGCCACGTGCGATCCACGGGCGCCGCCATTTCCTATGATGACAACGCAAGCCACGTGCGACCTGCGGGTGCCGCCGTTTTCAACATCATCGACCACGTGCGATTCATGGGCGCAGCCATTTTGGTCAACACCGGCCGCGGAAGACCAGCAGGGATCCTCATTGTCGGCTATCTCAGCTGCCTGCAGTTATGCTCAGGATCCAACAGTGGCGTCAATCATCCTGGACCAGGCCAAGCCTCACAGACTCGACAAGTCCATGATGAACATAGAGGTAAACGGGCGTCTGGCGCATTGCCTGTTTGACAGTGGGAGCACGGAGAGCTTCATCCATCGGGATACAGTAAAACGGTGCGCTCTCCGTGTGCGAAATGTCAGGCAGACAATCTCCATGGCGTCGAGGTCCCGATCTGTCCTCGTTCTTGGGAGCTGTGTGGTAACCTTAACGGTGCGGGGCACAGTCTACGAGAACTTCAGGCTCCTCGTGTTACCGCACCTTTGCGCTCCGGTACTCCTGGGGCTAGACTTTATGGTCCACCTGAAAAGTGTGACCCTGCAGTACGATGGGCCACTCCCTCCACTTTCAGTGGGAGAACAGCAGCCTCCAAATTGTCCAGCGCGCTCCACATGCGGCCTCTCAACACTCAAAATTACCCCGCCTTCCCCATTCGAAAATCTCGTGCCAGGCTGCAAGCCCATCACGACTAAGAGCAGGCGTTACAGCGCTGAGGGTCGGATCTTTATTAGATCTGAGGTTCAGCGGCTCCTCAGGGAAGGGGTCATTCAACCTAGCACTAGCCCATGGAGAGCACAAGTCGTGGTGGTTAAGACTGGAGACAAGCCCCGGATGGTCATAGACTATAGTCAGACCATTAATAGGTACACGCAGCTGGACGCGTACCCTCTCCCGCGCATATCTGACATGGTCAACCAGATTGCGCAGTACCGGGTGTTCTCCACCATCGACTTGAAGTCAGCCTACCACCAGCTCCCCATTCGCCCAGAGGACCACAAATACATGGCCATTGAGGCGGATGGCCGTCTCTACCACTTTTTTAAGAGTCCCTTTCGGCGTCACTAATGGGGTCTCGGTCTTCCAGCGTGAGATGGACCGAATGGTGGACCAAAACGGGCTACGGGCTACCTTCCTGTACCTGGACAACGTCACTATCTGCAGCCATGACCAGCAGGACCACGACGCAAACCTCCAGAAGTTTTTACGCACTGCGGCTCTCCTGAACCTGACCTATAACAAGGAGAAGTGCGTATTTAGCAAGCACCGCCGAGCAATCCTCGGATATGTGGTGGAAAACGGGGTCATCGGCCCCGATCCAGACCGTATGCGTCCCCTCCTTGAACTTCCCCTACCCACTAGCATCAAAGCACTGAGAAGATGTTTAGGCTTCTTCTCGTACTATGCACAGTGGGTCCCCAATTATGCGGACAAAGCCCGTCCGCTCATAAAGTCTACCTCTTTTCCCCTAGCAGCAGAGGCTCGCTTAGCCTTTGCAGGAATAAAAGCCGACATCGCGAAAGCCACGATGCACGCTGTTGATGAGTCCATCCCTTTTCAAGTGGAGAGTGATGCATCTGATTTCGCCCTGGCCGCCACACTTAACCAGGCGGGCAGGCCCGTCGCCTTTTTCTCTCGCACCCTCCAAGGCCCTGAAATTCGGCACTCCTCTGTGGAGAAAGAGGCTCAGGCCATTGTGGAGGCCGTACGGCATTGGCGCCATTATTTGGCTGGCAAACGGTTTACCCTGCTCACGGACCAGCGGTCCATGGCCTTCATGTTCAACAACACGTTAAAGGGAAAAATTAAGAATGATAAAATCTTGAAGTGGAGAATCGAACTCTCCACCTACAACTATGATATCATGTACCGTCCGGGGAAGCTCAATGAGCCCTCAGATGCCCTGTCGCGTGGAACATGTGCCAGTGTGCAGGAGGACCGGTTACAGGCCCTCCACAATGATCTCTGTCATCCGGGGATCACTCGGTTTTTCCAGTTTGTAAAGACTCGGAATCTTCCCTACTCCAGAGAGGATGTCAGGTCGATAACTCGAAGCTGCCAGGTATGTGCAGAGTGCAAGCCGCACTTCTACTGGCCTGACAGGGCACACCTCATTAAGGCCACTCGTCCTTTTGAACGACTGAGTGTCGACTTCAAGGGGCCCCTTCCAGATCGGAACGTGTATTTCCTCAACGTGGTTGACGAATACTCCCGATTCCCCTTTGCCATCCCCTGTTCTGACATGTCCTCTGCCACGGTCATCAAAGCCCTGCGGAGTCTTTTTACCCTGTTCGGCTACCCCAGTTATATCCACAGTGATAGGGGTTCGTCGTTTATGAGTGACGACTTGAGGCAATACCTGCTCTCTAAAGGAATTGCCTCAAGTAGGACTACGAGTTATAACCCCAGGGGTAACGGACAGGTCGAGAGAGAAAACGCTACAGTCTGGAAGGCTGTTTTACTGGCGCTAAGGTCTAGGGGTCTTCCAGTCACCCGTTGGCAAGAGGTACTTTCTAATGCGCTCCATTCAATCCGGTCCCTCCTGTGTACGGCAACCAACGCTACCCAACATAAGCGGATGTTTACCTTCCCTAGGAAGTCTTCCTCTGGGACCTCACTGCCGTCTTGGTTGACATACTCAGGACCTGTCCTCCTGCGGCGACATGTTAGGGCCCGCAAGTCCGACCCTTTGGTTGAACAGGTCCATCTCCTCCACGCCAACCCTCAATATGCCTATGTGGCATATCCTGACGGGCGAGAGGACACGGTCTCTATCAGAGATCTGGCGCCTGCAGGGGACCTGGAAACCCCCATCACTCCCGCACCCCTGGTTAGGATTCCTTTGCCCATTCTCTCCCCTCCTGACACGGCGCGGGCCGCATCGGGACCTCAACTTAATCCTCTTACTCCCGTTTACAGCTTGCCTGAGTCCAGGAGATTGTCGCCACCTCGAGGTCCACTGGCATGTGAGGAACTGGAGGAGTCACTGGACACCACCTCGGAGAGAGGGTCGTCACCACGGTCACCAGAACCGGCACTGGAGCCAGTGCTGCGGAGGTCGCAGAGATGGTGCAGACCCCCGATACGGCTGAACTTGTGAACATGTGGACAGTTCGTATTGTCTCCTTACCCCACCGGCCTTTGTTTTTAAAGGAGGGGTGAATGTGGTGAACCATAGATGGTTACCACTATGGGTACTTGTACATATGTTACTCTTGTTACTGTTGAGGATAGGGTTTGGGTGTTCCACCTGTTATCATTGTTTATGTGGTACACTCCGTTCGGCTCCGCCTTCTTACAGGAGTATAAAGGTCACTGCTACTTTCTAGTAGCCCTTAGTCTGGGATAGTATTGTTAAGTAGTGTGCTCCAATCTTGTTGTGAATAAAAGCCTTTATTCCCGGGTACGTCCTAGCCTCCCGTGTGAATCAATCGCGCATCAATCCCATTCTTTCGATCTCTCCCAAACGCTGTTCCTTTATTGTTTATAACTAAACCTACACTACGTTTGTGATCCAACCTATCCTCCTGGAACACTATAACATTTCGGCAGCACTTCTGATTCATCGCCATTGCCCAACAAGGATACTGTGTTATCAATTATATCCACATTTCAATGGAAGCATAAGAATAATTTGTCCTTAATTGTATATTTATATTATATTATATGCTGAGAATGCCAGCTTTTCATTTCTGTCATTTGTTGCATTTAGTATTCAAACATTTCAATTTTTGGCTACACCTGATATGGTTTGTCATGTGTAAGCTGTCCTGATCCCTGTAATTTAAACTTATTAAATATTGTTAACAATCAAGACAAAGTTGGAAAGAACATTTTCTTGAAAGTTAATTATATAGGCGAGTGCAGAGATGATTGTATATAGTCTAAGGATGGAATAAGTTTGATGGGCTGAATGGCCTTTTCTCAAACCATGCGTTGTGATATTTTATTAATGTCTTACATTCAAATTGACTAAGTTGGTTTGAGACTATGTTTAACATCTCCAACCTTTAAAATAGAGTGTCTTAAAATGACAACCTTGGGACTGTACTGGATTTCTGATTTTGCAAGATTTTGGTGGGTTGTTCAAGCCAATATCGATTAAGTGGTGTCAAGGATCACTCAATGTGGGAATAGCCTGGTGCACAAGCAGTGAAGGGGTTAACTAGTCTGGCACCAGTTTACACCCAGTCAAATTGTTCAAGTAAGTTGTTTTTCATCTTCCTCAATTAATATATGGCACAGACTGGAAAGTGCTTAGAGCTGGGGGTCCGGACGGGGAGGAATTTGGAAAATGCGTACTGGAAGGTTCTTTGGAACAGTATGTAGATAGCCCGACTAGAGAGGGGGCTATACTGGACCTAGCTCTGGGAAATGAGCCCGGTCAGGTCGTCAAAGTTTCGGTAGGGCAACATGTGGCAAATAGTGACCACAACTCTGTTAACTTTAGGATAGTAATGGACAAGGATGAGTGCTGTCCTACGGGCAGGGTGCTAAATTGGGGGAAGGCTGACTATAGCCGGATTAGGCAGGAATTGGTGGATGTTGATTGGGAGAGAATGTTCGAGGGTAAGTCCGCGTCTGGCATGTGGGAGTCTTTTAAGGAACTATTGATAAGGCTGCAGGATAGGCATGTGCCTGTAAAAAGGAAAGATAGGAAAGGTAGGATTCGAGAGCCGTGGATAACCAGGGAAATTGAGGATCTGATTAAAATGAAAAGGGAGGCGTACGTTAAGTCCAGGCAACTGAAAACAGATGGAGCTCTGGAGGAATACAGAGAGAGTAGGAAAGAACTCAAACGGGGAGTTAGAAGGGCAAAAAGAGGTCACGAGATGTTCTTGGCAGGCAGGATTAAGGAGAATCCTAAGGCATTCTATTCATACGTTAGGAACAAAAGAGTTGTCAGGGAGAAAATCGGACCTCTCAGGGACAAAGGAGGGGAATTATGCTTAGAACCCAAGGGAATAGGGGAGATCCTAAATGAATACTTTGCATCGGTATTCACGAAGGAGAGGGGCGTGTTAACCGGGAGTGTCTCGGAGGGAGGTGTTGACCCGTTAGAGAAAATCTCCATTACAAGAGAGGAAGTGTTAGGTTTTTTAGGGAACATTAAAACTGACAAAGCCCCAGGGCCTGATGGCATCTGTCCTCGACTGCTCAGGGAGACGAGAGATGAAATTGCTGGGCCTCTGACGGAAATCTTTGTCGCTTCTTTGGACACGGGTGAGGTCCCTGAGGATTGGAGGATGGCGAATGTGGTCCTGTTGTTTAAGAAGGGTAGCAGGGATAACCCAGGAAATTATAGGCCGGTGAGCTTGACGTCCGTGGTAGGGAAGTTGTTGGAGAGGATTCTTAGAGACAGGATGTATGTGCATTTAGAACGGAACAATCTCATTAGTGACAGACAGCATGGTTTTGTAAGAGGGAGGTCGTGCCTTACAAATTTGGTGGAGTTTTTTGAGGAAGTGACAAAAACGGTTGATGAAGGAAGGGCCGTGGATGTCGTCTATATGGATTTCAGTAAGGCATTTAACAAAGTCCCACATGGCAGGTTGGTTAAGAAGGTTAAGGCTCATGGGATACAAGGAGAAGTGGCTAGATGGGTGGAGAACTGGCTTGGCCATAGGAGACAGAGGGTAGTGGTCGAAGGGTCTTTTTCCGGCTGGAGGTCTGTGACCAGTGGTGTTCCGCAGGGCTCTGTACTGGGACCTCTGCTATTTGTGATATATATAAATGATTTGGAAGAAGGTGTAACTGGTGTAATCAGCAAGTTTGCGGATGACACGAAGATGGCTGGAATTGCGGATAGCGAAGAGCATTGTCGGGCAATACAGCAGGATATAGATAGGCTGGAAAATTGGGCGGAGAGGTGGCAAATGGAGTTTAATCCGGATAAATGCGAAGTGATGCATTTTGGAAGAAATAATGTAGGGAGGAGTTATACAATAAATGGCAGAGTCATCAGGAGTATAGAAACACAGAGGGACCTAGGTGTGCAAGTCCACAAATCCTTGAAGGTGGCAACACAGTTGGAGAAGGTGGTGAAGAAGGCATATGGTATGCTTGCCTTTATAGGACGGGGTATAGAGTATAAAAGCTGGAGTCTGATGATGCAGCTGTATAGAACGCTGGTTAGGCCACATTTGGAGTACTGCGTCCAGTTCTGGTCGCCGCACTACCAGAAGGACGTGGAGGCATTGGAGAGAGTGCAGAGAAGGTTTACCAGGATGTTGCCTGGTATGGAGGGTCTTAGCTATGAGGAGAGATTGGGTAGACTGGGGTTGTTCTCCTTGGAAAGACGGAGAATGAGGGGAGATCTAATAGAGGTATACAAGATTATGAAGGGTATAGATAGGGTGAACAGTGGGAAGCTTTTTCCCAGGTCGGAGGTGACGATCACGAGGGGTCACGGGCTCAAGGTGAGAGGGGCGAAGTATAACTCAGACATCAGAGGGACGTTTTTTACACAGAGGGTGGTGGGGGCCTGGAATGCGCTGCCAAGTAGGGTGGTGGAGGCAGGCACGCTGACATCGTTTAAGACTTACCTGGATAGTCACATGAGCAGCCTGGGAATGGAGGGATACAAACGATTGGTCTAGTTGGACCAAGGAGCGGCACAGGCTTGGAGGGCCGAAGGGCCTGTTTCCTGTGCTGTACTGTTCTTTGTTCTTTGTTCTTAATATTGATCTAAAAACTGATCTAAAATTGATCTAAAAATCTGGAACTTTTTCAAGGAACAAATACTGGGTGTCCTTGATAGGTATGTCCCTGTCAGGCAGGGAGGAAATGGCCGAGTGAGGGAACCATGGTTCATGAAAGAGGTGGAATGTCTTGTGAAAAGGAAGAGGGAAGCTTATGTAGGATGAGGAAACAAGGTTCAGATGGCTCGATTGAGGGTTACAAGTTAGCAAGGAATGAGCTGAAAAAGGGGCTTAGGAGAGCTAGGAGGGGACATGAGAAGTCCTTGGCGGGTCGGATCAAGGAAAACCCCAAGGCATTTTACTCTTATGTGAGGAATAAAAGAATGACCAGGGTGAGGTTAGGGCCGGTCAAGGACAGTAGTGGGAACTTGTGTATGGAGTCAGTAGAGATAGGCGAGGTGATGAATGAATACTTTTCTTCAGTGTTCACCAAGGAGAGGGGCCATGTTTTTGAGGAAGAGAAGGTGTTACAGGCTAATAGGCTGGAGGAAATAGTTGTTCGGAGGGAGGATGTACTGGCAGTTTTGAATAAACTGAAGGTCGATAAGTCCCCTGGGCCTGATGAAATATATCCTAGGATTCTTTAGGAGGCAAGGGATGACATTGCAAAGCCTTTGGCTTTGATCTTTGGGTCCTCACTGTCCACGGGGATGGTGCCAGAGGACTGGAGAGTGGCGAATGTTGTTCCTCTGTTTAAGAAAGGGAATAGAAATGCCCCTGGTAATTATAGACTGGTTAGTCTTACTTCGGTGGTTGGTAAATTGATGGAAAAGGTCCTTAGGGATGGGATTTACGACCATTTAGAAAGATGCGGATTAATCCGGGATAGTCAGCACGGATTCGTGAAGGGCAAGTCGTGCCTCACAAATTTGATTGAATTTTTTGAGGAGGTAACTAAGTGTGTTGAAGAAGGTAGGGCAGTTGATGTCACATACATGGATTTTAGTAAGGCGTTTGATAAGGTCCCCCATGGTCGGCTTATGATGAAAGTAAGGAGGTGTGGGATAGAGGGAAAGTTGGCAGATTGGATAGGTAACTGGCTATCTGATCGAAGACAGAAGGCGGTGGTGGATGGAAAATTTTCGGACTGGAGGCAGGTTGCTAGCGGAGTGCCACAGGGATCAGTGCTTGGTCCTCTGCTCTTTGTGATTTTTATTAATGACTTAGAGGAGGGGGCTGAAGGGTGGATCAGTAAATTTGCTGATGACACCAAGATTGGTGGAGTAGTGGATGAGGTGGAGGGCTGTTGTAGGCTGCAAAGAGACATAGATAGGATGCAAAGCTGGGCTGAAAAATGGCAAATGGAGTTTAACCCTGATAAATGTGAGGTGATTCATTTTGGTAGGACTAATTTAAATGTGGATTACAGGGTCAAGGGTAGGGTTCTGAAGACTTTGGAAGAACAGAGAGATCTTGGGGTCCATATCCACAGATCTCTAAATGTTGCCACTCAAGTGGATAGAGCTGTGAAGAAGGCCTATAGTGTGTTAGCTTTTATTTACAGGGGGTTGGAGTTTAAGAGCCGTGGGGTTATGCTGCAACTGTACAGGACCTTGGTGAGACCACATTTGGAATATTGTGTGCAGTTCTGGTCACCTCACTATCAGAAGGATGTGGAAGTGCTGGAAAGAGTGCAGAGGAGATTTACCAGGATGCTGCCTGGTTTGGAGGGTAGGTCTTATGAGGAAAGGTTGAGGGAGCTAGGGCTGTTCTCTCTGGAGCGGAGGAGGCTGAGGGGAGACTTAATAGAGGTTTATAAAATGATGAAGGGGATAGATAGAGTGAACGTTCAAAGACTATTTCCTCGGGTGGATGGAGCTATTACAAGCAGGCATAACTATAGGGTTCGTGGTGGGAGATATAGGAAGGATATCAGAGGTAGGTTCTTTACGCAGAGAGTGGTTGGGGTGTGGAATGGACTGCCTGCAGTGATAGTGGAGTCAGACACTTTAGGAACATTTAAGCGGTTATTGGATAGGCACATGGAGCACACCAGGATGATAGGGAGTGGGATAGCTTGATCTTGGTTTCAGATAAAGCTCGGCACAACATCGTGGGCCGAAGGGCCTGTTCTGTGCTGTACTGTTCTATGTTCTATGTAAAAATGTCTGTTTTTAATCCCAGTTCATGCCCATGCTTTTTGCTATTTATTCTTTCTTGCAATTAATGCTTAACCAGGTCTCACTAAATTTCTATTTAGATTTCAAGACTCGTGCAAAAACCAGATACTCCTGGATATGCTTGTATTAATAGGCCTTCTTCCTGGGATGGAGGATGACTGGGAGAATGAGCAAGTACCCCACAGAGCAGGCCAAGCTGTTGCTAGAACATATGAATTAGGAGCATGAGTCCTTAGGTTACATACAATCATCTCTGCATTAGCCTATATAATGTGTCGCTGCGGACTTGATGGGCCGAAGGGCCTCTTCTGCGCTGTATGTTTCTATGATTCTATGAGTAGGCCATTCGGCCGCTCGAACCTGCTTCTTCATTTGATAAGATTATGGATGATCTTACTGTGGCCTCAGCTCTATTTTCCTATCTCCCTCTAATACCTTTAGCCGGGATTCCAACCTGCCCCCCCTGCCGCCCCCCCCCCCCCCCCCCCCCCCCCGCGCCTTTCCTCACCAGATAGCCACTTCATTCCAGGAATCAGTTGGGTGAACCTTCTCTGAACTGTTTCTAATGCAACTATATCCAAATCAGTTTGCAGTACTCCAGATGTGGCCTCACCAAAGCCTTGTACAACTGTAGCAAAACATCCGTACTTGACATTCCATTCCCCTTGCAATAAACAATGTTATTCCATTTGCTTTCCTAATCACTTGCTGTACCTACATTTTTGTGATTCATGTACCAGAACACTCAGATCTCTCTGTACCACAGAGTTCTGTGATCTTCCTCTGTTGCCGAAGTGAACAAGTTCATATTTTCCCACTTTAATGATCTGCCAATTATTTCCCACTCACTTAAACTATCAGCAATCCCTTTGCAGAATCCAGATTCTGCAGTTCCGTTAGACAGGGGTGCAAATCCTCACGAGAGGTCTAATTTGTGCTGGCGAAATTTCCAATCGCCATATTCCCGGACCCGCCCCGATGACGCGATCAGGTCCACGCTGAGGAAGGTGGGGGAAAGGTGTGATGAGACTGAAGAAGGCAAGCCAAAGGGGCTAGTTGGATGAGACCCCGAAAGAGGGCTGGCTGCCCACAAGCCTTAAGCGGAAAGGCATGGCTGCAATGATATCACGGGATGACACAGCTAGAGTATGAATGTTGCCTTCTGGTGCAGCCTATCTCTTATTCAGAGAGTAACTGTGCCTTCTAACATTCTTGAGAGCGATGCTCGCCAAACTAATTGGCCATCATGACTTCAACCTTAACAGTGCCAGCTGCCACATTCTCAAAGTTAAGGAGAGGGGTGAACACTTATGTATCAAGGATGAAAGGTTGGGTGCAGGGGATCGGGATAATAGCCAGAACCCAGCGCCTGCCATCAAGGATCCAATAACCCTCAATGTTTATACAGGTGTCCAGTTGACCCTGTACGTGAGGAACAGGCGGCCATTGAAGCAGCCTGTCTGAACTCCCTGTGATGTAGATATTAAAAAGTCTCACAACACCAGGTTAAAGTCCAAAAGGTTTATTTAGTAGCAAGAGCTTTCGGAGCACTGCTCCTTCATCAGGTGAGTGGTGAGTTGGTTCACAAACAGGACATCTATAGACACTGACTCCATTGCTAGACAATGGTTGGAATCCGGGTCTCAACAGGTAATCAAGTCTTTACAGGTACAGACAATGTGAGTGGAGAGAGGGTTAAGCACAGGTTAAAGAGATGTGAATTGTCTCCAGCCAGGACAGTTAGTGAGATTTTGCAAGCCCAGGCAACTCGTGGGGGTTACAGGTAGCGTGACATGAACCCAAGATCCCAGTTGAGGCCGTCCTCATGTGCGCGGAACTTGGCTATCATTTTCTGCTCGGCGATTCTGGGTTGTCGTGTGTCTTGAAGGCCACCTTGGAGAACGCTTACCCGAGGATTGGAGGCTGAATGCCCTCGACTGCTGAAGTGTTTCCCGACAGGAAGGGAACACTCCTGCCTGATGATTGTCGAGCAGTGTCCATTCATCTGTTGTCGTAGTGTCTGCATGGTCTCGCCAATGTACCATGCCTCGGGATATCCTTTCCTGCAGTGTATCAGGTAGACAACGTTAGCCGAGTCGCATGATTATGCACTGTGTATCTGGTGGATGGCGTTCTCCTATTTTACATTGTAACCTTTGATGTGGCAACTTATCAAATGCCTTTTGAAAATCAAAGTACACCACATTGCTTGTTACTTCCTCAAAGAACTCTAATAAATTAGTCAAACACCATTTCCCTTTCACAAAAACCACACTGACTCTGTCTGATTGCATTAAGATTTTCTAAATGCCCCTCTATAACTTCCTTAATCTTTGGTTCTAGCATCTTTCCTATGACAGATGTTAAGCTAATTGGCCTGTAGCTTCCTGCTTTCTGTTTCCCCCCTTTCTTGAATGGAGGAGTTATATTCATTATTTTCCAATCTGGTGGAATTTCCAGAATCTCGGGAATGTTGGAAAATTACAACCAGCAGCCACTTCTTTTGAGACCCTAGGGAAGCAGGTAATCAGCATCTTGGACTTGTCAGCCTTTAGTTCTGAACTCAACTTCCAGCTACCATTGACCATCTATATACCAATTAAAATAACTAATGACTGTTGAAGTATCTTTCTTACAAACCCCCTGTAATGATATGTGCTGATGGACTCTGTCAGAAACACGAAAGGTGTTTATTAGAAGGAAAAACTGTACGGAGGCCGGCAGCTCCCTCCTCTACACCCCCCTCCACCCCCCCCCCCCCACCCCCACCCCCCTTGCAATGCCCTGGAGCAGCCCACCAGCTGCCCCAGTCCCTTCATATCTTCTACATATCTTCAGATTGTCTTCCACCTAAGAGAGCTCCACCTCCTGGGGTGATTACCCACCCTCATCCTAACTGGTTCCCCAAGCCAGGTGACCCTCTTCTGCCGTGTTGCCCTTCACAGAATCACAGAATACGACAGTGCAGAAGAGGCCCTTTGGCCCATCGAGTCTGCACCGACGCATGAAAGGCCCTGACCTGCCCACCTAATCCCACTTGCCAGCACTTGGCCCATAGCCTTTAAAGGAACAATCACCACATCTCTCTCTCTTTAACTCACTTGCACAATCTTCAATAACCAAATTACTCAAGCCCAAATTCTATTTAAGGTGAGAGGGAGAAAGTTCAAAGGAGATGTGAGGGGCAAGTTTTTTACACACAGAGTGGTACGTGTCTGGAATGCGACGTCAGGGGTGGTGGTGGAGGCAGATATGATAGGAGAGTTTAAGGGGTTTTTCGATAAACACATGAATATAGAAGGAGTAGAGTGAACAGGATCAAGGTCATGTAGAAGGGATTAGTGTAATTTAACATCATGTTCAGCACAACATGGTGGGCTGAAGGACCTGTCCCTCTGCTGTACTGTTCTACATTCTATGTTCTACATTCTAAACATTATACACATGAGTTTGACAATTAGAAATCGGGTATTTGAGGGGTTTTTCTGTTTCTGATAGAACAGAATAGTTACCACAGGAAGTAGTTGATGCCAAAACATTGAATGTATTCAAAACGTGGCTAGATATAGCACTTGGGGCGAATGGGATCAAAGGTTATGGGGAGAAAGCAGGATTAGGCTGTTGAGTTGGACAATCAGCCATGATCGTGATGAATGGCAGAGCAGGTTCGAAGGGCTGAATGGCCTCCTCCTGCTCCTATCTTCTATGTTTTTGTTTCTATAGTTCCACAGAATTGACATTAACAGGAACTGCAATAACAGGTACTCCTTCTGGCACAGGCAGATCGTTACGACTTGCTTCCACAGAGAATCGGTGATGTCTATAACAGATCAGCGGGGTACTTCAGAGCTTACAGGTTCTAAAATATTTCTTGATGGCAACACTGACTGCTGGAACACCGCTCTACTCCTGAAGTGATCTACATGTTTACGAACAATCCATCTCTCCATGTCTACTTCATATAGGAGACCAGATAGAGACAATTACTTGACCTGTTACCGAAACGTCATATCATGACACCATGTCATATTGTGTACTTAATATGGATTTTTTATTGTTGCTGTGGCAATGGATTATTGATGAAATCTTGAGGCTTGTGTGTTTTTTAAATATAAACAGCTTTATGAGTAGGCTTTAACTATGTACAGTTCCAAATATAGTCTTGCATGGAACTCCTGGGTTGCTTGCTGTTTTTCCATTCGCGTGACCAATTCAGCAATCTTGTTCTGACACGTAATCCCAGTTTCTTTCCTTGTCTGAATTGCTGATTTTGCTGTCAGTTTCAATTTTTTTTCCTCATCTGTTAATTTCTCATTGTCAAGCCGCCTTCTTCAAGCTCTTATTCTCCACTGGACTAGTGGTCTGGTTGCTTTTCATGGAGTTCATCTTATTCTCTATTCTCTCATTAAATTCACCTTCTTAACTTCATTTTGTCAATTTTTGCAATTTTTTTTCAAGTTTGCTGTGGGTCATTTCATCTTGTTTTAACGTCTTCTCTCGAGCTTTAATTCTTTTTGCTGATTCCTTTTGATGTTCAGTCGTCCCTATTTAATTTTGAAGTCTTTAATTTTTGCATTTCTTCTGAGTTGAATCCACCATGTTCTTACTAGACATATACATTTCACAAATGGAACCTTTATTTCTACTTGTCTTAACTTCAGCTAAACCCTTTTTGGCTTTACTGTTGACGAGTCTGTCTCTGACAAAGTGTTGACTTTTTTCCATTCAGCAATTCTCTCATTGCTTTTATATTTAGTCATTTAGTGTCATTCATTGCCTTCGGGGCCATTGTGATCTCCTGGACTCGTTTCGATCGCCTCAGGGGGTCGGAGAGGAATTTCCCAGATTTTTTTTTTTTTCCCCCATATTGGCCCTGGGGTTTTTCACTCTGGGTTTTCGCCTCTCCCTGGAGATCACATGGTCTGGAATGGGGGGGTGGGGGTAAGTTAATAGGTTGTAATGAACAAAGCATCGTAGCTGTGAGGGACAGCTCGGTGGATAGGATATTGGTATGTAGATAGGCTGGAAAATTGGGCGGGGATCCTGGATTCAGGATTCAATCCTGGATCGGGGAGCGGCGCGGGCTTGGAGGGCCGAAGGGCCTGTTCCTGTGCTGTATTGTTCTTTGTTCTTTGTTCTTTGTTCTTTCTGGGGTTGTTTTGTCATTCCTCTCCTTTTGGGGTCTTACGTTTCCCTCCTGGGTTCTTTCATTGACTTCCTGGAGTATTTCAGTGCCCTATTTTTGGGGTCTTTCACTGCCCTTCTTGTGGGGTCTTTCTGTGTGCTTCTTCTGGAGTCTTTCAGTGTCCTCTCTCTGGGGTCTTTCTATTGCCTCCTCTTTGATGACTTCCATTACCTCTTCCTTAAGGGCTTTGTTGCTTATGGACCTTCAAAGTCACTCACCATTCTGACTTGGAAATATATCACCATTCCTTTACGGTTGCTGGGTCAAAGTCCTGGAATTCCCTTCCTAATAGCATGGTGGGGATATCACCCCAGGGACTGCACTGGTTTAAGAAGGTTTCTCACCACCACCTGCATTTACCCTAGCTGGCCCACCCTGACACTAAGGGGCAATTTAGCATGGCCAATCCACCTAACCCGCACATCTTTCGGACTGTGGGAGGAAACCGGAGCACCCGGAGGAAACCCACACAGACACGGGGAGAATGTCCAAACTCCACACAGACAATGACCCAACCGGGGAATTGAACCGGGTTCGAACTGTGCTAACCACCGAGGGATGAGCAATAAATGCTGGTCTCACCGGTGATGCTCACATCCCATAAATGAATTTTAAAGAAAGGCTTTTGTCGGATTTGGAGCCTGGCAATCTCAGCCTCCTCAGTTTCCCGTGTCTTTGAAGAACTCGCTGCAGCTACTGAGGGCATTCTTTCCTTTTCACTTAAACGCTGCTTTCTGTGCTTTCCTTTTTTAAAAAAAAAATCTTGCAGCAATTCTTTGTTTTTGTTTTCCAATTTAAGTTCCACTTTGCTCCCAAACAGCTTTTGCTTCTGAGGGTTATTTTCTCTTTTTTTCTCTATACATTTACAAACCTTTGACTGCATTGGCCATTTCAGGCCCACTCCATGTCCAGTCTTCAGGGTCTGGCACCATCTCAAATGGGTCTATTCACCCAAAGACAGGCATTTGGATGAGTATTTCTTTTCTTCAGAATTTAATTAGGAAAGGATACTCACGTATGTCAGGCCACCTGCAATGTCATCAATAATCATCCCATCCTCGTTGCCAATGTAATGATGCATGCGCAAAGACGTCAGGAAGCATAAGTTATTTATTAACAAGGAAGAACCACTCAGAGACTGGCAGCTACCCCCCCCCCCCCCCCCCGCACCCCCCCCTCCCAACCCCACCCCACTTCCCCCTAGCTAGAGCAGTCCTCCAGTTGTCCCAGTCCTTACATGTCTTCTACATGTGTTTAGACTATCTTCTGCCTAACAGAGAGTTCCATCTCAGGAGTGATTGTCCACTCTTGTGCTAATTGGTACCCCAAGCCAGGTGACCCTCTTCTGCTGTTTTGCCCTTAAAAAGACAATCACTACAATCACTACACCCCCACTATTCCTTTCCACATACTTCAACCTACAGTTTAGTTCCTGTTTGGGGATTTACAAGCTACGCCCAGAAATGACTTCTTATCTTTATTATTTATCTCCACCCAAACTGATCTTATATCTTGATCTTTAGAACAGAGGTCATTTCACCTCATCCTTATGAAATGAACTACCCCATGTCCTTTACCTAACTTTCTGTCCTTCTGAAATGGGAGTAGAAGAAGGAGGAGGAGGAGTGGGTTCTCAGCAGGAGGCCCATGCACATTCAGAATGTTCAGGGAGCAATCCTCCTTCCTGAACCTCAATGATGAGCAAAGTTTGAGTTGACTCTGCTTCAGAGAGGAGGTCCCCAAAGATACCTTTCAACTGTCGCAGCCACAAATCCAACCTCAGTGCAGGATGAGGGATGCACTGTCAGTGCCGGTGGAAGTGGCTATAGACTCTTTACATATCTGGGCTGTATTGAGGCTCGCTGTGGCAATATTAGCAATAGTTCACAGTTTGCAATCCACTGTTGCGTAAGGTAAGTGACTGGAATTCTTTATTCAAAGATAGCAATTTAATTTACTTCTCTTGCCAGAGTCGAGTGGATGGATTGAGCACAAGAGTTTGCAAGGTTTGCAGTTTTTCCTCTGGTCCGCAGTGCCACAGATGGAATGCACATTGCTTTGCAAACACTGCATGTTAACCTGGCCACATGCCTGAATGAAAAGGCATTCCACTCCCTCAATATCCAGCTGATGTCTGATCATAGTGGCCACAGTACCTGCTTTGTGTGGCTGATCATTCTGCTGTCAGCAATTGACAATGAGACAAGCCTCATGTACACTGTCACTGAGCATGGCAATGCCCTCTTTATCACAAAAATAAAAGTCAACACAAAATAAATATTTCTAGAAATCAGGCCATACCCGTACAACTTTAAACTAAATTAACCTGGCGCATCTTCTTAGTGCTTGGGTTCCATGTGCTGATGATATGTAAATTTATGATAATGGGGCTCCTGACCTTTCATGGCAGGAACCCCATTATGTCATTGGCGAGTGGCGGGAACAGTGAGAACGGGAAATCCCACTGGCATAAAAGCCGTTTGGTGACTTCCACTGGATTCTCTGCCCCCAACGACATTCCCGTCTGCTGGAAACGAGGATGGAGAATCCCAGCCACCAAATCTGACTCACTCTCCACAATCCTGTCTGGTCCTCTGAGTGTTTCCAGAATTTTCTTTGTTTTTATTTACCGTTTCTATCCCAATTAATCTCGTATAAAGCTCGATACATTCTTTGTGACTAATTAAAAATAGACTGGTAGATTCTCAGCAATGAACTGCCTATTTTATATTTATATTTTCCAATATGAACAGATGAGTAAAGCAGACAATAGGCTACCATTCTGTTATTGCCCACTTTGACCCTCCTTTTTCCAATCACTTCTAATTAATCTCCTCTCACACTTAAGTCAACCTAATTATTAAATCTGTTTAAAATGAGTAGCTCAATATCTATATTTAAAGGATACATACCATCATCGGCTAGTACTCAAAGAGTATTGATTGTCAGAGTGAGGGGAAGGCAAATGAATATTTGAAGGCTAGGAAGAACAAGAAAGGAATAACTTGCCTTTATAAAACACCTTTCATTACTTCAGGGCATCCCTTAAGTGCATTACAGCTAATGAAATACCTTTGAAGATGAGATATCACTTTAATATAGGAAACACAGCAGTCAAAATTTCTCAAAGAAAAATTCTAAACACAACAATGTGATAAGAAAGAAACAATTAGCTTTGTCAATGTATGTTGAGGGACAAGTTGACCAGGATGTAAGGAAGAATAACCCTGCGCTCCTTCGTGCCTTGAGATCTTCTACATCCAGCCGAGAGGACAGACAGGGTTTAGCATGTCATCAAAGAGACGACACCTCAGAGAGTGCAGCATTCCCTCAATACTCCACTGGATTGTCAGCCTGGAATAGATTCCAAAGTCTCGGGAGCAGGATTTGAACCCATGATATTCTGACTTGGAGGGGTCGCTGTCACCAAATTGCCATATTAACCCAAGAAGAGCAATAACCATAATAAAATGGCTGGATCAGGTACTTTGTATCCAATCCGGTATAAAGGTTGCTGGCTTAATCAGAATTTAACATAAATAGAACCCTCTGGCTATTGAGCTGGAGCAGACAGCCATTTTCAAAGTCTATGATTCCAATCTTGTTTTTTATGATTGTCTCGCTTTTTAAATTCTTTAGTTGGACACCCTGCAAGAATGTCCCATAAAAGGCAAAGTTACATTCTTGTTTTACAACCTGGGAGCAGAGGTTATTTGAGAGAGCACATCGACGATATTAAAAACAAATTGCGTGATAGAATGTTGAATTCATTTTCCATATGTTAAAAAAAGTCAGCATTCTCCAAAAATAGTGCTCTGGCTATTTAACATAGAGAAAATCATTTTTATTATTTACATTAGGAGATAGAATCAAGACAACAGTTATATTTTGAAATATATAATACATTCAGGTTCAATGCTAAACTTTCCAATCCCATGGCACGCACGGTGGGGGGAACCTGTGCTCAAACAAACTGTGGGTCGGAGCATTGGCTTTTGTGTTCCCTTTGGTCATTTTGGGCTTTACACCACACTGGGAACATAGCAATAGTGAATTTATCTATCGATTGGAGCAAGATGCAAGTTAGAGCAGTCGTAGTAACTCAATCATCAGACTTAAATCCAAGGTACAATGTTCTTCCCTCTCTCTACCCCCAGTCCCACACAATCTTAACATCAATCACCAAGCTTGCAGCTTCATGCAGAGAAGCCACAGGGATGACTGGACTGCTCAGGAGCAAGAGAGGTTTGGCAACAGCAGTGGAAGCTGAGCACTGCAATTGTATCAGCCAAAATGATGTGCTCAAACTCTGTGGGAATTAAGCCCACAGCTTGATCCAGAGTGACATCAACTGTGTTAACACTTACAAGATAATTAGCATTTTGACTGAATGTTCAGACTTTAAACTCCCAGTTAAAGTGCCTGAGATGGAAATAAAATGATCTTTATGGCTTGCTCATGTCTTTACCCCTCATGAGATTGCGTTGTGTCCCCTTGTGCTTACTGCCCTCTGCCTTTGTGCAATATATTATCCAGCATCTTCATTCCACTGATCCATAAATGCTTCTCCATTGAGTTCATTGTTCATTATTTCCTTCTGCATGTTGTTTGACAACATAAAATTACACAGTCATGCACGGAAAACATTTATTGTACCATATTAATATGATGTATTCATACACTGTACAGCAATGACAAGCAGTACATAATGATGATTGGCTTGTCTTTGTATTTGCTTTGCTGCTGAGGAACTAGAATCACATACACTCACATACCCTGTAAGTTCCTTCAGTAAAAGAAGGGTTTGTTTGATCCTTTTTATGCCATGTTTGAGGGATTTACGAGAGGAGAAATCATACTTGACAAATGTACTGGAATTCTTTGAGGATGTAACCAGTAGAGTTGACCAGGGAGAACCAGTGGATATGATTTATTTAGACTGTCAGAAGGCTTTTGACAAAGTCTCACATAGCAGATTACTATGTAAAATTAAAGCTCCTGGGAATGCGGGTAGTATCTTGAGATGGATAGAAAGCTGGTTAGCAGACAGGAAGCAAAGAGTTGACATAATGGGTTTCTTTCCAACTGGCACCCCAACTGGGTACTGCAGGGATCTCTGCTAGGACCCCAACTGTTCATATTATATATTAATGATTTGGAAGAAAGACCTGAATGTATTATCTCCAAATTTGCAGATGATACAAAGTTGGGTGGGAAGATGAGCTGTGAGGAGTGCAGAGATGTTTCAGTGTGATATGGACAAGTTAAAAGTTTATTTATTAGTCACAAGTAAGGCTTACATTAACACTGCAATGAAGTTACTGTGAAATTCCCCTAGTCGCCACACTCTGGCGCCTATTCAGGTCAATGCACCGAATCAGCATGTCTTTCAGACTGTGGGAGGAAACTGGAGTAGCCGGAAAAAACCTACGCAGACATGGGGAGAACACGCAAACTCCACATAGACATTGACCCAAGCCGGGAATCAAACCCAGGTCCATGGCGCTGTGAGGCTGCAGTGCTAACCACTGTGCCACCATGCCGCCCAATAGACTGAGGGAATGGACATATGCATGGCAGATGCAGTATAATGTGGATAAATGTGAGGTTATCCACTTCGGTAGCAAAAGTAGGAGATTATTATTGAATGGATGTAAATTGAGAAAGGTGGCTACTCAACGAAACCTTGGTTTCCTCGCGCATCAGTTGCTGAAAGTAAGTGTGCAGGTACAGCAGGCAGTAACGAAGGTAAATGGTATGTTGGTCTTCATCAAAATATGGATATGAGTGTAGGAATAGTAATATTTTACTACAATTGTAAAGGGCATTGATTAGGTCACACCTGGAGTATTGTGTGCAGTTTTGGTTTCCCTATCTGAGGAAGAATGTCCTTGCTATAGAGGGAGTGCAGCGAAGGTTTACCAAGCTGATTCCTGGGGTGGTATGATATGACAAGAGATTAAGTCAGTTAGGATTATATTCATTGGAATTTAGAAGAATGAGAGGAGATCTTATAAAAACTTATAAAATTCTAGCAGGATTAGACAGGGTAGGTTCAGAAAGAATGTTCCCAATGGTGGGGAAGTCCAGAACTAGGGATCATAATTTGAGGATGTGAGGTCAACTTTTCGGGACTGAGGTGAGGAGAAATTTCTTCAGTCAGAGAGTGGTGAATCTGTGGAGTTCACTACCACAGAAAGTAATTGAGACCAAAACATTGCGTGATTTCAAGAAGGAGTTAGATACAGCTCTTGAGGCAAAGGTGTCTCTTCAGAACCCCTGGAGGTGGTACGGACTCAATGGGCTGAAGAGCCTCTTCTGCGCTGTATGGTTCAATGATTCTATGAAATGATATGGGGGGAAGGTGTGATCACGGTATTGAATTTGATGATCAACCATGATCATAAAGAATGGCAGAACAGGCTTGAAGGGCCGAATGGCCTACTCCTGCTTCTATTTTCTATGAGTTTCTATGTATATATGTTTTCTTTCATCAAGTTTAGTCATGACATTAAAAGATGTAGTCTAACAGAGGAACACAGGCTTTGATTCTGCTTGCCCCCTGTATCTGGATAATGCTCACTTGTCAGTAGGTAGAGAAGGCAAATGGGGGCAGAGGATAAGTGCAACATATTTCTCCCCCTTTTAGGGCTTTACTGATTGGGTAACAGATGCAAAACCATACTTGGAGTGTAAGTGAGGTGAAAGAAACTGCTCCAGGTACTCTTAACTCATTTACCTCTCCTTCAGAGCTGCAGTGTTCAATAGTGTTGTCCCAGGTAAATGACGATGGGACTTGCACTGGGATCCTCCTGCTTTACCACAGGGGTTCTGAGGAGAGCCAGCAGTGAGAACCAATGAAACTGAGTGCCTGACCTTTGACAGCTTCTCCCAGGACTGGAACAGTCCCAGCCCCTGCTCCCTGAGCCTTCTGTTCATTCCAGCCCCAGTTCCCATTGTAAGGCAGTCGGCCTGAACAAGGGTATACGACTGGATCATTTTAATGATCCAACCCATCAAATTCAGGAATAAAGTAGCCTGGACAGGTGCACCTTTGTTGACTATCTGCCCATTTCGCACCCAGGTAGAGGGGCTGCTGAGCTTCAGGGCTAATATCCGTTCAAATAATTATAAAGCAGATTTTTTAACATCCAGATCTTCTTTGCCATAATGTTTTTGACTGTGGCAAATCATTAATTGTTCCTTAATTTGATTAAAGCCTAAGGAGTTTTCCCACTTGTGGGCACTAATCTTCATAGAGGAGCAGCAGGGACCCAGGAAAAATGACCTTCTTAACGGCCTCTGAAGTGCTTCCAGCAAGTCACTCAGTTGTCTTTATTGGCAATTATCCAGACATTGTTTCAGATAATCTCAGTCCCGCTGGCCCTGTAAAGTCCTGTTGACTTTGAACGGATGCCCAAGCTGAAACAGCTGCTTCATAAACTCATCAAGCAATAACCTGACATTGTTGTATTCACAGAATCATATTTATCAGCTAATAGCGCAGGTTGTTGTCAATCACTCCTCCTCAGCTAAAGAATCAGAAATCCTCCACCTGGAACATCACTTGGAGGAATTTCTGAGGGAAGTGAATACACAAAGAGTGGCTTGGTGATAACGCCATTAGCCAAGTTGGCTAAGCCCTAAAAGACATAACTACCAGACAGGGCCTACATCAGGTCGTGAGGAAGGACCTTGTCCACACAAGTACAGCCATACCCAGCATGGCTGCTCATAGTAGCAGACATGTTAGAAATGGCCAACTCACAGCCCTTTAAAATACCAGAATTCCATGGAGCAGCCATAGTCATAACCTGACTGGGAGTCTGACATTGGACACATTCTCATGACTGATACTTTTTGGCATCGAGGTCAGCAGAATCCTGCTTACCAGTTAAACACCAAGATTATTGAAAATCATCACATAGCTACTCCCTCTCAATCCCTATCTCTATAATCCTGTTATTAGCTTCCGTTTCTCTTTTCTGCAGGTCCACCACAGCAGAGGAGGATGGTGGGAAAGACAATGATATGGAGCGTAAAGCCACTCAAGCAGAATCCAGGTACTGCCACCTCTCAGGAAAGCAGCATATGGCAAAGCTCCAGTCAACCGCAATGGGGTGGATCAGAGAAGACTGGCCGACTGGAGGGATGAGTAGGGAGATCGATCAGATGGAGGATAAAGATTGATCACCGGGACATGAGGAGGGGAGTCAGTTGTGGGCACAATCGGGTAAGCTGCCAATCCATGTATGAGGAGGTGCTCAATAGACTAATTGGCTTGGGGGGGTGGGGGGGGGAGAGGGGGTGAGGGTGGAGTCAGAGGTTTCATGCTGGGTTGTGGGGGTTTGGGGGGGGGGTGGTTTGAATCAGAGGCCTCATTGTGAGAAGGAGAAATTGGAGAATGGGTATCAGAATCACAGTAACTTCATTGCAGTGTTAATGTAAGGCTTACTTGTGACTAATAAATAAGCTTTACTTTAGAATCAGAAGCCTCATGGTGGGGCAGCGGTTGGGGTGTTGGAGGCTATTGGGAGGAAGAAATTGGAGGAATGCAGTGGGGGGGGCGGGGGTGGGGTGGGGTTTAAATTAGAGGCCAGAGTTGGAGAAGGAGCATGCAGGCCTACCCAGAGTCTGGAGGAAGGAATCAGAGGCCCAGGGGAATACCCAATTGTAAAGACTTTACAGGTGAGTGTCAGGATCCAGCAGCTGTGTTTAAAAGCCCTCAACTCCTAAATCCATCAAGTTCTTGTCTTGATAAAGCTGCCAGATTTCCT
The DNA here is from genome assembly GCF_964213995.1 of Mustelus asterias. Taxonomy (NCBI): domain Eukaryota; kingdom Metazoa; phylum Chordata; class Chondrichthyes; order Carcharhiniformes; family Triakidae; genus Mustelus; species Mustelus asterias. The sequence continues at coordinate 33,744,870 of NC_135807.1, read as the reverse complement.
GACATTTGCAAAACCTGGCTGACCAGTTAAAGTTAAAAGGTTCGAAGTCTACCTTATTCAAAGTTCTAATACATTACCTTGAAGGGGGAGCAAGTTGATCTCCTCCACGGGGTTAAAACCTGCAGAAATTCTTGTCCTCCAGTTTTTTCACTGGAACAGAAATGGGCCATTTAACCCCTGAAACCTCTGCTGCCATTATACGAGATTATGGGTGGAACATTCCTCTCCTGCCCACCACAGGAGTCACAGCAGTCGAGATAGGACCATACAAAGGTCCGTTGACCTTGGGTGGGATTTTCCGGTCTTGGGGCGAGTGCGACCAGAAAATCCTGCCCCACGAGTGAATTGTGTCCTCAATCCATATTTTCCCCCTATTTCCCTTAATATCTTTGCTTAACAGAAATCTATCAGGCATAAAATTATTCAGTATCAACCTCGTTTTAATATTCATTCATGGGATGGCTAGGCCTTGAGGGGTAGTGAGCTGCCTACTTGAACCGCTGCAGTCCATGTGTTGTAGGTACACCCACAGTGCTGTTAGGAAAAGCGATCCAGGATTTTGACCCAGCAACAGTGAAAAAACGGCAAGTCAGGATGGTGAGTGACTTGGAAAGGAACTTGTAGATGGTGGTGTTCCCATGCATCTGCTGCCCTTGTCCTTCTAGATGATAGACGTCACAGGTTTAGAAGGCACTATCAAAGGAGTCTTGGTGGTTGCTGCGGTGGATCTTGTATTTGGTACATACTCTGTCTTTGTACCTCAATGGTGGAGGGCGTGAATGTTTAATGTTTTGGATGGGGTGGCAATCAAGTGGGCTGCTTTGTCCTGAATGATGTCAATGTTGAATGTTGTTGGAGCTGCACTCATCTAGGCAACTGGAGATTATTTCATCTATTGGCTGGACAAGCTGTGGGGAGTCAGGAGGTGAGTTACTGTGCCACCGTGCCACCCAGGTGAGTTACTCTCATCTCCTGGGTGGCACGGTGGCACAGTGGTTAGCACTGCTGCCTCACAGCACCAGGGACCCGGGTTTGATTCCCAGCTTGGATCACTGCCTGCGCGGCGTCTGCACGTCCTCCCCATGTCTGCGTGGGTTTTCTCTGGGTGCTCCGGTTCCTTCTCGCTGTCCGAAAGACATGCTGGTTAAGTGCATTGGCCATGCTAAATTCTCCCTCAGTGTACCCGAACAGGCGCCAGAGTGTGGCGACTAGGGGATTTTCACAGTGACGTTATTGCAGTGTTAATGTAAGCCTACTTGTGACACTAAAAATAAACTAAATTCTGCAGAATTCCCAATCTGATCTGCTCTTGTAGCCATAGTATTTGTAAGGCTAGTATAGTTCAGTTTTTGATCCACTGCCGGTTATGAAGGAAAGTTGTGAACTGTGACCACTCTTTGTTTGAGTTGTACTCCTGGATGGTTTTATTATGTTTGGGTTTCGCTTTATAGGCTGTAGAAAGGACTAAGGAGGGGGTAGGCCTAAAGTACTGAACAAGGGAGCACTTTATTCCATTGCTTCGCAGTCTGTCCTGGACTGACTCCCCAGAGCCCCTGGGATCACCTGACCTGCACTCTTAAAGTACACACCCCCAACTGACATACATCACAGGTTTGGTTTTAACTTTTTAGGTATGCTCCCAGTCCTAATTCTCTGGCCATCAGAAACAGTTCATTTCTATCAACCCTATCTGTTTCCATCAATATAGTGAAAATTCTAATTACCTCTTAATTTTCTGAATTCCAAATTCCAATTTGTGCAATCTCTCCTTGTAATTTAACTTTTGGGTTCCAAGTATCATTCTAGTACATCTCCGCTGCATTCACTCCAAGACCAGTACATCCTGGCCAAAGTGTGGTGCCTAGAACTGCTCACTGTACTCACGCTATGGTCTAAGCCCAGGCTTTGGAAAGCTGCAACATGACATCGAACCTCTTACATTCGAATCTGCATTAGCCTTTTTGATTATTTTTGTGCCAGCCAATGACATTTTAATGAACTATGTTACTCTGGAATTCTACTGCTTTTTATCTTTTCACCATTTCTTGCTGCCTCCTGTTACATACCAGCTTCTCCTGCAAGAAAGTGAGAAGCGTGCCAGTGTCCTGCAATATGTTTAGGTGGTGTGGCAGTCATGATTAAATAGCTGGCGGTCTGTGCAGGCTGTGAATCATGGCTGTGAGACGTGCATCAGGGCCAAATCACATGAATTGAAGGTTGACTACTAATTGATGGGGATTGTTGTTGGGTAGTTTGCAATGTGTTGATGAGGCTAGTTGTGCAGATGCTGATTATGTCATTTAAAGATGAACTCACTTACCTTGACAACTCGGGTAAGCTCATGAAACTTCCTCTTGCATTGTAGAAGCTTTGGAGAGGGTACAGAAAAGATTTACCAGGATGTTGCCTGGTATGGAAGGCATTAGCTATGAGGACAGGTTGGAGAAACTTGGCTTGTTCTCACTGGAACGATGGAGGTTGAGGGGCGACCTGATAGAAGTCTACAAGATTATGAGGGGCATGGCCAGAGTGAATAGTCAAAAGCTTTTTCCCAGGGTGGAAGCGTCAATTACTCGGGGGCATAGGTTTAAGCTGCGAGGAGCAAGGTTTAAAGGAGATATACGAGGCAAGTTTTTTACACAGAGGGTGGTGTGTCTGGAACTCGCTGCTGGGGGAGATAGTGGAAGCAGATACGATAGTGACTTTTAAGGGGCATCTTGACAAATACATGAATAGGATGGGAATAGAGGGATATGGTCCCCGGAAGGGTAGGGGGTTTTAAATCAGTCGGGCAGCATGATCGGTGCAGGCTTGGAGGCCTGAAGGGCCTGTTCCTGTGCTGCAATTTTCTTTGTTCTTTTGTTTGCATTGAGATTCTTGGAGCAAAACACCTGGCATTGACCTCCTGGCTATTTGTCCCCACTGTGTCCTCAGCATATGTCTTGAGGGCCTCTTCAGCCTGTGGATACAAGACAACTCTCTTTCTTTCTATCTCTTGCACCTGTACTGTCAAAAATGATTGCTGCCTACCCTCTCTCATGTTCAGCTCTTTACCAATGCATCAGGACCCAGTGTCATTTTTTCAAAAGATTCCCACCATTCCTTGCAGGCACGATGCACCACCCCTTTAAGTAGCTATTGAGTCCTCTGCTGATACATGCAGGCATTGAACAGCGTGGGTTTAAGTTGGCTGCATGCAGATATAATTTAAAGCAGCAGGCAGTAAAAATGTAACATGTTTCCGACAACATGATGTCCAGGGGTGAGTTAATTGTGTTTTTGGGGATAGGCAAATTAAATCTAAGAAAGTTTACTTGCGAAAACTAATACGGGCAGCAATGCCATCACAGGAAAATAATGGATCATTACATTTGCAAATACATCGCACTTTCCCCAAAAGTCCTTTCCCGTACATTGGTAAATCGCAGCTATAACGTAATCATCTGCAACAACATAAAAGCTTTATTGTGAATCTGTGTTTCACTGTATTAAACCCTGATTGAAATTGGTCTAAATATTTCCCATGGTTAACATTGCAAAGGTAATATAATTAATTTGCTGCTGAAGGGTTCAGTCAACAATAACTTTCATTCATGTAGCACTTTTAAAGTAGAAAGATGTCCTGTGGCGCTTTAGAAAAAATAAAGTAGGCTTCGATGCTCTCCGAGATTACAATTGATTGCAAAATGTGCACTGATGGTAGATTTTACTGGCATTTTGTCCCAAAACTCATTTGGCATTGAACAATAAAATCTTTCCAAACACTACTGCATTTTCTAAAATGAATCATGAGATTTATTGGATTGGATATTGCTGGAGTGAGGCCACCTTGCAGTGAATGCAGTCAGTTGTATTTTTTTCTCCATCCTTCAGCTTTAATTCATTTTGTGCCACCAATTGCTGGAAGCATCTGGTACCTTGGTCAATGGTGGGTTAAGCAGTTGAGCACCTTAACCAAGTACATTTAAGGGCAGAGGAAATGACAGAGAAGGAAAAATGATGCATTGAATTAGAAACAGAAAGAGAAATAAATAGAGGGAAAGATAGATTTGATTAAGAGCGAGAGAAAAATAAAGACAAAAGGATAAGTAGGATTTATTTATAATTTAGAAATATCGAGAAACAATTTACAACCAGCACCAATGAGACTGTACAGTTTTAACTGGTCCCTTTCTTGACCTTCAATGTTGAATAGCATTGCAAGAATATAAATCTTGTCATTGACACAGACTTTACTTCAAAAAATACAAGACACTTGTTCCACAGCAAGTTTAATTCGTATTTGTAACAAATTCTTTCAATCTCATTTGGAACTTGACAGTGCGGTTATGTTTTTGCAAGGGGAACAGTGATTGGAGCAAATTGTTTAGCATTCTGTGGCAGTTCATGGGCTATCTCTTTTAAAAGAATATTAAAAAATCCCAGCTAAGTAGAGAAATTGAGATTTTATATGGGCTGGGTAGAATTCATTGTTGAGGTGGTCATGTGTAGACTGTGGAAGACATAGGTTCGGGATGGGGGGTGCAGGGCAAGGCAACTGGCTTTTTTTGTCTGGAACAGCTTTCTTTAGATGTGAGAGTTAATGTTCATTCAGCTAGTTTTATACATTGCACAGGTGCACAGTTTGAAGCCAAAAGGACACAGCTTCAAAAAAGATAATGTGAAAGAAAGCCCCCATTTTAATTCACTATAGGGTCACCCAATTACAAGGATTGGACAACATTTTGCACAAAACAATAATAATCATAGAATCATCACTTGGCTGTACAGAATTTGCGTATTGCTGCAAGAGAAACATACCGTCAAAACTTTTCATCTTGTACTCATCAAGACAGATGCAAGATTTCAAAAGGAGCAACAATTTACACTAAATGAGAAAAGGATGCTGATTGGTTGGCAATTTGACTGATTGGTCAAGGCATTACCTTGGAGAATTGTTCCCCAAAGCTTTTGTTTAATACAAAAAAATGGCGCAATGCCTGGACATATTCCTTTTGCGTGCAGAGAATAGGTCTCTGCATGTTAATATATGTAGCTTCGAGCAAGCATAAGTGATGCACATTGTGAGCCTGACTGATCATTTTAATTTGGCTGTTAGCGTATTTCTTGGCACAATTTGGATTGTTCAGCAAGTGCTGTCCAAGTGCAGAGTGACATCTAATGTGAGACATTTTCTTCTGAGTTTTGCAAGCTCGGGCTGATTGAGTGTGGTCAGTGCTCCGCCTATTGCAAACAGCCAATAGGATGTGCTGTTTAATATAATCCACCAGTCATTGGCACGTATAACCAATGTACTGGAACCTTTGACACTCTGCTTATCTTTGTTCTACCATTTACACAATCTGATCTCTTAATGGCCACTAGCAGCACCCTTCTTATCCATGATCACCACCATTTACATTCCCTTTGTCTTTTTGTCTATGATGTTGTTGTCCATTCCCCCCTCCCTCACCCTAACAGTATCAATTTCACCCTCTTTTCCATTGTTTTCAGCTCTGACGAAGAGTCATCCAAATCTGAAATATTGGCTCTATTCTCCCACCACAGATACTGCCAGACCTGCTGAGAATTTCCAATATTTTCTGTTTTTGTAACCAGGTAAGGTGATGTGTGTGGAAGGATATACAAATCTGCTGCTTGGCTTCAAAAGGCACCACAGAATCTCTAATGTCCAGATGAGAGGGCAAACACGGCCTTAATTTTGGAACTCCTGCAAGGTATGGCACCTTCAACAATGTAGTTTTCTGTCAACATTGCACAGAAGTGTCATCTTGGATTATGCACTCAAGGTCTCCGGAGTGGGGCCTCAGAAACCTTCTGCTTCAGGCTTTTGTATCTTTTTCCCGAAGGAAGAAGGTGGAAGAGAGAATGTCCAGGGTGTGTGAGGTCCTTAATTATGCTGGCTGCTCTGCCAAGGCAGCGGGAAGTGCAGGCAGAGTCAATGGATGGGAGGCCGGTTTGCGTGATGGACATGACCCTTTGTAGTTCCTTGCGGTCTTGGGCAGAGGACGAGCCATACCAAGCTGTGATACAACCAGAAAGAATGCTTTTGATCACTATCTGTTATTGGTGGGACCATGCAGCATGCAAATTGGTTGCTGCATGATGTTTACAACTAGTGCCTGAACTTCAAAGAACTGTGTGTGTGCGTGTGTGTGTGTGTGTGTGTGTGGCGGGGGAGGGGTGGGGGGGGAGGGGGGGCGGAGTGGGGAGTCATTCCAACATCATGAAAGACTGAGTACAGTATTTGTCTTGCCCTTAGCCATTCCACCAGCCATTATCACTTAAAAATGCTTCACACAGTTTTCCTGTCCATGTTCTGGTCAAGTCCTATGAGGGAATATGCAATTACTTACGTGTTTACTTATATTTTTAAATTAAAAGCCCCTTATGGCTATCCAAATCAATCATCCCGATCAGTTTCTGAAAAGAGTACACATACATAGCAATGTATTTTTACTTCAAGCCTGATTACATTTGCTCAATGTAAACTCTTCCGGTGCTCGCCCCGCTTCAGTGTTGCTAATAATGAGCTATATTAGAACATAGAACAGTACAGCACAGAACAGGCCCTTCGGCCCACGATGTTGTGCCGACCTTCATCTGAAACCAAGATCAAGCTATCCCACTCCCTACCATCCTGGTGTGCTCCATGTGCCTATCCAATAACCGCTTAAATGTTCCTAAAGTGTCTGACTCCACTATCACTGCAGGCAGTCCATTCCACACCCCAACCACTCTCTGCGTGAAGAACCTACCTCTGATATCCTTCCTATATCTCCCACCATGAACCCTATAGTTATGCCCCCTCGTAATAGCTCCATCCACCCGAGGAAATAGTCTTTGAACGTTCACTCGATCTATCCCCTTCATCATTTTATAAACCTCTATTAAGTCTCCCCTCAATCTCCTCTGCTTCAGAGAGAACAGCCCCAGCTCCCTCAACCTTTCCTCATAAGACCGACACTCCAAACCAGGCAGCATCCTGGTAAATCTCCTCTGCACTCTTTCCAGCGCTTCCACATCCTTCTTATAGTGAGGTGACCAGAACTGCACGCAATATTCCAAATGCGGTCTCACCAAGTATATTGCTGGAATTCTTGTCTTACAGTATCACCCGTCAGAACCAAGTGTATTGTCATGGAGTGAGGCGTTGGTGAATTGATGGAGATTGACGTTTGAGACACAGTTTGACCTGAAGGTTTCTCATTTCTAAAAGAACAGTGAGAATCTATGTGCTAAAATTGCCATTTTGCAACGACTTGTACACTTACAAGGAACAAGGTGAAAGATGTCAATCAACAAGCATCCAGTTGCCAGCAGAGAGCATTGCTAGTGTGAGTACAGCACAAATTGGATCTTGTTCCACTATCTTAACCTTGCTTTTGGATTAGTGGCCCCTGCTGAAATAATGTGAATCTTCAATTGCATGCCAGCCATGTGAGACCTTTCTGAGTACAGCTGTTAGTTTCGTTGATGTTTTGGTAAATTTCTTTCTATGCAGTTTATCCATTGAAATGGTATTGAAGCTTCCTGACCCGAACAACCACCATGCTATTGTTGTGAGTTGCATGATGACATGGAGCTCAGGGATAGTGTATATGAGCATAAGAACTAGGAGCAGAAGTAGGCCATCTGGCCCCTCGAGCCTGCTTCACCATTCATTAAGATCATGGCCGATCATCTTGTGGACTCAGCTCCACTTATTGTAATCTGTTTTCTATTGTAATCTCACAACAATCCGATGTATGAAATCATCACATCGCCCAACGTCTAAACGAAGTACAATCAAAACATGAATGTATAACAGCACAATTGAAGGCAAAATAAGAAGATAGATAGACAGATAGAGAGACAGACAGATAATTGATTGATTGAAAATTCATCATGGTTGCATATGCCAGATTGTGATGATGATACAAGTAAAACAAGGAATCATAATTTGTGACATTGTTATAGACATCGTTGCAAGTCTCTCTCTCGTGGACAGAATAAAAATGAAAGGTCTGTTGCACTCTGCATTTTGTCTTACAGTTCATAAATCATATAGTATCAGCTTGGGTTCATTAAACTCTCTATCATTTACATATTATTTATAAGTTTTCTTGCCTTGCATCTGCAACATGTGAATTGTGCGTTTTTTCCGTGATTTCCCTGAACCCTTTCCCCATGGACCTAATAACAGTATTAGTTAACATTATCATCTCATAATCCATTTTGTGTTAGAGAGAGAAATACATATTTTAATGAAGAAGAGGCAGAAATGCTGAGATAGAAATTGAGATGAGCCCCATGATCCCTCGACAGTGAGTCCCACAGGAAACAATGCAATGTAAAGCGAAGTACCACTGGTATACATTAGCCCTTCCTCTTTTCAGGTCCCAATGACTGTGCTTCAGATTCCCAGCAGTTTTGACTTTGGTATCAGCTTTCCAATACTTGTAATTTTTAGTTTTAATTAGTACATCTAATTTTGTGATGACAGTTAACTCCATTGACTAGTAATGACTGGGATCGATAGGGTAGAAGACATTCAGACAAGTGCACTAGAGTTAATATTTAAAATATATTTTCAATTTTATCAGGCTTGATTGCCTCTATATCCATTTTACATATTCTTATTGTGGATGAGGGCGGCACGGTGGCACAGTCGTTCGCACTGCTGCCTCACAGCGCCGGGGATCTGGGTTCAATTCCTGACTTGGGTCACTGTCTGTGTGGAGTCTGCACATTCTCCTCGTGTCTGCGTGCATTTCCTCCAGGTGCTCCAGTTTCCTCCCACAGTCCAAAGATGTGCGGGTTAGTTGGATTGGCCAAGCTAAAGTGCCCTTTTGTGTCAGGGGGACTAGCTAGCGTAAATGCATGAGGTTGTGGGGATAGGGCATGGGTGGGATTGTGGTCGATGCAAACTCGATGGGCCGAATGACCACCTTCTGCATTGTGGGGATTCTATGATTCTATGATTATCTGACCTCCTGGTCTCTGGTCATGCTGCTCCCAGCAGCAGAAGGTAACCTCAATGCAAAAAATAATGAGAAAATGAAGGAAATTAATATCAGAAAACAAAAAGGACTTAAGGTAATTCTGACAAATTCCCAGGATCTGATGGCATACATTGCCTGTCTCTCTACAGCTTCACAAGCAAAGAGCTGTAGAGAGACAGGCAATGCTCTGACTATGATTTTTCAAAATTCCTTTGATTCTGGAATAGTCCCAGCAGTTTAGAATTTAGCAAATATAAATAACACTGCTATTCAAGAAAGGAGGGGCACGGTGGCACAGTGGTTGGCACTGTTGCCTCACAGTGCCAGTGATTTGATTTGATTTGATTTATTATTGTCACATGTATTAGTATACAGTGAAAAGTATTGTTCCTTGCGCATTATACAGATAGAGAAGGAAACGAGAGAGTGCAAAATGTCGTGTTACAGTCATAGTTAGGGTGTAGAGAAAGATCAGCTTAATGCAAGGTAAGTCCATTCAATAGTCTGATAGCAGCAGGGAAGAAGCTGTTCTTGAGTCAGTTGGTACGTGACCTCAGACTTTTGTTTCTTTTTCCCGACAGAAGAAGGTGGAAGAGAGAATGTCTGGGGTGCATGGTGTCCTTAATTATACTGGTTACTTTGCCGAGGCAGCAGGAAGTGTAGACAGAGTCAGTGGATGGGAGGCTGGTTTGCGTGATGGTCACCCAGTAACCCGGGTTCAATTCCCGGCTTGGGTCACTGTCTGTGTGAAAGTTTGCACATTCTCCCTGTGTCTGCATGGGTTTCCTCTGGGTGCTCCAGTTTCCTCCCATAGTACAAAGATGTGCAGGTTAGGTGGATTGGCCATGCTAAATTGCCCTTTACTGTCAAGGGGACTAGCTAGGGTAAATGCTTAAGGTTATGAAGATAGGGCCTGGATGGGATTGTAGTCGGTGCAGACTCGATGGGCCAAATGGTCTCTTTCTGCACTGTAGAAATTCTATGATTCTATGAAAGAGGGAGAGAGAAGTGCTAGAATCTATTAAGGAAGCTATAACAACAAGTCCAAAGATGTGCGGGTTCGGTTGGTTGGCCATGCTAAATTGACCCTAGTGTCAGGGGGATGAGCAGGATAAATATGTGAGGTTATGGGAATAGGGGCTGGGTGGGATTGTGGTCGGTGCAGATTCGATGGGCCAAATGGCCTCCTTCTGCACTGTAGGGATTCTATTTAAAAAAACACACTTCATAAAATATCTTTTAAAAGACATAAAACTAGTAAATGTCGATGTTCAGTCAGACTCTGCTATGCCTGCACAAGTAATTCAGAAAGTTAGCTTGCAGTTACAAGCAATTTGGAGGGCACATAGCATGTTGGCCTTTATTGCAAGGGAATTGGAGTACAGGAATAAAGAAGTCATGCTGCGATTGTACAGGGATTTGGTGAGAGCACACCTGGAATACTGGTCTCCATATTTAAAGAAGCACATATTTGCAATGGAGGCAGTTGCATCAAAGGTTCACAAGGTTGGTCTCTGGGATGAGAAGGTTGATCCATGATGAGAGGCTGAGAAAATTGAGCCTCTATTCTCTGGAGATTAAAAAAACTAGAGGTGATCTCAATGAAACAGCCAAGATTCTGAAATTGCTTGATGGAGGTAGACACTGAGAGGTTCTTTATTTTAATTTATTTGTGGGACACAGATATCGCTGGCTGGCCGACATTTATTGTACATCCCTAGTTGCCCAAGGACAGTTGAAAGTCAACCAAATTGTTGTGGCTCTGGAGTCACATGTAGGCCAGACCGGGTATGGACAGCAGATTTCCTTCCCTAGAGGACATTAATGAACCAGATGGGTTTTTCCTGACAATTGGCAATGTTTTCATGGTCATCAGTAGATTTTTAATTCCAGATTTTGTTTTTAATTAAATTCAAATTCCACCATCTGCCACAGTGGGATTCGAACCCAGGTCCCCTGAACATTAGCTGAGTTCCTGGATTATTAGTCTAGTGATAATACCATTGGGCCATTGCCTCCCCAGTTGTTTCCGCTGGCTGAGGAATCTAAAACAGAGACAGAGTCTCAGGGATAAAGGGTCAATCATTTAAGACTAAGATGAGAGGAAATTCCTCATCTCAAAGGGTTGTGAATCTTTGGAATTCTCTGCCCCAAAGCTTGTAGATGCTCCACAGTTGACGATATTTAAAGCTGGGATAGACAGATGTTTAGGACTCTCATGGAATCAAAGCACACAGGGCGCAGGCAGGAAAGTAGAGTTGAAGCCCAATAACTATCATGATCGTATTGAATGGCAACCAGCCATGCAGTCAACTCCTGCTCCTATAGGTGGCACGGTGGCACAGTGGTTAGCAGTGCTGCTTCACAGCTCCAGAGACCTGGTTCAATTCCCAGCTTGGATCACTATCTGTGTGGAGTTTGCACATTCTCCCCATGTCTGCGTGGGTTTCCTCCGAGTGCTCCAGTTTCTTCCCACAGTCCAAAGATTAGGGTTAGGTTGATTGGCCATGCTAATTTGCGCCTTAGTAACCCAGGATATGTAGACTATTGGGTTAAATGTGTGGGGTTGTGGGGATGATAGGGCCTTGGGTGGGATTGTTGCTGGTGCAGACTCGATGGGCCAAATGGCCTCCATCTGCACCATAGAGTTTCTATGATTCGATCCCCTGTTTTCTTGTGTGTTCACTGTTCCTGCCTTTAATCAGCAACTGTGATGACTCAGGTCAGCATTCAGCTGTCGCTGCAGCACAGTAAATGATGAACTTTAACTAAATAATGTAGGCTTCTGATCAGAAAGGTCCAACAAGAATTTGAAGTGATAGTGTACATACATCCTCTTCTCCAGGCAGCATCCTTGGTTGTCGAACCATCACTTACATTGTTATTTTGCAAGGAGGCTGGACGAGAAAGCAGATTCCATGGCTGGAATTTTACCGGCACGCCCACCCCGATTCCGGGGTGGGTGAGGCTCGCAGAACGACATTTACCATTGGCCTCGGGCGGGATCTTACGAGCCCCGGGCGAACGAGGCGGTAAAATTCCAGTACACATCTTCTTCAGCTAAAAACAGAGTCAAACCCTACCAAGTCGGTGTTATCCTGAGCCCCACACTAACAATCTAGCCAACTGAGCCAACTGACCCTCACAAACACCACTCCTCTTCCCCACACACCCCGTACAATTGTAGATACATTGTGCACCTGTCAAAGGACAAGCCAGCTGAAAGCTAAACCTGTGCAAAAAGGGTTAAAGTTAAGAAATCAGTCCAGCAATGAGTCATTAGTATTTCAAGTTATAAACTCAACTCAAGTGATCAATGGAGAAAAAAGTTTTGGCACCACAGCACCATCTCCTCACTGAAGCTGCACCACAAATTGTTTCAAAACAATATATAAATAAGTCACATGCCAGCTCCTGGCACTTCATTCGCTTGGCACCGGAAAGTATAAATCACGGCTATACAATTAAAGAGAAGCATACTGCGTTGACAAGCCCCATGTGTGGAGTTGGGAGGGCTTACAGCTGCAGATTCCTCATTTTCTCAATGTTTACAGGAGAGATTTGAGCAAGGAACAGTTTAAATGTTCTTTGCACATGAGGCACAATCAGTCTAATGTGTTTATTTGTCAGTGTTTCTTTGACACACAGCTGCCATATGTAGCTGTTTTATTTAACTGGTAAGCTTCATTCAAAAGTCAAGTGACATGCCACGGGGTCAGAAATTCAATGTGTCTTAATCAGATATAAAGCTTTGCAGCAGCCGCCTCATTTTAAAAAATTATTTGGCGCCCAATTCCTGAGAATAAATCTGGTAAGAAACTTTACAATGCAAAAAAGTGGATGGATAAGCTTCTCCTAAAAATGTTTACTTTTTTTTATTAGTGTCACAAATCGGCTTACATTAACACTGCAATGAAGTTAATGTGAAAATCCCCTAGTCGCCACACTCCGGCGCCTGTTCAGGTACACTGAGGGAAAATTTTAGCATGGCCAGTGCACCTAACCAGCACGTCTTTTGGACTATGGGAGGAAACTGGAGCACCCAGAGAACGTACAAACTCCACAAAGACAGGAATCGAACCAGGGTCCCTAGCACTGTGAAGCAGCTGTGCTAACCACTGTGCCATCATACCACAACTTGTACACAGTGTTGAAGACTATGCCTGAAAGCAAGCCCTCACTTCTTTTCAACTGAATTATAGCTGCATGTCTCTTATGAGCCTCAGGATTGAACAAAAGAAGTCTTGTCAGTTATATTGCTTATCGGATATGACACAAAGTCCTTTGTGATCTCCTAGACTTCAGGTACCAGAATATTATTAAGCATTCCTTCAGAACATGTCTTAGGCTATAATCTATGGAACAGATTTGTGAGTAGTAAGAGATTACAATGTTTTACAGTTCATTTAGTTTGTGCTTTACTGGCAGATATAAAAATACAATTAACAGCATTCACACCTCCACTTCTGTACTTAAAGTAAGCCTGGGCTAAAAGTGATGCCCTACATGGAAAATCTTTTGACTTAAGCATCTTGATCAGCCCTATCCACAGAGTGGGAAGAAAGAGGGGTTAAAGTTTGAGGTTAATGGAGTGGAAGACAGTGAATGTGTCGTAATCAGACCACAGTGAGAAAGGAAATAAAATATGTAGGTCAGTGAATTCTAAACTCAAGAAAGGTAAGAGTTTAAAGTTTAAGTTTATTTGTTGGTGTCACAAGTAGGCTTATATTAACACTGAAATGAAGTTACTGTGAAAATTCCCTCATGAACACACTCTGGCGCCTGTTCAGGTACACTGAAGGGCAATTTAGCATGGCCAACGCATCTAACCAGCAGGTCTTTCGGACTGTGGGAGGAAACCGGAGCACCCCCAAGAAACCCACACAGAGAGAATGTGCAAACTCCACACAGACAGTGACCCAAGTCGGGAATCGACTCCAGGTTCCTAGCATGGTGAGGCAACAGTGCTAACCACTGTGCCATCATGCCACCCCCAGTATCCAGTTCAGAGGTGTATTAATCAATGTAGTACCAATAAAATAGAGAGATATCTGGAGTTATGAGAGGCAGAGGCTATAGATAGATCACTCATCAGATAATAAATTTTATATTAATTCCTATTTAAGTGTAACAGAATTTCTGCAAGAGATGGTTTGCATAGGTAGACACATCAGTGTTATCTGTGTGATGCTGCAGTCTTTCTGGAGATGTCAGCCCAATGCTTGGAACAGTGACTTTCAAAGGGTTAAAAGGTGGCCTGCAATAAATGGCTGTGCTGTTTTCCTGCAAAGCATTTATTGGCACAACTACTAGTAAGGGGAGGCCGGGGTGCCTGTTCAGCCAAGTGTCTTCCTCCTGTGGCAGATAAGGCACAACTGAATCATGCGAAGCCGGCAATTAGCATGTCCAGCACATTCCCAGAGGGCACCCTGAGTCTCCCAGGTCGCAAGAGGTGCAGAGCTGAGCAGCCTTCCATGACGCATTGAGATATATCATTACATGCAAGCACCTCTGACAATTGGACTGTTGGGCAGCCTCTCTCCTTTGTCCTCACACTGCTGCCCAAGTGGGTTCTGATAACAATGCAATTACCACCCCCCCTCCCCACCCCCCCCATAAATGCAAGGCCCTTCAGGCTGCATGAGGGGAGACGCAGCCCATCCCTGAATCCCCCACTCTGCCCTGGCAGCCCGAGTGACCCACCCACAGTCGCCCTCAGTGCTGAGCCTCCTCTCACCCTCTTTCCAGCCCCGACTTTTTCTCATAAAAGGCCCCTCTGACAATGTAGTACTCCATCAATATTTTTCACTGTATAGCACCTCCAATAATGGCTCATTCTATAAATATTTTTCATAAAAGGCACTGGTGACAATACAGTACTTCCTCCATATTGTTCACGTTTCAACATCTCTGATATTACAGATTTCCCTCAGTATTATTCATTAGGTTACTTTTCCCTTGATGGCACTCCCTCAGTACCGTACTGAAGTGCTTAATTCCTGCACCGCAGCCCAAAGCTACAAATTCTGGGCCAGACGCAAGAGTGTTACCAACTGAGCAATTTGTAATATTTTCATCCCGTTGTTTCACCCTTTCTAACAGAATGTCAACTTCAGAGATTGTTGCTGCAGGGCACAGAAACAGGTTTAGTTGTTAAAATGGAGTAGGAGGAAAATCATCCTGACCAATATTTCGAAACCATTCACTGAGCCAACATTCAGTGGAAGTAACTGAGCAAACTCTTTTAATCTGCTTCCTCTAAATGGAAAGGACCAAGATTGATATCCAGCAATATTGGAATGAAACCTGCAGGCAGCAACTTCCATCACGTTATACAAAGTGACAAAGCAGCGCTGAACTCGATCTTAGAATTTCAGTCTGATGAAAATAAATGGGTTAGTGAAAAATCTAATTTGTTCAGAATGCCATTTTATGAAAGGTTAAACAAATTTCAATATCAAGCAAAAATATACTTTGGCAAAGATTGCAGGGGGTTGGGGGGTGCTTTTGAGTCTGCACTCTCCGTCTGTGGGAGTGGCGGAGCGGGCTCAAAGTCTGGAAAGCGCGATTCGTGCCAGTGAGTTTCTGAGTTCGGTTCTCCCCAGCTCCTCACTGGGCAGTGGCCTGTAACACACCGTGGGATTGCAGAAAGCTCATTTTAATATATTAGCATGTCATTAGCGAGCACTCTCTCCAAGACCTCCCCCTTAACTTAATTTATAAAATGCGTACAGGAAGGTTCTTTGGAACAATATGTTGACAGTCCAACTAGAGAGGGGGCTATACTGGACCTAGTACTGGGGAATGAGCCCGGTCAGGTCATCAAAGTTGCAGTAGGGGAACATGTGGCAAATAGTGACCACAATTCTGTAAACTTTAGGATAGTAATGGACAAGGACGAGTGTTGTCCTACGGGCAGGGTGCTGAATTGGGGGAAGGCGAACTACAGCCGGATTAGGCAGGATTTGGTGGCTGTTGATTGGGAGAGGCTGTTCGAGGGTAAATCCACATCTGGCATGTGATGAACACGTCTTTTAAGGAGCAGTTGATAGGACTACAGGACAGGCATGTGCCTGTAAAGAGGAAGGATAGGAAAGGTAGGATTCGAGAGCTGTGGATAACCAGTGAAATTGTGGGTCTAATCAAAAAGAAAAAAGAGGCATACATGAGGTCCAAGCAGCTAAAAACAGATGGAGCACTGGAGGAATACAGAGAAAGTAGAAAAGAACTCAAACAAGGACTTAGAAGGGCAAAAAGGGGTCTCGAAATATCCTTGGCAGACAGGATTAAGGAGAATCCGAAGGCATTCTATTCATACGTTAGGAACAAGAGGGTTGTTAGGGAAAGAATCGGGCCTCTCAGGGACAAAGGAGGGGAATTATGCTTAGAACCAAAGGAAGTAGGAGAGATCCTAAACAAATATTTTGTATCAGTATTCACAAAGGAGAGGGACATGTTGACTGGTAGTGTCTTAGAGAGATGTGTTGACCCGTTAGAAAAAATCGCAATTACAAGGGAGGAAGTGTTAGGTTTTTTAGGAAACATTAAGACAGACAAATCTCCAGGGCCGGATGGCATCTATCCTAGACTCCGCAGGAAGGTGAGAGATGCAATTGCTGGGCCTCTAACAGAAATCTTTGTCTCTTCACTGGACACAGGTGAGGTCTCAGAGGATTGGAGGATAGCAAATGTGGTCCCGTTATTTAAGAAGGGTAGCAAGGATAACCCGGATAATTATAGGCCTGTGAGCTTGACGTCCGTGGTAGGGAAGTTGTTGGAGAAGATTCTTAGAGATAGGATATATGCGCATTTAGAACTGAATAATCTCATTAGCGATAGACAGCATGGTTTTGTACGAGGGAGGTCATGCCTCACAAATTTGGTTGAGTTTTTTGAGGAGGCGACAAAAACGATTGATGAGGGAAGGGCCATGGATGTCGTCTATATGGATTTTAGTAAAGTGTTTGACAAGGTCCCTCATGGCAGGCTGGTGCAAAAGGTTAAATCTCACGGGATAAAAGGTGAGCTAGCTAGATGCGTGGAGAACTGGCTTAGCCATAGAAGACAGAGGGTAGCAGTGGAGGGGTCTTTTTCCGGTTGGAGGTCTGTGACCAGTGGTGTTCCGCAGGGCTCTGTACTGGGGCCTCTGCTATTTGTGATATATATAAATGATTTGGAGGAAGATGTAACTGGTGTGATCAGTAAGTTTGCGGACGACACGAAGATTGCTGGAGTTGCGGATAGTGATGAACATTGTCAGAGAATACAGCAGGATATAGATAGGCTTGGACATTGGGCGGAGAAATGGCAGATGGAATTTAATCCAGATAAATGCGAAGTGATGCATTTCGGTAGATCTAATGTAAGGGGGAGCTATACAATAAATGGCAGAACCATCAGGAGTATAGACACACACAGGGACCTGGGTGTACAAGTCCACAGATCCTTAAAGGAGGCAGTACAGGTGGAGAGAGTAGTGAAGAAGGCATATGGCATGCTTGCCTTTATTGGACGGGACATAGAATATAAAAGTTAGCATATGATGTTGCAGCTGTATAGAACGATGGTTAGGCCACATTTGGAATACTGCGTCCAGTTCTGGTTGCCACAGATCAGTTCAACTTGGGGCTGGGGCTGGGGGTCCTAGAATTGCCATTTCAGGCAGAGGGGTCGGGAGGGGTCACTTGCAGCCCTTACCTTCTCTTCATGTTGGGGACGCTTGTTTTAAAGAGGTTGTGAAGGCTGGAATGCAGGAAGCGTTTCCTGTGTCCTTCGTTCTGGGTTCTGGCACAATGACACAGTGGTTAGCACTGCTGTCTCACAGTGCCAGGGGCCCGGGTTAGATTCCCGGCTTGGGTCACTGTCAGTGTGGTGTCTGCATGTTCTCCCGTGTCTGTGTGGGTTTCCTCCGGGTGCTCTGGTTTCCTCCCACAGTCTGAAAGATGTGCTGGTTAGGTGCATTGGCCATGCTAAATTCTCCCTCAGTGTACCCGAACAGGCGCCGGAGTGTGGCGACTGGAGGATTTTCGCAGTAAGTTTATTGCAGTGTTAATGTAAGCCGACTTGTGACACTAACAAATAAACTTAAACTTAAAACTTAAACCTAAAAACTTATAGCGCAGCTGAGGGAGTGCCCTTCCTTAGTCGGGGCAACAATAAATCAAATAAGATAAAGGTGCACGGTGTTACGCGTAATGTATCAGCATGGATAGAGGATTGGTTAACTAACAGAAAGCAAAGAGTGGAAGTGAATGGGTGTTTTTCTGGTTGGCGATCAGTGACTCGTGGTGTGCCTCAGGGATCAGTGTTGGGACCGCAATTGTTTACGATTTACATAGATGATTTGGAGTTGGGGACCAAGTCTAGTGTGTCAAAATTCGCAGATAACACTAAGATGGGTGGAAGAACAAAGTGTGCAGAGGACGCTGAAAGTCTGCAAAGGGATATAGATAATCTAAGTGAGTGGGCGAGGGTCTGGCAGATGGAGTACAATGTTGGTAAATGTGAGGTCATCCATTTTGGTAGGAATAACAGCAAAATGGACTATTATTTAAATGGTAAAAAATTGCAACATGCTGCTGTGCAGAGGGACCTGTGCAGGAATCTCAAGGAGTTGGTTTGCAGGTACAGCAGGTAATTAAGAAGGCAAATGGAATTTTGTCCTTCATTGCTAGAGGGATGGAGTTTAAAAACAGCGAGATTATGTTGCAGCTGTATAAGGTGCTGGTGAGGCCACACCTGGAGTACTGTGTACAGTTTTGGTCTCCTTACTTGAGAAAGGAGGTGGTGCAGAGGAGATTCACTAGGTTGATTCCGGAGTTGAGAGGGTTGACTTATGAGGAGAGACTGAGTAGACTGGGGCTATACTCATTGGAATTCAGAAGAATCAGGGAGATCTTATAGAAACATATGAGATTATGAAGGGAATAGATAAGATAGAAGCAAGGAACTTGTTTCCACTGGCGGGTGAAACTAGAACTAGGGGGCATAGCCTCAAAATAAGAGGAAGCCGATTTAGGACTGAATTGAGGAGGAACTTCTTCACACAAAGGATTGTGAGTCTGTGGAATTCCCTGCCCAGTGAAGCAGTTGAGGCTACCTCATTGAATGTTTTTAAGCCAAGGATAGATAAATTTTTGAACAGTAAAGGAATTAAGGGTTATGGTGAGCGGGTGGGTAAGTGGAGCTGAGTCCACAAAAAGATCAGCGATGATCTTATTGAATGGCAGAGCAGGCTCGAGGGGCCAGATGGCCTACTCCTGCTCCTAGTCCTTATGTTCTTATGTTAAATCAAAAAAACATAAAATTTGTTGATTCCCAAAAATCCCACATCTTGCCCCTGAGTCAACTTGCCTGTTCCCTTATATAATAAAAAGTTCAAAGTTTATTTATTAGTATCACAAGTAGGCTTACATTAACACTGCAATGAAGTTACTGTGAAAATCTGCTAGTCGCCACACTTCTGCGCCTGTTTGAGTACACTGTGGGAGAAATTAGCACGGCCAATGCACCTAACCAGCACGTCTTTCGGACTGTGGTAGGAAACCGGAGCAAACGCACACAGGCACGGGGGAACATGCAGACTCCACACAGGCAGTGACCCAAGCCAGGAATCGAACCTGGGTCCCTGGAGCTGGGAGGCAGCATTGTTAACCACTGTGCCACCGTAAACAGAACATGCTGGAGAAATCTCAGCAGGCCTTAGTTCGTATTTCCAGCATCCACAGTATTTTGCTTTATTTCTTACCTTTTCCATTGTTTTATTATGAACATCAATATATGGTGAGAGCCTGGACCTGATGTGCAATGGAAGGGTGGAGGACTGCTTTGGCGGGAAATGGGTGGCAGTGAGAGCAAACTGCAGGATTTCATTTCTAATGTATCTGTGCAGCCATTAAATTCTGAGGCTTTGTCTTTTCTTCAACATGTAGAAAACAATTATTACTTTATAAATTTAGCAGGCACCAATTATCTGGTTTAAATAAAGTGCAGTGAAGAGTTTACAGAATTTGAAGGCATTAAAGCCACAAAGGGTCAACCTATAAACATGGTAACTGCACAATGAAGAAGGCGCAAGCCCCACGCTAATCCCTAACTCCTGACTACTGCATTGATTTATTTATTTGTGAAACTGAGGCGAAACCTCGAGGTTCAGTGTTTTTATTTAGATACTTATAACTTAGGGACTTCATTCTTAATAAAACAACCTTGCATCTAAATGCCAGTATCTCCCTGAAACAAAATTGTTATCACTGCCAAATTCTGCTCCAACTCCACTTACAGTTTGCTGATGACACCACCGTAATGGGTCGGATCTCAAACAATGATGAGACAGAGTACAGGAATGAGATAGAGAATCTGGTGAACTGGTGCGGCAACAATAATCTTCCCCTCAATGTCAACAAAATGAAGGAGTTAGTCATCAACTTCAGGAAGCATAGTGGAGAACATACCCCTGTCTACATCAACGGGGGAAAAGGAGAAATGGTCAAAAGCTTCAAGTTTTTAGGTGTCCAGATCACCAACAACCTGTCCTGGTCTCCCCATAGGTTACCAGTAAAACTGCAGACAAGAAACCATATCCAAAAGTTGGTGAACTGATGCAGGCATATCCTTCATATTTTAAAGCACTAATTATATGTTAATTTAAAATCTTCAAGTCACAAGTTAACAATATAAATGTTTGCACTACTAACTGGGTGCTGGTTATAAGAGGGAAGAACTAAGTGCAACATTTATTTTCTTCAAAAAGAAAAGTTGTGAAACAAAATCATAATATTATTGCGTGAGCGTGTTGGACACTCATTCCCTTGGAGTGCTCCCTGCTGCAGACTGTCAGGACATCAGAGACCACCACATGCTCTCAGTATAATGTTTCTCAAGCACTGACAAGGTCAGAGAAGAGAGGAAGGCAGCTGAAACATCCCCAACCTTCTTGGACTATGTCCATCCCAAACCTGAAAATCACCATCTCAGCCAGGCCCAGGAACAGATTCTCTGACTCATCAGGAATGTGGGGCTAACATCGCGTGATTGAGTGGGACAGCACAGAAAAGGCCCTTCGGCCCATCAAGTCTGCACTGACAATAACTACCACTAAAGTTGCGCTCATCCCATTTTCCAGCACCTGTCCCATATCCTTGAATGTTATGATGTTTCAAGGGCTCATCCAAGTACATTTTAAAGATTGTAAGGTTTCCACTACTTTTTAAATAAGCAGAAATGTTAGATTTAATTTGATCTCTTTCATGTCTTAAGGACTTGACTGTAGAATCTGCCATTGTTAAGAAGGGAGTTATAGAAATGCAATGTAAATAGTTAAAAACTTGATTCCAGGTTGGTTTTAATCAGTAGTCTAACATACTTGAGGGTAAGCATATTATAAAGAGTTTACAGATAGGATATGCTAGCATATGGCTGCATAGATGATAATGTACGACTGACATTAGTCAATGACAGAGAGAGAGGTTGGAATTGTGCCTTGGAGCTACGTGCCTCCTCTGTAAAACCGCGATCTGCCCGGAATCGGGTGCAGATCGTGGTATAGGCCCGACGCCCAACTTTACTGCAATTTCGCGCCCGTTTTGGTAAAATCGGGCCCAATGTTTGCAAAGAGTCCTTTACCTATGATTTGTTTGATACTTTAAATTATAAGTTGTACTTATAAAAGTAATGTAAATATCCTTTTTTATACACAAGCAGCCTTTTTTAAAGAATACAAAATGTGAAAACAAGTCAGAAAATTCCATAAACATGCTTTTTTCACAGGACATAATTTGAAGTGTGCTGTGATTTGATTATAAATTAAACCCTCTTCTTGATATCAGTGGAAAACTCTCCACATGCCTGGATGTGTACAGCTGCAACAAGGCTCCTCATGAAGCTCGACACCATTCAGGACAAAGCAACACATCTGATGGACACTCACTTCACTGGCTTAAACATCCACTCCCTCTATTACCATGGTTACAGCCTGTACCATCTCCAAGTGCATTCAGCAACTCATCAAAGTTTCTCCACAAGCGCACACAAAACAACCTCAAAATCCTGGAACTTGCTCCTTGACAGCATTATGGGAGCATCTTTATTTTATTCATTCATTCTTGGAATGTGGGCATCGCATTTATTACCCTCCTATAGTTACCCTTTAAAAGTTGATGATGAACCGCCTTCTTGAACTGCTGCAGTCCATGTGGAGTCAGTACATCCACAGTGCTGTTCGGAAGGGAGTTTTTTGGATTTTGACCCAATGATGGTGAAGGAGCAGCAATATATTTCCAAGCCAAGATGCTGTATGGCTTGGAGGGGAACTTGCATGCTGTGGTGTTCATATGTGCCAGCTGCCCTAATGGTATTAGTCATGGTCGGAAAGTGCAGTCGAAGGAGCTTTGGTGGGTTTCTACAGTTCATCTTGTAGGAAGCAAACACTGCTGCCACTATTTGTCAGTGGTGGAGAGAGTGAATATTTCATGTAGGAAATGGAGTGCCAATCAAATGGGCTGCTTTGTCTTGGATGGTCGTGCTTCTTGAGTGTTGTTAGAGGTGTATCATTGAGATATGTGGAGGGTATTCCATCACACTACTGACTTGTGCCTGGTAAATGATGGACAGACTTTACGAATTAAGGGGATGAGTTACTCACTGCAGAATTCTCTGACATGCTCTTGCTGTGATGGGCAGGAGGGCGGGGGGGGGATCTTACCAAAAAAAGTGAGTGCTGAACGAGCGAGAAAACAGGGGAGTTTCAGACCGGTTGGGTGGGATTCTCGCAGAAAAATTCGAAGTGTTGAAGTTGCGTAAAAACTGGAGTAAATCCTGTTGGTTTTTTCAACGGGATTTTCAAAATGAATCTCCCACACTCTGTGCATCAGAGAGTGCACTAGCGTGAATCACGCTGAAAATCAGTGGGCCGGGCCTATTCCTGCCCGAGAGGCCGGCAGCGTAGCGCTGAGCGGACCACTGCGCATGCGCTGATCTGTCAGCACCGATCGGCACATGTGCAGTAGCCCTGCACTGCCGGCCTCCCGATCACTGGCCAGCTCAATCGCTTTCCAGCCTTGCGACCCCGCATCGCTGCCTCACTGATTCCCCCACGGCCTGATTGCTGGACCCCTGGACATGTCCCGGCCAGCCTCGACAGCCCCCTGCGTCCCCGGCAGTTCCAATCTCCTCCCCCACCACCGGGCAGGCCGTCCCTCCACCTCCACCCCGATGACAAGCAACGC